>NC_136072.1:812017606-812617606 GCF_964261635.1 Lissotriton helveticus | reverse complement strand
AGTGGGGCGGAGCTCCGAGCTCCTATTGTTAAAGAAAAAAAAAGTTTCTTTAGGGCTCGGGCCAGAACATTCCTTAGTGCGCGAGCTTTTTTTATGGCATCTGCATAGTGATTCGTCTTCGCTGTGCTGTCTTTTTAGTAGCCTTGACGCGATAGGCTATATGTGATTTGCGTCCGCCATTGTTGGCATTTTCTGTGTGGTTACGCGCACGGCAGTCCATTAATCTTAATTAGGAGCTGTCAGAGTGCCCGTGTAATGCAATCCAGATGGTCTGAGCGGTGAGCGCGTTCAATGTAAAATGACGAGAGGCGAGGCAGCAGGCGAGGCTCACAGAAGATGACTCATACGATTGCCTTTCTGTATATTTAAGGAGAGACGTTTTACACATTTTTGTGTTTTAATGGCAGGACGGGCAGCTTTTAGATGCAGTCTGCTTAGAGTTTCACACTATACAAAGTTTAGGGGCTTGGTAACAAGGGATGTTTGCACATTTTTTTGTTTCAGGGATTGGGGAGGGTACAGGTGTAGTGCTTAATTTGAGCCAGTTACTGCTGCTGGGGGGCACAGCACTTATTTTTTGAGACTGGTACTTCTTTTCCCCAAATCAGACAGCACCAAAGGAAAAACACGCATATCGGAAAAATAGTGGGAGAGGACGGCAGCAAAACCGCCACAAAGGGAGAACGCAGTAACCAGCAAAAGTGAGCTAAGAGGGCACAGAGTGTCTGGAAGGGGATTAAAGAGGCATGAGGTGGATGTAAGACTACTAGACTTTGGTATTTGGTACAGTGATGTTTATTTCCACCGTCCGTGGCCTTTTAAGCAGATTTTCAAGCACCGGCACTCTTCTATTTACAAATTAAGCACAGGCCGGACTTGGCAGAAGTGAGGTTTGTGAATTCATTTGTATTTGGGGGAGAGGATTAAGCATGGGCGTAAAATCCGCTCCGCTCGCGGATTTTTCGGATTTTCGGCAAATCCGCAATCCGCGAACGCTCGCGAATTTGTCGAAAATCCGTGAATCCGCTCGCGGCGGATTTTTTGCTTGGTTGCGGCGCGCGGCGTGGTGCACGGCGTTCACTTTCCGTCATTTAGCGTTTGCCGAGTTGTTTTTCTTTGCGAGTGACGCGCCATTTTAGATCTTGCTGCGTGTTCCCGCGGGAGTTTGGCGCCCGCGAATACGTACTCGCGGCTTGCCACCTTGCACAGCACACCTCGCGAGAGTTCGCAATTGCGAACACGTAGTTGCGGCGGAAAGGAACAATCTCGCACTTGCGAAATAGAGATTTTGCAATTTCGCACAAGAAAATCACCAGCAAACAGGATAAACCTTCAGAAAATTATGATTTTTATCAGAATCACTCCTCAGGTTGACATTTGCATGGCCTTTTTTTTGCAAGGAGTCCATTTTGGGGGGGGGGGGGAGGAAGGAAGTGCCCCACAGTCTCCAACTTCCTGTTCCTGTCCAGCAGGCTCCTCCCAGTGCTTTGTCCATCTCCTGGTCACTTTCATTTGGATCTGGAGCTGGAAGGATTACTTTTTGTGGGTGCTGCTGGATATTTGGATTTGAGGCCTTTTTGACTGTCTTTGGATCACTTTTGGATTAGAAATCAACTTTCACAAGTAAGTTTGTTTGGGGCATTACAGTTGCTGCAAGTAAAATTTTGGAACTTTTTCAGAACATTAAATAAATTATATTGTGGGTAGCCACAGTATCCAGTAGGACCAGGGTTGGTTAGGGGTGCATGATACAACTGTTTTGTTGAATTTAAACACCATTTAGGCCATGGATGGGCTGGGATTGTGCTGATTTTTGTCCTTTTTTTGGGCCTGCTGGTGGGGCCCTTTGCCCAGGGGTGGTGAGTGTTGCATGGGCCTAGTCTTTCTGTGGGGTGTCTTCTTAAATTTAAACATAATTGAGGCCATGGGTGGGCTGGGATTGTGCTTATTTTATTGTTTTTGTCGTTTTTGGGGGGCTGCTGGTGTGGCCTTTTGCCCAGGGGTGGTGGTGCATGGACTGAGTGTGCCTGTGGTGTGGTCTCACTCTCTTTAATGTAAACATCATGGATGGCATTGGATTGTGGTGATTTCTGGCTGTTTTTCTGTTTTTTGGGGGTGTACTGTTGATGTGGACTGGCCATGTGGGTGGTGGTGGTGGCCATCTTGAGTGCTGGCTGGTACAGGCAACATGTGCCTGGGGTGTAAGGGGCCATTTTGAGGAGAGGCAGTGTCTGAGGCCTGCACTTATTTTGCCTACTTTTCATCCATTATGCCCAGGGGTAGTGAGTGTTGCATGGGCCTAGTGTTTCTGAGGGGTGTCTTCTTGAATTTAAACACCATTGAGGCCATGGATGGGCTGGGATTGTGCTGATTTTATTGTTTTTGTCGTTTTTTTGGGCCTGCTGGTGGGGCCCTTTGCCCAGGGGTGGTGAGTGTTGCATGGGCCTAGTCTTTCTGTGGGGTGTCTTCTTGAATTTAAACATAATAGAGGCCATGGATGGGCTGGGATTGTGCTTATTTTATTGTTTTTTGTCGTTTTTGGGGGGCTGCTGGTGTGGCCTTTTGCCCAGGGGTGGTGGTGCATGGACTGAGTGTGCCTGTGGTGTGGTCTCACTCTCTTTAATGTAAACATCATGGATGGCATTGGATTGTGGTGATTTCTGGCTGTTTTTCTGTTTTTTGGGGGTGTACTGTTGATGTGGACTGGTCATGTGGGTGGTGGTGGTGGCCATCTTGAGTGCTGGCTGCTACAGGCAACATGTGCTTGGGGTGTAAGGGGCCATTTTGAGGAGAGGCAGTGTCTGAGGCCTGCACTTATTTTGCCTACTTTTCATCCATTATGCCCAGGGGTAGTGAGTGTTGCATGGGCCTAGTGTGTTTCTGAGGGGTGTCTTCTTGAATTTAAACACCATTGAGGCCATGGATGGGCTGGGATTGTGCTGATTTTATTGTTTTTTGTCGTTTTTTTGGGCCTGCTGGTGGGGCCCTTTGCCCAGGGGTGGTGAGTGTTGCATGGGCCTAGTCTTTCTGTGGGGTGTCTTCTTGAATTTAAACATAATAGAGGCCATGTATGGGCTGGGATTGTGCTTATTTTATTGTTTTTTGTCGTTTTTGGGGGGCTGCTGGTGTGGCCTTTTGCCCAGGGGTGGTGGTGCATGGACTGAGTGTGCCTGTGGTGTGGTCTCACTCTCTTTAATGTAAACATCATGGATGGCATTGGATTGTGGTGATTTCTGGCTGTTTTTCTGTTTTTTGGGGGTGTACTGTTGATGTGGACTGGTCATGTGGGTGGTGGTGGTGGCCATCTTGAGTGCTGGCTGCTACAGGCAACATGTGCTTGGGGTGTAAGAAGGGGCCATTTTGAGGAGAGGCAGTGTCTGAGGCCTGCACTTATTTTGCCTACTTTTCATCCATTATGCCCAGGGGTAGTGAGTTTTGCATGGGCCTAGTGTTTCTGAGGGGTGTCTTCTTGAATTTAAACACCATTGAGGCCATGGATGGGCTGGGATTGTGCTGATTTTATTGTTTTTTGTCGTTTTTTTGGGCCTGCTGGTGGGGCCCTTTGCCCAGGGGTGGTGAGTGTTGCATGGGCCTAGTCTTTCTGTGGGGTGTCTTCTTGAATTTAAACATAATTGAGGCCATGGATGGGCTGGGATTGGGCTTATTTTATTGTTTTTTGTCGTTTTTGGGGGGCTGCTGGTGTGGCCTTTTGCCCAGGGGTGGTGGGTGGTGCATGGACTGAGTGTGCCTGTGGTGTGGTCTCACTCTCTTTAATGTAAACATCATGGATGGCGTTGGATTGTGGTGATTTCTGGCTGTTTTTCTGTTTTTTGGGGGTGTACTGTTGATGTGGACTGGCCATGTGGGTGGTGGTGGTGGCCATCTTGAGTGCTGGCTGGTACAGGCAACATGTGCCTGGGGTGTAAGGGGCCATTTTGAGGAGAGGCAGTGTCTGAGGCCTGCACTTATTTTGCCTACTTTTCATCCATTATGCCCAGGGGTAGTGAGTGTTGCATGGGCCTAGTGTTTCTGAGGGGTGTCTTCTTGAATTTAAACACCATTGAGGCCATGGATGGGCTGGGATTGTGCTGATTTTATTGTTTTTTGTCGTTTTTTTGGGCCTGCTGGTGGGGCCCTTTGCCCAGGGGTGGTGAGTGTTGCATGGGCCTAGTCTTTCTGTGGGGTGTCTTCTTGAATTTAAACATAATTGAGGCCATGGATGGGCTGGGATTGGGCTTATTTTATTGTTTTTTGTCGTTTTTGGGGGGCTGCTGGTGTGGCCTTTTGCCCAGGGGTGGTGGGTGGTGCATGGACTGAGTGTGCCTGTGGTGTGGTCTCACTCTCTTTAATGTAAACATCATGGATGGCGTTGGATTGTGGTGATTTCTGGCTGTTTTTCTGTTTTTTGGGGGTGTACTGTTGATGTGGACTGGCCATGTGGGTGGTGGTGGTGGCCATCTTGAGTGCTGGCTGGTACAGGCAACATGTGCCTGGGGTGTAAGGGGCCATTTTGAGGAGAGGCAGTGTCTGAGGCCTGCACTTATTTTGCCTACTTTTCATCCATTATGCCCAGGGGTAGTGAGTGTTGCATACTTGCATGTCCGTAGTCTTTCTGTGGGGTGTCTTCAATGTAAACATCAAGGATGGCATGGGATTGTGCTCATTTTTCTGTGTTTTGTCAAATTTTTGGGGTGTATAACTGAACTGATGTTCCTCTGTCTTCCATTGCTTTTAGGTGCACAAGAAGACTCAAGAGAACCACCAGTGCCAGGAAGAAGTCCTGCAGCGGTGTGTGCAGCATAACGTCACGCGACGTCACGTCTGGACACAGAACCCTCTGCAACTCGTGCAACTGCTGCCTGCTGACCTGCTCTGAAGAGGATGGCCCCAAAAAAAGTAACCCGTAGCTCCTCTAGCAAGAAAGGTGCCAGTAAGGAGCAGAAGAAGCAAGTTACCAAGGAGACTGGTGTGCCGCCCGCCCCTTTTTTTGGGAGTAAAAAAAAAAGTATGCCTGCAGCAGCAGCAGCGGGATCTGCTGGGGACCAAGCTGGCAGCACCCCCCCCCCGCTCCATTGGGCTCAGTGCCACCACCACCACCACGCCAACTTAAGTCCAAGCCCTTGAGTGCTGCAGAGGCAGCCAGTATAGTTCTTCAATCACCATCGACCAGTGATGTTGGCTCATCGCAAGAAAGCAGCAGCAATGTCCCTCAATCAACACAGGTTGTTGTAGCTCATCTGACGAGTGTTGAACAACCACAGCCGCAACAACAATCACATGTGCAAGTACAAGCCCAAGTACATGTGGAAGGAGAGGCAGCGCAAGGAGATGCGCAAGCAGAGGTGCATGGAGGGTCACAAGTGCCCACAATAGTTGTTCCTCCCGAAGTAGGGGCACATCAGGAAATCGACAATCAAGGCGAGGTATCATTTGAGGAAGCCACTCCTCCTGATGATCCTTCATTGTCTTCCACAACCCTAGCAAGGAAGAGATCAAGGGTGGTGTCTACATCCTCTTCAAGCACACCTCCTTCTGATGATACGGATCAAACTTGGGAACCAGCACCACAGCCGTCTGAGAGTGAGGCACACCATGATCCAACAAAGGTACTTAAGCGTAAAAGGAAGCTCGTCCAAAGTCTCAGAGTTATGGAGTGTGATGAGGCTCAACAAGAAGTGGCGGATACTGCTGCTGATGAAGACTCTGCCAACGACGACCCAGTCATCATAAAGGTCACTGCAGCCCCAGCGGGCATGCAGCAAACAGACATTTTGACCCTAGCCCGAAGAGCTGCTGCGCGTGATGATGATGATGATGTTGTCGATGAGGAGGCAGTGGAAACACCACAATCATTGGAGTTAAGTAGTACACCAACTCGTCCCGCTTCCATATTTCTTTCTGGCAAGAAGAGACCTCCGTCAACCTCGACCTTAATTAGTGGCGGTGAAAGTGGAAAACGTACAAAAGTTGGGCAATCCAGATCCTCCACTTCATCTGGCATTAGCTTCATGACCACCACCACCAGTATCGCCGCCTCCTCCAGGTCCCACAGACACTTCAAGTCCCCAGTTTGGGACTTCTTTACTGTTTGTCCCAAAAATCCAAAGTTTGCCATTTGTACCCTTTGTAAGCTTGCAGTTAGTCGTGGTAAGTCAGGTACCAACTATGGTACCGGCGGCCAGAGTGGTCATCTTGAGAGAAAGCACGCTGTCAAATGGTTTGCGCACCTAGCTGCGATCAAGAAAGGCCAAAATCAAGGAAACGTTGATGTTTCATCTGATGATGACGAGCAGGAAGAAGACGTGTCAAACACTTCCCTTACACCCAGTACCCCTGTCAGCAGCACACCCAATGTGAGGCACACTAAGAGTGTTGGAGCGAGTGAGACACCAACGCACAAAAGTTCACCAGCGAGCAAAATTGGGTCAACGAAGTCATTATCAGCCCGTAAATGCTTGGTCCAGGGCAACATTAGAACAATGCTTACTTCAGACGTGCCATATGAACGCAACGCAACCACCCACTGACGCGTCTGTATAACACTAAGCTGGCTAAAATGCTAGCTGTGGACCTTCTACCTTTTTCTTTTGTAGAAGCGGTAGGTTTTCTTGAATTAGTTGCAACGCTCTGCCCTAAATGGAAGGTTCCGAGCCGGTTCTATTTTGCCAGAGTTGCGGTTCCAGCACTACATGAAGATGTGCTGCAGGCGATTGGGGCAGCTTTGCAGAAGAGTGCTGTTCACACAATACATCTGACAACAGACATGTGGACCAGTGGCCCAGGCGATGATTACATGTGCATCACTGCACACTGGGTCTCTTTTTCAGGTGTTAAAGCAAAGCTAAACGCAGGTGTTGACCCGGACCAAGTTTTCAAAGCTGCTCGGAAACATGCAACACTAGCCATGTTTGGCTTGGAGAAAAGTCACACAGCAGAAAACCTTTTGGAAGAGTTTGACAAAAAGGTCTTGACAATGCTATCCCCCCTAAAACGCAAGATTGGTTATGTTTCCACGGATAATGGCGCCAATGTAGTTAAGGCCATGTTCATTGGTGACCATGTTAGAGTGCCGTGTTTGGCGCACTGTATCAACCTGGTAGTTCAAAAATTCTTGAGTGATAAAGAGAGTCCAGCGTTCGAGGTAATGGCCACCTGCCGCAAAATGTGCAACCATTTCAGCCATTCTTTTAAGGCCCGGAAGCATCTGCGGAGACTGCTACTTCAACGTGGAATGCCAGTGAAAGCACTCATCCAGGAGGTGGCAACACGTTGGAACTCAACCTTCTACATGCTTGAGCGTCTGTATGAGCAGTATACGGTACTCGATCACTATTTCTTGACAGAGGCTACATCTCAGAAGGAGGACCTGCGGATGAGTAAGGCGCAATGGGACATAGTTAAAAGCCTGACAGACATGCTTCGTCCTTTTGAGTTCTTCACGCGTGCAGTCAGCCAGGAGGACTGTAATTTGGGAAAAGCTATCCCATTGTTGTGCATACTGGAGCACCAACTGATGGCGGTTTCTTCTGAGTTTGAAAAAGATGAAAAAAAAAAAACCATTTCATTTTGTCTGAGAAATTATTACATCGCCTACGTGGTGATGAACGTCTTCAAAACATCAACTCAGATCAGCATTACATTTGTGCTACTATTCTGGATCCACGCTACAAAAAGGCGCTGGCAGACAACGCATTCTTTCCTTTCGCTGATGCAGATGTTCAAAAGTACAAACATTGGTTAGCCTGGTCAGCCAAGAGGTTTGAAAAAGAACGGCAGGTTATTGAAGGAGAAGCCAGTACATCAGCATCAGCATCAGCAGGCCATCCGCAGTCACAAGAATCCACTTCTGCACCTGTGGCTGGGGCACAAGTGACCTCTCAGCCGTTAAAGACACCGGCAACTGGATCATCTGCACCACACACAATGACAACACTAACAGTGGCTGGGGAGGAGGATTGGCTAAGTTTGATGGGGTATGGTTCTCGAAAAAATGTCACAGGCACAGCAAAAAGTAAGCAAAGTGGAGGAACAGTTGATGACCTTGAGTCGATGGTGCAGGACTATCTGAATGACTCAACAGAGGTCTTCCTTAATGATGAGCCATTGCAGTATTGGCATGGCAAAAAACAATTGTGGCCACAGCTCTTCAACCTGGCTATAAACTATTTGTCTTGCCCACTCGCAAGTGTGTCTTCTGAACGTGTTTTCAGTGCTGCTGGTGGCATTGTAACTCCCAAACGGAGCCGCCTCTCGCCCAAAAATGTGGAGCGGCTGACAATGATCAAGATGAATCAGCACCTCATACCACCAGATTACAAAGTACGAGAAAGCACGCCGCATGAAGACGAGGAGGACAGCAACGTAGATGAGGGGATTTTTTCTCTGTTCGGTGCCACTGACCTCATCCAGCCTGAATTCGCAGAGTATGATGACGAAATCTTGTTCTTATTCCCTGACACCGAGCCCTGAAAATGAGACAATCAATCAAGAACTTTCTTTTTCGTCCTTATTCACTTTTATTCCTGTGTGCTTTGTGTCTCTCTTTCTTTGTTTTGCACAGTTAATTTAATTCAAACTTTAATCACCTAATCCCAAAAACAAGACCATCATCAGAACTGTCTTCACTTGTTTGCTTATTGATTTGAAGGTGCCGCAGTCTACATTCCTCAGGTTCACAAGTTCTGAAGAACATGCTCCTCTATCCTCCTCCTCCAGACTGCGATTTCCCTCCAAGCAGAGTGCTGGATTACGCACAATGAAGAAAGACTCAGCACTTGTGGGGGTGTTGTACTTCTTTGCGGGTGAGTTGACGGATTTGGGCCCATTGCTGTGAAGCTCTAATAATGGACAAAAGTGTTTTGGACCAAATATGAGGTGGAAATTTCTTGCAGTTTTTGCTGACTTGCTTGCCTTTGAGGTGCTCTTTGGCGGGGTTCCGGGGGTTTGTGTGTAATTTTTGGTGTCTGTCGAAGCACTGCTGCGACAGTCTAATCTTGATTGCATTTGCTTTTCAGGAAATCCGTGGTGGAAAACAGGAGTTATGATGATTGATGATGATGACCTAGCTGAACAGCGCCGCATTTGGAACGAAGGCCGAGAGATATTGTAAGTATGAGATTTAGCTTTTTCGCTGTTTGGGGGTGTTGTCGGGTGGTTTTTTGCGGGTGGGTTGGCGGGTCTTGCCTGGGGCATTCCTGGGAAGGTCTAATACCGGATAGAAGTGTTTTGGACAAAATCCATAAGGAACAGCCTTTTTTTTGCTATTTCTTCTGACATCTTGCTCAATGTAGCGTTTTGGGGGGCTTCCTGCTGTTCGTGGGTGGGTTGCGTCCGGGGTCTCTGTCGAAGCACTGCTGCGACAGTCTAATCTTGATTGCATTTGCTTTTCAGGAAATCCGTGGTGGAAAACAGGAGTTATGATGATTGATGATGATGACGACCTAGCTGCACAGCGCCGCGTTTGGACCGAAGGCCGAGAGACATTGTAAGTATGAGATTTAGCTTTTTCGCTGTTTGGGGGTGTTGTGTCGGGTGTTTTTTTGCGGGTGGGTTGGCGGGTCTTGCCTGGGGCATTCCTGGGAAGGTCTAATACCGGCTAGAAGTTTGTTGGACAAAATCCATAAGGAAACACCAGTTTTGGCACTTTTTGTAAGTTAGGGTTCGTTAGGGTTAGCCCTAGCAGCAGGATTGCATGTGTTTAGGGGGGTTCTATTGCAACGCGGTTCTGTTGTTGTAGAGCACTGTTGGAGCGATGCTGGCTATGGATACTTTTGCTTGCTTGCAAGTGGTTTGAATACAATCCACGGTCTGTATTTGGGCCTACTGTTACTTTCAAAGTACGTTTTGTAACCATTTTTCTGCTAGGCATCGTTTTTGGAGATATGATTGGGCTTCTTCTACATTTTTGCGACTGGCTTTAGTAAGGGTCTTGGTGGGAGCATTGCTGGGAAGGTAAAATTTTGTTCTAAAACACAGTAGTACACCCACCTTGAGGGGAAAGATCCGCTATAATATTTTGGCCATACTTATTGATCCTTAAAAAGGTGACTCAGACAGAGCACGCAATTTCAAAAATATTGTACTGTCTATTAGGGAAATCAAAGTGTCACTTTTTGAACCACACAGCGTACATACCTTTTATTTATTTATCAGTGGTATTGTAATAGCACTTCCTGTTTTCCGTTCAATAATTACAGGCCGGGTTTCAGTCAACATCCGCCAGGCAGGCAGTGGACAGGGTGTCTCTTCTGTCAGTGGTCACCACATTGATGGACGAAGCGTCAGCTGGAATGGAGGAGTGCCGCCAATAAGAGGAATTGTTTGCTGCATGCAACTTACTTACCAATTTCAACAGGACAACTCCAACAACATACGCAATACAGATACAGTATCCATTGTTGTCTTTTATTCTATGAGTGTGACTGCATGTGCTTACCTTTAGTTTGTAACCAAAGATTGTCTGTAAACTCTGTATCTTCAATTATTGTTTGTCCATGCTCTGCTTTTTTTTTCTTCTCTCAACAAAACCTACCCAAAAAGAAACCCCCATTCCCATCCATTTTACAAACCCTAACCCTCTTCCCCCGGGCTGTGTTGTTTTGCTTGATGTCTGACTAAAATGACATCAATAATTCCACACACTTGCTGGGGAGGATAAGGTCATAGCAGCAACAGGCTGGTGAAGGAATACGAGGATATCTTCTAGACTTACTCAGCTTCAGTACTATATCTTCTAGTAGTAGTAGCCAATGTCAAATAAATTCAACGCAAGTACTAGTTATACTTGCAAGCAAATACTTTACCATTTGTTAGGCTACATTATGGCACTGTTCTAGTGTACTGTCACCTGCTATTTTCTCGATCGTACCGTAACCGTTGTAATGCTACAGTAAGGAGGACAAACAAGGTTTCGTTTTCTTTTTTTCCATAGGCATGCAACTGCCACTGTGTCACACCACTAGTACCACCGCAATGAGGAAATGTCACCCGCCCAGGATTGACAACGTTAATCCCCATTTCACCTGGAGCCAGCCCTGGGCCTAGCCCTAATTTCTAACACAAATTACAGGTAAGATAAGCGTTTGGTGGGAGGTAGTATAATGGAGTATTATTTCGGAGTAGACAAGAGATTGACGGTTGTACTACTAAAGTCCTACGACTGTTCAGGAAAACAAAGTTACTGTTACACCCCCGCCCCCCACCCACCAGACTGAAAAGCAGTAAAAAACAGGTATGGTCAGATAAAGTTGAAAAATATATTTATTTAGCCCTAACAAAATAATCTCCCTCACCCACCCTAACCCCAACGATTGTCTCTGAAACGTCCCAAAACGATCCCAACTCCCAAATCCCACCCCCCAAAAGTCTATAAAAAAAGGGCAAGGGACACTCCACTACTGGAGGGTGCTGGTGCTGGTGCATGATGCGGCATGGGCATCATACTCCTTGCGGAGGGTGGCAAGCTCGGAGCGGAGGCCCTTAACCAAGTTCTTATACCTCAGGACCTCCTGCTCCAGGTTGGACATGCGGACTCGTAGGCGGCGTTGGCGTTCCTTGCAGCTCCTGTGGGGGGCAGCTGGTATTTCGGTTGCTTGGCGGTGGCGGTCGTCTTTCTTAGCCCGGCTCGGTCCCGCTGGCTTAGTCACGGAGGAGGATGCAGTGGTCACAGTCGAGGATGTTGCCCCGCTCGACTGCGTGTCCTCCTCCTCCTCCAGGGCCACCAGCCGCCGATACTCGGCGACTGTGGCCTCCAGCCTCCGTTGCCGGGCCAATCTAGCCTGCTCCCTCCTTGTTGTTGATTTGGAAGGAGCAACTATATGAAGAAAGAAAGACATAGTCTGTAACCAATGCTCCTTATTAATAACACAAAGTGATTGAGCCGAAAGTTGGGTCACAGAGTACAAGTAGCAAATTGAAAGCACAGTACATAACTATTGAGGACAGTATCTATGTAACCTCCCACTTCTGCATCCTTGCTCTAACAGTAGTGGTAGTTTAATGAACTAATTCTACGACCACTATGGACTTCCATTACAGTCGACTATGACAGTACACCAGTCTTATTCTTCTTCTTCTCTCTTGTTTAGGGAAATGGGTACGTTATCTTATGCAAGCCGGCAGAATGACATGGACACAGCACAGTGAAGTTGCACCCGAGAAAAAAAGTTGCACACCATGATGAGTGAGACAGACTTGCGTTACTGTACCGGTCCAGTACATGCAGGTGGTGAAGCTATTACTTTTCTATTACGGGTGGCACTGAGAATACTCTGTTACAAGGGCTACTGCTTAATTAATTTACCTTTCACCCTACAGTGCAAATGAGTACTAGAAAAGGAAACTGAAGAAGCTAACTAATTTGATTATCTATCACTTCACATGGGACGTATTTAATGACAGATGAGATGACTTTAGGTGCTTTGCTTAATATTGAGTGAACAGTGATACACCCACACATGAATGACGTACTACAAGTAAACTAAAGTTATTAAGAGAGGTACGGAGTGTCCACCGTAATAACCAGATATATGCTGTGAATGCAAACGCAATACAAAGTACTGCTACTATTCATGGTAGTATTGGACACATTTACAATTTCTTTTCCTTGCCTTCCCTGCACTGGGACGGACGTGCGGGTGCGGTGGTACATGCTCTTCAAGGTAACACTTACTTCACCTGGCGACCATCTACTCTCTCTAGATACACATGTGCTATCTAAGAGTCAGAGAATACCATGCTCCAGGCATCCATTCAGTCAAAGTATACGCACACATACAGTTTCTGTTTCACCCACCCAGGCTGCTGTCCTTCCACCCATCCTTGCTTCATCATTGACCCAGCCATGCACCATACCATATTCTTTCCTTCCCAGCCACCTCTGGGTCCAAGCAAACACATATCGTTCTTCTTTGCCAGCCATCATACAAGTTCGCGTCCCACTTACTTACACCCTTCTTTCGCTTTTCGTTCATCCCATCCATCACGTTCGTCTAAGAACTTATTGGGATTCTTCTCACCAAAAACTTCACAGCTAAGTCGAAGTACATTTCGAGGAGGCTACTACCTGGTTGATTTGTAATTGTAATACACCCGTGCAGAAAGCACACTATGCAGTCTTCAATCTCAATAAGTAAGGAATATATAGCTTACCTGTTTCCGCCACCACCGTTTGATCCCCCACAGGAACGGCCGCCAGCTCTTCTACCGCCGCCTCCTCCCCAGAGGCCTCCGAGTCCTGGTCCAACACAGCCACCTCCGCGCTGGCCCCGTCACCAGATGTTACACCTACAAAGTACATTTAAGAATGTTAGAATACACCACTCACTACTATATAATATTTGGTCTAGGAGAAATGTTAAAAAAACAGAATACAATGTAATAATTTGTGACTGTCTACTCCATAGTAAAAATGTCCCATTTTCCAGGGAAGGCTGTTGTCTTGCTGCACTTTTATGCACAACTGATGAATGCTTGCTTTTGATTTTTAACACGCACCACTTTTTCTCCTAACAGACAGAAGCTTGACTCCTGAGTCCTAAGAACACGACCAGGATCAAGTTCAAACTAGGTGAGAGTTCGGCTCGACCACAAGAAATGTGTCCAATTAATCGTCAGCACTAACCACTTTTCCGTTTACAGTTAAATAGTTTTATGACAAAGTAGATTTTAATAAATGTGTTTACTTTTAATAAAGCTTTTAAACTTAAATAGACTCTGTGGTTTTTGTTCCTCTAGACTAGAGTGGATGAGCTAAAGGTTTTGGAATTTTTGCAAGCATGAGTGCCTCTGACACTTCTTGACTGTGCTGTGACTCCGTACTACTCTCTTGTCCTGCGTACGATAATCTAGAGATCATTGGGGATCTATAATCGGTGACTTCGGGAGCTGAATGACTCTGCCACACTATCTAGTCAGTAAGGAGACCGTGCATAGAGGTATTGCTGAATATAATGGGAGTCCAATGGAATTGCCAAATGTCCAATCTTAGTTAGCTACACAGACAGACTAATAAGAATAGTCTAGTAATACCACAGGGAGTCATATTCGAGGCAGGATAAGAATTTATATCCAGTCTACAAGAAGATCAAAGACGATTTAGAAAAAATCGAATGAGGAACGCTAGGAAAAAATAGGTACTGTTTATTAAAATGTAAACTTACTGGGGCCAGCAAAGGAGCCCTCGCCTGCCCGATCCTGGCCTGCATCCTCAGCACCCTCCTCCTGTGTCCTCTTGCCCTTGGGGGGAGCTGATGTACAACATGAAAGAAAGAAAAACCAGAAAACATGGATGAGATTTTTCAACCAAATCAAACATTTCAAAAGAACAATAACAACATATTTTGGAAAAATAGCAAATAGATAGACAACTATTCCACGGGATCTATCTCATGTGGTATACTACGTTATTCGTATTGCCTGATTTGCGGAACGTTGACTTAGAAAGTTCCTATGTAACTCAATAAACAGACTACTAAAGAGGTTTGCCTAGGCCTGGCACTGCAGGCAGCAGTGCGCAACACGTGACAGACAAAGTCCATCCTGCTTGCAGATCAGTGAATACTCAAACTATCAATCCACCCGCCACCACCGCCACTATTTCTTCTTATAGCCATGTGACTGTCTAAAGGAAGGACTGGACTTCAGTCTGTTGGGGCTGATTTAGAAGTCCCTTGCGGAAGTTGCGGCTGATTTTCCTCCATTGTTGCGTGCCTTTTCTGACGCAGCGGCAGAACAAAAGACTCGCCATGGTGTTGGTGCGGCGTATATATTAAAAAAAAAAACACATATGGGCATATGGGCGATGCATCACGTTGTAAAGCCCTGCGCCATCAGGGGGCGTTCCGGCGCAAGGGAGGGCGTACCTGCGCAGGAACGAATCCTAAAAGTGGCTGAGGGAAATCTACAAGATGTCAATCAGTCACTTTTAGGACAATGATGCATGACTCAAACCCTGCGCGCTTGAAGCCGACGTACGGCTTGATGCAGCATTGGGGAGATAGGGTACCCCAGAGCATTGCTGGAGCTGCGCCATCGTTGGCACGCAACTCCAGCAATGCGCTGCCTTTACGGCACAGATGCGTAAGGCTTCTGTGACGTTTTGGGCCAATGGGTGGTGGTGGCATGGCACACAATTACTGCCGCATCCCTGCTACTTTGCAGGGATGCGCCGGTAATTGAAAATATGACCCTTACTGTCTAGCATTACGCAGTTCTTTTCTTTACAGTACACTCATACATAATTTCTCAGGCCAATGAAATGCTTCTGAACACAACATACAAAACAAAGAAGCATAGTAGCAAGCAAGGCTACTGAGAAGGAGAGCAGTGCACCTGAAATGCATAGAAGATTTTGAAATATAATTTACCTCAATGTAATCGGCAGCATTATTGCTCTTGGTAAAGAACAAAGATTTGCAAATAACAGAGCAGGATAAAACAGAGTAGTAAATGTACTACTACTACTACTCACCAAGCCCGGGGACCTCTACGCCGAGCGCGTCCAGCAAGTCCCGCTCCCGGTCCATGACATCGGTCCAGCGGTGGGTGGCCTGGTTATATGTGCGCCGGACCCCAGAGATCTTGTACATGGCCCGGCACACCTTCTCCCACCGCTTGCGACGCTCCCGGATGCCATAGCCGGTCGCGATCTTGCCGCCTCCCAGGATCGTCTTGGGGAGGCGGCGCTGGACGTGGAAGATCAGTGCCGCCACTTCCTCCGCGCTGAAGATCTCCCTCGGGACCACTTGCTCCCCCCTTAAACGCCCGCACGGGAGCCGGGCACGGGGTGCGGGACCCTTCCCCTTCTCAGGGTGCTTCCCGGCTCCCTTTACCATGGTCTGGGCAGAAATAAACTTAAATGATAAAGAAGAAATAGAATAGTGAAGAAGAAAAGAAAAGAGTTTAAAAAAGTAGTTTAAAAGTAACTAAAAGCTGCAGAAAACACAAAAATATAGAGCTAGAAAAATAGAGGGATAGATAATAAGTAAAATTAGATCAAAAAAACTTCAAACAAGCAAAGGATGGCAGAGATTGAGAGAGGATAGAGAAAGCATGCCCAGAACCATAGCAATGAATGAGAAACAAGATGGCCGCGCCCGTTCACGACCGCGTGGGTAAGTTCGCGCGAGATTTTCCTTGCGAGTACGCGCGAAATTGTACTAGCGAGCAGCACACTTTGCGAGATTACACATAGCGGGCGGAAACGGAATTACGTCACGCCAACAAGATGGCCGCGCCCGTGTACGACCGATAGGGTAACTTGGCAAACGTATAGCTAGAAGCGCCTCGCGAACACGCGCAAGATCACGCGAACATACACGTCGCAACAAAAACAATTTTGTATTCGCACGTATTCGCGGCTTCCGAAATCGATCTCGCACGGATTCGCGCCCCAAAAAACGCGCGAAATTGCAGAAAAAACGATTTTAGCTAAACTGAAAGCAATGAGCAGGTGCAAAAGTTCAAACTTAACATTAGTAACATTCAAGGTAGTGCTTCCTGATGGGCCCCTCCAGAGTTTGCAACTATTCTATGACCCTGCTATGACCCAAACAGCAGGCTCATAGAATAGCACCATAAAGGTCCTGTGAAAAAAAAATTTCACTGCAACAAAAAGCAAATTACAGATAAGGAAGGAAGCAGGTGCCAGCCAGACTGGAACTTTCAAAATTACTGACACATTAATGAAACACAAATTAATTGATGGCAGTTGAAGAAGGGCAGGTGTGCTTGCTTTTTTCAACCACCATAATCTACAGTGATAAATAAACCTAATAGGTGCCAGTGAGGATGTACTAGAGGGTGGCATGGGTGTCCCAGAGGGTGGCAGTGGTGAAACAGAGGGTGCTGTGAACCTGTGATGATAAACCAGACGTAGAAACAACATAGTCGCGGCCGTTGCGAGCCGAAAAGTAAGTTCGCAATTGCGAACTTGTCCCAAAATCGGCGCGAACACGCGCCAACACAAAAAACGGAAAAATCCGCAAATCCGCTAGAGTTCGCGGATCTTCGCGGATTGCGAATCCGTAAATACGCAAGTTCGCGGATTGCCAATCCGCAAAATCCGCCCATGCTTAGAGAGGATGTAGCCTCAGGGCTAGAGCGGTCGATGTGGAAGCTGAGGAACCAGGATCGGGTCATGGCAGCTACGCTCCACATCCTGTGATTCTGGGCAAATCACTTAATCCCCCCATGCCTAACAAAATGAATATGTCCTTGTGTTAACAAAACTGGTGCTATGTAAAGCGCTCAGATACCCGATACCTTCCGGTCTAGTTCGCGCTATATAAAACCACGTTTTCACAACAGCAAAAGATGGACGCACCTGTGATCGCACAACGCCCCTCTTCAACCTAACTAAACAATTGTAAGCCGTAAGTGGAGGTAAAAAAGCAGAGCACCGCTCCCCACCTACTCCCTTCCGAAATCTTTACGGGCCTTATTGCAGTCTGCTGTCGAGCCTGACTCGCAGAGTTAACATGCAGTCATCAATATTGTAAAGTTTGTGAAAAAAACGTGAATACGCAATATTCAGGGAAAACAGAGCCTTCCCGCAGTTACAATGGAAATTCAGAAATTTTTTGTGTGTCTGACGTAATGCCAATGGCTATTTCATTAGGAAAAATTAGACTCATTGATACATGCACCACCACCACCAGTACAACCAGTACTACAGCCACCAGTCCTACCACTACCACCACCAGTACTACCAGTACCACGACCACCAGTACTACCAGTAACACTACTACCACTACCAGTACCACCACCACCAGTACTTACTACCAGTACCACCACTACCACTACTAGTACCACCAACACCACCAACACCACCAGTACTACAGCCACCAGTACTACCCCCACATCACAGCCAGCAGCTGTGCAAGCTTCTTACACGTACAAGGAGACCACAGGCAGCTGAGGTGCAAGCTTCTCCCACTGACCAGAAGGACATCACAAACAGCAGTGGTGCAAGCTTCTCACACTCACAAGAAGGACATCACAGCCAGCAGCAGTGCAAGCTTCTCACACTCACAAGAAGGACATCACAGCCAGCAGCTGTGCAAGCTTCTTACACTCACAACGAGACCACAGGCAGCTGAGGTGCAAGCTTCTCCCACTCACAAGAAGGACATCACAAGCAGCAGTGGTGCAAGCTACTCACAAGAACGACATCACAGGCAGCAGCAGTGCAAGCTTCTCACACTCACAAGGAGGACATCACAGGCAGCAGCTGTGCAAGCTTCTTACACTCACAAGGAGACCACAGTGCATAGGGAGTGCATAGGGAGTGCAGAGTGCATAGGGAGTGCAGAGTGCATAGGGAGTGAAGAGTGCATAGGGAGTGAAGTGTGCATAGGAAGTGCAGAGTGCATAGGGAGTGCAGAGTGCATAGGGAGTGCAGAGTGCATAGGGAGTGCAGAGTGCATAGGTAAAATTACAATACAACTCACATAATACCACTACACACCACATGCACACACACCATCACACATGACGAAAACACATTGCCATTTACAATACCATTAGCTCAAACCCAAATAAATCCGAACCCGATTGCATTTCTAATGCTTGTTTATTTCGGGGCAAGCCCACCCTCAGGAGTGATACAGGTGCAACATTGTTGTGGAGAGGCCGGGTGGCTCTCGACAATACGCATGAGCATTTATATAGCAACAAAGTGCTTTGTGGGAGTCAATCTGAAGTTGCTGGGGAGAGGTGTTATGCAGCTGGCAGGGTGGCTGACTCCGGCGCGCCGGGCCCATGGTTCCATCTCCAGTACCGGCGGCAGGCAGGCTCAACTCAGCACCATGTGACTTGGCAATAGCTCACTTAATCTCCACGACGGCTCCATGCGCCTTGTAACCCTTAATGGGATGGTATGTTTGTGCTTTACAAATAGGAATTATTTGCTGTTTCACCTGTGCCATACATTTGTAGTATTCTCTCAGGTGATTTTACTTGTACAAGTACCACGTATGTACGTTAATAGTTGCCATACATTTTGGTACTTCATGCTACTAGACAGCATGCATATGAATGGTCCCGCAGTCATGCTGTATGTAGTGGCTGATGTTTTGCTATGTGTGCATATACCAAGCATAGACATCCAGGCACCAGCCTTGCAAAGAAGGAACAAAAGACAGGACGAAAAAGAGAAAAAAAACTGGATAATTTAAGAGGGGAAAGGACAGTTTTCAGAGACCTGCAAAAAGCACGTTTTCTTGCATGCACAAAGGAAGAGGGATGAGATTCCAGTAGTGGAGCAAGATAAGTAGTCTAGTTCTCATCATGTTTGTCACACATTATTTGATAAGCTGGTAGGCTGAACTCCCGGAAGTAAGGGAACTCTGCATTATTTTGTGGTCAGGCTTAGTCACGCTTGTGCTGAGAGGGTCTCCTGTACATAGGGTCATGCAGTGTAATAGTAATCCACAATTGCAAATTTGGCATGCACTCAATATACGGTCATGGCACATGCTCAAAATAATCCTCTTCAAGTAACAAGAGTGTGACCCAGAGGCATGTGTTGTATACAACCAGCCAATGATCTCTAGTCCATCATGTGTGACTAAGAGCAGTCAACAGTCACAAACGTGTGTGCAGTCTCCATAAACTTTATGTAATGACAGCAACAGCAGCCAGTGTCTTCTGACACAGAATATAGCATAGTCTGCAAGAATTAACAACTACCAGCTTTAAATAATTTTTGGAAATTCACTCATTTTGTTTCCAAAAGTCAGTGTGTCACTAAAAATACACACATTCTGTCCAACATAAGCTTTTGATTTTGGGCACATAAAATCAATTCCCCCAAATATAAGCCATTTTTGCCTCAAAATGCCAGTTTTTATTCTGTGTGAACACTATTTGCCTCAAAAGATCGGATTATTGAGATATACAACTCTCTTAAATATCAGATATGACATGCAATTGTGTTTATATTATTTGTTCGAGATGGCCACCATTATGCTAATCATGCCCACACAATGGTCCAGATCACCACCATGGAGGAAGCATCATAGTGCTAAAGCCATGGCCACCTGGTATAATGCAGACAGTTGTCACAAGGAACCCACTTTATGCCAAGGATGTCCTGTCATGCGGTTTCTACTTTCTCAGTTGGAACTGTTTGGGCAACATAAACATTGGGATGGTGCTAGACTGATTACAAGCACCCCTAAGGATATGTTGGCCGATAGTCCTGCTAGCTCACAGTGCCACCATAAGTACCCCTAAGCCTGGGAAGGTGAAAAATGGATAGGGCAACCTCAGAACATGACAACCCTGACTCCCCAAGGAATCATGATCTAGAACTTTTCCGCTCTGTGACTCCAGTATACCCAGGAAGATACAAAAGAAATACACAAAGGGGCATTTCAATATTTATTGAACCATTGTGATTTTTTAAATAAAATCTTTTTATTGAACAGTTCTACATCTTAAACACCAGTGACGTTCTAGTTGTTGCATATCGGGTATAAAGCCAACTAAACAGACCGGCGCAGCTGCCAACATGGACCAAATAGATAAATCATGTTCCCAATATACTGTGACACTGAAGTTTCACGGGACAGTAGTTTTGCGTTAATTACATCAATCTACTCTGGCATCCACAGTGTCAGCCAAGGGCTCACACAAGGCTCCCCTGTATTCATTCCAACCGCCCCAAATTTTGTTCCATTTATTCGGGTAGCCCCATCCCATATATACCACTCTCTCTGCCAGCATGCATCAGTCCATGTCTTTCTTCCAATCCTTTAAACTTGGACTCACCTCTTCCTTCCACATGCAGGCTATATTTTTCATAGCCACCATTGGTCCCAAGGTGAATCAAAGCCGTTTCTTATGGGTAAGATATGATTCGTTCCACACATTAAGTAGGTACAGTTTAGCAGACATTGTCCGATCACTTCCCAGACATTGTCCGATCACTTCCCATCATCTCGCCAAGGCAATCGAGCACCCTCCTCCATTAGTCTTGAAGCATGGGGCAACTCCATACCATATGGAAAAAGTTACCCTCCCGACCACAATCTCTAGGGCCCCCAGCATGGTCGATTTTAAGAAATGTTTTGCATGCATAGTAGTGTCTATGCAGTGTTTTCAGCTGAACCAGTCGGACTCTAGAATGTATGGCCACCTCTCTAGGGGAGGCCATGGCCTCCTGCCATTCGTCATCTTCCAGCTCCCAAATCATTCACCCAATTCACACGCAGCTGGATCATGGGAATTATTAATTTGCGATAGGTAAGTGAGATAGCCTGTAATGGCATATATTCATCTAGCAATCTGTCCTTGAGCGGGGAGGACACCGGAATGTCTATCCCTCTATGAATTACACACTGCAGTGCACTTCTGACTTGCAAGTATCGGAACATTTTGGTGGGGGCCAACTGGTATTCTTTCTGCAATTCAGGAAAGGAAAGTACATTTCCACCCATGCACAGATCCCCAACCTTTGACATTCCTTTAAAACCCCATTTGTCAAACCCGCCCCAGGCTGCCTAACTGAAATGTGCCCCAAAGACGGATGGAATGTGTACTTTTCCCTCTCCACCCTAAGCTGTGAAGTGCATTGTACCAAAGGTTATTGTGGCAGCTGTGGGGCTTAGTAAAGGGGTAGCTTTTGGGCCACTGTAAAGGGCTCTGAGATCACCGCCTGGCCTCCTATTATCCTTGTCCATTTTATATACTGGATCGTCCCCTGGTAGACGAACCCAGTGATTTATTGTTAGTTGTGCCATCCAGTAGTACTTTTGGATAGCTGGAAGAGCTACTTCACCGTCAAACCAGTTCCTAGTCATTTTCTTGAGGGCGAACCATTGTGATTCTTGCATAGAATATAAATGCTGCGATGATTAATAGAGCCAAGGGAATGAAAGTGATTAGCAATATGAGAACAGTGAAAAGGATAAATAATTCCACCATTCTGCTATATGCTGGCATACAAGTACTGTGTATAGTGTACTCCTATTATGCGCTCTCTAAACTAGTTGCCTAAGGTGGGTGTTCTGCCAAGAATCTCCTACTGGATGATCTAACTCCCCATTAACTGAAGGTCCCTGTCTTGGTCACAAGTTGGACATCCCTCCTCACAGAGGATAAACAGGAATTAGCTGGGCTGAGACTCCAACATTAGCGACACTGCAATGACGACAGAGTGCTCTTCTGATTTGAACACGGGAACGGTGTGGATTTATAATAATAGTATCCATGCTTCTGTTTTGAGGATTCAGCCAGGCTGACCATGTTCATTCTCTGGTGATAACATGTCGCCTCATGGACGAATAACAAACAACATTAATGTGTGTTCAGGCATCGTACTAAATGTTCAAGGTGTCATGATAGGGTACTTACGAAGTGGATTTGCAAGCAATGTGGTTTTACGGAAACTAATCCTGCACTGTCACTCAAGCAAATGTGTGTCAAAAGTAATCTTGTGGAAAAGAAGGCAATTTAAGAAACGTGTGCATGTAAAATGACAGTGTTTCTTCCCGGGCATAACTTGCATTTGACAGTCCACCACTAGTCAGCCTTGATTACACCATGGATGCCCACAAAATGACCCAAATGCCCATGATTAATAAAGGGCCACAATTGTACAAGGGCTGCTGAACCTAATACCAAGGATTCCCATAATATGTGAAAAATAGGCATCATTATCTCAGGGTTGGCCATCATAATATCAGGAATGTTCTCCGTCTTGACAAAATGGTCACATGATGTGGTGCCACAGTCATGCTAAGAATGTTCACATTATCTCAAAGTATTGCACAAATGACCATGATTATGCCAAGATGAACTACATAATACCACCGATTTCTGCAATACATGACTGTAGAATAGTATGAACATTATGTTAAAGAGGCATAATGCCAGAGATAATCCTGTGTGCCTGTTTGGCATGAGATGTCACTAGTAGCCACACAAGTCAGTGATTGCCACCAGAGAAGACCACTACACGGCACACTAACACACAAATTCAGCCAATGACACATGGATGTGCTTGCATGCATACACTTGTGCACACACAGATGCTCAGGGTGAAGATATGAGCATATTCCACACCCAGCAAGGCATTTACCATATTGCCCCTGTGTTCAGCTTGCAGATGTCCTTTTTGGGTATCAAAGTCCCACACTCCTGATTCTGCCCCTACCACTGGCAAAAGGACTAAGGGCGTAACTTTTGGCGATTACGGTTGGCCGACGAATGTGCTAGGTTTGGTGGAGGATAAACATCCACCAGATTGCCGCACCTGATTGTGATCCCCCTCACACTTTTGCTTCTACCCACTGGTGGTATCTTCCATTTGTAAGACCGAGGCTACCTCTGGGGAAATGGTCAGTGTTCCGACCCTCTGTGACTCTTCTGTTGTGTCATCTCTGGCCTAGTCCCATAACCAACAATTCTGTAGTAGGGGATCTCTGTTATAGTCATAATCTAGTGAATAGTCCCGCCCATGTGCGAGGACCCCGGCAATCAAAAATAATCTCTTAGTTGTCAAAAAATTGCAGAACTGCAAAGACACTTAAGAGAGAATTAAAAGACAAATAATGCAGCCTATATCCACAGGCTACACTGTCCAGTACTTCAACTAGAAATTCCACCAAAAATCCACAAACAGCAAAGCCTTCCAGATTTCCCTTGCTTTAACAGCAAAACCCCTCTGGAATGATAGAGAGGAAGGCATGGACAGACAAGCCCCATAGGCTGCCATTTTGTGGCTTAAATAGGGTACTGTGCCTTTAAGAGAACTTTCCAGAACTTCTCCCAGAATGCATAGCAGGTCCCTCTCACTTCTTTTTTCCGGCTCCTGCTTACAGGACCCTGGTGCATTGAGCTCTCCCTTTTCAAGGGTTTATTGGAGTTGTTTGTTCACTTTTTGGATTTAAAAGTGTTCTCAGTGTTTCTTGGTTATTCCTTTTCACTTCTGTGTGTTTGTTGAGGCTTTTAGGGATCTAAAATGCCTGCTTTATTCGACAAGTGCCCAGCATGTGGAAGGAAGAAGGCCAAGACTGATCCACACGACGTCTGCATTCTTTGCCTCCCTGAAGAGCATGTCCCTGAAGATTGTGACATCTGCCAGACCTTTTCTACAAGGACCCTGAGGGAAAGGCTGAAAATTAGGCTCCAAGGCCTGGAAGAGAGGCGACTGCAGGCTGCAGGTGGGTCTGGGCAGGCTGGGAAGGCTCCCTCTGCCCCTGCTGAGGCCTCTGGGGGGCCCCCCAGAGACAGGAAGACCAGCAAAAGGTCCCGGTCTCCGTCGACGTCGATAGCATCGACGACGACGACGTCGAGAGGGATGACACCGGTGTGTTCCCCTTCTCCCCAGGGCTCCGGGTCGAGACAGCGTGGATGATCAACGTCGAGAGGCCTGGCTAGGCCGCCGTCGAAGCGACACCGCCGGTTGCCGTCGACCAGTTCGACGTCGGGGGGGATCCTCGGCGTCGAGGACTGTGCGGAAATGGTCATCGAGGAGGAAGAGTCGACGCTCGCTGTCGAGGTCTGACCGCTCGTCGTCGAGGGGGCGACGATCGTCGTCGAGGAAGAAACACTCGACATCAAGGAGACGGCGTTCGACGCCGGAGTCGAGGGATCGCCGTTCCACGCCTGAAAAACGACGCTCGACGTCGAGCAGGAAGAGATCAGCGTCACCGAGGATCTCAACCTCCTCTAAGAGGCGCAGGAGGGATTCTGGCGCCAAAAGTCACGCTGGATCTGGTGAAGGACTTCGGAGGCGTCGCTCACGCTCTGGAGGGTCTGGATCACAGGCCCCTCCCTCGAAGAAGTCAACGGGCACGGTGTACTCGGTGGTATATACACCGCCAAGGCCTGCGACCCCTCCACCTCTACCGAAGGAGGCTCCTCCGGCTAATCCGCCGCTCCCCTCCCTTCCTCCGCTGCCTCCTGCGGGGCAGCCTCCGCCGTCGATCCCTCCTCATAGGCCACCGAGGTCGGTGTCGCTGCCTCTGCTTCCGACACCTCCTAAGGGTACGCCTACTCCGAAGCCCCAGGATAGGCCACGGAAGACGCCTCCACGGAAACCGGTGGAGCGCCCACGTGCTGGGAGATCGCGCTCCCGCTCCAGGAGAAGGGAACGTTCGCGTCACAGGTCTTCCACACGATCTAGACGGCGCCACAGGAGACACAGGTCTCGTTCACGGACCCGGTCGTCTGGGACCAGGGACTACTCCCCGACCTTGTCGGATTCGCCGGACATGAGGGTTTCCCCGATCGATGATCTGGTGTCCTTCCAGGACGTGCTGTTACGGGGTGCGGCGAAATTGGGCATTACTTTGACGGTGCCCACTCCCAAGACATCGGTCATCTTCGAGACGCTCCATCAGAAGCATTTGTCTCGGCCGTTGCTGCCGCTGGTGCCGGGTCTGGAAGAACCGGCCATGGATCTTTTCCTCACTCCAGCGGTGACTAAGGCGGCACCTTCCAGACTACAGAAGAAGTACCGGGCTCCGGACTCGGACCCGGCCTTTCTAAGGCTGGAGCCCCCTCCAGACTCGGTGATTGTGACGGCGGCGCGCAAACAGCATGCCACCACGCCTTCCTCCACGGTTCCACCGGATAAGGAATCTAGGTGGTTGGATTCATCTGGGAGAAGAGTTTGTGGGACCTCGGCGACCTCAATGAAGGCAGCTAGTGCCACTGCCTTGTTGGGTCGGTATGACAGAGCCCTCTGGGAATCCCTTCAACAATTTGTGGAGCTCCTTCCGCGGGACAAGCGGGAAGACTTCCAAGAGGTGTTAAACGAAGGAATGTTGGTGGCGAATCAAGTCATCAGCGCTGCCGCCGACTCTTCTCTACTGGCGGCGCATGGTTTCTGCCACGGAATAAACCAGCGACGTCATGCATGGCTCCGCCTTACGTCTCTGAAACCGGACGCTCAGCAGAGGGTTGCCAATCTACCATTCTCTGGCGAAACCCTGTTCGGGAAGCACGCTGATGATGAAATGGCCCGCATGAAGGCGGAGACTGAAACGCTCACAGCGGTGGGTTTGGAGAAGCCCAAGGAGACCAAGAAGACGTACCGTCCGTTCCAATGCCGGTTCGGTGGTCAAGGCAGAGGGCGTGGCCAGTCTTCTGGACAACAGCAGCAACAACAACAGCAGCATTTCAGAAGACCATTCCAGAAACGCCAGAGAGGCAGAGGCGGCCATCAGTCGGCCCCAGCGACTAAGGGCCAGGCCGGGTCTAGGCCCTGAGCACTTACTTCCCCGACAACTGTTACCCGCTCCGGTGGGGGGAAGCATTCAATCTTTTCTGGCAGAGTGGAGAAAAATTACTCAGGACAAGTGGGTGCTGAATATTGTTTGCAATGGATACAGTCTTCGGTTCACCAGCCCGCCTCCATCAATTCCTCCGGTCGGCTTGCAGTATCAACTGCGCGAGCTCCAGGCGGAGGCCGATATCCTGTTAAGGAAAAGGGCGAAAGAAGTCGTACCTCTGTCAAAGAGGAAGAGGTCTGTACTCCCGGTTCTTTCTGGTTCGAAAAAAGGACAAGAACGAGTTCAGGCCCATTCTGGATTTGCGACAAGCAAACAAGTGGATTTGCAGAGAAAAGTTTCGCATGCTGTCGTTGCATCAGATTTATCCTCAGCTGCAACGGGGAGACTGGCTGTGTGCCATAGACCTCCAGGATGCTCACTTCCATGTGCCCATTGCACACAAACACAGGAAGTTCCTGCGATTCCAAGTCGGCGCCAATCACTATCAATACACATTACTGCCATTCGGACTGAAGTCTGCGCCGAGGACATTCTCAAAGTGCATGGCGGTGGTAGCCGCACACCTACGGAGGAACAAGGTGTTTGTCTACCCATACCTGGACGACTGGTTGATCAAGGCCTCCTCCTTCACGGAAGCGCAAGCGCACTTCCAGAAGACGTGCGTTCTCTTGAACAAGCTGGGGTTGCACATCAACATGTCCAAGTCGGTTCCGACTCCAGTCCAGTGCATTCAGTACTTGGGAGCCTCCATCGATACGCTGTCAGCAAGCGTGTCTCCTTCGGAGGAGCGACGATGATCACTGCTTCGGAAGGCTCAGGCTCTTATGACCACTCCATCCACGACAGTGAGGACGGTGTCTTCTCTACTAGGATCGATGGCCTCGTGTATCTTCCTTACGCCCCATGCACGGCTGCACATGAGACCGTTGCAAGAGTGCTTGGAGGATCAGTGGGATCAGAGGAGAGGATCTTGGGACGACAAGATACGTCTATCTCTGCATGCTCTTCAGTCTCTGAAGTGGTGGTGTTCAGCGGAGAATCTCCTCAGAGGGGTTCCCTTCCACAAGGATATTCCCCCTCAGGTTATCGTGACGGATGCTTCTCTCCAGGGCTGGGGAGCGCATTCCGGAGACCTACAGATTCAAGGGACGTGGTCCCCGACGGAGTCCACGTACCACATCAATTTCCTGGAACTCAGAGCTGTTCACTTGGCACTGAAGGCCTTTCACCCGTCCTTCCAGACCAACTCTCTACTTGTACAAATGGACAATACGACCACAATGTATTACCTCAACAAGCAGGGAAGCTCGAGGTCACGCACCCTGTCGCAGGAGGCGCAGGCGATCTGGCGCTGGCTTCTGGCTCGAGGACTGACGATAACGGCTACCCATCTGCCAGGTGTGCAGAATGTTCAGGCAGATGCACTGAGCAGACTGATTCAGGAAAACCACGAATGGGTCATAAACAACGAAGTACTAGGAGAAGTCTTCGCAAGGTGGGGGACTCCAGACGTAGATCTGTTCGCCACCGCCGAAAACAGCAAATGCAGAGGCTTCGCCTCCAGGTACTACCAGCCGGGGACGCTGGGGAATGCGTTATGGATCAACTGGTCGAACAGCTTTCTGTACGCTTTTCCACCCATTCCCCTGATTCCGACGGTTCTCATCAAGCTGTCCCAGTCCAGGGCGCGGATGATACTGATTGCCCCGGAATGGCCCAGAGAGTGGTGGTTCACGGACCTGCTTCACCGGTCTCTCCTTCCTCACATTCGGCTGCCGTGCAAGCCGGACCTTCTCACGAAGTTCGGGGGGCTGATGTTGCACCCCAACCTCTCGTCTTTGAGTTTGGCAGCATGGCTCCTGAGTTAGTGCAATGTGGTCATTTGAATCTCCCTGCAGATTGTATGGACATACTGAAGGAGTCTAAGAGACCTTCCACTAGGACGTCCTATGCGTACAAGTGGAAGAGATTTTGTATCTGGTGCACGTCTAAGAACTATGATCCGACGACTTGTAAGGAAGATGTCATCCTTCCTTATCTTCTACAGTTGGCGCAGTCTGGCCTTAATGTCCATTCTATTAAGGTTCATCTTGCTGCTTTGACTGCCTACAGGAAATGCCCTTCGCAGACTTCCTTCTACCAGATCCCTGTGATCAAAGATTTTTTGGAAGGCTTGAAGAAAGTGTTCACTCCTGTCAGGCTTCCTTCGCCTTCATGGGAATTGAATGTGGTGCTGTCCAGGTTGATGAAGGAGCCTTTTGAACCTATTCATAAGGCTTCGTTGCAGCACCTGTCCTGGAAGGCGGCGTTCCTCGTGGCCATTACATCGGCCCGCAGGGTGAGTGAAATTCAGGCGCTGTGTTGCCAAGAACCTTATACTGTATTTCATGCTGCTAAGGTTGTTATGCGTACTCACCCTAAATTTCTTCCCAAGGTTATTTCTGATTTTCATGTCAACCAGACCATAACTTTGCCTACGTTTTTTCAGAATCCTTCATCTCCAGCGGAAAGGTCGTTACATTCCCTGGATGTTAGGAGGGTGTTGAAATTTGATCTGGATAAGACCAAAGATATTCGTAGGTCTGACCAATTGTTTATCAATTATGGATCAGTCAGGACGGGTCTTGCGACCTCTAAGCAGTCTATCTCTCGGTGGATTGTGTCCTGCATACAGTTGTGTTACCAAAAAGCTAATAAGACCGTAGGAGGTATGCCTAAGGCTCATTCCACCAGGGGCAAAGCTGCCACGACAGCATTGCTCCGTAATGTTCCGATTGCAGAAATCTGCAAGGCGGCCACTTGGAAGTCGGTCCATACCTTTGCTAAGCATTACTGCCTGGACACTGATGCCAGGGCAGACGCTCCGGTTGGGCAGGCTTCGCTGCGAAATCTGTTCGCACAATAGTGGTGTTAATTCTTTCCTCCACCGCCGCTTTGGTGTGGGGATGGGCTTGCCATTCTATTCACTAGATTATGACTATACACAGAGATCCCCTACTACAGAAGGAGTAGTTTCTGTCCTGTAACTCCAGTTCTGTAGTAGGGGTATCTCTGTTATAGTCATAATCTAGTGAATAGTCCCGCCCATGTGCGTGGACCCCGGAGCAATCAAAAATAATCTCTTACAGTGTCAAAAAATGCAGAAATGCATAGACACTTAAGAGAGAATTTAAAGACAGATAATGCAGCCAAAAAGGCTACACTGTCCAGTACTTCAACTAGAAATTCCACCATAAAATCCACAAAACAGCAAAGCCTGTACAGATTTCCCTTTGTTTAACAGCAAAGTCCCTCAGGAATGATAGAGAGAAGAACCTGGACAGACAAGCCCCATAGGCTGCCATTATGTGGCTTAATTAGGATACTGTGCCTTTAAGGAACCTTCCAGAACCTTCTCCCAGTATCCCAGAATGCATAGCAGGTCCAACTTAGCCTCAGTTCTTTTTGAGGGCGTAAAAAACGCCAGACCTGTAGCATTATGAACATGAATAACTCTCCACCGGGGAGGCGGGAGGGCGCTTATGACTATAACAGAGATACCCCTACTACAGAACTGGAGTTACAGGACAGAAACTACTCCTTCTGTAGTAGGGGATCTCTGTGTATAGTCATAATCTAGTGAATAGAATGGCAAGTCCATCCCCACACCAAGCGGCGGTGGAGAATAAAATAACGCCACTACTGTGCGAACAGATTCCTCAGCGAAGCCTGCCCAACCTGAGCGTCTGCCCTGGCATCAGTGTCCAGGCAGTAATGCTTAGCAAAGGTATGGACCGACTTCCAAGTGGCCGCCTTGCAGATCTCTGCAATGGGAACATTACGGAGCATAGCTGTCGTAGCAGCCTTGCCCCTGGTGGAATGAGCCTTAGGCTTGCCCCCTAAGGTCTTATTAGCTTTGCAGTAACACAACTGTATGCAGGACACAATCCACCTCGAGATGGACTGTTTAGAGGTAGCCAGACCTGTCCTGACTGAGCCATAATTGATGAACAATTGGTCAGACCTACGAATATCTTTAGTCTTATCAAGATAAAACTTCAGCACCCTCCGCACATCCAGGGAATGTAAAGACCTTTCCGCTGGAGATGAAGGATTCTGAAAGAACGTAGGCAAAGTGATAGTCTGGTTGATATGAAAATCAGAAACAACCTTGGGAAGAAACTTAGGGTGAGTACGCATAACAACCTTAGCAGTATGAAACACAGTATAAGGTTCTTGGCAACACAATGCCTGAATCTCACTCACCCTGCGGGCCGATGTAATGGCCACTAGGAACGCCGCCTTCCAGGACAGGTGCTGCAATGAAGCCTTATGAATGGGTTCAAAAGGCTCCTTCATCAATCTGGACAGCACCACATTCAGGTCCCATGAAGGCGAAGGAAGCCTGACAGGAGGGAACACTTTCTTCAAGCCTTCCAAAAAATCTTTGATCACAGGGATCTGGAAAAAGGAAGTCTGTGAAGGGCCTTTCCTGAAGGCAGTCAAAGCAGCCAGATGAACCTTAATGGAATGAACATTAAGGCCCGACTGCGCCAGATGTAGCAGATATGGAAGGATGACATCTTCCTTGCATGCCGTAGGGTCATAGTTCCTAGACCTACACCAGATGCAAAACCTCTTCCACTTGTAAGCATAAGAAGTCCTAGTGGAAGGTCGCTTAGCCTCCTTCAGTATGTCCATACAATCCTCTGGGAGATTCAGATGGCCATATTGCACTATTTCAGGAGCCATGCCGCCAAACTCAAAGACGAGAGGCTGGGGTGCACCATCCGCCCCCCGAACTTCGTGAGAAGGTCCGGCCTGCACGGCAGCTTCATGTGAGGAAGGAGAGATCGGTGAAGCAGGTCCGTGAACCACCACTGTCTGGGCCATTCCGGGGCAATCAGAATCATCCTGGCCCTGGATTGGGACAGCTTGATGAGAACCGCCGGAATCAGGGGAATTGGTGGAAAAGCGTACAGAAAGCTGTTCGACCAGTTGATCCATAACGCGTTCCCCAGCGTCCCCGGCTGGTAGTACCTGGAGGCGAAGCCTTGGCATTTGCTGTTTTCGGCGGTGGCGAACAGATCTACGTCTGGAGTTCCCCACCTTGCGAAGACTTCTCCCAGTACTTCGTCGTTTATGACCCATTCGTGGTTTTCCTGAATGAGTCTGCTCAGTTCGTCTGCCTGAACATTCTGCACACCTGGCAGATGGGTGGCCGTTATCGACAGTCCTCGAGCCAGAAGCCAGTGCCAGATCGCCTGCGCCTCCTGCGACAGAGTGCGCGATCTCGAGCCCCCCTGCTTGTTGAGGTAATACATCGTTGTCGTGTTGTCCGTCTGAACAAGCAGAGAGTTGGTCCGAAAGGACGGATGAAAGGCCTTCAGTGCCAAGTGAACAGCTCTCAGTTCCAGGAAATTGATGTGGTACGTGGACTCCGCCGGGACCACGTCCCTTGAATTTGTAGGTCTTCGGAGTGCGCTCCCCAGCCTTGGAGAGACGCATCCGTCACGATGGTCTGTGTGGGAATGTCCTTGTGGAAGGGAACCCCTCTGAGGAGATTCTCCTTCGAGCACCACCACTTCAGAGACTGAAGAGCATGTAGAGACAGTCGTATCTTGTCGTCCCAAGATCCTCTCCTCTGGTCCCACTGATCTTCCAAGCACTCCTGCAGCGGTCTCATGTGCAGCCGCGCATGTGGTGTCAGGAAGATGCAAGAGGCCATCGACCCCAGTAGAGAGGACACCGTCCTCACAGTCGTAGACGGAGTGTTCATGAGAGCCTGAGCCTTCCGAACGAGTGATAAACGTCGCTCTTCCGAAGGAGACACGCTTGCTGACAGCGTATTGATGGAGGCTCCCAAGTACTGGATGCACTGGACCGGAATCGGGACCGACTTGGACATGTTGATGTGCAACCCCAGCTTGTTCAAGAGAACGCACGTCTTCTGGAAGTGTGCTTGAGCTTCCGAGAAGGAGGAGGCCTTGATCAACCAATCGTCCAGGTACGGGTAGACAAACACCTTGTTCTTCCGCAGGTGTGCTGCTACCACTGCCATACATTTCGAGAACATCCTGGGTGCAGACTTCAGCCCGAAGGGTAGCACCGTGTACTGATAGTGATTGGTGCCGACTTGAAAGCGCAGAAACTTCCTGTGTTTGCATGCAATGGGCACGTGGAAGTATGCGTCCTGTAGATCTATGGCACACATCCAATCCCCTCATTGCAGCTGAGGGTAGATCTGATGCAACGACAGCATGCGAAACTTTTCTCTGCGAATCCACTTGTTTGCCTGTCGCAAATCCAGAATGGGCCTGAAATCGTTTTTGTCCTTCTTGCGGACAAGAAAGAACCGAGAGTAAAGACCTCTTCCTCTTTGAGACAGAGGTACGTCTTCGATCGCCCTTTTCCTTAGCAGAATGTCCGCCTCCGCCTGAAGCTCGCGCAGTTGATACTGCGAGCTGACGGGAGGAATCGATGGAGGAGGGCTGGTGAAACGTAGACTGTATCCATTGCAAACAATATTCAGCACCCACTTGTCCTGAGTAATTTTTCTCCACTCTGCCAGAAAAAATTGAACGCTTCCCCCCACCGGAGCGGGTAACGGACGAGGGGGAAGTAACCGCTCAGGGTCGAGACCCGGCCGGGCCCTTGGTCGCGGTAGAGGACTGTTGTCTACCTCTACCCCCTTGGCGTTTCTGGAAGGGACGCCTGTACTGCTGCTGCTGCTGCTGCTGTTGATGTTGTCCAGCAGACTGTCCCCTTCCACGACCCTGCGACCCAAACCGACGTTGGAACTGTCGGAAGGGTTTCTTCTCCTTGGGCTTCTCCAAGCCCACCGCCGTCAGGGTCTCCGCCTCGGCCTTCATCCTGGCCATCTCGTCATCAGCGTGTTTTCCGAAGAGGGTATCTCCGGAAAACGGGAGATTCGCCACGCGTTGCTGTGCTTCCGGTTTCAGTGACGTCAACCTGAGCCAAGCATGGCGTCTCTGGTGAATCCCGTGGCAGTATCCGTGCTGACAGCAAGGAGATGTCCGCTGCGGCGCCGATGGCCTGGTTAGAGACCAGCATCCCCTCCTGGACGATCTCCATGAAGTCCTCCTTGCGGTCTCGAGGGACAAGGTCCGCAAACTGCTCCATCGAGTCCCACAATGCCCGGTCGTAACGCCCCAGCAACGCCGAGTCACTGGCGGCCTTCATCGAAGAGGCGGACGTCCCACACGCCTTACGACCAGCAGAGTCGATCCAGCGGCTCTCCTTGAACCCCTCCTGACCCACCTCGTGCCTTCAACCTTCTCTCTTCAAGTCCCTGAAGTCTGATCTTCTTCCTCTCCTTCAGGGTCCTTCCAGAGAAGCCTCTGCAGATCACACAGTCCTCAGGAATGTGGGAAGAGGGAAGGCAGAGAATACAGACCTCATGGGGGTCTGACTTGGCCTTCTTCCTTGAGCACTCCGGGCATTTGTCGAATAATGCAGGCATTATGGACAAAAAAGAGTGCAGAAACTCAGAAAGAAAGTCACCAAAGTACTTTTAAAGCACCAAAAATCGAAATTAGTGTAAAACACCAACAAAACCCTTGAAAAGGGAGAGCTCAATGCTCCAGGGTCCTGCTTGCAGGAGCCGGAAAAAAGAACTGAGGCTAAGTTGGACCTGCTATGCATTCTGGGATACTGGGAGAAGGTTCTGGAAGGTTCCTTAAAGGCACAGTATCCTAATTATGCCACATAATGGCAGCCTATGGGGCTTGTCTGTCCAGGTTCTTCTCTCTATCATTCCTGAGGGACTTTGCTGTTAAACAAAGGGAAATCTGTGCAGGCTTTGCTGTTTTGTGGATTTTATGGTGGAATTTCTAGTTGAAGTACTGGACAGTGTAGCCTTTTTGGCTGCATTATCTGTCTTTAAATTCTCTCTTAAGTGTCTATGCATTTCTGCATTTTTTGACACTGTAAGAGATTATTTTTGATTGCTCCGGGGTCCACGCACATGGGCGGGACTATTCACTAGATTATGACTATACACAGAGATCCCCTACTACAGAAGGAGTAGTTTCTGTCCTGTAACTCCAGTTCTGTAGTAGGGGTATCTCTGTTATAGTCATAAGCGCCCTCCCGCCTCCCCGGTGGAGAGAGATGTTCATTTAAGGAATGCGACAGGTCTGGCGTGTTACGCCTTCAAAAAAAACTGAAAGTGAGAGGGACCTGCTATGCATTCTGGGATACTGGGAGAAGTTCTGGAAAGTTATCTTAAAGGCACAGTACCCTATTTAAGCCACATAATGGCAGCCTATGGGGCTTGTCTGTCCATGCCTTCCTCTCTATCATTCCAGAGGGGTTTTGCTGTTAAAGCAAGGGAAATCTGGACAGGCTTTGCTGTTTGTGGATTTTTGGTGGAATTTCTAGTTGAAGTACTGGACAGTGTAGCCTGTGGATATAGGCTGCATTATTTGTCTTTAAATTCTCTCTTAAGTGTCTTTGCAGTTCTGCAATTTTTTGACAACTTAAGAGATTATTTTTGATTGCCGGGGTCCTCGCACATGGGCGGGACTATTCACTAGATTATGACTATAACAGAGATACCCCTACTACAGAACTGGAGTTACAAGACAGAAACTACTCCTTCCTTCCTTGAGCCATGGATTAAATGCGAGTCCTCAACATCGAGAGTGGTAGATTCGGGGGCTTAAAGTCGCTGGCATGCTGGGAGATTTCCCCAAGAGAGATAAAGATAGTTTAGACCAGAGGTCTTCAATCTGTGGGGCGCGACCCCTGGGGGGGTTGTGGAGTCCTGGGAAGGGGGTCACAGATTCTGTCAGAGCGTGCAGTTCCTTGAAACGCGTGGTTTGCCTTAGTGGCGTCGGGCTGATTGAGGGTGCTCACGGGCTGATTGAGGGTGCTCACGGCGGAGGCATAATTCACACCGAGGGGTGAAAAACATCAAAGCCTCATTAACAAGTAAAAGGTCTTTTAAAGACCTGTGAAGTACTCGGGTGTGGCTTTGTGTGTGTCCATGAGCTGTTTCAGCCGGGCTCACATAGCCCTTTGAGTTCAATGGACATTGTGCGCCTGGAGCTGTGGGTCCCGCCAGTAAAGCACGTGAAAGGTCCTCTTTCTCTCCCCCCCCCCTCCCCACACGTCCCATAAATCATTGGTTCAAGTCCCAGGGGCCCTCATACCTAGCACCTTTGCTGGAGAAATGTGCCTGAGAGTCTGTCCTTCCATGAGAGAGGAATAAGAAGGAAGAAGACGCAGGGAGATACTGACCCCCCCCCATGAGAAAGGCACAGAAAAGGTGGGTGGATGAATGAATGATGGGTGGATGGATGAAAGGGTGGATGAAGGATGAATGTATGGATGGAAGGATGAAAGGGCGGATAGGTGAAAGGGCGGATGGATGGAAGTATGAAAGGGTGGATGGATGGATGTGTGAAAAGTTGGGTGGATGAATAATAAGTGGATGGATGGATGAAAGGGTGGATGGATGGATAAAAGGGTGGATGGATGAAGGATGTATGTATGGATAGAAGGATGAAAGGGTAGATGGATGAAGGATGGATGTATGGATGGATAAAAAGTTGCATGGATGAATAATGGATGGATGGATGTGTGAAATTGTGGGTGGATGAATGATGGGTGAATGAATGGATGAAAGGGTGGATGGAAGGATGAAAGGGTGGATGTTGTATGGATGGATGAAAGGGTGGATGGATGAAGGATGAATGTATGGATGGAAGGATGAAAGGGCGGATGGGTGTATGGATGGAAGGGCAGATGGATGTAAGGATGAAATGGTGGATGGATGTAAGGATGAAAGGGTGGATGGATGAAGGATGGATGGATGTGTGAAAAGGTGGGTGGATGAATGATAAGTGGATGGATGGATGAAAGGCTGGATAGATGATGGATGTATGGATGGAAGGATGAAAGGGTAGATGGAGGAAGGATGGATGTATGGGTGGATAAAATGTTGCATGGATGAATAATGGATGGACAGATGTGTGAAAAGGTGGGTGGATGAATGATGAGTTAATGGATAGATGAAAGGGTGAATGGATGAAGGATGGATGGAAGGATGAAAGGGTGGCTGAAGGATGGATGTATGGATGGAAGGATGAAAGGGTGGATGAAGGATGGATGTATGGATGGAAGGATGAAAGGGTGGATGGATGAAGGATGGATGTATGGATGGATAAGCGGTTGCATGGATGAATGATGCATGGATGGATGTGTGAAAAGGTGGGGGGATTAATGATGGGTGGATGGATGGATGGGTGGGTGGATGAAGGATGGATGTATGGATGGAAGGATGAAAGGGTGGATGGATGAAGGATGGATGAATGGATGTGTGACAGTGTGGGTGGATGAATGGATGTGATGAGGTCTAACAGGCGCATTTATGGTTGTCAAAAGTTGATGATGAGGAGTACTAGTTTCTAGAAACTTTTGTCGGAAGGGGGTCCTTACGCCTAAAAAGGTTTTACAAGGGGGTCTCGGCATCAAAAAGTTTGAAGACCTCTGGTTTAGACTATCATCAAAAACAGTGGTCGATTGGTTTCTCTAAATGGGGTGGTCAGTTTACTACCATCTACAGCTGGGCATCTGCTACAAACATGATGGAAATGATGGAGAAAACATCAGTCTTCTGCTGCATTGTGAATGAAGCAGGGGGAATATGTTTTGCAAACAGGAGAACTGGCGTTTTTTGGAGGATGTCCAGTATTGGATTTTTTTTTATAGATTCACATGCTTGAATCGTCCACACCGTCCTCAACTCTGGTGAAACTTCGGTACTCATCCTCCTGGCCACCTTCAATACCATCTCTCTGTGCACCCTAAGCATAAGACTCCACAACACCGGCATCCGCGACAAAGCCCTGAAATAGAGCCGCTCCTTCCTCACCGGCCGAACACAGTCAGTCAGGCTACCACTGTTCCAATCCAAACCCATAGAAATAAGCTGCAGTGTGCCTCAGGGCTCCTACCTAAGCCCCACTCTCTTCAACATCTGCATTGCTCTGCTCACAGCCATAACCAGGATCAACGGACTCAATATCGTTTCCTATGCCGACGACACCCAGCTGATTCTCTCCCTCATCTACGAATACAGAGTCACCAAGGCCAACTTCCATGATGGGATGAAGGCTGTCGCCACCTGGATAAAGAACAGCTGCCTAAAGCTCAAATCAGAAGACCGAAGTCCTCATGATGGGCTCCACCCCCTCCAGTCGTACTTTAGAAGTCACTTGATTGATTGATTCCCTGTAGTCAAAGTAGAGTCCTACGGTATGGCAGTGAAGCAGTATGTAATAGTATCATAGGCTATAATGGCAATGCAAAGTCATTTAATTAGCCTATCTTTGTCCTTTAAAAATAAAATAAAAAATAAACTTGAACTATAACCAATCAGGTGATAGCACCCTCTAGAGCACTCGCTGTATAACTCAACGTTTTACATCCACAATGTCTGAGGCTTCTAAAAAGGACTCTTCACACCCTGAAAGTCCCAGGGGAAGAAAAGGGTGCATGTGAATGATCCACACAAAGAAGGTCTTTATTGCCGCTACCCTCAGCATTGGGTAAACGAGTGGAAGATTTGTTACACCTTTTCTTTTAAAACATTAAGAGACAGAGAGGGAAGGCTACTTGCCCCAGTATTGGAACTTTCATAGATTCCCATGCTTTGTATCATTCCCCGTCGTCGGAATGGGAGCCTCGGTAGTATAAAAACCATAGAAACAAAAGAGAAACCTAGGCCTCATCTCATTTTGTATCCTATCACCCTCTTTTTGTAAAAAGAGACCAAACTTTTGCCAGGACCAATCAGAGCAGCCTCACCCTCTAGAACCTTCCTGAGAGAGCTCAGAGCCTCAGATTTTTCTACCGCACGTTGTGCTAGGGAGTTTCCACTGAGCTCTGCTCAGTTTTCAACTACTTTCTGGTTATTTCTTCAATTTTTCTTCACAACATCGAGATGTCTGATAAGGAGAAGAAGGCCTTGTTCAGGCCCTGTGCCTCTTGTGGGAAAAAACGCCTGTTTGTGGAAGATAAGCATGAGAATTGTATTTATTGCTTATATCCGGACCACAAGGCCACAGAGTGCAAGATCTGCAGGACCTTCTCGAACAAGACCCTTCGTGACAGGGAAGGTCGACTGTTAACCTGGCTGCAGAAAATGAAGACTCGCAAGGAGGTGATCTCTTCAGATGAGGAGGATTCCACATCTTTTGCTTCTTCTCACAGATCAAGGAAGAGGGGTAGGTCTCCCCCTGCTGCTTCTACATCTGAGCCCCCTCTTCAATCCTCTCACAAGATCTCTGATAGGTCTGAGAAGGCTGGTCCCCTTCAATCTCCTCACGGAAGTGAAAAGGAGAGGCAGGGACAGGCTGCTGGAGGTGTTACAGCCTTAAAGGACAAAAAGGAGGGTGTTCTCCCTTCTCCTCCGTCCAAAAAGAGTAAATCCAGTGACAAACACTCTGCTGTCACTTCAGGATCTGGACAGGACAGAAAACAGCGTCCATCGACGACGAAAACACCAGGTACGTCGACGACAGTTACTTCTGTGAAAGTTCCCGCTGTTTCTGTTCCGCCGTCAACGGGATCGTCGGCGGCAGCTTTTTCGACGACGACGACTTCGTCGCCGTTCAAGGTCCCGAGTTCGTCGACGCTGACGTCTTCCACGTCGTCGACGACGACGAGCAAACTGCTGTCGACGCCCGCGTCGACGACGAAAACTACGTCGACGACGACCACCACTTCAACGTCGACGATGATGATAATGACGACGAGTTCGTCTACGAGACCGTCGACGATGGCGTCTACGACGAAGATTGGGTCGACGAAGGCGATGTTACCGTCGACGATTCCGCTGACGGCTCCGTCGACGACGGCTGCTCTGGCGACGACGACACCGTCGACGAGACCGTCGACGGGTCAAAAGTTGGTTTTTCCAATTCAGAAGATGAAAATTACGCCGGAGATGACTTCTCCGCGACGAGTTTCTTCACATCCACCGACTATGCTGCTGGATGATGAATCGGACGAGGATGACGTGGAGGATGATGATAATTATGGTCCTGCCTATAGTCCTTCGGACTTGCATGTCAAGATGCAGGAGACGGACACGGAAGAGTATTGTGAGCAGGCAGGTGGCCAGCAGTTACATCCATATGTCTTGGATGAGAGACGCACACCGGTCTTGGGACAGGGCATGGTGGCCATGCCCTCTTCACTTATTTCGGACTTGCAAATGATGCTTCAGGCTTATCGTCAAAGGTTTCCGTCGGAAATGCCTGGACAGTCTGCATTTCCTCCACCCCAAATCCAGCCACAAGTGCAGCCGACTACTAATGTTCCAGTGGTGTCCTTTTCACCACCGCCAGTGACACCTTTGGTGCGGGTCCGGACACCAGACCCCTTACCAGTTCAGACGGTCCATCAAGATACCTCTTCGGATGAAGAAGTGATGCAGGTGGATCCTTTAGTGGATCCGTTACAGGACCCAGACTTGGATCAGGGGGACAGTGGACCACAAGATCCGGACGCCTCTGGTCGTGACACGTCCGTCTCCCCCCCGGTGGATATCGGGGGTTTTCACCATCTCATGGAGCGAGCAGCAAAAAGGTTTGGCTTACCTATTTCAAGAGAGGAATCGGAATGTTTCCTTTATAACTTTAAGGAACAATACCGGAGGTCTGTCAAGTCTATTCCCATCATTGAGCATGTATGGGAGGAGGGCATGAAGATCATGCAGAGTCCAGCCACGGTGATTCCAGTGCTCCCCAGGCTGGAAAAGAAATATAAGGCTCCGGATGGCAGTCCAGCTTGCCTTCTTGGTCAGCCGAAGCCTGACTCAGTCATCTCTCAGGCGGCCCAAAGCAAGTCGAAGAATCCGTCCACACCGTTGACCACACCCCCGGACAAGGACGGCAGACGTCTGGATAATGTTGGAAAACGGTTTTCCTCCATGGCCAGCTTGCTAGTTAGAGCGGCAAATGCTCTTGCCATCTTAGGCCGTTACGACCGCCAGATGTGGTGCGACATGGAACCCTTCGTGGAGCTATTACCAGATCCCACAAAGGAGGAAGCCAAGAAGGTGCTTACAGAAGGGGAAAAGTCTTCTGCAGAAGTGATTGATTGTGCAATGGACATTGCTTCCACGGCGTTTCGAGCCTTGGCAGGCTCCGCTGTGCTACGGCGCCAGGGTTGGTTAAAGGCCACCTGGTTTCGTCAAGAGGTTCAGAACAGAATCCTAGATCTCCCTTTTGATGGGGAGATGCTGTTCGGGAAACATGTGGACGATACCCTGCAGAATATAAAGAAAGACACGGACACGGCAAAGTCCTTGGGGTCACTCACCTATCGCAAGGTCCCCTTTAGGGGCGCAAGAGGTAGAGGATTTGCATCTTACAAAGGAAACCAGCAAAGATATTCCTCACAGTCTTCCCAGTCCTATAAACCCCAATACTCAAATCAGCGACCGGGGCAATCAGCGTCTTTCTCTCGCCACCCTCCGCGGGGCCGTCAACATCGACAAGGTCGTGACAACGCCAAACGACAATAGCGGCCTCCCGGCTCTACCTACTGTTCCTCCCCTCCCAATCACATCGGTGGGGGGCAGGATATCCCTTTGTCTGGACAGTTGGAAGTCAATAACATCGGAACAGTGGGTCCTCAATATCGTAGAGAGTGGCCATACGTTGGAGTTCCACAACCTTCCTCCAACACGAGCTCCGGACGCCAGCCGCACGGGACATCTAGGATTACTCCGTCTAGAAGCCCATCAATTGTTCCTCAAAGGAGCGATAGAACCGGTTCCTCTCTCTCAGAGGGGCCGGGGATTCTATTCGAGATTCTTCCTGGTGCGGAAGACTGCAGAAACTTGGCGTCCCATTCTAGACCTTCGGGAGCTCAACACCTATCTCGTAAAGCTCTCGTTCAGGATGGTCACTCTCCAGGAAATTCTTCCTCTCTTGAATCCGGGCGACTACTTGGCGTCGCTGGATTTAGAAGACGCGTATTTCCATATTCCGATACACCCAGCTCACAGACAATACCTTCGCTTTACAGTGGGAAAGAGCCATTTCCAGTTCAAAGTGCTTCCGTTCGGCCTTCGGTCGGCACCAAGAGTGTTCACCAAGGTGTTGGCACCGGTGGCAGCTTTTCTTCGACGACGATCTCTAGAGGTTTTCCCTTACTTGGACGACTGGCTCGTCAAGGCACCATCCTTCCAGGAAACCTCTCAGGCAGTTTCTACTTGCATCCATTTGTTCCGTTGCTTGGGTCTTCAGTTGAACGACCGCAAGTCAGTCCTGCTGCCCTCCAGAACGGCCAGATTCCTGGGATCCGTGTTGGACACCACGCAATGTACTGCTCATCCCTCGGAGGAGCGACAACAAAAGTTGATGGTTTCAGCTCGACTACTCTGCCGCAAACGATTCCTGTCGGTCCGCCAATACAAATCCCTTCTCGGGTCGATGTCATCCTGCATACCATTGGTACCACATTGCAGGCTGCGAATGCGTCCTCTGCAGGAGGAGCTAGACAAGCAATGGCGCCAGGCAGAGGGGTCGTTCAACGACAAGGTGGTGGTGACCGCAGCGATGAGAAAGGCGAGCGAATGGTGGCTTCTAAAGAGCATTATCGCCCAAGGTCTAACATTCAGGAGTTCACCTTCACCCATAGTAGTGACCACAGACGCTTCACTGGAGGGCTGGGGTGCAGTTCTCCGAGAGCAACAAGTCAGTGGCCACTGGAGTCCAGGACAGCGCCAGTGCCATATCAATTTCCTGGAACTGACGGCCATTCGGTTGGCCTTGCAAGCTTTTCTGCCCAGAGTTCGCAACCATTCAGTGCTGGTCCGGACGGACAATACGACGGCCATGCACTATGTCAGCAAACAAGGGGGTACCAAATCACAGACTCTGTCCACAGAAGCTCAACGGATTTGGGATTTTGCGATTCTAAACAACATCACTCTGAGAGCCGAGCACCTGGCGGGAACTCTCAATGTCAAGGCGGATGCCTTGAGTCGACAGACAGAAGTGACTCACGAGTGGGAGTTGAATCAATCAATTCTAGACAAGGTGTTCTCGGTTTGGGGGACGCCAGCCATCGACCTCTTTGCTTCACCGGAGAACGCCAAATGCCGGTTCTACGCAAGCAAGGTTCACCATCAGGGGTCCCTGGGGAACGCTCTTTCGATGGCTTGGTACAGCGCATTCTTTTACGCTTTTCCTCCAATTCCCCTCATTCCTCGAGTTCTCAAGAAAATGAAGGCAGAACCCTGCAAAATGATTCTAATTGCTCCAACATGGCCCAGACAATTCTGGTACACAGAGCTTCTGAGGCTCTCCCAAGCTCCTCCAATTCAGTTGGAACCCATTCCGTCCCTTTTGTCCAGGAGTCAGGGGCAGGTTTACCATCCGGACCCGAGATCGCTCCACTTGACGGCGTGGCTCCTGAACACAGAGAATTCAGTCATCTGACACTATCTCAGGAATGCAGGGAGGTCTTGGCTCAAGCCCGAGCACCAAGTACCAATAAGACTTACATGGCGAAATGGAAGAGATTCTGCTTGTGGTGTCAACGGGAAGGTCTCCATCCTTACACTTCCCAACATCATCAATTGTTGCCATATTTACTGTCTCTGGCCAAGTCTGGCTTGGCACATTCATCGGTCAAGGTACATCTGGCGGCCATATCAAGGTATCGACGCAGTTCTTCAGGTCCTTCCTTATGGTCCTCTAGGGTTGTTAAGCAATTCTTGAAGGGATTATTCCGGATGTATCCGCCAGTCCGTCCTCCTCCACCAGTGTGGCAGCTCAACCTTGTCTTGGCGCAACTCATGAAGGCTCCGTTTGAGCCTGTGCACAAAGCAGACTTAAAGTTCCTATCTTGGAAACTAGCCCTCCTTGTGGCTTTAACGTCAGCAAGACGAGTGAGTGAGCTTCAAGCACTCTCCATAGTGCATCCATTCCTGCAATTTAAAAGAGAAGGTCTTGTTCTCCGGACAAATCCAAAATTCATACCAAAGGTGCCATCTGAGTTCCACTTGAATGAACCCTTGATTCTGAAATCATTCTTTCCGCACCCTTCTACACCTGCGGAATGCACACTACATTCTTTGGACGTTCAGCGATGCTTAAAGTTTTACTTGGAGCGCACACGTCCCTTTCGGAAGTCGACTCAGTTGTTTGTGTCCTACAGCGCACCACGAAAGGGATTGCCTTTGACCAAGAGAGGCATTTCTCGCTGGATCTCCAGTGCGATTCAATTCTGTCATCAGGAAGCAGGCAAGCCGCTGGACGGAAGAGTCCGTGCACATTCCACGAGGGCGGTGGCATCATCTGTGGCTCTCTTTTCGGGAGTTGCCATTAAGGACATATGCAGGGCAGCAACGTGGAGCAGTACCCATACCTTCACGAAACACTACTGCCTGGAGTCTGCAGGACGAGACGACACGGCTGTTGGTCAAGCAGTCCTGCGGAATCTTTTTCATTGAGAGGTGAGCTTTCCCTACGATCCCTCCATCCGGGTGAGCACATTTTGTTTGTTTTGCTATGCTGTATGTATTGCTTATATGGTTATGTGATGCCATGTATTTACAAAATGTGTTCTTGGTAATTTACTGCTAGCTACTCTGATACAAAGCATGGGAATCTATGAAAGTTCCAATACTGGGGCAAGAAAACAAGTTACTTACCTGTAACTTTGGTTCCCCAGTATTGGTAACTTTAATAGATTCCCATGCGCCCGCCCGCCTCCCCTGGGAAAGCTCAGTCTTTTTACAGAGTTAGTGGCGGTTTGCACAACGGCTACAAAAATCTGAGGCTCTGAGCTCTCTCAGGAAGGTTCTAGAGGGTGAGGCTGCTCTGATTGGTCCTGGCAAAAGTTTGGTCTCTTTTTACAAAAAGAGGGTGATAGGATACAAAATGAGATGAGGCCTAGGCCTAGGTTTCTCTTTTGTTTCTATGGTTTTTATACTACCGAGGCTCCCATTCCGACGACGGGGAATGATACAAAGCATGGGAATCTATGAAAGTTACCAATACTGGGGAACCAAAGTTACAGGTAAGTAACTTGTTTTCTTCTGTGGCTACAGCAGTCTAAACCCCAGAAATCCAGCTCTTCTGAGGAGTACAACAATTCATCTGACGGACCCGACAAACGGTCAAGATTCTCTGACCATGGGACATATAAGGGGAGTAGAAAAGCCTTGAAGACACACCGTGAAGAACGCCTGCGATAGAAAAAAACTTAAGCTCATCTCCACAGGGGCGGCCTCCTCCCAAACTACTACTTAATCTGATTAACAAGTGGAGTGAAAACATTCTCTCTCAGAACCGTCGAGGAGAAAAAATCGTCACAGAACTCTGTCAATGACACCACAGTTGACGCTAGTATCAACAGTGACGGTAACCATCACCACAGTCTCGTCGACGGAGCCATCATCATCGAGGACTTCGGCAGCAACTGTCAATGCTCCAATTTCATCCAGTAAGTTGATTTCCTCCTCTGGCACCATCAATGTCAGAATTGACTTTTACTGGTCCAAAGTAGAAGAAATCACAGTCGACAAAGACACTGTCTCCAGCAGCACCGTTGACAATAACACTGATGATAGCATCAACCTCAGCACCATTGATGACAACCCAGTCAACAGTGCCCCGTCGACAACAGCATCATTGACGATGGTTCCGTCGACGAAGGAACTCTTACCGTCGATGCCCCAGTTCACTTTTACTTCATTGTCAACAGGAACGTCGACGAAGATTAAAATTACCAAGATCACCAAAACTACCTCAAGACCTGAAATGACCTTTCCTAGTATGGTCTCATAGTTGCTTCCTAGCAATTTACTGCCTGTGGGAGAGTCGGATGATGATGGGCCCTTTGGGGATTCGCACAGTCCTTTGGAGCTCCAGGTGAAATACCAGGAGGAAGATTCTGACTATGAGGATAAAGAGCAATACTACCAGTCATATTATGCCCTTCCTAGGCGGCATTATGAACCATATGAATATCACCTGCATCTCCAGCCTAGACATGATGAAATTGACATGCCCAGCTCTCTAGTGCAAGATCTACAAGCCGTGCAGCAGGATTACAAGAGGAGATTTATGGATCCTCCATACGAGCAGCAACCAGTGCCACCCCAGCCTGCTTCTCCTGCTACACCAAGGAATATCCCTCCACCATTAACGCCCAGGATAACACCTGCCTCCCATATTGTCCCGCCTTCAAGGGAAGATCACTCATCCTCAGACGATAAGAGAGATAAGAAGGAGAGATCCCTGTTCCTCAGCAACTACAAGACGAACAGGATGATTAGCTGGTTCCTCCTTCCATCCCTTCCGCCACCTCATCCTGTAGACCCCCCAAACCCCCAGAGCACATTGGGGCTTTCATAATCAAATGGAATGAGCTGCAGCACGATTCCATCTACCAACATCTTTCAAGCAGTCCGACTGCTTTATGCACAACCTTAAGGACCCAGTCAGAAAGTCTGTAAGAGCCTCCCCTGTTATAGACAATAAATGAAGTGAGGAGATAAAAATAATGAAAAATCCAGCTCCAGTACCACCTCGCCTCGACAAAGAATACATGGCCACTGATGATTCACTGGGTGCCTCATCAGTCATCCCAAACCTGATTCTGTCATCTTTCAAGCGGCACAAGGGCACTCAAAAATCCTTCTGTACCAATATCTGTGCCCCCAGACAAAGAGGGCAGGCGCTTGGACAACATAGGGAAGAGATTCTCCCTCATGTCTGCCATCACCTTTTGAGCAGCCAACTGACTAATGATCCGGGGTGCTTTGACCGACTGGTATGGTCAGATATAAGAAGCCTGGTTTATTTGATTCCTGAAGACAGGATGGCGGAGGCAAAGAAAATTTTACAGGGAGGTGAACGCACTTGGAAGGCAGCTTTCCATGTGGCTATAACATCTACGCGGCGAGGATTAGGAAACTACCAGAGCGGTGTACCTACATTGACGTAAATTTGACTACAGGGGGTCACCCACAACACCTCGCTATTTCTAGAGACTTAATCTATGAAACTCGAACACAAATTGCGTGTTGATCAAGGTATCTCTGCATGACTAGGAAGATATTCTACAGATACCGGAGGTAGGATCAGGGGGACCTCCCTTTTTCGGTCAAGAAGGATCCGGATGAATGCCGACGTTACCCCATTTTTGATGGGCACACCTTTAACGGCAGAAACATGTCGACACCCTGGCAGTAAGGAGGGGAGAAGGACTCTTAATTTTCTCCTTTCACTTCCATCCTTTAATTTTTTTAAATCTAGGTAGATGACCCCGGAATAAATTTGTAAGTGGGTATACATCCAAGCTAGTTTTAACTCTCACTGGCTGCATTTTTTCTTCGGTGATCCCAAGAATTTTCATTGTTTGTATTGTCTTCCCTCCCTTTTGCTCCCCCCTAGGTGTTGGTCTGAGCAGGGGTGTCACCATTATGTGAGCGAGGGCCGTTTTTTCACAGGGAGCACATGCCACTGTCTCTTTTTATGTGCATTGTATACATATTTTATATACATTTCTTCTTTCCCTACTCCTCATTTTATATACATTTCTTCTTTCCCTACTCCTCTGTGTGTTTTTCGGCTATAACATCTGCCCGCAGGGTTAGTGAAATTCACAGTGTTTCATGCATCCAAAGTAGTCATGAGAACTTATCCAAAATTCCTCCGTACAGTGGTGTGGATTTCCATGTTAACAAGACAATTTCTTTACCTACCTTTTTCCAACACCCTTCTACTCCAGCTGAGAGATCCCTTCATTCCCTGGATGTTAGATGGGTTTTTTAATTTTATTTGGAAAAAACTAAAGATAAATGTTGTTCTGACTATTTGTAAATTATGGCTCCCTCCGTACAGGTCTAGCGACTTCTTACCAGTCCATCTCCCGATGGATTGTTTTGTGCATCCTACTTTGTTATCAACAAGCTAACAAATCTCTTGCTGCTAAGCCTAAAGTGAATTCCACCAGAGGAAAGGCAGCTACTTTGCTCTGCAACATACCCATTTCAGAGATATGCAAGCACCAACCTGGAAATCAGTTCATACTTTCACTAAACACTACTGCTGGACTCGGATGCCAAGGCAGATGCTCAAGTAGGGCAGGCTTCCCTTAGGAACCTTTTTACTTAAATCTGTCTATCATTGTCTTCTGTCTCCCTGTCTATCATTGTCTTCTGTCTCCTCCACCACGTTCTGTAGGAATGGGCGTGCTAACCTATTAAAGTGCTTATGACTATACATGGAAATCCCCTACGAGAGAAGGAACAGTTTCTTACCTGTAGCTCTAGTTCTTTCGTTGGGGTATTTCCATGATAAGTCATAAGCAGACCTCTCGCCTCCCATGTGTGATAGACGGACGGATCCAGACATGAAGCATGTGTTCACTTCTCATCTCCCTCAAAAATAACTGAAGTAGCTGCTACTAGCTGTGCATGTGCATGCTGGGTTACTGGTGGTCTCTGGGTTCTTAAAGGCATAGCTTCTATTTTCAAGACATAATGGAAGCCCATGGGCCTAGTCTGTCCTCTCTTTCATCTATCATGAAAAGAGTTTTTTTGAAGAGGATTCTTCTGTGTGTTAAACACTATGAAATTACACAAAATATAGGGCCAGATGTAGGTGGCCATTTACCGGCCGGTAACGGCAGATTTCGGCCGTTACCGACCGGTAAATGGGTTATTGGGATGTAGGGGGCCAATTTTACTGAATCGGTAAATTTACAGAATCGGTAAAATACCGAATCGGTATTTTTACCGATTCGGTAACTTCTAGATGTAGGTGAGACTCTTCTGAGTCCCAAAGGCCTTTCAGATTCGGTATTTTATCACCCAATCCAATTGGGTGGTAAAATACCGAATCCAGGTGTGCATGCACATGTGTGCATGCACACCTATTCCATGTGACAGACAGACATGCCCTTAGGGCATGTCTGTGTGCCACATGGCACACATGCCTGTATTTGGGGTGCTACAGGGTGTCAAAGTGACACCCCCTGCACCCTTGCTGGAATCGGTATTTACCGAATCGGTAAATACCGATTTGGTAATGCCCATTGATTCCTATAGGCTTCACTGCCCATAGGAATCAATGGGCATTACCGAATCGGAATTTACAGAATCGGTAAATACCGAATCTTAACAATTCGGTATTTACCGATTCTGTAATACCTACATCCCCCCCTCTATTTTACCACTTCTTAAATACCGAACCGGTAAAATTCGGTATTTAAGAAGTGGTAAAATGAAATTACCTACATCTAGGCCATAGTGTACTGGCACCCTTTTTTCACTTCAAGATGAAGTGTAGCAAGTGTAGCCTGTGTATTTAGGCTACATTATTGTCTCTATATCTTCCAAGTGCCTTGGCAGGCCTTCCTGAAGAAAGGCAACAAATATCCACTTAAGAAGATATATCTAAAAGAAGTGCTCCGGAGTCCCCGAACATGGCGGGACTATTCAAGTGCTTATTACTTATCATGGAAATACCCCTAAAAGAGAACTTGAGTTACAGGTAGGGTACTGTTCCTTCCTTTTCACCAAGTGATTTAGTCCCTTCGTATTCAATGAAAGGATTTTGATAGAATAGTTAGTTATAATGATCTATTAACAATAGTATAAAACGTCCTGTATATATTATGGCAATATAGGTACCAGGTGTGAGAGAGCCTAGTTGCTGAATCTTCAAAGGAGACTGTGAGAAGTTGGCCTGATGTGCAGTGTTCACTATTCTAGTGATCACTATATATCAGTCCAAACAACCCTTATTGATGATTGGTTGTAAGTCAACCTTATAGACCAGCTATCCTAGTAGCATGGATACGAGCAGTCTAAGGCTAAGACTCTAGAGGGCGTGTTAAGCCAGCTGTTTTACCATCACATTACCCCTTGAACACCCAATGAAAGGACACCACACAAGTGTTATGAAAATAAACAATGTATTTATTAGAATCACAACAACCCTGTACTCTTTATGAGGACAGGGTGCTAAGCACACAACAAAACTCTTATGAAAATACTTAAGTTAGCACGTTATACACAAATGCCCGAGGGGCACGAAAAACCATATACTCTAAAAGTGGAATGCGAGATTACTAGCAGGTAAGTACAGTACTAATAGGCTTTGGAATCGCTAGGACTTGACTAGGGAATCGTTAGATTACTTCTAGGAGACCTAGGGGACTCGGGTGCAGAGTGTGCACTCTCACGCGGGATGCGGGACAAAGTCTATGGAAGCTAGTAAAGGCAAAGTTAGTGTTCACGGGCGAACCCGACCTGGTAGGCAGAAAACGACAGTGGATCCTGACCCTTGGATAGTGAGGCTATGCTGGGACACCAAAGTGCCGAAGTTACCTAGCCCAGGGGCTGCAGCTGCATAGGTCTGAAAAGACGTCGGGAATCTCGTTGCCGGACCAGGAGCCTGGAAGAAGGAAGTTGCTGGCAGGCGACCAGTGAAGGAAAGTTCGATGGATCCAAGCCTGGATCAAGGAAGAAGGAAACCTGAAAGCAGAGGGGACCAAGTTCTTGAATCACTAGCCAGTGATTAAGTGGGCACCAGGATGGCACCGGGCGAAGTCACCGCAGTCAGGTGAGTGGGCGCTGCTGGGCTCTGCAGTCTCTCGGACCAGGAGGCGTTGTCGGCGACCAGGATGGAGGTGCGAGCTGTCCCACGAAGGTTCTTGCTGTCGACGTCGCTGGACCCAGGATTGGGCAACAAGTCTTGGCAAATGCAAGGCCCACGCGGTGGACCTAAAATGGCGTCTTAGCCGGACCAGGAGGGTCCAGGGTACTTCTCCGATGGAGGGAAGCAAGGGCCAGTCTGGAGCAACCAGACCAGCAGCAGTGTTGTCGTCGGGCGTCGTTCGGAAGGCCACAAGCCAGCGGGCTAGTAGCCAAACAACGCGGTGAGCAGCAAAAAGCAGAAGGGCCCCACGCCGATCGTGGAGATGCTGGGGGGCTGCTCTTCGGTGCTGGAGCTGCTCAGGGTGGGGGCTTCTCGGACCCCAAAGCACTCACCAGGAAATTACTCGGTGGGCTTGCTGTGCAGAAGTCGTGCAGTCTTGGCGATGGCCGGTCCCTCGAGGTCTCGTCGCACCCACGGTTCTCAGCTGTGCTGTAGAGGTGGGTAGAGGTCAGAGGTGCCAGGGAAGCCGGGTCTCGTCGAGCTGGGCAGTCGGATTCCGGAGGAAGGACGTGCAGCAGACCGCAGTGTTCTTAGATGGTGCCTGCGGATGCAGGGTGACTACTCCTTAGCCACAAGGGAGAATCTTGAAGAAGAAATCGTGAAGTCCTTTCGTGGAAAGTGGTATCTTGATTCCAAAGATGATCTGATTTGGAAGGGGGCCAGTCTCTACCTTTATCTTGGAAAAGGGGGCTGGCACGCGACTAAGTCCTGCCCTAGGGGTGGGACCAGGAGGGGGGTGGTTACACCCACTTCCTTGGCGGGCTTTTCCCCAGCACAGGGTCTGGAGTGTCCCTGGAACTGGTTTAAGCCAGCCTATGCACAGTGAGCACCGGGGTGCCACGTGCAGTCACCTTCCTCTGAAGCCCTGCCTACCTACAATACACAAAACCCTGTCTGGGACGGTGCTGGCACCGCCCCTGGCAGGAAACCCTTTGTCCTTATCTCCTGCTCTGGGAGGACTCCCAGCAGCAGGAGGGCAGACTTGTGTCTCGGTGGCAGCATCCATTTTGTGGATGCTAAGGCTCTGTCTGACTTTTAACCGGGTTATAGGTTACATGCATGTCGTGTCCCTCTAGAAGGGTGGAATGCTAACCCCGTCGCCAGAATTGGCGAGGGGTTAGTATTCCAATTCGTATGACACCTTACTCGACATGTTTTGATAAAGCGATACCAGAGTTGGCATTATAACCGCGAGGATTATAATGCACTTAAGAGTATATGGTATGCGATATCATGGAAACGGCTAAGGGATGGATCCCGAAAGCCGCAGACAGGCTCAGCTCATGCCAGAGCACCATCTCACACGATTCCAAGCACTCTGCCTTCAGGATTGTTAAGGCCTGCCATAGGAGTGACTGATAGGAGATCTGTGTGTCCATTTTAGGGTTAGATATAGGTATACTATATCTAAAGCAAAGGGTGAGTACACCACCTTGCCCCAGCTGTCGTGCAGCCAGTTGTGTCAGTTTAGTTAGTCAGCCCAGGGGTGGCATAATACATGCTTCAGCCCCTGGGAGACTTCTGGGTACACCTCAGCCCTGGGTACAGGGACTTGGAGAGGGCCCAGTGCCAATTCAGTACCTGAGTACAATTTGGATAGAGAGAACAGCTAGGCTGTGGGTCTGATTAGCAGGCCCACAGCCAGGGAAAGTCGTAAACCAGTGCAGCAAAAAGCAAAAATCTGGGTGATCATAGGATTGCAGACCCTACTCTCCTACATGACCCCCCCCCCCCCAAACTTTGGGACAATAAACTAACCTTGACCAGGTGAGTCTTCTTGCTCTAAGTGGAAATACCTGGAGAGCCCATCAGCATTGCTGTGATCAGTACCAGGCCTATGCTCCACTGTAAAATCCATCCCCTGTAGGGAAATGGACCACCTAAGCAGTTTGGGGTTTTCACCCTTCATCTGATTTAGCCACAAGAGGGGCTTATGGTCTGTCTGAATGGTGAAGTGAGTGCCAAACAAGTAGGCCCTCAGCTTCTTCAGGGCCCAGACCACAGCAAAGGCCTCCCTCTCAATAGCTGACCAATTTTTCTCTCTGGGTGTCAACCTCCTACTAATGAAAGCAATAGGCTGATCATTACCATCAAAATTCAGTTGAGACAGAACAGCCCCCACACCCAACTCAGAAGCATCTGTTTGGACAATGAATGGCTTGGAGTAATCTGGACTCTTTAGGATAGGTGCTGTGCACATGGCCTGCTTTAGGTCATTGAATGCTTTCTGACAGCTTGCTGTCCACTGAACTTTCTTTGGCATCTTTTTGCTTGTCAGGTCATTAAGAGGGGTCACTATGGACCCATAATTTCTGACAAACTTCCTATAGTACCCAGTCAGGCCCAAGAAAGCTCGAACCTGAGTCTGGGTGATTGGAGGAGTCCAGTCCTTGATGGCCTGTATCTTACTCTCCAGTGGCTGAACCTGGCCTCCACCTACAAGGTGGCCCAGGTATACAACCTGTGTCTGCCCTATCTGGCACTTTGTGGCCTTGAAAGTGAGGCCTGCCTTTTGCAGAGCCTCTAACACTTTCCTCAGGTGGACCAGGTGATCCTCCCAGGTGGAGCTAAAGACAGCAATATCATCAAGATAAGCTGCACAGAAGTCATCCAGCCCAGTGAGGACTTGATTCACCAACCTTTGGAAGGTGGCAGGTGCATTTTTCAAACCAAAGGGCATTACCACAAACTGATAATGCCCACCAGGGGTAGAAAATGCTGTCTTGGGTTTGGCCTCCTCAGCTAACCTGATTTGCCAATACCCAGCTGTCAAATCAAATGTACTTAAGAATTTGGCAGAAGCCAATTTATCTATAAGTTCATCTGCTCTTGGAATTGGGTGGGCATCAGTCTTAGTGACTGCATTGAGTCCTCTGTAGTCTACGCAAAACCTCATCTCTCTCTTACCACCCTGGGTGTGAGGCTTTGGCACTAGAACTACTGGGCTAGCCCAAGGGCTATCTGAGGGCTCAATGACTCCCAGCTCCAACATTTTCTGCACTTCAGTTTTGATGCAGTCTCTAACATGATCAGGCTGTCTGTAGATTTTACTCTTGACAGGCAGACTGTCTCCAGTGTCAACATCATGGGTACACCAATCAGTTTGGCTGGGTGTCAGAGAGAACATATGTCGGTAGGATTGCAGAACTTGCCTGCAATCCTGTTGCTGATGTTCAGTGAGGCTGCCACAAAAGACAACACCATCAACTGATCCATCGTCAGGATTCTGAGTGAGCAGGTCTGGGAGAGGGTCACTCTCTTCCTCCTGTCCCTCATCTGTGGCCATGAGCAAGCTCATGTCCTTCCTGTCAACATATGCCTTGAGCCTGTTAACATGGAGCACTCTGAGAGGGCTCCTGGGAGTTCCAAGGTCCACCAAGTAGGTAACCTCTCCCTTTTGCTCAATGATGGTGTGGGGCCCAGACCATTTGTCTTTCAGAGCTGCTGGGGCCACTGGCTCCAGCACCCACACCTTCTGTCCTGGCTGGTACACAGTCAGAACAGCCTTTTGGTCATGCCAAGCTTTTTGAAGTTCTTGGCTGGCCTCAAGGTTTTTAGATGCCTTTTCCATGTACTCAGCCATCCTGGAGCGGAGACCAAGTACATAGTCCACTATGTTGGTTGCAGGCTTTTTGAGAGGTCTCTCCCATCCTTCCTTCACCAAACACAGGGGTCCTCTTACAGGATGTCCATACAGAAGCTCAAAAGGGCTGTAGCCAACCCCCTTCTGTGGGACCTCTCTGTAAGCAAACAAGAGGCAGGGGATCAGGACATCCCATCTTCTCCTAAGAGTTTCAGGTAGTCCATGAATCATCCCTTTCAGGGTCCTGTTGAATCTCTCAACAAGCCCATTGCATTGTGGGTGGTAGGGTGTGGTGAACTTGTAGTTCACACCACACTCCTTCCACATTGCAGTCAGATATCCTGACATGAAGTTTGTACCTCTGTCAGAAACGACCTCCTTAGGGAAACCCACTCTGGAGAACACTCCAACTAGGGCTCTTGCCACTACAGGTGCTGTAGTGGTCCTAAGGGGAATAGCCTCAGGATACCTGGTGGCATGATCCACCACCACCAGTATAAACGTGTGCCCTGATGCTGTCTGGGGTTCCATTGGACCAACAATGTCAATCCCCACTCTTTCAAAGGGAACCCCCACCACAGGTAGTGGTATGAGGGGGGCCTTTGTTGTGCCACCTGACTTACCACTGGCTTGGCAAGTGACACAGGAGCGACAAAACTCCTTGGTATTCTCATTCATATGGGGCCAGTGAAAGTGTGAGACAAGCCTGTCCCAAGTCTTTGTCTGACCTAAGTGACCTGCAAGGGGAATCTCATGGGCCAAGGTGAGAAGGAAACCTCTCAGAGACAAGGGGATGACCAGCCTCCTGGTTGCACCAGGCTTGGGGTCTCTTGACTCAGAGTACAGGAGTCCATCTTCCCAGTATACCCTGTGGGCACCTGTGGCATTCCCTGCAGCCTCAGCAGCAGCCTGCTGTCTGAGGGGTTCAAGGGAAGGGCAGCTCAACTGTTCCTTCCCCAGGTCTGCTCTGGAGGGTCCCCCTGAGCCCAGAAACTCAACTTGATCAAGTTCAAGCTCTTTAGGCTCAGTTTCCCTCAGCTCTTCCAGATCAGCCTCCTCAGAGACTTGATCCTCAACCTGGGGCAAGGGGGAAGGCAAAGCCTTACCCTTACTGCTCTTCTTCTTGGAAGGTGTCTGGTCCATAATTTCAGGATCCAGCACCTGTTCAGTGGGGCATCTTCTGGCCTGTGACCTAGTCACAGCAAGCACATGTGCTGGCAAGCCTAACACCTCCATGTGAGTCCTCTGCTCCACTTCTGACCATTGTGAAGACTCCAAATCATTGCCCAACAAACAATCAACTGGGAGGTCTGAACTGACTACAACTTTCTTTTGTCCCTTCACTCCACCCCAGGAGAAAGCCACAATTGCCACACTATGACTAGTAGTGACATTGCTGGCATTGGTCACCAGGAAATCAGTACCTGGCATGATCTGTCCAGGGTCCACAAAGTTAGGTGTCACCATGGTGACACTGGCACAAGTGTCCCTATAGGCCTGAGCCATTTTGCCATTTATCAAAGGTGTCTGCCTGTATTTGCCCAAAGTATTGGGACTTATTTCAGGGGACATATCCATATCCCCTGTACAGACAAGGACAGCCTGAGTGAGTGTGCCAACTAAGTTGTCAGACCCCTCAGTACCCAAGGTTAACCCAACTAATGCCTTGGGAGGGACACTACCACTACTGACTGTACTAGGGGGTGCAGTTGCCTTAGGGGCTGTAGTGGCAGGAGTTTGTCCTCCTCTTTTGGTGCACTCACTAAACCAGTGAGATTTACTTTTACAGTACTGGCACCACCTTTTTGACTGGCCTTCTTGAGTCTTCTTCTTCTGGGAAGCCTGACCCCCACCCTCTTTGGTTTGTTGGGGACCTGGTGAAGACTTCTGGTCATTTTGCTCATTCTTAACATTACCCTTCTGGTCTGCTTTCTTCTGACCACCCTGGTTCTGGTTCTGGTTCTGCTTGATCCTTGTACTGGCCCATTTGTCTGCCTTCTTTCCCAATTCTTGGGGAGAGGTCAGATCTGAATCAACAAGGTGCTGGTGCAACAACTGGTTCTGACAATTGTTTAAAATTTGTTCTCTCATCATGAGATTATACAATCCTGTGTAATCTGTAACCTTGCTACCCAGCAACCAGCCCTCCAAAGCCTTAGTGGCACAATCCACAAAGTCAGACCAGTCCTGAGACTGAGTTTTCTGGGTGTCTCTGAACAGCAACCTGTACTGCTCAGTGGTTAAACCAAACCCATCAACCAGTGTATTCTTCAGGACCTGGTAATTGTTAGCATCCTCTACTCTTGTAGTGAGGAGCTTATCTCTACCTTTACCATCAAAGGAGAGCCACAGTATAGCTGCCCACTGACTCTGGGGAATGCACTGCACAGTGCAGGCCCTCTCCAGAGCAGCCATCCATTTCTGGATATCATCCCCTTGCTTAAAGGGGGGCACTATCTTAGTCAGGTGTTTAGTATCTAAACCCTTCTCTCTATCTCTTGGGAGATTGCTGCCAGCAGTGGGAGCTAACCCACCCATCTGCTGTTCTCTTGCCAGGGCAAGCTTCTCTTTGGCCAGGGCAATTTCTTCCCTTTCAATCCTCAGTTCAGCTTGTCTCATCCTAGCTTCATGCTCCCTTCTCTGAGGGGAAGTAAATCTCCTCTGTGGAGGATTCCTTCTCCCCTGAGAAGAGGCATTAGAGTGCAGAGATCTATTGGAGTCCCTAGAAAGAGATCTATCTCTCCTAACTCCAAGGTTAGGCCCACTTCGGGTTAGTACTGGGGGTCCCCCAGATCCTAGCCCAAGTAAGTCTAAGTTGGCCCTGGTTAATCTTCTGACTACTTCAAGACCTTTGTCTACCTCATCCCCAGAGAGTTCCTCCTGATCCTCCTCCTCCTCAACTGCAGTAGCAGTGTTGGGGAGGTCTGGATCCCCAGAGGTTCCCCCCAAGGCTGGCATGTTCTCATGTAACTGAGAAAGCTTTCTGGCATCATATGTCTCTAAGAGACCTATCAGAAAGCGAATGGTGGGGTTAGACCCCTGCTTCAGTTTTCTGGAGACACAGATCTGTCTCATCTCCTGGAAACTGAGAGCTGCATATCTTGAAGTGACCTGTGGAGGGTCAACACTGACCAGGGGAGTCTCAGTAGAATCTCCCTGGGTAGACATGCTTTTCTAGTGAGGTGTAAGTGGTGCACTTACCTACACTATATGTTTGCCTACTGATCCCTTGCTAGAGTTGTAGTTTAGGGTGTGCTAGGCCCTAGGAGCTACAACAGCTGGTTCAGTAGAACTCAGAGTATTCTAAGCTAAGTTATATGTACCTTTAGTACTTATGTGATCTTTCACAAGATATTCTTAGGGCATGTGTGGTAAAACAACAGCAAGCTCAAATCCCACCGCTGCTCACCAATGTGAGAAGTTGGCCTGATGTGCAGTGTTCACTATTCTAGTGATCACTATATATCAGTCCAAACAACCCTTATTGATGATTGGTTGTAAGTCAACCTTATAGACCAGCTATCCTAGTAGCATGGATACGAGCAGTCTAAGGCTAAGACTCTAGAGGGCGTGTTAAGCCAGCTGTTTTACCATCACATTACCCCTTGAACACCCAATGAAAGGACACCACACAAGTGTTATGAAAATAAACAATGTATTTATTAGAATCACAACAACCCTGTACTCTTTATGAGGACAGGGTGCTAAGCACACAACAAAACTCTTATGAAAATACTTAAGTTAGCACGTTATACACAAATGCCCGAGGGGCACGAAAAACCATATACTCTAAAAGTGGAATGCGAGATTACTAGCAGGTAAGTACAGTACTAATAGGCTTTGGAATCGCTAGGACTTGACTAGGGAATCGTTAGATTACTTCTAGGAGACCTAGGGGACTCGGGTGCAGAGTGTGCACTCTCACGCGGGATGCGGGACAAAGTCTATGGAAGCTAGTAAAGGCAAAGTTAGTGTTCACGGGCGAACCCGACCTGGTAGGCAGAAAACGACAGTGGATCCTGACCCTTGGATAGTGAGGCTATGCTGGGACACCGAAGTGCCGAACTTACCTAGCCCAGGGGCTGCAGCTGCATAGGTCTGAAAAGACGTCGGGAATCTCGTTGCCGGACCAGGAGCCTGGAAAAAGGAAGTTGCTGGCAGGCGACCAGTGAAGGAAAGTTCGATGGATCCAAGCCTGGATCAAGGAAGAAGGAAACCTGAAAGCAGAGGGGACCAAGTTCTTGAATCACTAGCCAGTGATTAAGTGGGCACCAGGATGGCACCGGGCGAAGTCACCGCAGTCAGGTGAGTGGGCGCTGCTGGGCTCTGCAGTCTCTCGGACCAGGAGGCGTTGTCGGCGACCAGGATGGAGGTGCGAGCTGTCCCACGAAGGTTCTTGCTGTCGACGTCGCTGGACCCAGGATTGGGCAACAAGTCTTGGCAAATGCAAGGCCCACGCGGTGGACCTAAAATGGCGTCTTAGCCGGACCAGGAGGGTCCAGGGTACTTCTCCGATGGAGGGAAGCAAGGGCCAGTCTGGAGCAACCAGACCAGCAGCAGTGTTGTCGTCGGGCGTCGTTCGGAAGGCCACAAGCCAGCGGGCTAGTAGCCAAACAACGTGGTGAGCAGCAAAAAGCAGAAGGGCCCCACGCCGATCGTGGAGATGCTGGGGGGCTGCTCTTCGGTGCTGGAGCTGCTCAGGGTGGGGGCTTCTCGGACCCCAAAGCACTCACCAGGAAATTACTCGGTGGGCTTGCTGTGCAGAAGTCGTGCAGTCTTGGCGATGGCCGGTCCCTCGAGGTCTCGTCGCACCCACGGTTCTCAGCTGTGCTGTAGAGGTGGGTAGAGGTCAGAGGTGCCAGGGAAGCCGGGTCTCGTCGAGCTGGGCAGTCGGATTCCGGAGGAAGGACGTGCAGCAGACCGCAGTGTTCTTAGATGGTGCCTGCGGATGCAGGGTGACTACTCCTTAGCCACAAGGGAGAATCTTGAAGAAGAAATCGTGAAGTCCTTTCGTGGAAAGTGGTATCTTGATTCCAAAGATGATCTGATTTGGAAGGGGGCCAGTCTCTACCTTTATCTTGGAAAAGGGGGCTGGCACGCAACTAAGTCCTGCCCTAGGGGTGGGACCAGGAGGGGGGTGGTTACACCCACTTCCTTGGCGGGCTTTTCCCCAGCACAGGGTCTGGAGTGTCCCTGGAACTGGTTTAAGCCAGCCTATGCACAGTGAGCACCGGGGTGCCACGTGCAGTCACCTTCCTCTGAAGCCCTGCCTACCTACAATACACAAAACCCTGTCTGGGACGGTGCTGGCACCGCCCCTGGCAGGAAACCCTTTGTCCTTATCTCCTGCTCTGGGAGGACTCCCAGCAGCAGGAGGGCAGACTTGTGTCTCGGTGGCAGCATCCATTTTGTGGATGCTAAGGCTCTGTCTGACTTTTAACCGGGTTATAGGTTACATGCATGTCGTGTCCCTCTAGAAGGGTGGAATGCTAACCCCGTCGCCAGAATTGGCGAGGGGTTAGTATTCCAATTCGTATGACACCTTACTCGACATGTTTTGATAAAGCGATACCAGAGTTGGCATATAACCGCGAGGATTATAATGCACTTAAGAGTATATGGTATGCGATATCATGGAAACGGCTAAGGGATGGATCCCGAAAGCCGCAGACAGGCTCAGCTCATGCCAGAGCACCATCTCACACGATTCCAAGCACTCTGCCTTCAGGATTGTTAAGGCCTGCCATAGGAGTGACTGATAGGAGATCTGTGTGTCCATTTTAGGGTTAGATATAGGTATACTATATCTAAAGCAAAGGGTGAGTACACCACCTTGCCCCAGCTGTCGTGCAGCCAGTTGTGTCAGTTTAGTTAGTCAGCCCAGGGGTGGCATAATACATGCTTCAGCCCCTGGGAGACTTCTGGGTACACCTCAGCCCTGGGTACAGGGACTTGGAGAGGGCCCAGTGCCAATTCAGTACCTGAGTACAATTTGGATAGAGAGAACAGCTAGGCTGTGGGTCTGATTAGCAGGCCCACAGCCAGGGAAAGTCGTAAACCAGTGCAGCAAAAAGCAAAAATCTGGGTGATCATAGGATTGCAGACCCTACTCTCCTACAGAGACATAACCTGTCATATCCAGGATGAACAAGAGATCAACCAGACGACATCTATTACTAGGAGGAAAGACAGAAAACAGAATACATTAATGGAGAAAATTTACAAATAGATGCATTAGGCAACAAGGAAAGAAGACAAAACAAAAACTCTGTACAAAACTGAAAACACAGCCCCCCTGCCAAAGGAGAGATAAAGAGCTCTCAAACCCACCCAGGATCAACATCAGAGCTGTGGTATAGGGACCAGCTTCCCGTGAACTTGAGTACTAAAAATGTATAGTCACTTCACCAATATTAACACTTACATATTATACCAGAATGTGCATCATTTAACTGAAGCAAAAAAAAACATTACCATAACAAGCGGAGCTATAATCACAATTGTTAAATGCTCTTTGGGGTTATTTGACATATCCAAGCACATCAGACCATAAGGAGTAACATGTAGTCAAAGCAGAATACAATGATTAGCATAGGAAAAATGGGCAACATTGCCACTGATAAAGGCACATTTTGATTTTCGAACAAGGTTTAATATGGAACACAAGATTTAGGTGACACTTGTACGGCAATATGCAGGGAATACTTGTGAGTTAATAACACATCATGCAATGACTAATTGTGGACAACCAAAGAAAGGATATAACATCTGATCCTGGATGTCAACTCATACTAGTTCATGTCTTCTGGTGCCAGGAGAGTATGCAACGATTCCAGAGGCTCAAAGAGCTGTGAATGGAAAAATACCAAACCCAAACAGAGATGGTCATGTGTGGTTATTTCTAACTGGAACATTTTGCAGTTCTTTGGGGGGCATTCATTTTTTAAAACTTTTTCTATGTCGGTGATCTGGAACCACGAAGGACATGCAAAATAAAAGGGAATAGAAAGATCTTTGAGATTTTTCCTAAGAGTCTGGAATCTTTTCCTTCTGGTGACAGTTTATTTTGCATAGTCTTAGCACCATTCTACGTTATCTGTGTTTTTACTTCTTGATCTGGTTCAGAATTGTTTCAGCGTGCTTGTATTTTAAGGGTCTAAATATCATCATCTTTGACTTATTAGAAGAAAAACCTGGAGCATTTCCAGATGGTATCCTATGGGCCTTTCTATCTCAAAGGATTTGTCGAGAGTTAGCCCAGAGCTATTGGTATCCAAGCCTCTAGAAACTCAACATGAATTAGCACCATGTTTTAACCTTCTGTAAGCCTACAGATTCTTAAATTGTCCCTAAGATTTCGGTCTTCCAATTAAGTCACGTCCCTTGATAGTGAGGCTACTTTGTCTCCCAGGTACCAAGAGATTTATAGAATTTCGTTTTCGCATCTTCCAATAGACTTAATCTCCATTCTGCTTCTGAAATCCGGTGTGTCAGAAGTTTAGGTACATTTCTCATTCCTTGGGTCTCAACTGGCATGATACCCGTGTTAGAACTAGTGACCTGTGCAAGATTATGCAGAGCATTTAGGCTTTGGAGGATGAGTTCCAGATATGCTTTCAGAACCACTTTGGGCTTAATTGGAGAGCCTGGAACAGGGGGTTGTGACTTCAATCACTATTGATGTCTTTGGATTCCTTGGTATCTTTTTCTTCGGAGTCTGCCATTTTGCAGATGAGAGATGAGACTGTGGTGATGATACTTAAGGAACAGAGGGAGCGTTAGGAAAGGAACAGGTATGTAAGGCATTAGGCGCCAGGCTTTAGACTCATAAATCATTGATAGCCCCAGAGAACGTGGGGTTGTTTTTTGCATACAGTATGCGCTTGATCAGAGCTAAATTTAGGAAAACCAACCAAGAGTTATCAGCATTGTAGCAATGGTGCTGGGAAGCAGCTATGAAATAGCTTTAATTTGTTAGCTTAGTGTATTTAAATCGATATAAACACACCACTGCAGCAGGAAACGGGTACAACAGAGGTAGATTAGAATGACAGCGGATGCTGATGCTGCTTAGGGATTAAACCTATGAGAAGATGGAATTCTTCAAGTTATGCACAATCTAAATAAGGAATCTTGGCAACTGCAATTTCATGATATCCTCGAGCTTTGAAAAAGCCCCAGTGGAATGGTCCATAAGGGGGTGAAACACATGTCAGCTACTCTGGAACATCATGGCATTTACTATTATCTTGAATTTTCCAATGAAGATAAATTGATGAAATTTTTCACTCTGAATAAATCTCATCATTACACAAACGTCCGTAACAGAAATATCAATCAACAAGATATATAAAAAAGGAGAGGACACACTCATCTTTTTTCTAAAAATTCTTACATTGAGGCAAAGCAAGGTCCAAACCTCAACAGCGATCTTTCCGCTACCAAAAAAGTATTACATATATCTGAAAGAGACACGTTAGTGATAGATTCCTTACCTTAGAATATCCCCAGGCGTCAGACTGGATCCAGAAATTTTTTGCATAGCAGTACCCTTGCGCGTCGGTAGGCGTCGTCTACGGCTCCGCGTCCGTCGTCGGCGTCGTGGGCGCCCATGATGACGTCGTCGGAGTACTTAGATGCCGCCTCCGCGTGCTGACGTCAGTTCTTCTTTTTTCCGCGCCAGAAGCGCAGATCCGGAAAAAGTGGTACCTTAGTCATTTTTTGACTAAAAATTTTTACGATCCTTTTTGATCATTCTTTTGAGTCTTCGACTCCGAACGGTGCCGGTAGGGATGCCAGGTTTTAAGCCTTGTGAGGATTGCGACCGACTCATGTTGGTCACGGACCCTCACCGTCGGTGTCTCCAGTGTCTCGGTGTCGATCATGACGACAAGACCTGCTCCCGCAAGCGACTCGAGCTCCGGCAGTCAGCCCCGCGCCGTGAAAGGTCCCGGTCCGGACGGAGGTCGAGGGACCGGTCGCTGGAGCGGAGCCACCATAGCTCCGGGAGTCGACATCACTCCCCAGGGTCCAAGTCATCAGGTAAGCACAAGAAGTCGAAGAGACGTCATCGCTCTTCCGACTCCCCCCAACGCTCGCGCGACGTGGCTGGGGGTTAGGGTGACACCGCCCACGCGGCTCCGTCGGAGTCGCGGGCGTCGCGTCCGGCCCCACACCCTCCGGTCCCTGGGCCACACGCGATGTCGGAGGAGATCGAACATTTCCTCAATGAGGCAAAGTATTTAGCCGGGATTCTTTTGGAGAAACTACAGGCCTGGGCTTCAGAAAATTCTCTAATCCCTGCAAATCAGACCGGTTTTTCTAAATCGGTAGGGACTACAACGAACATCTCGACTATGAGCCTGCTAATCGATAAGGCAAAAACGACTAAAATGCCAATCCACTTGTGCTTCATAGACTACAAGGCGGCTTTCGATCATGTCAATCGGAACCTTCTATGGTCAAAATTGGAAAGGTGGGGAATACCAAAGCCGTTATTAGACCTGCTAATCAACTTGCAGAGCGCAACATGGGTACAGGTGAAGTTGGGTGATGGTTCCCATCTATCAAGACGCATCCCAACAAACAAAGGTCTCAAACAAGGATGCGTCTTGGCTCCAACTCTCTTCAACCTGTTTTTAGGAGATCTCATCCCGGTTCTTAACTACTGCAATTCTCATGCACCTAAATTAGGAGGTCAAATACTTCCAACACTACTATACGCAGATGACCTGATCCTAATTAGTCATACTAAAATAGGGATGCAAAATCTTGTGGATGCAACATAAAGGTACTCTGATGAGAATCAACTGACGATAAACTTGGAGAAGTCCAAAACAATGTCAATAAACAAGAAAGGAACCCCCCCCCCCATCGTTGGTTTTGGAATAACACCCGCATACAAGACACGTCAGTATACAAGTACCTAGGGGTCAAAATTGACAGCAGCGGACAATTCATCATCCAAAAAGAAAGCATCAGAGGAAAAGGTATTACGATAGCAATCACCTTAAAAAAATTAAATGGAAGACTCACTAGTCCATCTCTCCTTCCCCTGACGCAAGTTCTACAGGCCAAACTCTTGCCCACAATTACCTATGGCAGCGAAGCACAAAGAGGAAGAGACGTAGTGATTCTGGACAAAACTGTAACAGCAGCATATAGGATTATTTTCGGTCTGCCAAAACATACCTCCCCGGCACAACTTAGGTTAGAGTTTGGTTGCCAAAAAACAGTCTCTGGCTAGACAAGGGGCCTACATAACTACCTGGGACAAAATCAGGAAAGCCGAAAAGGGAACTTTAAACAGCTTGTTATGGGCAGAAATACAGAGAAATCCGGCCTCGCCAACTGCCAAATACCTGGAAAAAAGCTTGGCGACACTAGGTATACAGGAGCTGTGGAATACCCCTACTAATCACACCACGGTCAAAAGATTAGTAAAGAAAATAACAAAATATCTTTCGTGGATAGAGGACAAGGCGACTGTTGCCAAGAGGTCACACGGATGGATTATACTAAACTCTTATTCTAATCAAGGCCAACAGAGCTACCTCGACCAGGGGTATTCAAGAATTACAAAATTGAAATTTCTAAAGCTCAGATTGGGCCTGTTACCCTGTATATGCCATCTCCCACACTGGCTTAGGGATAAAGGGGGCTCCCTCTGTCGTTTATGTGGCAAGGTATTCGAGGACATGACACATCTGTTGTGTTCCTGTGACAAACTGCTGGAGGAAAGAAAACGTCTGCTGAAATTCCAGTTCAACCGACGAGGAATACGTACTCGCAGACATGCAGTTCTTGCCTGCTTCACACCAGACGATCCGCAGATGAACTTCAGCCTGGTAAAGTTTATGAAGGTGGTGGAGAAAAAGATGCAGGATTTTAACCTTCAACTAAGCTCTTAGTTACTTAATTAAGCTGAACCATGACTAAAGTGTTGACTAATAATATCAACTCTAAGGAGTAGCAGAAATGAGTGTGCTTTAAGCTCTCAGAGAACAATGAAACTAAAATGAATTTTATATAATAATGTTTGGTAAATTGTATTTAATCTTCATGATTTTAAAAATTGTAAATTGTTTTACATGCTATGTTATTGATATGGTGAAAATGCACAGTACATACATGTCATATTTTTAATGGACGAACTGCAATGGTTTTATTCAAATTGCAATGGTTTTTATTAACTATGCAAAATAAACTACTTCTACTTCATGGCGATGAGGTCTCTCACTCCTCCGACGGGCTCCGCGGCGCCTTCGGGCCCAGCGGACCCGTCTGGGGGCCCTAGCATGTCGGGGGCTTCGGCCCGACGCCGTCCGGTGCTTCGGCCCCGACGCCGCCGGCGCCTTCGGGCTCGGCGCCGCAGGGCCCCACTGGATCCGGGTCGTCGCCGGATGACCTCACCGGCGCCGGTCCCTCAGGTGTCACCTCCGTCCCCAATCCGGTTCCGGTGCCGGAGCGGTGCTGCTGGGCACCGCTCTCTACGCCGTTTGGAGAGTTCTACTTCAATGAGCCGGCCCCATCATTTGACACCCCTGAGTACCAGGAGGTGGGTGATGAGGAGAATTGGGAGGGGTCTGATGACCCTCTGACACAGGAGTGTCAGTCTCAGAAGGACTGGATGGACTTGGGGATGCCAGCGGTCTGGACACCTCACCAGACATTGGTTTTGTCTCACCTCCTACCGTGGCTACGGAGGAGGGGGCAACCTACAGTGTGGTGCTGACGCGGGCGGCCAAGGCCTTGGGCCTTGAACTCTCCGTCGCGGCCGTGAGGACTAACCTCCTCACTGAGGTCCTTAAACTGCAGTCAAGGTTGGCTGAGCCTCTGCTACCGTTTAATGAGGCCTTGACCAACGTTCTTTTGGGTACTTGGTCCAGGCCCGCTACAGGTTCGCCTGTAGATAGGAACGTGGCCACATGCCACCGTGCGGCCCCGGGCGACCCTTGTTTCCTGTCCACCCACTCCACCCCTGAGAGCCTGGTGATCCAGGTTTCCAATTCCCAGACCGCATTCCCGTCGGCTCCGCCTGACAGGGAATCCAAGAGGTATGAGCAGTATGGCAAAAAGGTATTCTCCTCCCTGAGTCTGGGACTGCGGTCTTCCAACACCGCATGCCTCTTGGGCTGCTACACCCACTCTCTGTGGGATACGGTCGCGGACGTGCTGCCAGAATGCCCGTTGGAGGTACGGGCTAAACTCGACCAGGCCCTTGTGGAGGGCCGAGATGCAGTGCGGTACTCTATCCGGTGTGGGCTGGGTACCACCGACTCACTGGGCAGAGCGATGGCAACGACGGTGGCGATTCGTCGCCACGCCTGGTTGAGGTCCGCCAACTTCTCGGCCGATGTCCAGAATACACTCATGACATGCCATTTGATGGTCGTCGCCTTTTTGGCGACAAGGCAGACCATGCGCTTGAGCGTTTTAAGGACTCCAGGGCTACGGCCAGGTCCTTGAGCCTCTCGGCCCCGCCCCAGCAAACGGGTGCCTTTTGTTCCTTTCATGGCCACGGAAGGGGCTCCCCCACACGTGCTGCCAGCCACGCACCGCAGACTAACATCCAACGCGGTGGCGGCCGCGGAAACCGCCGTGGAGGCGGTCGGGGACAACGGCGAGGCCAGTCCACACCCTCCCCCACAGCATGCGCCTCAAAACCCTCCTAGTCCGTGCTTTCAGGCCCATGTGACGCCAGTGGGGTGCAGGGTTCGCCATCACCTCCTCCACTGGCGCACTGTCACGTCGGACAGGTTGGTGCTGCAAATCGTCCGAAAGGGCTACTCCCTCCCCTTCAAGGCGACCCCTCCAGCCATGCCATCACAATACCACCGCGTATCGGGGGATCATTTGCGACTTCTGCAGGAGGAAGTTACGGCCCTCTTGGCCAAGGGGGCCATCGAGCGCGTTCCTGGGCCAGAAGTAGGGTGTGGTTGCTACTCCCACTACTTTCTGGTACCCAAGAAGGGCAAAGGGGGCCTACTCCCTATCTTGGACCTACGGAACGTCAATGGGTTCCTCCAGAAGGAGAAGTTCAAAATGCTGACACTGGCTCAGGTCTTGGCTGCCCTGGACCCAGGAGACTGGATGGTAGCCTTGGACTTGCAGGACGCTTATTTCCACATCCCCGTCCTGCCGGCCCGCCGGCGCTACCTGCGGTTCACGGTTGGCCACGAGCACTTTCAGTTTACCGTGCTCCCCTTCGGCCTTACCGGCGCCCCACGGGTGTTCACGAAGGTGATGGCGGTGGTCACAGCTCATCTGCGCAGGTTAGGGGTTTCAGTCTTCCCCTACCTCGACGACTAGTTGTTGAAGGCGGGCTCGCCCCAGACAGTCGTCAGCCACCTCCAGATGATGGCAGACCTCCTGCACCAGCTGGGGTTTTCCATCAATGTGCTGAAGTCACACCTGTGCCCCTCTCAGAAGCTCCTCTTCATCGGAGCGGTTCTCGACTCGGCGCAGTTTCAGGTTTATCCTCCCGAACAGCGGGTCCGGGATATTCAGGCTCTGATTCCACTCTTTCAGCCTTTATCCCGGGTCTCAGTTAGGTTGACGCTGCGGCTTCTGGGGCTGATGGCCTCCTGCATTCTTCTGGTGCATCACGCCCGGTGGCGGATGCGGGCTCTGCAGTGGGACCTGAAGTTTCAGTGGGCCCAGCATCAGGGCAACCTGTCCGACCATGTCCTGATCTCGGAGGGCACTGCGAGACAGCTGCAGTGGTGGCTCACGGACCGCGATTGGGTCAGCGGCAGATCCCTCTCCCTTCCCCAACCGGAGCACGTAGTTGTGACGGACGCGTCCCTCCAGGGCTGGGGAGGCCACATGGGAGAGGCGGAGATCAGAGGCCTCTGGTCTCCGGCGGAGTCCCGGCTCCATATCAACCTTTTGGAGCTGCGGTTGATTCGTTTAGCACTGAAGGCATTCCTCCCCTCTGTCCGGGGGAGTGTAGTGCAAGTGTTCACGGACAACACCACCGCCATGTGGTACTGCAACAAACAGGGCGGGTGGGGTCGTGGACCCTTTGCCAGGACGCTCTGCGCCTCTGGCAGTGGCTGGTACATCAGGGCGTGACCCTGGTGGTTCAACACATGGCACGCCCTCTGAACGCCAGGGCGAACGAGCTCAGCCGTCGGTGCATGATGGATCACGAATGGCGTCTGAACTCGGACGTGGCGCAAGGCCTCTTTCAGCAGTGGGGAGAGCCTTGGTTAGATCTATTCGCCACCGAAGAGAACGCGCAATGTCATCAGTTCTGCGCGTTGGAATTTCCAAGGCGGCACTCGCTCGGAGACGCTTTTCGTCGCGAGTGGAGTTGCGGTCTGTTGTACGCCTTTCCGCCTATACCACTTCTGGCCGGAGTGCTGAAGATGATCAAGCACGACCGGGCCCAAGTCATCCTTGTGGCTCCAGACTGGGCACGAAGGTACTGGTATCCCAAGCTACTCAGTATGTCAGTCGATCCCCCGGTTCGTCTGCCTCTTCAGGAGGACCTTCTGTCGTAGCAGCAGGGGACGGTCCTCCACCCGAACCTGTCCAGTCTCTACCGCCATGCTTGGAGATTGAGCGGCGACAGTTGAGGCCATTTGACTTGCCTCCTGAAGTCTGTAATGTCATTCTGGCAGCCAGGCGTCCCTCCACAAAATCGGTATACGCCTGCAGGTGGAATAAGTTTGTGGCATGGTGCACAGCAAAGCTGTGGATCCACTTTCTGAGGTTCTTCTCTTCCTTTTTTCTCTTGCCCAGCAGGGCTCTGCTCTGGGCACTATCAAGGGCTACCTTTCTGCCTGTCGTAATTTGACAGTGATTGGGTTAGCATTTGCTTCAGCTACACAAACTTTTCATTGTTAGCTTGACTATATTCCGTAGGCCATTTTGTATTCCTGGCTTCCATTTTGAGTGAATGCGCTGCCTCGTGGTCAGCATGCCCTTTTGTCCTTTCTCTCTCCCGATGACCATTTAGTCTGCCCAATAACTGGCTATTTTTATTAATGGTCAAGCCTGCACATGTGTATTCGGGCTTTCAAGGTTAATGATCGGTCACTGCTTAGGAATGTTCTCCAAACTGACCAGTGGTACTAAACTCCTCCCATAAGTTGGCTGTGTTCCAAAAATGCCCTTATATGTACCTAAAGTTGTGTAAAGTGTGTACCGCCTATTTTTCGAATTCCTGTAAACTGTATAAAAGAAGCTACGTATTCAATGTTCGGTGTGATACATCTTGCATTGCCGAAGGGTGCTGTAGGATTGTACCACCACCCCATGGGGTCTTAATAAACTTGTCTTTTGCATTTTCAGTTTCCGTGCCAACTTCTATTCTAAGGTATCGAGAGTTTTTGCAGAGTATGTAGGTCTGTTGAAACCCAATACCACATGCCCTTTCAGCCTTTCTAAGGCTGCCTGATCAACCTTCTTTGTTCAAGTCCCCTATTGTAACTCGTTTTCTGAAGGGCATCACACACATGTTTCCTCGTGTGCCTTTCGTGATGCCCCAGTTGGACTTGAACCCTGTACTTACTTATCTAATGTGTGCTCCCTTTGAGCCACTCCATAACTGTCCTCTCCGTCTTCTTACTTTGAAGACTGCTTTCCCGGTTGCCATCACCTCTGCCAGGAGAGTGAGTGAGCTCCAGGCTCTTTCTTCCACACCTCCTTTCCGCTCTGTCCTTCCGGACAAGGTTGAGTTGCGGACAAGACCCTCTTTCCTGCCCAAGGTTGTCACAGCCTTCCACAACGGACAGTCCATTACCATGCCCACCTTCTTTCCACCTCCGCATCCCTCGAAAGAAGAAGAGAGGCTCCACCGTCTGGACCCAAAACGTGCGCTCTCTTACTATCTGGATCGCACACGCCAGTTCCGGGTGGATGACCAACTCTTTGTTGGTTACGTGGGCGCTAAGAAGGGAAAGGCGGTGCACAAGCGGACCATCTCTCGGTGGATCATCTTGTGTATCCAGGCATGTTACTCCTTGGCTAAGAAGGAGCCCCCCGTTGGATTGAGGGCTCATTCCACTCGGTCCACGGCGACTACCACTGCCCTGGGTCGGGGAGTGCCCTTGCAGGACATTTGCCAGGCAGCTACGTGGGCCTCGCTGCACACGTTTGCAAGACACTATTGCCTGGACAGTCAAGTCCGGAGGGATGACTTCTTTGGCCGTTCAGTCCTCCAGGACTTTCTGGTGTGATTATTGGTTCGCAGACCCACCACCGGGGTTGGTATTACTGGGGTATCTATTCTAAGGTAAGGAATCTATCACTAACGTGTCTCTTTCAGATGCACAAGTTACTACTTGTGTAACAATATATCTGTAAGAGACATTAGTTAGTGATAGATTCCTTACCGACCCACCCATCCTCCCCGTTCTGCGAACCGATATCTAGGGTTAAGGTCATCCCCTTTCAGGGCCCTAGTTTCAATGTCACCAGTGTTGGTTTTTAACATGGCTCTGCGTTTCTGGCGCGGAAAAGCTGTGTCTAAGAACTGACGTCAGCACGCTGAGGCGGCGTCTAAGTACTCCGACGACGTCATCACGGCGCCCACGACGGACGCGGAGCCGCAGACGACGCCTACAGACGTGCAAGGGTACTGCTACGCAAACATTTTCTGGATCCAGTCTGACGCCTGGGGATATTCTAAGGTAAGGAATCTATCACTAACTAATGTCTCTTGCAGATATATCGTTACACAAGTAGTAACTTGTGCAACAGGGAAGGAGGGCTGCAACTTGTACCACTTCGACTCGAGGTTAGAACGACAGCCCCCATATTCACAATGCTGCGGTAAGATTTCAGTAAACTTAAGAGTCTTTGGGTCTAGCCTGTTAGTATAGGCAATGAATACTAGTCTCCATCTGGTGAAAACGTTACCTCTATCTGCCCCTGTAGCTAATTGAAACTTACTCGACTATTATGGATGAAAAAAGCTATGGAGGATATCTGGGCAGTTCCTATGTGTTCCTAGTGCACAATGTGTTGTCTGAGTGGTGAAGGCCTCCAGTGGAGCAAGCTCATTATTTCCCTCCATGACCTCACCACCGAAAAAAGCTGATAAAATAGTGAGTTGGGAGAATCCAATAGAAGATTTTTGAGATGGTGTCAAACTGGATTGTGCTCCCAATTGTTACTCTAGGAGCAGTGTCTGGCTCTTACCTTTTTTTAAAATTGTTTTTATTGACAAAACAAGCTAACTAGACATATGGAGAGCCAATATTTCACATAAACAAAGACATGAGAAAAAAAAGTAAGAAAGGAAATTAATCACAACAAAAAATGACACATCTGTAGATCTAGTTACAGACTAAATTAAAAAATAAACATATAAACACAGCGCAGAATAATACAACAATGTACCGAAATATATTTTGGCCATAAATTTCTTAACAGCTCAGCATTAAATAAGCAATGGAATAAAGAAAAATTAATGCTGGGTTTAATTTTAATTTGAGAAAAAAGTTCCCCATATTTTATCGATTTTTCTCATTGATCGACCTCCTTTTATTCTGGCTAAAGAAGACTCCATATCAAATATTTCGTTTACAAGTGACCACCATTCCATTATATGCGGTGGCTTTGAAGATATCCATGCCCTAGCTATAACCAATCTAGCGCAGAAGGCCAAGATAATTAATAGATCTCTGTATATTCCAATAGATGGTTGCATGCCCAAAAAGTACCATTGTTGCTAATATTGGAGTAGAAATCACTTGTTTCTGATTAAAAATGTTCTCTATTCCAATCCAGAACTCAGATAGTACTGGGCATGAGAATAGCATGTGTTGAAGGTCTGCTGCCACCTGGCCGCATTTAGGGCATGTAGTACGGTCACTTGATATATTATTTCGGGACCATTTTGAGATTCGTTGCGGGGTGTAGTATAAGTGACATATTGTTTTATATAGCTGAAGCCTTAAGCTAGAGGATTGTACCAATTTGTTAATTTTGCTGAATGAAGTAGAAATATTATATGTGGTTATATTTAACCCCAATCTTGTTGACCATTACGCAGCAAGTTTAGGGCAGTCATCAACTTTATATTGCCTAAGACACTTATAGCCTATGCTAATCAGAGATTCAGTATTTTCCGTATACAGACAAGTCCATATATCTGAGTCAGATACTTCTCTCAGGTTAATTTTCCGTATCAAAAAATCTCGTATTTGTATATACTTAAACCGCATTTGTTCGGGCAATTTATAAAGAAGTTTAAGTGTTTCAAAATCTATAAGGCCCGCCGTACCATACAAATCCCCTAGCGTATTTATATCATGTTTAGCCCATATACATCCTGCTTTGTCACTGAAGTTTCCGGGTAATCCTGGATTGCCCCACAACGACAGTCCACAGGAAGACTTACCAATAGTCATAGTTAGATTCCATATGCGCACTGCCGCCCTGGCAGTCTTAAACCTAACTCTTTTAAAATAATTCGGATCATTTACTCTTGCGAGAAATTGATTAGAGTCCCATCCCAGCATAAATTGATGAAAAAAAATTGATTTTTAGAGTTGAAAAGACTGCGGAGGCGACCCAAAAAAGTAGCAAAAAAATATAATCTGAAGTCTGGGAAATTAAGCCCCCCCTTTATTAGGCGGGAGTTTCAAGAATAAAAGTGATCTTCAAGCTTTTTTGTACCCCCAAATAAAACTACTAAAAATCCCATCTAATTTTTTGAAAAATAAATTGCTAACACATAAAGGAATTGACCTAAATAAATACAGACATTTTGGTAAGATCTTCATTTTAATGAGGTTGATTCGCCCTACCAAATTCAAAGGAATCTTATGCCATTTTTTGTAGAAGGCCTGACACTTCTTTCAATAAGTCATCATAGTTAAGCGCATTTATGTCTCCTATTTTAGATGAGATTTTCACTCCTATGTAAGTGGCAGCTTGACAAATACCAGAGACACAGACCAGTGGCTTATAATTCAATATAACCTGCGTTTTATTTAGGTTTAATTTATAACCAGAGATGGCTCCGAACTTGTTTGCTTCCTCCGTGATTCCCGATATGGCTTCTACCACATCCGTTGTGTACACCGCTAAATCATCAGCGTATGCTGTGATTTTAAGGGTGTTTGTACTAAATTTAAAAGGATTAATACGAGATTGAGACTGAAGAGCATTTATGACTGGTTCCATCGAAAGAGCAAATAAAAGCGGTGATAGGGGACACCCTTAGCGAGTACCTCTTAGAATTGAAAAATTGGAAGACAGCATGCCGGCATAGCTAATTTTTGCCTCAGGGTGATCATATAGAGCCTGTACCTTACTCATGAATTGACCTTTAAAACCAAATTCTGCCATGACCGGCCAGAGATAATCCCACCCCACTCGGTCAAAAGCTTTTTCAGCGTCTAATAAGACCATTCCGAGTGGAGTGGGATTAGTTCCCGCTACATCAAATGCTGTTACGTGTGCAGTTGTTTCCCTACCTACCACAAAACCGTGCTGTTGTATATTAACTAATTTTGGCATGAGTGGGGCAAGTTGCATAGCAAGTACTTTAGCAAATGCCTTTGCATCTGCGTTAATCAATGAAATCGGTCTGTAAGACCCACATTCCATTGCTGGTTTATTCTTTTAAAAAAAAACATAATCTTAGCGGTCTTCCATGAATTAGGAGCTGTCCCAGTTTCACTGATCTGATTCATAACCAAACAGAGAAGAGGAAGTAGTTCATCTATGCAAATTTTATACACTTCTATTGGGAGTGCATCCTCCCCTGCTGCTTTACCTGAAGGAAGAGAAGCAATAGCAAGTCTAAGCTCTGTGAGTCTTATCTTTTCCTCCAGTTGTTCCATACCTTCCGATTCTATATCCCTATCGATGGCCAAGTTCTTACGAATGTAGGTTTGTATGCTATCTTCAGTTGGGCAATTTTCAGGAGTATACAGTTTGCTATGGTATATGACAAATTGCTCCAATATTTGCGCTCGCTGACTGCATATAATATTATTAGGTCCCTTGATGGATTTGATTAACGTATTCGCTCTATCATCGGCAACTTTATACGCAAGAATTTTCCCTATTCTATCTCCACTTTTGTATTGTGACAATTTATATTTATGTAATTTGATATTACTTCTGTCTCTAAATTATTTTTTAATCATGGACCGCAGACTTACTAATTTAAGGTCTAGTTGAGCGACATTTTCCGAGCTTTGTAGCCCACGTTGAAGAGTTTCCGCCAAGTGCTTTTCAAGTGTCAAAATATTAGATGTCATAGCCAAGATCTCATTTTTTCGTTCTGTATTTTGTCTAAATATAAACTGCTGGGTAAATCCTCTTATACTAGCCTTACAGGCATCCCAAACATATATAAGTGAGGCAGAATTAGTATTAATTTCTAAAAAATTCTTTAATATGTTCTTTAAGTTGAGAAATAAATATTATATCCTCTAATAAGTATCTTGGGAATGAAAAAAGTCTAGGTTCCTTTATGCTTAGAATGTTATTAAACCGGAGAAGAATAGGGTTGTGATCCGATGTAACTCTCGGACAAATCTCCATAGTGCATGATTCTAGGATTTTATCAGTGGCCCATGCCATGTCAATAGGTGAACACATTTTATGGGATGCCGAATAGTATGTAAACCCTCCTATGTTGGGATATAAATTCCACCAGACATCTTTAATATTATGCAAACCAGAAAGTTCTATTATAGCAGCTTGTGTCTTGCGCATTCGTTGGAAAGCTCTCTGCCTCGTAGTATCTTGCTCATAATTCATTACACAGTTGAAATCACCCATAAGTATCAATTCCCTTTCCCAATCTAATAGTTCAATATTTAACCAATCAAACATAGATGGATCGTCAATGTTGGGTCCATATAGAGCACAAAAAACATATTTACAATTTTCCAAATTAATTTGTGCTATTGCCCACCTACCCGCTTTATCAGAGGCCGTTTTAATTATTTCTGCTCTTAGTTGCCTTTTCTTTAAAATAGCCACTCCTCTCACAGAAGCGCTTAGTGTTGTACAAGTCATTACCTCATAACCCAATTGGTCTAACAATTTCCGATCCTTATAGCAAATATGAGTCTCAGTTAAGAGCACCAAATGGGGATTATACATTCTCAGTTCCTCAAATACTAATTGCCTCTTACTTTTACTATTAAGACCTGCAACATTCCGGCTAAGCCAGCCATGATGGCGGACAGGCTTCCTTAGAGCTCCGGTCGGCTGCCCGCCACGCCGATGATGAAGACTACCACCACGCACATATGTCGCCTCCAGCTGCTTTGAGAGACTCCCGAGACCACACTGGGAGCCTCTGAGTGCGACGGTGGGTCATCGGCGCGTCCCCACTGGCCAGTGACGATCTACACCGCACCTCCCCCAAGATGGCGGCACCCAGGGACTAGCGCTGGTGGTCCCGAGGGGCTAGCGCGGCCCCTCTGTTTGCAGAGATCCGGAGCGCCCTGCACGCCTCGGCGGCCATCTGTCGCGTCCGTAGTGCACTGTCGAGCACCAGACGCAGTGAGGTCCTCGGGGGAGATCTCCCGGAGAAGCCGCGATCCCCGGACCCGCCGAGGAGACCCAACGGACCGGGGCTGCGCGTGACCCCGCCACCACCGGGGGCCCAGGCGGGAGCGACCCCATGCGACCTATCGAGGCGAGTGCCCGCGTGTGCCGGTGATGACCTGGACATTCGGCGCTGGACGCCGGGGCGGCAATGCGCGGATGACCCCGGAGATTCCCCAACCCAAAATGGCGCCGCCTAAGTGATTCTGCGAGGAAGAGGTGCAGAACGGCGATTGCGGCCTGCAGGGACCCCTGAGGACGGCGCCCGGAGCCAACATTACAGAGGGCCACCGAGAGGCCCCGTGACAGTGGAGGGCACCAGGGAGCAACAGCCTGTGCGCCCCGAGGTCGGGGAACCCCACATCTCATTACCCGACTCGGGTCCCCCGGTGACCTGCCTGAAGCCCACTGGGGATCGCGTACATGATGTAACTGCCCTCTTGCGAAGCGGCGGGACCTGAGGTGAGTGAGTAGCAGGGAGGGAGCACCCCGACCGACCCGGCAGCGTGACAGAGGAGCAGAAAGTGCGAGGTACGACCACGCAGAGAGCCTCCCAGCTCCCCTGACGAGGGCACACCACAGACCCCTCGCGATCGGATGAAGATAGGCCCACCTGGTAGAGCAAAACTACATGGAGAAGACCCCTGGGACCCTGTCTACCCAGCGTCGCCGCAAGGCCGTGTCGGACCGATAAGGTCATCCAAGCCACCCATGGGGCGTTCACAGCGGACGGTGCCCACGGCGCCGGCGCCGGCCCAGAGACGTTCACCCTCCCCGGGCCCCTCACGCGGCTCGAAGACCGGAGGACCGCCACAGGAATCGGACATGTCCACAAAGCTGGACAAAGTCCTAGCGGCCATCAAGCATTCCCGAGTGTCCATGGAAACCAAATTCGGGGAACTGGCCTCGGACATCACCCTGCTGCGCGACGACCACAGGAAGCTGGCAGATAAGGTGAAGCAAGAGAGTCATACGCTCCATGAACTGAAACCACAGGTCCAGCTTAATCAGAAAGCCATCAAGGACCTACAGGAGAAGGTCAGTTTCCTGGAACGCAAGGCGGACGATTTGGAGGGACGCTCCCGCCGGAGCAACATACGCCTGATCAACCTGCCGGAGGGAGTGGAGAAGGAAGACCCTATTCAATACATAGAGACTTGGATAAAAACGTTCACCCGTGTCCAAGACCTCACGCCGTTCTTCTCCGTGGAGAGAGCGCACAGGGTCCCGACTAGACGACCCCAAGGTGGCCTCCCGCTCAGACCATTCCTGCTGAAGCTTCTGCACTATCAGGACAGGGACACGATTCTACGGGCGGCCAGGCAAGCGAAAGTCCTCAGGGTGGAAGACAAGAATGTGATGGTGTTCCCGGACTATTCTCAGGCAGTGCAACGCCAACGCGCCACATTCCTGGCAGTGAAGCAAACCCTACGCCAACATAAGATACAATATGCCCTCCTGTTCCCAGCCCGCCTAAAAATCATCTATGAAGATTCGATACACTTCTTCACGGATCCCGCGGAGGCGAGACACTGGTTGGATCCTCGCAATCAGTCCCGGTCGGACCACGAGGATACACCGTCGAGCTCTGCGTCCAACAAACGGCGGCGACTCCTCTCCAAAAAGGTCACTCTCACACAGATGAATCGACCGCCGACGCCCAGCATCAAACGAGTCCCGGACTTGGAACAAATCATAGCAGACCGACGGAGGGCCATTCAGGCAGCAGCGGAGGTCAGGCAACCAGACACCGAACGTGAGATGGATCGAGGCCCTCACATCTTTACATCCGAGGACGAGGGTCAGAGCGACGCCCGCACCTCCAGAGACGGTTCCGTCTCTCCGCCACTGGTGACCCCACAGACGGCGGATACACTCATCTGATGGATACTGACACACACAGCGGTGAGATCGAGTTGCCGGGGCATGCTTGTCGGCGAGGGACGTCGGTGAGACACGCCTAAGGTATTGGTGGTGGCACACACACATGCAGAGACACAATGCGGCGGGTAGCCCAGACCTAAGCTCACGGCACCACCGCTACACCACCCCCTCATACCAAACGAACTAGAGACAGTACGAGATGTACAGTTTGGGCTTATTGTGCCTTGCAATGGGCCCCATCAGTTGGGACTGTTTCCCGTATGTTGTTTCTATGTTACACCCCTTCCCTTTTTACCCTGCTGCTAACATGGGAGAGGTCATTGGGTCACAGTGGAAACATGTAAGGAGGGAAGTAATGTGGACGAGAGTGACTCTGGGTACAGACGAATGGTGGCGGGTGCTCCGACCAACACGACTGACACTTTCACATGACAAAACCCCCTAACACGGACGTTACCTTTCTCACACTAAATGTCAGGGGGCTACACACGGCGAGCAAACGTTATGCAGTCTATGCCTATCTAAAGAGACAGCAGGCCCATATAGCCCTTTTACAAGAAACTCACTTGACGACAGCGGAAGCCAGCAAGTTACAGAGAAAGTGGAGGGGCATGATCTGTGCCACGGGGTACTCTGCATTTGCCAGGGGCACACTGATTTGGGTCAGACCGGGAGTTCCCTTCCGTGAACAGTCCAGGGTGGTGGATAAGGAGGGACGCTATGTCCTACTGGAAGGGCAACTGGATGGACAGTCTATCCTGATAGGCAGTATCTATGCCCCCAATGTGGAGCAGAACGTCTTTTGGTCTCGTCTCACGAACACGCTGGCACACCACACCCACACCCCTTGGCTACTGGGAGGGGATTATAACAGTGTCTTAGACACGACCCTCGACCGATCCCGCCCCCCGCCGCCACGGTCACCACTTTACAGACAGACGGAGCTCTTCAATGCGTGGGTTCAACACTGGACGTTGACGGACACGTGGAGAGCGCTGAACCCCACGACGAAACTGTACTCATTTCACTCAATTCCACACGACCTTCGTGTGAGACTTGATAGATTCCTATGCTCACCTACCATACACGCCAAAGCTAGACACACAGACTACCTCGGCAGAGTACTGTCAGATCACGACGCCCATGTCCTGACCCTCCGATGGAAACCGTCCCACCCCCCAGTACCGACATGGAAGCTCCCTCGGGAGTGCCTCACAGACCAGGCATTCACACATGATCATGGGGAACACCTGCAGGAACACTTCAGACTCAATGCGGGTTCAGCGTCCACCAGTCTCGTGGAGTGGGATGCACACAAAGTGACGGCGAGGGGCCATTGCATACAGCAAGTGCTAGGGGTACGAATGGTACTAGAACGCGCATTACGCACTACAGAACAGGAGCTGGCGACCATGCTGCAAGCAGATGACCGCGGCGAGGTGACCCAGCTGCAAATAGCAGAGGCTAAGACAAAATACGCTGAGACACTGCGGGACCTGCGTAAATATAACTTCAGGAAATACGCCAGTAAGGTACACCGGGAGGGCAACAGGGGTGGCACACTCTTAGCCTGGTTAGTTAGACAGGATCCCGACATGAAACCTATCACGGAAATTGCGGACCGATCCGGTCACCTCTAGACATCCCAGATAGCGATCATGCAAGTTTTTTACACATATTACTCACACATATACCAGACTTCCAGTCAAGGCGACCCCCTTGCGATGTCCAACTTCCTCCTCCCGTTGCCTATCCCCCAAGTCTCACCAGCGGTCCGGAAAGACCCAGACAGGAAAATAACACGTACCGAGATTAAAGCAGCGATAGGGGCGCTTGCCAGGAACAAGGCCCCAGGCATGGATGGCTTCCCCCTCGAATATTACCAGACATTCTCAGCTCACCTTGCCCCACGGTTAACGACTATGTTCGAAGACGCACTCAAAGCGGGAGTCCTCCCGCATTCCCTCAGAGAATCATTAATAGTGTCGTTCCTAAAACCACACAGAGACCCCCAACTTCCATCATCCTACAGGCCGATCGCATTACTCAACTCAGACTGTAAAATCCTAGGTAAACTGTTAGCGATGAGGTATGCCCAGGTTGTGCCCCAATTGGTCCATCCTGACCAAAATGGATTTGTGCCGAACCGCAACACATCCCAAAATCTCCGTAGGCTATTCCACGTCCAAGACATAGCACGGGCCCAGTTCCCGAATGCAGCTTGCCTCATATTAGACCTCGAGAAGGCATTTGATACCCTCCTATGGCCATATTTGTTTGAAGTTCTCGCTAAGAACGACTTCGGCTCGCGTCTAATCGCTTACACCAGGCTCCTTTACACACAACTCAAGTCCAGGGTCCGGATAGGTACCTACATCTCCTCAGAGTTCACCGTAGACAGAGGGACTAGACAGGGATGCCCGTTGTCGCCCCTCTTGTTCGCCTTGGCGGTAGAACCCCTGGCGATACGACTAAGACGGGAGGGTGAGGACTGGGGTATTCCCCTAGCACACTCATGGCACTGTGTATCTTTGTACGCAGACGACCTCCTGATATATGTTCGGGATGCCACGAGCGACCTGACATGCATTTGAAGGACGCTGGAGGAGTTCGCGAAAGTGTTGGGCCTTAGGGTCAACTGGGGGAAATCCTCCATATATCCGTTGAGCCCCCCTATGGCCCCCTTCGAAATTCGGATGGGTACCCAATCACTCGCCTGGAATGCCGACGCCCCCCGATACCTGGGAGTGCGGTTGTACCACACCCCGGAAGACTTATACACAGGCAATCATCGTAGAACTCTGGCTGGTCTCCGATCAGCAGTCAGTTTCTGGAAGACACTCCCACTGGCGCCTATAGGCCGAGTGGCCCTGGCAAAAATGGTTATGGTCCCCCGCCTGTTGTATAGCTTCGCGAATCTCCCGGTGATCCCACCTAGATCATTCTTCGGAGAACTGAACACCCTCCTGATAGACTTGATATGGGGAGGGGAACCGGCGGCGGGTGGCGCTCTCCACGCTCTACCTGCCTACCACGGAGGGAGGACTGGGTGCGCCGGCCTTTGAGGCATACTTCCTAGCGGCCCAGCTCCAATGGCTGTCCTACTGGACGGCGGGACGTCACACGGGGGAAACCATCACAACTACTGGTCCTATCTCGCAAGCCGCGATCGTCAGACTTTTGCTGCCAGGCACTAAACCCTTACGGACCCGACCCCTGCAAGTGTCCGTTGCCCGAACGTGCATGATGCGTATCCACCGCATGTCCAAAACACAGCCACCGTATTCGCCTTTGTTGCCACTGGTGGGTTTCCCTCGCAGGGATTCATATTATTCCCCGGGCGTGCTTCGAGTCTGGACAGAGCTGGCGATCACGGAGATCGAATCCCTGTTCGAAGACGGACAGTTAAAGACGTATGTGCAGATGATGGACCAATACGACCTACCCCCGGGACAGTTTTTACTCCATAGGCAATTATTAGATAGCAGCAGCGCGCACTGGAACCCAGAGGCCGGTGAACCCGCGACACATCCAGTGATTCACGCGATCTTGCACATGGGGGTGGGGAGACACTTAGTAACATGGCTCTACAGGGCGGTGCGTTCTTTAATCCTCCCATCCCTCCAATCTCTACGCCAAAAGTGGGAGACAGACTTCGGCAGAGTAGTCCATGACGGGGAATGGAGGTCAGCCCTGGAATTTCCTAAAAAAGTCTCCAGAAACGCAGGTTCCGCAATATACAATTCAACGTCCTCCATAGGGCCTATCTCACGCTGGGCCGCCTCCAACGATTCTTCCCGGACACTCACTTCGAGTGTCCCCGCTGTCGAACCCTGGAGGCAGATTTCAGACACATGTTCTGGGATTGCCCCACCCTCCGCCGTTACTGGGACATGGTCCACCGAACCCTGGGAGAGGTCACGACTATTGCCACCATGAACACATGGGAGGCATGCGCGCTCGGAATTTTCCGTAGACGGAAAACCGAGAAAACGCAATGTCGATTCCTATCACTAGCCATCCTCCTGGCAAAGCGCGTTATCGCCATGCACTGGAGGACCCCCGCAGGACCACCGGAGGCAGCGTGGATGGGTGCGGTAAATAAATGGGGTAAGGCGGAGGAGGAGATACTCCGGGAGGAGGAGGTACGAGGACATCGCAAACATCCCATATCCCTGGAGTGGGCTCAACTACTGTATAACTTCACACAGGCGACATGCCCTCCAAAGTCACCTACAGCCTCGCAATCCCAGGTACGACCGTCAACACCGACCCCCACGCATTCATAAACATGTACGAATTCTACGTACCTGTCGTGAGTGAACACACCCAGTAACCCTCTGACACCCAGACACATACCAACAACGACGCCCGCTATGGGCTTACGCCAGACGACCTGAGAGCACGAACTCCGTGATTCGACACGGTGACCTAGACCCCCCCTCCCGCCTTTCCCTTACTTCCATCCCTCTCCCAAGTTAATCAGTTCACCCCAATAGTTAGTGGGTAGGATGGCAAGCTCAACTTAGACAGAGTGTTACCCTTACATATTGTTCACTGATCGAACTCCCGAATAACGAGACCACGATGCCACATGTTATCGCGAATCACGCCCCCATAGTTGGTGCCCCCAGCACCGTCCCCATAGTGCCCGACGCAACACGAGTTCAACCCCCCACGGGTGCAGTTGACAGACTAACACGATCAGGACGGTCCCCCCCCTGGGGGTACATACGCTATGATGGGACGTCACGTGGTACATATTACTGTGCACACAGAACGGGGCGATCGACAGACAACAACCCCCGAACTGAGAAGTGCCAAACAGAGACTACTCCTAAAATTGTATCTCTATGACCTCATTTTGTAATGCTCGTTTACCTTGATTGATCATTGTCATATTGTTCATGTAAATGCACCTAAAACCCAATAAACAAATTCAAACAAAAAAAAAGACCTGCAACATTCCAAGCTAAACAACTAATTTGATACATCTCATAAATCTGAATGTATTGTTATTTTCCTCATTAAGCATATATGTGAAGGCTCATTGGGAAAGCAAGATGGCGGATTGAAGACGCCACGGAGCGGTGGCTCTTGCTGGGTCTCCCTAATCCCTTGATGGAGGTAAAGAAGAGTACCCGCTGAATAACGGAGAATGGGGTCTAGAACTCTGCGTCTACGGGAGAGTGAAAGTGAACTTTGAAGCGCGGATTGAAGTGCAGATTCTCGTCTCGTTATCAGCTCCTGGCTCCGTTACCTTTTTTAGCTGGTCGATGTTAGCGCTGCTGCTGCTCTTGCGTGCCCGATACGGCTGGAGACACCTGCGCGTTTGACCACCGGGGGCGGTGTGTGGTGCCGGGAGTTTGTTCAGCTCCAGGCTCCGCTGTTTTGGTCTGGGGCCGCGTATTCCCACAGATACGGCGTTTGCAACAGGCATGGTGAAGACTCTGGGTTCTACGGGAAACTGCTTAATTAATAACGGAATGGCACCGAAAAATATACCTAGGTCCACACGGGCTGCGAGAGGACCCGTGACGGAAGCTACAACTACAGCGACGGACGAGGGAGCTGAGAATGCGGTAAACTTGATGGGGAAAACAGCAACAGTAACGACAGCTGCAAGTATAGTCCACATCCCATCTGCCACTTCAGAGAAGCTGGGGAAGCTCGTAAATCTGGACTCACAAGTCGGTAAGCAGAAGTTAATTCGCCCCCCCCTGTGTTTGTTACTTTGGAGAAGACCTTTACGCCTAAAAAGAAGTTTATTAATGAAAATATTGGCAACAATGTTACTGCAGTTCCCTGTTTGTCGGGCATACATAACAATGCTGTAACTGTAGCACCTGTTACACCTGACAATTATGAGACTGGAGAAAAGACTGGAGAGGGTATTGGTAACAACTCAAGTATAGTGCTGGCTGAGAGCCCCAACGATAACACAGGCCAATCTCTGAGTATTAACGCAATGCTCATGCACAATGTGGCCCCGGAAAGTATGGAGAATAGGGTGAAGGGCAATGAAGTAGAATCGGGGCTAGTCCAAGCATACTCCATCTCTGTGGGAACTTACGGCCGCTCCTTCTGTTTCCGCTGAGGAACCTGAAAGAGTAATGAATGGAGTGGCTAGTGCAGTGGCTAGCACTTTGAAATTGCTATTAACACTTCTGAGAGGGCTGAAGAACACTCTAATGACGATATGAAGAGTTTGCGGAAGATGAAGAGGATATGAATGGATCTTCAGCTGACGTGGCCAAGCCATTAAGCCGTAAAAAAGGAAGATCTAAGGCAAAAAACAAAACGAAGAAAGGAAAGAACATAACCGCCTCTGCTCTCACTACTTCAATAAATTCTTCAAACATGTGAGGAAAACCTATTAGAGATGAGAGCCCTCTGCAGAAATGGATACAGGCCAAAGGGGGGGTTAAAAGTATGGCACTGCGTTTGTCAGGATCCAGCCCCACTGAAGGGAAAGAAAACTTGAAAGCTACTCATAAGCCGGCTGACTGTAATGCTCCGCCCCTCGCTCTGTCAGTGGCCCCTCCTGCATCAGTCAGGTCAGAGATAATTATTATGACAGCAACTACATCTCAACTTGAGTTAGATAATAACATAACCACGCCTGCAAGAACAGTATATGTGGTTGAATGTCTGGAAACTTGCTCACCAAACTTGCAGATATCTCTAACCTGAGCAGTAGAGGACACGGCTAGCACATCATACACAATGCCCTTATTTCTGAGTCCTCATTACTTTCTATAATTCTGAAAACTCTAACAGAACAACGGCAAGAAGCACAACAGCACTTTCTTCAATTAAGGGAGGACAATAATAAAATGCAGCATTGTTTACTAGTGGTGACTAGCAAGCTCGGTGGATTCACAAAGGAAATTGAAGAGCTTAAACAGAGGGTGGTTGATGTTGAAGAACTGACATTTCGTACGGAGGCATCAACCCATCAGCACGACGTACAGATCAAGGCCCTCCAAGACAAAGTGGAAGACATGAAAAATCGGCAAAGAAGGCATAACCTTAGACTCTTTGGAGTTCCAAAATGTTCTGAGGGGTCGGACCCTCGTGTATACATGGTCAAGCTATTCCAAAGGGCTTTTCCAGACCTGGCCGACTGGAATTGGGAGTCGCAACTTCAGAGAGTGCATAGACTGCCAATAGTTAACAGAAACAAAGAGAGCAAATTTCCCCACCCCTTATTCATACATTTTGGCAATTTCCTACTTAGGCAGGCAGTGTCTATCAAAGCAAGACCTAATTCTCCTGTTACAACAGAAAATGTTTTGTTAGATTTGACCTAAGCAAGGCTACCATGGATAAGCGATGGAAGCTGCGCCAACTAATTGACCCCTTTAAATCTGCAGGAGGGCAGGTATATCTTCAGGAACCAGCACGCCTAAAAGTAATTAAGGCAGGGCGTACTTACTTCTTTACGGATTTTAAAGAAGCTGAGTTATTGCTCTCTAAGATCAGCTAAAATATAGATTGATCACTTTAAGTTACGGGCTTGTTGTTTTCATTTTTGGGAAGGGAGAAACGATAAAAGCCTGCTTATTTTGTCCCTTGGGACTGATAGAGCGCGCAGGTCACCCGACTATTATTTTACCATATACGTATCGGGCCCATAAAAATTCAATTTACACAATTCATTAATCAGGTGACCTTGCACTCTACTACCAGCAATTCTTGTTCCTTCCTATTTTATTTCCAGTGTACCCGACTTACCAATCCACCGTTACGGGTACCTATGACCACAATGGATCAGGGAGCTAGCTGTAAAAGAAAGGCAGACACAAAAATACCTTTTCTATATTTGCACTCAGATAATAACCAGAGACACAGGAAGTTTTAAAACCTTTATCTAAACTTCATCAGATTCCGAAAGCATAAGATCTACAGTGAGTAAGCAATCAATAACCAAGATTACAAAGAGCACGTATCCATAAAGGAAGTATATCAGACCAACCATTTAATGAGTCTAAAGGAAGGTAAGAACAGGGAACATGCTAGTAAGAATTTTCAGGTTTAGACTAGGCGTGGAGCAGCTAAAGGACGAGGAAAATAAGGAACATACTAGAATAGTACGAGAAGTTTATCAGTCTATGGAAACTTGAAAGATAACATGTGACTATTAGGAAGGGTAGAAGTGGCACACACACACTACTAGTTCAATACAGATTTATTATAATGTGCTAAAGGAGGGTAAAGAAAAGGAACATCTATATATCATGAACTGAAAACAGGAATGTACTTAAAGGATGGGTAAGAATATGGAACATGCTAGAATAACAACGATAATGTATGACTTGCTCATTTAGTGGTGCGAAAAGCATGGAAATTCAAATATGCAAGAGTATGACTTTATTAAAGCAAAGATAGGAAAAATAGAAGATGCAGAGTAGACTTTCAGCACTATATTTACCTAGTATGGTGTGAAGACCAACCCTGGCCACAGGTCAGTTAAGGACGGGAGGAACCCCAAGGAAAGACAGTCGCCAGTAGGCCAGCAGGTGCAGAACGGACACTCCAGGTCAGGACAGGGAAACCAGATTAGGATCAGGACAGGACCACCAAGGTAAGACCAGCACACGCAGTTCGGAAGCAACGCCTGTGCTCCACCCTCTCTGCAGCTATCAGTCAGAACCCCGATTGGGTTATCGAATTCCCCAGCAAAGTGCTCCGCCAGCACTTAAGGTTCAAAACCCCGCTTGGGTCTCTGGAAATTACGGACAGAGTGCTCTGCAGCAGTCTGTATCAATTACCTATTGAGTGCATTGGGTCAGTGACAGGACAGCTACTCAGACAGGTCGGACAATTTCTCTAGCTAAGCCTAGGCTAGTTATACTTTTGGGTCAGTGTACCACCCCCCAAATGTTGCAAGTGTAAGAATCCCCAATTTTGATTGGTCCACAAGTAGGCCAGGTCAACACACCAACCACATTTCACTTCTACAAGACTTAATTAGCATACTCTGGGACCGCCTATTGAATTTGGGGTTCCCATGACATAAATCTTAACGTTACAATAGTGCATCTATGAATTATGATACATTTAGAACAGTTCAGCTTTTTCTGCTAGGCGAAGGTGCATCTTCCCAGGCACATCTTGGCTGGGACCTTGGCTTGGCAGGGTTTCAATGCCACCGGCAGAAGACTGTATTGTGCAGAAAGGCTGTTCAATATGGAGTATTTTCATCCCGCCTGCTCACGGATTTTCAATACATGTAAAGTAAGCAAAAACAATTTAGAACATAGAAAATAAATGATTACACTGTATACCAGGAATCCCTATATGACTCCCCTTACTTTATATTAACTATAGCGCTATTTATTAATGCGATATGAACAGAAAGCGGCAAGACAAGCTTCGGCATGTGAGAACACAAAGCGGCCATCTTTAAGTCAAGTGCGCAAGCGCGAAAAGTTCCCACCAGAACTGCGAGTACGTCACGTCACGTGATTGTGACCGACGCATGCGCAGAAGACAATCCCGCCAAGCAGCGGCCATTTTTAGAGGCAAGCTTTGTTAAGGTTAATAAACACATAGGCAAGCATCACTCGGATACTCAAAATGTCAGAATAAAAGGGAAATTAGTAAGACAAACAAGTTGATTTAGTTCATTATAGTTATTTGAGGTTCATGAATACAAGCAAGCCGCTTTACGTGCGAATTCTTGCTCCATCAATCCCCTCTTTCATGATATTTTATATAATCACAAACAAATAGAACCAGATGCCAACTTTCTCACATTTTGCCCAATTCAATTTCTTCAAACATTCTGTTCAGTTTCTCTTTTGTTTCTTTATTAGGGTGAGAAATTTTCACTCTTTTATAAAGCTGATTATTCATTTCTTCTAATTCAAGTTCATCCACATTCCGTTTCACCCCTCTCTGGTTCACAGTATACTTTTTCTGGTGCTTCCGACATTTACAACAAACGAATATAATGAATACTACTAAACCTATTCCTGCAATTGGCATTAGTACCTTAATCAGAAGACTTCTACCTAAATTGGCAAACCAATGACCTACGGTGGAAAGACCATCAGTAAGTCTCTTCCAGGCACTGTCAACCTCCAGTGGTTTGAGTTCTTTTGCCAAATTAGTAATGTTCCTTACATACCTCTGAATTTCCACACTTTTATCTGGTATGTAAGTGCAACAATGTTGCGCTTTCAACATTCTGCAGACTCCGCCCTCTTTTGCCAATAGAGTATCAAGGGCAAGTCGGTTCTGTAAAACCATTGATCTGACCGCAACCATTTCGGTATTGACCATCAGGAAACCTCCAGCAGTGTCAGTAGATAACCGATCTACTACTGTTGACAATTTGCAAATTTTATGTGAGTTCAGAACCACTCCCACTGCAGGTATTATTGCGCTGAAAATATCTCCTACAATCTCACCAGCAGTTTCTCTTTTATTGCGTACTAATTGGTTAGTTTCTTCATTGCTTCCAGTGATTTTTCCCACATGGTATATCTTTGGGAAGACAATACCAAAGTAGCAACTCCCGTACCAATGGTCGGGCAATTTGAAGTAAGCCTTGTTCCCACAAATAAAATAGATTCCAGGAAACACAGGCTCTGTCCCATCTTTGAAACCCCAACCTCCAATTACCTTGTAATTATGCTCACATTCACTGGAACCAATGAAAACATTGTTATAATAACTAGTCATTTCCCTTTTAAGACAGAGTTTCCCTTTCTTTTCGAAATCCAAAAGCATAGCAGCATTAGTTCCACCATTTGAGGTGCTCCCTATACTCTCTGCCCATTTAGGAGCCTTGTGGTTCTTGTCTTTGGCCTTCGTTTGGAAATTCTCTCTTCTCTTCTCTACCATGTCCAGAAATTCTTTTTCCTTTTCATGTAAAGAACAGGTCAGGTTATTTTTATGTGCATCATCTATATTAATTTTTCCTACAGTTAGAAAATAATCACTCATGTATTTAGCTACATCTCTAGTCGTATGTACAGGGTTCAGGTTTCTTCGAACAGGAAGTTCAGAAAATGTCACGTCAGAGTTTGAATAGTAATACTGTAAAGGTTCTCTTTTGTAGAATAAGCTAGTTAGTATACTACAGGAAATTCCATAGGTTAAGGGCAAGTGATGATAAGTCACGCCTTCAGCTACAGAAGTAGGTAGCTTCATGCAGACATAACAGTCGTCTATTTCCATAGTTTCTACATAATGCAATAACAGGTTTGCGAAAACATTCAAATGTGTCTTATTCTTAATTTTGTTAAAGTGTAATCCTTCCTCATCTGGTGCTTCTAAGTCTAATTGTCTCCGTTTCAGGCTAAGTGGTTTGTCCAATGAGTCTACTCTTCGTGGTGTCTTTCTAGTATGTGATTCTACAGTGTCGTCAGGTAAATTATTATTTGGGTACAGACTTGGGTTCTTGCTCATCATAGAAGGAAGTGTTATTGTAAGTCCTATTCAGAGGATCAGTACTATGGCTACACTACATAAACATACTTGGCAGCATGTTTTACAACAACCTCTTCTCGGTCTCCCGCCCTCAGAAGAATCAGACATTTTATCTCAAAAGAGATTACAACCCCTCTTTGTAAATTTACACAGATTGCTTACTCGAGCAACTTTTCAGGTTGCGTTTGCTTCTTCACAGATCTGTTCAGCAATCACTTCTTCGTCATTTTCATCACTTTCGTCACTTATTTCCAAATTCTCAAACTCCTCCAATACGTAATATGTCCACTCAGGACTCGCGTACTTGTTATTCAGTTTCTTTAAGCGAGCACTTCTTCTCTTTACCTTGGTGTGGACTGGGTCAGTTTGACTCGACACCTCATTTATTTGTTCAGGCTCCTCGTTTATCGTCTTCAAACGTAGTCTCAGCCTTTTCACACATCGAGGTATTGAATCACCCTTTCGGAGTCTTTTGAATGGCACTGTCTCTTGGCTTTTGTCCAATATTCTTTTATTTTCGTTTAGTTGTGGCACATCGGGGTCTTGTTCGTCTTCAGCAGTGTTCCCTACCTGACTAGGTCCAGGTCTTTGTTCTGTTTCTTCTGCCTGGTCCCTAAACTGGCCTTGTTCAGGTATCTGTTGAGTGTGGCTTTGATCTGTTTCGACCTCTTCTTCCTGAACACAATTGTCTAATCCTGTCTGTTCCTGTTCACGCTCTTCGAACTCTTGATTTTCTTCCGCATGAACTTCCGCCCTAATTTCTATCTGTCCCTCTTCTGGTGCAGGTGTTCTGGGTGGAATGTCAATTACCTGCTCTTCCCCTATCTGGTCCTCCTCAGAGTCAGATCTTACATGGATTTCGATGATCTGAGTAGCTTCTTCTTCACCTGTCTCGTCCTCACTATCCCACTGTCTGTCTAGCTGGGCTTGGCTTCTGGTTCGGATTGGGTCAATTGTCAGATTGATGAGTGGAACCCAATCGTCTTGAGTGGAGCTCGGTTGTCCCCCTTCAGCTTCGTCAGGACCAATGGCTTGGGATCCTTCAGTTGGGCAACCTTCAGCTTCAGTTAGGTCTGGTTCAGTCACTCTCTTCGTGTGGCTGGCATGGATCCAGCGAGGTACTCCTGCACACTTTACAGCTGTGGTGGTTACCAGGATCACTTGTCGTGGCTTTCCCCACCTCAGGGCAGCTCTTCCGGGTGTGCTTCTTTATTACGACCCAATCACCAGGATTCAGGTTATGTGTTGGAGTCGTTGCCCTGGCGACGTCTTCTCCCCCAACCTGGTGAGAGATAGAACGTACTTGGTCAGCCAGCTCCTTACAATACTCCAGCACCAAATCATCAGATATGCTTATTATTTTGTATCCTGGCACCCATGCTTGCCGCATTGCTCTTCCCATCAGAATTTCATGTGGACTCAAGCCCGTGTTCCGGTCTGGAATACTTCTGAGTCCCATCAGCACAAGAGGCAGAGCATCTGGCCATTCCAGTTGAGTGTATTCACACATCTTTCCCAATCTTGACTTGATTGTGCCATTTATCTGTTCTACCACTCCAGAAGCCTCTGGACGATACGCACAGTGCAGATGTTGCGTGATTTTGAATGCTTCACAGATTTGTTTTATTATTTTGTTCTGGAAATGACTTCCTCTATCAGATTCAATTAAGACCGGGAAACCGTAACGAGGTATAAGCTCTCTTAAGTAATAGTTTTGCTACTGTGATACTGTCATTTCTACGTGTAGGGAAAGCTTCTACCCATTTTGAAAACAGGCAGACAATGACAAGCAGGTATCTCATTCCTCGACAAAGAGGCAACTGAATAAAGTCAAGTTGCAGTCTAATGAAGGGGCCTCCTGCCTTTCCAATTTTCCCTGGTAACACTATGGTCTTTTTCCCAGGGTTAAATTGCTGGCAAGTCAAACACCTCTGGCAGAGTGCCTCTGCTACTCTTCTGAAATTCGAATTGAACCATGTTCGGCCGAACATGCGAATCATCGCATCTCTGCCCACATGTGTAGGTCCATGTATCAGCCTAGCCATAGGAGCAAGCATACAGTCTGGTAACACAGGCAACCCATCAAGGTAAACAAAGACACCATCTTCATCTCTCCGGCGGCACCCAAAGTTTCTCCATCTCTGTTTCTCCTGTGGCTCTGCTGCTTCCTGTAAGTCTCTCACCTCTTCCCATGTATTCACTCCCTCTAGCATCAAAAGTTGGCAGCTGCTTCCAGTTCCCCCAACCCTTATATTGATTGAGATTTTGTATTTTGCACAATGTTTGGCTAACTGGTCAGCATAACAATTACCGGCTGTCACATCGTCATTGCCAGATTTGTGAGCAGCACACTTGACCACAGCCAATTCTTTTGGTAACTGGATTGCTTCCAGTAAATCCTGCACATATTTTCCATTTCGGATAGGGGTACCTGAAGAAGTCAGGAACCCCCTCTGTAGCCACAATTGGCCAAAGTCATGCACAACCCCATAACCGTACTGACTGTCAGTATACACGGTTATTCTCAAATTTCTCCCAAATTTACAAGCTTTTGTCAATGCAATTAATTCGGCTATTTGTGCAGACTTAACTCCATACAAATAAGATGCTTCCACTGGACGATCCAAAGTGCACACCGAGTAGGCAGCACTTAAGCCACAGTCCTCGTGTCTCATGCATGAGCCGTCTACAAACAGCTCATAATCTCCATGGTCCAAAGGGTGCTCTTTAATGTCTGGGCGTGGTTTTGTACTGAATTCAGTTAAGTCAATGCAGTCATGTGCAAATTCTTCCCTCACTTCCTCTGCAAATGAGCTAGGTAGTAAGGTTGCAGGATTCAAAATGTTACATCTTTCGATGGTTACATTTCCTGCACCTACAAGGATTCTCTCGTACTTAGTCAGCCGACTAGGTGTGAGATACTGGGTTTTCGTTCTTGTCAGTAAAATCACAACAGAATGCGGAACATACACAGTCACTGGATGTTCCATCACAATGGACTCACTCTGTTCAAGACTCATGCAGGTTGCAGCTACAGCTTTCAAACACCCAGGTAATCTAGCTGCTACTGGGTCCAATGTGGAAGAAAAGTATGCCACTGGACGTCGAGTCATACCATGAATTTGGGTCAGGACTGAAAGTGCACAATTGTTATGTTATGTTATATTATGTTAATTTATTTCTTCTATAGCGCTCGGCTACTCCGGGGAGCATCCCGGCGCTTTGGCGAAGAATATCAGCAGGTAGAACACCAACAATAACAGCTAGAACACAGAAAGAAGAGAAAAACGATTTAGTAAAAAGCCACGTTTTTAGGCCCTTCCTAAATACAAGAAGGCTGGTAGCCTGTCTCAGGGACAGTGGTAGTTCGTTCCAAGCCTTCGGGGCCAGATAACGAAACGCCCGACCTCCCATTCTTACACGCCTAATGGTAGGAACTAACATCTTGGACAAGCCAGATGACCTCAAGGTCCTGCTGGGTCGATACAAGGAAAGGCGTTTCCCAATATACTTCGGGCCTACACCATGTAGAGCTTTGAAAGCCAGAGTCAGGCTTTTAAAGAGAATCCTCTTAGAAGTAGGTAACCAATGCAATGTATTCAGTAAAGCAGTGGCGCCTGCTCTTCTCGGGAGTCCATAGATGGCACGGGCTGCCGAGTTCTGTACTACTTGCAAACTGGTCAAGAGATATTTCGGTAGACCCAAAAAAAGAGCGTTTGCGTAGTCCAGTCGTGATCCAATCAGGGCCTGAACAATTGTTTTCCTGTGATGGAGTGACACTAAGGGAAGAAATTTTCTCAGCATGCGTAAAATGCCGAAACACTTTCCTGAAAGGCAAGAAATGTGTGGCCCGAAAGACAGTTCACTGTCCACTATCACTCCCAGGTTCTTGGCCTTAAAAGACACACTGTCAGGAGGAAACATATCTTGTGGCCACCAAGATTTCCAATTCGGCTCAGGAGCGCATCCAAAAAAGAGCAACTCCGACTTGTCAGAGTTGCACTTTAGGCCATGACCTCTAAACCACTCAAAAACCGCACCAAGACAATCCCTAATCTGTATGCCATCAAACGACCCGCCCCTGTCGCAGGTGAATAGGAGCTGGGTGTCATCGGCGTAGTATATGATCTGGGCGCCAAAAGACTCCGCCACCACCGCCAGAGGGGCCATAAAGATGTTAAAAAGCATGGGGCTAAGAATGGAACCCTGTGGGACCCCAACCTCTAGCGGAGTCATATCGGCGGAGAAAGGGGGCGCCCAGATCGTTTGCCGGCGGCCGGCCAGGAAGGATTTGAACCAATTCCACACCGTTCCTCGAAGGCCACATTCCCAGAGTCTTAAAAGGAGGCCATCGTGAGGAACGGTGTCGAAAGCCGCCGACAAATCAAGCATAACTAACATGGCCTTACCCCAGAGTCAAGCACTTCCCTGATGGCATCAGTGACCTCGAGTAAGGCCGTCTCCGTGCTAAAATTAGCACGGAAACCGGATTGCGACGCGTGCAAAAGGTCGTTCCCTTCGATGAAGCTGGAAATCGTCCTATGCACGTATCTCTCGGTCACTTTCGCCAATGCAGGGAGGAGGGAGATTGGCCTGTAGTTCGCATAAACGAGGGGGTCTAAGGTAGGTTTCTTGAGCAGTGGTAGGATCATGGCTCTCTTCCATGCCTGCGGAACCACATCTGTAGACAAGGAGGAGTTCAGAAGAGGGTTCAACAGAGCATTTAAGGCAGGTGCCACTTTTCCCAGATATTTAGCCGGGCACAGGTCGAGTGGAGAACCAGATTTCAAACCTGACAGAAGATCCAGAGATGTGTTAAGGCACATGGGAGGGAATTCAAGAAGAAAAGGGCCCTGACCCTCCAAAACGGATAACGAAGGTGGAGGACTCAAATCCAGCTGTGGGCAGGAGTAAGATAGAGAGGCTTGAATAGTTGTAATTTTACTAACAAAAAAAGTGGCTAGTTGTTTTAGCCAGGATTCCGAGTGTGTATGAGTGGGGGTACACAAGGCAGAAGAAGTAAAATCTTGAACCACTTTAAAAATTTCTTTACAAGTATTCTCAGCCTCATCAATACGACGCTCAAGATAGGCCTTTTTTTCTTCCCAGATCGACTTGTGATAAGCTCTGGTTACCGCTCTAAATTTCAGTCTTTCAATAGGGTCGTAGGCCCGCCTCCAAGCTCTCTCAGCTTTCTTACAGTCCTGCCGTATGGACCTCAACTGGGGAGTGAACCACGGGGCCGATGCTCTTCGCTCACCTAATTTAGGCTTCTTCTCGGGGATTAAGGTCTCGAGTCTGGCCTTAAGCCATTTTTTAAAATGAACCAGATTCTCCTCTAGGTTGCCCAAAAGAGGACAAGGAAAGGTAATGAGAGCCTCAGATAGCATATCCACCGAGAGTAAATGAAAGGGTCGCGAAGTCCGCGTGGCCTCTGTTGTGGGTCTCACCCGTGTGAGGGCTGCAGCAGGCAAAGAAAAAGAGATTAAAAAGTGATCAGACCAATTGTCCCGTGTATCACAGAACAGTGCAAAATCCTTTGAATAATCAGGCATTCCTATGGCAGGAGCAGTACAGAGACAATCTCGTAATTTGATAAAAGCTGACATGCTTTCGTCATCTCACTCCACTGGGTCACTTGCTCCTTTCCTGGTAATTTTTATCAATGGTTTTGCTAGGACTGCAAATCCCACAATCCATTGCCTGCAGTAACCTACAACTCCAAGGAACATTCTGATTTCCTTCTGAGTGTTTGGCAATTCCATGTTTCGAATTATCCTAATTCTTTCTGAGGTGACTTTCCTTATACCTCTTTCTATCTGGTGCCCCAGATACTTCACTGATGTAGTACAGAATTGCAGCTTTTCTGGGGACACTTTATGCCCTCCCTCACCTAAATGGTTCAGTAAGGCAATGGTGTCAGTCACGCAGTCTTTTCGGCTCCTAGACGCCACCAAGAGGTCGTCTATGTACTGCACCAGAACTGATTTTCCGGGCAAAATTAGGGTCTCAAGGCACTTTTTCAGAATCTGATTAAAGATTGAGGGGCTTTCTGTATACCCCTGAGGGACGCGATTCCAGACGAACACGTGACTGTCGAATTCAAATGAGAATAGAAATTTGCTGTCTGGATGCAATGGGATTGAAAAGAATGCATGACATAAGTCAATGACGGTAAACCATCCAGCATTCCATAGAATTTGGTATAAAATTACTGCAGGGTTTGGCATGACAGGACAACAGGGAACCACAATTAATGTTAACTGTGGTCTATTGAATGTCCGTTCCCTCTGTAAACATCATGCAGAGACGGCTCTTCTTATTGACTCTTTGCAGCTCGATATCATGTTTCTCACTGAAACCTGGACCAGGGCGGAGAGTAATGTAGAGCTGGGATGGGCTTGCCCGCCAGGGTACTCTATCAGGCATATCCCACGACCCAATGGGAGAGGCGGTGGAGTGGGCTTTATTTTTAAAGACTCTCTCTTGCTCTCTCACCTCGAAGTCAAACCAGTCAAGGGCTTTGAGCTCATGGGTTTCTCTCTAAAAGGTCTGAGTGGAACACTGGTCTCGGGGTTACTGTGTTATCGCCCTCCCACCAGTGCGACATCATCTGTACAAGATCTGATAGATCTAATTTATGATCTATCTAATACCCATGCTAGACTCCTAATCCTGGGTGATTTTAATCTGTGGCCCAGTGGTCCTTATGACCTTGTTTATCGTGATCTGTACCAAGCTTGCAATAATTTGCATCTTACGCAGCTTGTGTCCGCCCGACTCATGTTAAAGGCCATGTCCTGGATATGATCTTTGCAGCGGAGCCGCTGGTCTCGATTAAGGAGGTCGCGGGCCAATGCTGGACAGATCATGCTTTGATCCACTTTTCTATTCTGCTACCAGCTGGATCGCTGAGTAATAGCGTTCCGGTCAAGCCTAAATTCAGGAGACAATGGGCTCGGCTACTTACGGGCTCCAGTATACCCACATTACTGCCCAGGGCCTTTTCATTGGGTCAGAATGTGGAGGAGAGTTATTCCACTTTCTGTCATCAGCTCCTCGAATCGCTTGATAGTATGATTCCAATGCGTAAGGTGAAAGATAAACCGCAAAAAGTCACTCCCTGGTTTTCCAGTGACCTTCTCCAGCAGAGACTTCATTGTAAACAAGCGGAACGGGTCTGGAGAAGACACTATTCAGAAACAGATAGACTGGTTTATAAAAAAAAACTCCAAGAGTATGAAATTCAGATTAGGTTGGCTAAAGCTAAGTTTCTCGAGGCCACACTGGCCAAAGCTGGTAACAAGTCACAAACCTTGTTTAAGTTGGTTAAAAATCTTTCCAACCCAGCCTGTGCTACATCTGCCATTCCGGCCTCGCAGGAACTTTGCGACTCATTAGCCTCGGCTTTTGAGGAAAAAATTAATACCATCTTGGCGGGACTCTCTGCCCCCAACCTATCTAGCCACCCTGATTTCTGCTCCTCGGAATTAGTCAGCGGAGTAGCGCGGGAGGTGATTATGGAGGAAGCAGTACAACCTCGGCTGACCTGCTCTCCTACTCCTTCCCTAGAGGATTTCTGTCTGTTGGCGAATGGTGTGTCATCCGGTTCCCCGTTAGACCCCCTGCCACACAAGTTTTGGAAGGTGTTCCAGGCAGAACTCTTCCCGCCGCTCCATTCCATCTGTTGCCAGTCATTGACCACGGCCATGGTCCCGGATAGCTGGAAACTGGCAGTGATTACCCCACTGCTAAAAAAAGTCACCTTGGACCCTTTATGTCCGACCAACTACAGGCCTATTTCACTCTTGCCTTTCTCAATAAAAATCCTAGAGAAATTGGTCACTAGGGTCCTGTCCAGCTTCCTTGAATCCAACGACCTTTTGGACGTGGCCCAATTCGGCTTTAGACCGGCCCACGGTACGGAGTCTGCCTTGGAGGCCGTTTTGGACGACCTGCGTTCGCGTGTCGACATGGGAGGAGCAGCGTTTCTGGTGCTGCTTGACATGTCGGCCGCGTTCGACACGGTTGACCATGCGGTTCTACTGGGCAGGCTCCGGGAGGCCGGGGTAACTGGCTTAGCCTTGGACTGGCTGGCATCATACCTCTGTAACAGGCGGCAATCCGTGGCTATGCCGCCGTTTCGCTCTGCGGTGAGAGAGGTAAAACAGGGAGTGCAGCAGGGCTCTGCAATCAGCCCGATCCTTTTCAACTTATATCTTCGCCCTCTAATAAGTCTGATTAAGTCATTTGGCATGTCTGTCATCAATTATGCCGATGACACTCAGCTTATTTTTTCCATCGAGGGCAGGGACGCGGTCTCCCTGGAATCCTTTCACCAATGCATGTCGGCAGCTGCGGATTGGCTGCGTCAGAACTCGTTACAGTTTAACGGGGCAAAAACCGAAGTTCTCTACTGTTCGGCAGACCGTATGCCTCGCCCTCTGCCAGAAGGACTCTGGCCTTCCTCTACCTTAGGCATTGTCGCAGCGGCAGACTCAGTCCGTAACCTAGGTGTCCTGCTCGGGCCTAGTCTCCAGCTGGACGCCTTCGTTAATAAAACCACGGCGACCTGCATGCTGCTGTTACGCATGTTGCGGAAGATTCTTCCGCTACTCCCTCACTCAGCGAGGACGGAAGCAGTGCGTAGTATCATCCTCAGTAGGTTAGACTACTGTAACGCACTGCTTCTGGGAGCCCCCAGTACTTTAATTATGAAGTTACAGCGGGTACAGAACATGGCAGCTAAACTGGCGCTTTCGCGGCCATGGTCTGCTTCGTCCTCTCTCGCCCTTTCGGATTTGCACTGGATACCGGTGCAAAAACGGATCTGTTTTAAATCAGCTTGCTTGGTCTTTAGAGCCTTGCATGGGCTGGGTCCAGTGGTACTGCAAGGTCTTTTTTCCTGGTACTCTGCTGCCAGACTCTTGAGATCCTCCTCGGCTTTCTTGGTGACTGTTCCCAAGATAAAAAGGGTGAGGATGGGCGGCCGCTCATTCAGCTTCACGGCCGCCAAGCTCTGGAACTCCCTACCTCTGGCCCTAAGGTGCAAGCAGGATCTCTTGTCTTTTAGAAAGGATCTAAAAACCCACCTTTTTCCGAAGGCAGTGTAATTGTCATCTGTAGGAATGTCTGTGGTCAAAGCGCCAGGATACCCTTTGGGTGACAGTTGCGCTCTATAAGTATGCCTACATACATACATACAATTTTGTTAACCCTTTGCAGGTCCTGTACTACCCTGTACTTACCGCTAGGTTTCTTGATTCCGATTATGGGTGAATTGCATGGACTGCTCATCACTTCTTGTATGATTTTGGCTTCTAACAATCTTTTAATTTCAATGGCAACTCCTGCTTTTACTTCTGCACTCATTTTGTACTGTTTAATGTTTGGGTACACTGCATTTTCTTTTATGGTTATTTTAATCGGGTCTACCTTTGCCATTAATCCTACATCTTTTCCAGTAAAATCCCATACTTCTGGTTTCACTGTTTCTTGGAGTTCTTCAGGTAAATCTGCTATGGTCAGCTTTTTAATTTCAGAATCGGATCTTGCTAACATTAGTTTGTAAATTCCGTCTTCATCTGGGGTCTGAATTTCAACGCCATTTGGTGTGCAAAAAATGGCGTAATTCATTTTGCACAACAAATCCCTCCCTAACAGGTTTACAGGACTGGAGTCACAAACGACAAATCTGTGCATTTCTTTAAAATTTCCAATCTTAATTTCCATGGGTTTTGTGACTGGGGTACTAATTAGCTGATTAGAAACACCAACTACCTGGATTGCTTCTCCCGAGAGGGGTAGGTTTGGAACGTCAGCTGCTCTAACAGTAGAACGAGTGGCTCCAGTGTCCAACAGAAAGGTAACGTCATTTCCTTCAACCTTTCCTTCAATGTATGGCCCTGTCTGGTCCACCGGCAAGGAGGCGCATAGTACGCACTCCTCGTCCTCCCCCCTCAGGCACCGTCAGTAGGTATCATCACAGAGAAATGTGTCGTTTAACAGGAATTGTGAAACAGCTGCATCTCTATCCTCCCTTCCTTCCCACACTTCAGTGTCTTCCCTCTGCTGTGCTTTGGCTTTATAATTCTGCCTAGGTGCACGAGGCAACTGATTCTGCTTTACCTGTTGCTGGGTCTTTCGTGGTTTGTCATTCTGCGTCTGTGGATTTAAATCATTGATTTGGATATTACCATTCTGTGCATATGGACACTCGTCTCTCCAATGACCTATCTGGCCGCATCCGTGACAGGGGAATTTCTTTTTGGCTTCTTCTCTGCTCATTTTTACTCTGGGCTTTCCTCCACCCCCAGAACCTTGATCTTGGGTATTACTATTCATGTTACTCAACTGTTTTTCTTGTTGTTCTGCTCATTTTACTTGTGCCCACATGACCTTTTCCTTCAATGCTTTCCGTTTATCAGCCATCTCATCTTCACAGTATTTGGCATACCTTAAAATCTCATCAATTTTCTTAGACTGCCAATAGATTTTATTGTCTTTGATCCATTGGCAAATTTCAGGTCTTAAACCTGTTACAAACCTGTAAATGAAATGGGTCATGTCCTTCATCTCAATGTTATCTAGGCCACTGTACGTTTTGAACACCTGTAACAATCGTTCATAATAGGAATGCACAGTTTCATCTCTATCCTGGGTAGTTCTATCTATTCTGGTCCAATCAGTTTCTTTTGCAGGCACCTTCCCTTTCAGATGTAACATTACTTGATGGTATTTTTTCATTACCTCATCGGAAGGGGCTCCTGTAATAGGGTCCCTCGGGAATTCCTCACTAGGCCAACCAATCGCAATTTTACATTCTGTCCACAAATCTACAGGAACTAAGATATCGAAAAACCCATCCAGATCTTTCCACAGGCACTTTTGTACCTTCACAAACCTTTCTACCTGCCTGAACCAATCCACAGGTTTCTCTCGTAATTTTGGGAAATCATTGCTAAAAGACACAATATCCTGTCGGGACCATGGAACATGCACATACTTTCCACCTGGCACTTCCCGCATAGGATATAATTTATCTTCTTTGTCTGCTTCTTTCAAGACATACTCGGAAGCCATCTGTTTTGATCTAATTTCCTCCTTTTTCTTTGCCCATCTGGCTTTCCATTTTTCTAATTCTCCCCATTTTTGCAACAGGTTCAATAATTCTTTGATCTGTAGCTTCTTGCCTGACACATTCATATTTTCTAAATCTTTGTCCGAGAACTCTGCTATGTAGGGTTTTTGCAACGATTTAGATTTTCCAATATCTATTCCCATACTAGCCGCAGTATCCATTAATTTCTCATGGAACACTCTGGTATTACGGGTGATACTCTTGCAGATAAATAGCAACTCCTCCTCCGAAAAGGTATTCAGTCTGTCTAACCCCACATTTCCAGCCATCAGTTCTTCCAATTCTATTCTTAATTTGTAAATATCTAGTGGTTTTGACTGAGGAGTTTGTTTCTCTAATTCTCGACTCCATCTCTCGATTTCTTCAGGAGTCACTACAGTGGCACGTCTAGTACCAGAAGCTGACTCAATCCGCACTTCTCCTGAATTGAAAGGAGTGTTCTTTCTCTGTGAACCCTTTTCCAGCTCTCTTACTGACAAATCATTAAGGAAATTACAGATTCACATTCGCTTGCCTGATCATCTACAATTAAAGGCTCTTTTCTTGGCTGTACTACAGCCAGGGAAATAATCGGTGTCTTGGGACACCCCTGCTTATCCCCATACAAAGGAACCACTGGTCCAATAGTTACTGGAATTGTCAAGGCTTCAGGACTTGTGTTTAATTGGGAGATTTTCTGAATTAATTCTGTTCTCTGTTTAGCTATAGCTTCTCGCTCTCTTTCCTGCAGTACTCTTTCCAGGCTTGTTTCAGGTACTATTTGCGGAGTAAGGGTTGGGGTATAATTCGGGGCAGTCGGATGTGTCATACCTGGTCCTTCACCATAGTTAGGTTTCCGGAACGGATTCCCTGTGCTTAAAGATCTCGGCTCCTCCTGATAAGTAGGTATTAGACAGGCGTCTCTTGCACTTACTGGTCCTGCTCCTTCATTATAAGGAGGTGGATTCTTCATTAACAATTCCTCCAAATAATCGTCATCTGAATCCCCCCCGGTCATCAGATGCTTTGTCTTTTCTGTCTTTTTCCCTCCCATGGGTTCTCCTAGTGCCATCATAGGGTATAGTCCCTCCACTATCATGTTCTGTCTCCACTCTTTCATTCTTTTCTCTCGGGTTTCTTGTTTCACTTTTGGATACCATTTGGTTAATCCTTTATCCATTCGGGGCCTTTCTCGCTCAAAAGCCTCTATCTCCCATTCTTCTAAGGCCTCGTACTGCGTTAATCTGGGTCTGGGATGTAAATTGTTCATTCGGGTTCTCAAATTGAACAGAATCCTGCCATTAAATGTGCCCTCTAACGGAAATGCCAAAACTCTGTCATTCTTAGTATATTCCACCCAATTCTCCAACCACACACAAGAGTGGTACCCTTTATCAAACATCATGAATGATGCGGGAGTGTTAGGTGGTGGAGTGACAACTCCTTCTCTAGTTTTGATAGGCTTGTCCTTTTTGAAATAATTCTTCACTTTGTTTACTAAGGTCATTTTCCTCTTGTTTCCGTACATTATGTTGTATCTACGACCTTTCCACTTCTCTTTTCCAAACCCTAAATATTTTGGATCTCTGGGTTAGACGTATGCCACATATACTTTTCCGCAAGCGACTTTGTTTACAAGTCACTTCCAATCCAATTGCGTCTTTTATTTTCGTGCAACCAATCAAATGTGCAATTTCAAATAGTCTCGACCAATGGGTGCGCGGCCTTTTCGCGATACAGGTTCTCACGCTTCGGCACTCACCCCTCCTTTACAAGTCTGCCTCAGCTACACGCCCGCTGTCTCGACCAATACCAGCGCGGCACAAAATGACGTCAGTGCAGTTCCGCAACTGACTCCCTCCTTCACAAGGTAAGAAATGCTACGAATTCTACACCTTAAAGGGCAAGTGCTTTATTTAATTTACAACGAAAACACATTCACCACTGTATAGAAAGGAAAGATTTGTTTCACTGCAAGTAAACTACTTCTATTTACTTTTCAAATGCTACGAGTAGATCCCTTCTGCCTACTCTTCACACAAGCATTAGTGAACCTGCTACTCCTTCGACTCATCCACTGCGGGATATATACTAAACCAAAAGTTTCACTAGTGAACTCCTTTGCTATCATTCAAGCTTAGACGAACCTGCTACGCCTTCCGTGTGACCCTTACTAGGTTATATCACAATAGAAGTTTTGCCAGCGAACTCTTTGCTACCATTTATTCAATCATACATTCGGAAAACCCTAATTAGTGCTTCCAGTTCTGCCTAACCTGCACCAATTTTCCTCTAGCAAGTGACATCTCTACGGCGTGGATTCTCCTCACCACCTGCTATTCAATTTCCTCGGGGATTCCAGACAAACATATAACAGTCACTAACGAGTAATATTAGTACATTTATCAATATAACAGCAAGAAAAACAACTTAAAACATTTCATAATTTTCAAAGTAATAAAACATTTGTAAAATTCGTTTAGCAGCAACATTTTCACAATTAGCAGCAAATGACCTACCTACCTATCTTAACTAGTTCTACCTACCTTTAACTAGTCCCTAACCATCACCTCTGCTACCAGAAAATTACTGATAGAGCGCGCAGGTCACCCGACTATTATTTTACCATATACGTATCGGGCCCATAAAAATTCAATTTACACTATTCATTAATCAGGTGACCTTGCACTCTACTACCAGCAATCCTTGTTCCTTCCTATTTTATTTCCAGTGTACCCGACTTACCAATCCACCGTTACGGGTACCTATGACCACAATGGATCAGGGAGCTAGCTGTAAAAGAAAGGCAGACACAAAAATACCTTTTCTATATTTGCACTCAGATAATAACCAGAGACCCGGGAAGTTTTAAAACCTTTATCTAAACTTCATCAGATTCCGAAAGCATAAGATTTACAGTGAGTAAGCAATCAATAACCAAGATTACAAAGAGCACATATCCATAAAGGAAGTATATGAGACCAACCATTTAATGAGTCTAAAGGAAGGTAAGAACAGGGAACATGCTAGTAAGAATTTTCAGGTTTAGACTAGGCGTGGAGCAGCTAAAGGACGGGGAAAATAAGGAACATACTAGAATAGTACGAGAATTTTATCAGTCTATGGAAACTTGAAAGATAACATGTGACTATTGGGAAGGGTAGAAATGGCACACACACACTACTAGTTCAATACAGATTTATTATAATGTGCTAAAGGAGGGTAAAGAAAAGGATCATCTATATATCATGAACTGAAAACAGGAATGTACTTAAAGGATGGGTAAGAATATGGAACATGCTAGAATAACAACGATAATGTATGACTTGTTCATTTAGTGGTGCGAAAAGCATGGAAATTCAAATATGCAAGAGTATGACTTTATTAAAGCAAAGAAAGGAAAAATAGAAGATGCAGAGTAGACTTTCAGCACTATATTTACCTAGTATGGTGTGAAGACCAACCCTGGCCACGGGTCAGTTAAGGACGGGAGGAACCCCAAGGAAAGACATTCGCCAGTAGGCCAGCAGGTGCAGAACGGACACCCCAGGTCAGGACAGGGAAACCAGATTAGGATCAGGACAGGACCACCAAGGTAAGACCAGCACACGCAGTTCGGAAGCAACGCCTGCGCTCCACCCTCTCTGCAGCTATCAGTCAGAACCCCGATTGGGTTATCGAATTCCCCAGCAAAGTGCTCCGCCAGCACTTAAGGTCCAAAAACCCGCTTGGGTCTCTTGAAATTACGGACAGAGTGCTCCGCAGCAGTCTGTATCAATTACCTATTGAGTGCGTTGGGTCAGTGACAGGTCAGCTATTCAGACAGGTCGGACAATTTCTCTAGCTAAACCTAGGCTAGTTATACTGTTTTTGGGTCAGTGTACCACCCCCCAAATGTTGCAAGTGTAAGAATCCCCAATTTCGATTGGTCCACAAGTAGGCCAGGTCAACACACCAACCACATTTCACTTCTACAAGACTTAATTAGCATACTCTGGGACCGCCTATTGAATTTGGGGTTCCCATGACATAAATCTTAACGTTACAATAGTGCATCTATGAATTATGATACATTTAGAACAGTTCAGCTTTTTCTGCTAGACGAAGGTGCATCTTCCCAGGCACATCTTGGCTGGGACCTTGGCTTGGCAGGGTTTCAATGACACCGGCAGAAGACTGTCATGCACAGAAAGGCTGTTCAATATGGAGTATTTTCATCCCGCATGCTCACGAATTTTCAATACATGTAAAGTAAGCGAAAACAATTTAGAAAATAGAAAATAAATGATTACACTGTATACCAGGAATCCCTATATGAATCCCCTTACTTTATATTAACTATAGCGTTATTTATTAATGCGATATGAACAGAAAGCAGAAAGCGGCAAGACAAGCTTCGGCATGTGAGAACACAAAGTGGCCATCTTTAAGTCAAGTGCGCAAGCGCGAAAAGTTCCCACCAGAACTGCGAGTACGTCATGTCACGTGATTGTGACCGACGCATGCGCAGAAGAAAATCCCGCCAAGCAGCGGCCATTTTTAGAGGCAAGCTTTGTTAAGGTTAATAAACACATAGGCAAGCATCACTCAGATACCCAAAATGTCAGAATAAAAGGGAAATTAGTAAGACAAACAAGTTGATTTAGTTCATTATAGTTATTTGAGGTTCATGAATACAAGCAAGCCGCTTTACGTGCGAATTCTTGCTCCATCAGGACCTCACCCACTGGGGGGTAAAAAAGTTTTTTGTAATGGTCTATTGCTATTTTTTTCTTTTTTTTCTTTTAAGGAACAGAACTAAAAGCTATTGGCTGATTGTTGATTGCTGAGGGCTGAAGGAAGTATATGTAGAAATCTTATATAGAAAACCTTGGCTTTCTTTTTTTTCCCTTCCTTATTTAGGTATTCTTACTCGTTATTTGTAGTGATATGAGTGTTATAAGGAGAGATGGGGGACCTTGAGGTCACCGCTCGGTTAGGCTGCCCCAACAGAGGCAGCAGGAGATAGAGGGGGGCTTTCCCTGTAGGTACAACTGGGGGGGTGGAAAGGGAGGAAAGGGTGGTAGAGGTAGGGTCAGGGAGGAGGATAAAATGTTGAAAATGACAACACGAGCACAAGAGATGTTAAAGGTGTCTGGCTCTTACCTTGAGGCCATCTTGCACAAGCCATATAACCGTTCCCAAAATAATGTGCCGTCAGGAAGATGCTCCACTGCCAAAATACACTCCTTTCTTACAGCCTATTGGCACCAGCATGGTTTATTTGAAGGGTGCCATCCTGCATCAGGTTTGAGAAGCACCTCAGTTGCGTCTGTATAACTAAAACAGGGATTGCACACAGGAGGATCTGCTCTGAAAGGCCATCTTGCTAGCACCCTTTTCTAACAGATGTTAGTAGGATAGTACTAAAACACTGCCAGGATAGCACGATGACAGCAAATAAAACAGTACATTACCACAACATAAATAAAGAAACTACACACAACATCCATATTACTTCGTCACTATGTCAGTTTGCCCTACAATATGTGAGAGAATAATAGAAATAAAACTGTGTCATCAGAAGGAATTGAAACAAAATAGGTTTGGATAGCTAAAGGTATTGCCCAGAAAGATTAATCGCACTGCAAATATAGCATACATACACTCAAGGTGTGAATAGAATTTTTGTCATTCCTCTTTCTGTTGCTACAGCCAGAAAAAGGTAATGTCACACAAAATGAAATTAAATCAGCTGGGATGGGTTTGAATCTTTTACCATACCTGCCACGCGTTCATTGGAGGAAGTCCCAGAGGGGGCTGTCCACTACGGCAAGGACCACAAAATTCTTTACAACCTTCCCCATTTAATGCACTTGTCCTGGGATCCAGATCTTATGGGTGTTAATTTGTCTACTTTTAATTTTTTCGTGTTTCATTTTTACAATGCTGTTGTGGAAATGGGCTGCCAAATAAGTGCACTTTTTAATGCCATTAGGATACTCAAACACATAACCGATTGTAAGTTGGGTTGAGTGGGCGGGACAGATTTTAATTAAGGCTCCCTGTTTTTACGGATTTTTACAGATAAATACAGACAGAAAACATGTGTTTTCTGTCTGAATTTATTTTAAAAAATGGATAAATACAGAAAATCTGCTTCTTTTCAGTGACTATTCGTGCTGTCTTTTCTGAATTTAGCCTAACAGCTAAACAGATGGACAGCGTGGGTAACTGAAAAACAGGATGACATTTCTTTAAATAACTGCATTTGTCAACTAACATTTATGGTATAATGCTAATATTTGCCAGTGGATGTACTGTTATGTAATATTTGGCAACTTAAATATCTAAAACACGACAGACATCAAAGTATGCCTGCGCGTCTATCATTTAAATAAATAGGGAAATGTACAGTTTTACAACTACATTTATACGCAAAACACAAAATAAATATGGATAAATATAGATAACATGGGCCAAAAATAAATATGGATAAATACAGACGGAAATAATAAAAAAAATACCATAAAACTGGGAGCCCTAATTTTAATGCAAAATTGGCTTTTGTGACACCACCTCTGATTCTTTCTCTGTGACCACCATGGTAGGGCCTAGCAGGGAGGTTGATCATAGAAGGCGCAACCCAATGAAACATTTATTGGATTTCAATTTTTGCAACTTGGCTGAAATTGGAGGGAGTTAAGAACCACATATCGCAACATTTATATGCTGGGTCCAAGGAACCAAGCAAAATCAAAGGGAATGATGGACGGAGTGTTGAACATTGCAAGCACTCACCCCCAGTCAACTGATCTGGGTTTAATCCATCATCATTCTTAGCTCACTCCGCCACCCCAGTTCAGACATGGCCATATGCAAATCAGTCTAACCTGTGCCTCATGGGAACAGTCCAGCCTGAACTGCCAAGCCATGTCTTCCCTGGACCGGAAACAAGCATCCTGGGACCAGTTTCTGGCTAATCAGCCGGCATCAACCAGGCTAGCTTGAATCCAGTGGCAAAGTGAGCAAGGGACCCACGTCTGGGCATACCCTGCCAACTTAGGGCGAACAAAGCAAAACCAAAGGGGATGATAAATGAAGTGTTAAACAGTGTAAGCACTCACCCCCAGTCAACTGATCTAGGTTTAATCCATCATCATTCTTTAGCTCACTCCGCCACCCCAGTTCAGACATGGCCATATGGAAATCAGCCTGACCCTGTGCCTCATGGGAACAGTCCAGCCTGAACTGCCAAACTGCCAAAACATGTCTTCCTTGGACCAGAAACAAGCCCCCTGGGACCGGTTTCTGGCTAATCAGCCGTCATCATCGCTAGCTTGAATCCAGTGGCAAACTGAGCAAGGGACCCAAGTCTGGGCATACCCTGCCTACTTAGGGCGAACAAAGCCAAACCAAAGGGGATGATGGACAGAGTGTTGAACATTGAAAAGCACTCGCCCACAGTCAAATGATCTGGGTTTAATCCATCATCATTCTTTAGCTCACTCCGTCACCCCAGTTCAGACATGGCCATATGCAAATCAGTCCAACCCTGGGCCTCATAGGAACAGTCCAGCCCGAACTGCCAAACTTTGTCTTCCCTGGACCGGAAACAAGCATCCTGGGACCGGTTTCGGGTTCATTTTTTTTTCTTCACAAATTTCTCCCAAAAAAAAGTCTATCCAGGTCAGCTCCAATCCTGAAAGTTTGGGGGTGATTCTTAACCACATTGGTGCTAAGGCAATTCCCGCTGGGTGCTGATCATCTTGGATTCCCATTGTTCATGGCAAGGTCAGCTCGTCATAAGCACACGACCAGTGTACTGTATGACGAGCTGACCTTGTCACAAGCGTTTTCCCCACGTTAATTTCCATAGAATATTTTGGAATGAGCTACTGCCTGAACTGCTGAACGGAATTACCTCAAATTTGGCAAAAAGGTAGAGCTTGGTTCAGAAAGCGACTTTTTTTAAAATGGTGTAAATCCGTTCAGTAGTTGCTGAGAAATTAGAAAAATAAAAGTTTCAATTTCTGGGCAGAGCCTAACTCCTGAGCACGAGCTTCACTCTGATTGGCTGCCAACACTCCAAAGCAGGAAGTGTTGGCAGCCACCTTGTGACTCGGTAGAAGCGAGTCACCAGAAAACAGAGAAACAAATGTTTAAAACAAGAGAAGGGGTCAGGGTAGAAACATCCTGACCCCCTAGGCCTTCTCAGGGTGTCCCAGAAGGACCCCCAGGGCCCAGAAAAAGCATTACAAAAAAATAATAAATTGGCGCAATTCGCACGGGGGTCGTGGGTGCTTGCATTTTTTTTTAATGAGGCCCCTGGGTGGGCTAGGTTCTGGGGGCATTTCTTAAAAAATAATAGCGGGGGCCTGCTGGGTCCCCCGCAGCCCGGGGCTTCACTCATGTTGGGAGGGGGGGTGCGCGGCCCCCCTCCTGGAGCCCTCCATGTGCTTATGACTTTGGTGTCCTTTGACAAATCTTTACAAAATTCTCCATGGTATTCCCCGAAGTGGCCTCTTACCTTTTCTTACCGGTTTTCGTTGGATATTTGCGCGCTGGCAAGTAGTGTGAAAGAGGCCCCGTTCCTTGAAAGTGACGGGAGTTGCTGGCATCATCTGTTGCAGCTCGTATTTTTCCCCAAGTTATTGGATCAACTCCTGCCCACCTTCGGTGCCGTTTTTTCAAAGGGACATAAACAGTGGCAGGACATGACAGCGTGAGCCACGATCTACTTGGATGATATTTTGTTTTATTTTTGGATCAAACAGAAGGCACCTCACATGAGAGCACTGGTAAGGGACTACATGAACCATGAGGCCACGGTGTGGGCCACGCCCACTCGGGCGGGGTTTTTGGAATTTAAATGTGCCGCCAAATCACTGCCTTGCTGTTTGCTGCCAAGTCCAACTCCCCTGATGAAGTGAATAACAAAACGCGTTGGGATGGACCCTCCTGCAAAGTGGACTGCTTCATGGTTTTCGCTGCTGTTTCTCTGAATAAACCAAGTTGGCAGATATTGACCAGTGGTGTGTTATCTTCTACAGTAGCAACTGTTATTTTTGGATTTGTAGCGACCCGCCTGAGCCGCTGAAGATAACCCGATGCCCCCAGCATCCCCGTAATTCTGCCTACGCGGGACTACATTTGGCGCTGGTGCCGTTTTTTCAAAGGGACATAAACAGTGGCAGGACATGACAGCGTGAGCCACGATCCACTTGGATGATATTTTGTTTTATTTTTGGATCAAACAGAAGGCACCTCACATGAGAGCACTGGTAAGGGACTACATGAACCATGAGGCCACGGTGTGGGCCACGCCTACTTGGGCGGGGTTTTTGGAATTTAAATGTGCCGCCAAATCACTGCCTTGCTGTTTGCTTCCAAGTCCAACTCCCCTGATGAAGTGAATAACGAAACGCGTTGGGATGGACCCTGATGCAAAGTGGACTGCTTCATGGTTTTTGCTGCTGTTTCTCTGAATAAACCAAGTTGGCAGATATTGACCAGTGGTGTGTTATCTTCTACAGCAGGCAACTGTTATTTTCGGATTTGTAGCGTCCCGCCTGAGCCGCTGAAGATAACCCGATGCCCCCAGCATCCCAGTAATTCTGCCTACGCGGGACTACATTTGGCGCTGGTGCCGTTTTTTCAAAAGGACATAAACAGTGGCAGGATATGACAGCCTGAGCCACGATCCACTTGGATAATATTTTGTTTTATTTGTGGATCAAACAGAAGGCACCTCACATGAGAGCACTGGTAAGGGACTACATGAACCATGAGGCCACGGTGTGGGCCACGCCCACTCGGGCGGGGTTTTTGGAATTTAAATGTGCCGCCAAATCACTGCCTTGCTGTTTGCTTCCAAGTCCAACTCCCCTGATGAAGTGAATAACGAAACGCGTTGGGATGGACCCTGATCCAAAGTGGACTGCTTCATGGTTTTCGGTGCTGTTTCTCTGAATAAACCAAGTTGGCAGATATTGACCAGTGGTGTGTTATCTTCTACAGTAGCAACTGTTATTTTTGGATTTGTAGCGACCCGCCTGAGCCGCTGAAGATAACCCGATGCCCCCAGCATCCCCGTAATTCTGCCTACGCGGGACTACATTTGGCGCTGGTGCCGTTTTTTCAAAGGGACATAAACAGTGGCAGGACATGACAGCGTGAGCCACGATCCACTTGGATGATATTTTGTTTTATTTTTGGATCAAACAGAAGGCACCTCACATGAGAGCACTGGTAAGGGACTACATGAACCATGAGGCCACGGTGTGGGCCACGCCTACTTGGGCGGGGTTTTTGGAATTTAAATGTGCCGCCAAATCACTGCCTTGCTGTTTGCTTCCAAGTCCAACTCCCCTGATGAAGTGAATAACGAAACGCGTTGGGATGGACCCTGATGCAAAGTGGACTGCTTCATGGTTTTCGCTGCTGTTTCTCTGAATAAACCAAGTTGGCAGATATTGACCAGTGGTGTGTTATCTTCTACAGCAGGCAACTGTTATTTTTGGATTTGTAGCATCCCGCCTGAGCCGCTGAAGATAACCCGATGCCCCCAGCATCCCAGTAATTCTGCCTACGCGGGACTACATTTGGCGCTGGTGCCGTTTTTTCAAAAGGACATAAACAGTGGCAGGATATGACAGCCTGAGCCACGATCCACTTGGATGATATTTTGTTTTATTTTTGGATCAAACAGAAGGCACCTCACATGAGAGCACTGGTAAGGGACTACATGAACCATGAGGCCACGGTGTGGGCCACGCCTACTTGGGCGGGGTTTTTGGAATTTAAATGTGCCGCCAAATCACTGCCTTGCTGTTTGCTTCCAAGTCCAACTCCCCTGATGAAGTGAATAACGAAACGCGTTGGGATGGACCCTGATGCAAAGTGGACTGCTTCATGGTTTTCGCTGCTGTTTCTCTGAATAAACCAAGTTGGCAGATATTGACCAGTGGTGTGTTATCTTCTACAGCAGGCAACTGTTATTTTTGGATTTGTAGCATCCCGCCTGAGCCGCTGAAGATAACCCGATGCCCCCAGCATCCCAGTAATTCTGCCTACGCGGGACTACATTTGGCGCTGGTGCCGTTTTTTCAAAAGGACATAAACAGTGGCAGGATATGACAGCCTGAGCCACGATCCACTTGGATAATATTTTGTTTTATTTTTGGATCAAACAGAAGGCACCTCACATGAGAGCACTGGTAAGGGACTACATGAACCACGAGGACACGGTGTGGGCCACGCCCACTCGGGCGGGGTTTTTGGAATTTAAATGTGCCGCCAAATCCCTGCCTTGCTGTTTGCTTCCAAGTCCAACTTCCCTGATGAAGTGAATAACGAAACACGTTGGAATGGACCCTGATGCAAAGTGGACTGCTTCATGGTTTTCGCTGCTGTTTCTCTGAATAAACCAAGTTGGCAGATATTGACCAGTGGTGTGTTATCTTCTACAGCAGGCAACTGTTATTTTTGGATTTGTAGCGGCCCGCCTGAGCCGCTGAAGATAACCCGATGCCCCCAGCATCCCAGTAATTCTGCCTACGCGGGACTACATTTGGCGCTGGTGCCGTTTTTTCAAAGGGACATAAACAGTGGCAGGACATGAGAGCGTGAGCCACGATCCACTTAGATGATATTTTGTTTTATTTTTGGATCAAACAGAAGGCACCACACATGAGAGCACTGGTAAGGGACTATATGAACCATGAGACCACGGTGTGGGCCACGCCCACTCGGGCGGGGTTTTTGGAATTTAAATGTGCTGCCAAATCACTGCCTTGCTGTTTGCTTCCAAGTCCAACTCCCCTGATGAAGTGAATAACGAAACACGTTGGGATAGACCCTGATGCAAAGTGGACTGCTTCATGGTTTTCGCTGCTGCTTCTCTGAATAAACTAAGTTCGCAGATATCGACCAGTGGTGTGTTATCATCTACAGCAGGCAACTGTTATTTTTTGATATATATATATATATATATATTTTGAGATTCACAAAGCCTGTCTCTTCTTTTACTTCATGGGTTGAGGGTGTCCTGAATGATTAAATTGATGCCTTAAACATACAGCCTTGTGTCCGTTCCTTCTATTATGGAGTTTTCTGTGGGAGTTGGATGGAGTGTTCACATATATATATATATATATACACACACACACACATACACACACACACACACACACACAAATATTTATATATAAATATATATATATATATATATATATATATATATATATATATATATATATATATATATATATATATATCCCAGATGGTTCCGTTCTCCTCTCACTTTAGGCGCTGCTGGCAAGTGCGTTGCTTCGCGCGGTAGAACCAAACCGCAACATATTCAATCTCTGCTTGAGCCCAGGACCTCCCGCGCTCCAGCCAAAAGAAGCCGCAACTCCAGTCCAAGTTTTTTAAAGAAACTGATAGATTTATTGCTTAAATCAATACAGCATATTCCACAGCGTAAAACCAACGCGTTTCGTGAGCTCCCTACTCACTTGATCACGGTTGTTACAAACACTGTTTGCTGAGAACAATTTAAAATGAGAGACCCTCCTACCATCGGTCACATGATTCCAGCCTTAGGTTTTCTTTCACACTATGGCCTTCTGGGACTTGTAGTATTTACATTAGCAAAAGTTGTTTCGTGTTATTTTCACAGAAAAACAAATTGTGCATCACTTTTTTCACTATTGGTTGACAATTTTAAAACATTGATTTTATGACATTTACCAAAAGAATTTCTCATGTACCGGAAAAACTTAATTATAATTTTAGGCAATTGAAATTAGAAACAATTTTTCCAAAAACTTCTAAAGGCCCTCAGGTGGGCTGACTTAGTTATGTGATATCTTTGAGACTCACATGTGGTTAATTATGCCTTGCAATTGGAAAGATGGTTAGTGTCTCCAGTACTTTGTATTAAAAAATTATTTCAACATATAATTTTTCATGGTATTCAAACAATCACTTATTTTTTTGGTCTAAATGCATTTGACCAATTTGAGGCCCTCGAGTGGGCTGATATATGTGAGAGTGTTGGATAGTGACACAAAATTCGGTACATTAAGGATTTGGCCCAGAATTCGGTTTACATGTATGTTATGCCGTGGTTACAAGGAGGGAAAAATCCATTATGGAGCATGTCAAAGGAGGCTTTCATTATTATTAAATATGTACATAAAGTTCTTCGGACTGGTTCAGACCATACGGGGTCATCGTTCGAAAGTTCAAGATGTGGCGTGATTCTTTTTGGCGTAGCAATTTTTCTCGGTGTCCCCCCCTTTCCGTTGGGGCCAATGTTTCCAATCCCAGAAATTTTAGAAGTCGCCAATTGCCATTGTGATTTGTCTCCATGTGTTTGGCCACAGCATTGCCTCTGTCCTTGTTGGTTGTGGCCCTAGTATGTTCCAAGATGCGCTTCTTTAGCTCACAAATTGTGCTTCCTATATAGCGCAGCTTACACGGACATTCAATTAGGTAGACTGTATACTGGGTTTTACAAGTAATTAGTTCTTTGATCATCCAGATTTTTCCATTCGTCATCTCAATTTGTTTCGTTGGTTTTGCTATCTCACAAACTTTGCAGTTATAGCATTTGTTGAATCCAACAGTTTTGAGCCAAATAGTTTTTTCCGGTTTCATGAAGTGACTATGGATCAGTTGGTCCTTCAGATTTTTTGTTCTGCGGTATGTAACCACTGGGTGGTCTCCCATTTTCTGACCAATTGTTGGATCTAATTTCAACAATTTCCAGTTTTTTCTGAGAATCTGGACAACTCAGATTCAACAAATGCTATAACTGCAAAGTTTGTGAGATAGCAAAACCAACGAAACAAATTGAGATGACGAATGGAAAAATCTGGATGATCAAAGAACTAATTACTTGTAAAACCCAGTATACAGTCTACCTAATTGAATGTCCGTGTAAGCTGCGCTATATAGGAAGCACAATTTGTGAGCTAAAGAAGCGCATCTTGGAACATACTAGGGCCACAACCAACAAGGACAGAGGCAATGCTGTGGCCAAACACATGGAGACAAATCACAATGGCAATTGGCGACTTCTAAAATTTCTGGGATTGGAAACATTGGCCCCAACGGAAAGGGGGGGACACCGAGAAAAATTGCTACGCCAAAAAGAATCACGCCACATCTTGAACTTTCGAACGATGACCCCGTATGGTCTGAACCAGTCCGAAGAACTTTATGTACATATTTAATAATAATGAAAGCCTCCTTTGACATGCTCCATAATGGATTTTTCCCTCCTTGTAACCACGGCATAACATACATGTAAACCGAATTCTGGGCCAAATCCTTAATGTACCGAATTTTGTGTCACTATCCAACACTCTCACATATATCAGCCCACTCGAGGGCCTCAAATTGGTCAAATGCATTTAGACCAAAAAAATAAGTGATTGTTTGAATACCATGAAAAATTATATGTTGAAATAATTTTTTAATACAAAGTACTGGAGACACTAACCATCTTTCCAATTGCAAGGCATAATTAACCACATGTGAGTCTCAAAGATATCACATAACTAAGTCAGCCCACCTGAGGGCCTTTAGAAGTTTTTGGAAAAATTGTTTCTAATTTCAATTGCCTAAAATTATAATTAAGTTTTTCCGGTACATGAGAAATTCTTTTGGTAAATGTCATAAAATCAATGTTTTAAAATTGTCAACCAATAGTGAAAAAAGTGATGCACAATTTGTTTTTCTGTGAAAATAACACGAAACAACTTTTGCTAATGTAAATACTACAAGTCCCAGAAGGCCATAGTGTGAAAGAAAACCTAAGGCTGGAATCATGTGACCGATGGTAGGAGGGTCTCCCATTTTAAATTGTTCTCAGCAAACAGTGTTTGTAACAACCGTGATCAAGTGAGTAGGGAGCTCACGAAACGCGTTGGTTTTACGCTGTGGAATATGCTGTATTGATTTAAGCAATAAATCTATCAGTTTCTTTAAAAAACTTGGACTGGAGTTGCGGCTTCTTTTGGCTGGAGCGCGGGAGGTCCTGGGCTCAAGCAGAGATTGAATATATATATATATATATATATATATATATCCTGTACACCGTTTGTCTCCAAACTCGCGCGTTCGTGCAACACAGCAAGCAGACTCCGGACACGGACCTCGAGGTGTATAAAAAGGCTTTATTCAGCAGAAAGAGTCACCGACGTTTCGGCTCAGCGGAGCCTTGATCATATATACTACGTTTAGCCGAAACGCGTCGTGGCGGACTGGTGCTGGGTTTGAAAAGAATAAAATAATTTTGCACCACATCTTGGGTCTCGTTGGTTCCTGTTCGCGTGTGTGGCAGATTGCAGCGCTAGTGGGCGAAGGAACTTGACATACCTCATATATATATATATGAAGTCCTAGAATCCTGAACCTTGGCCACAATCGCCGGTGTCTCCACAGGTACAAATCACAAAAACGCCAGAAAATTGCAAATTGAGTGCTTTATTTATCCATTGTCTCCAGCATGACGCGTTTCGGCTGCGTCACCGCAGCCTTGTTCACATATATATATATATATATATATATATATATACACAAACGACCACTCTTGTTCCAATGTAATCCAAGGACACAGCGGGGTACTTGATGGGAGATTTTTATTCACATGATGGTTTCAGCATGATGCATTTCGACAGTCTTGTCTTCTTCTGATGCTGTTTCCCATCAGAAGTCGCCTCCTCCCACATTTTGAATATACTAGAGCTCTCCCATTGGTGAGAGATCGGCTAGCCCTGCTGCAATCACAACAGCTGTAGTTTAATAATCAACTACAGCTCCCAGCATGCACTTGGTGGCGTAAGTACAGCAGCAGGAACGGATACTGCTCATGTGAGCGCCGGAATTGTTCAGCAAATGGGGGGGCGGTGTAGCAGCTGGTGACTCCAAAATTAACCGTGTCCAAAGCTCCCTCAGGTCCCCAACGCTCGAGCCCCAAGGGTCAGAACAAACCGGGCCGTGAAGCAGGAGGGAATCAACCCGCCTCCCCATGAAGTGACAGGCTGTCATTGACAGTGGCCACTTGCCTGGTCTGTTCCCGAGGCGGTCCTGGGTCAATCAATACCTTGATAAAGTGTGTTTTTGCCACCAACACCCAGGACGTTTGCAGAGCGGGTCCTTGTATCGCGCTCCTGGCAGACATGAAAAATATCACCAAACGACCACTCTTGTTCCAACGTAATCCAAGGACACAGTTGGGTATTTGATGGGAGATTTGTATTCACATGATGGTTTCTGCATGATGCATTTCGGCAGTCTCGCCTTTTTCTGATGCTGTTTGCCATCAGAAGTCACCTCCTCCCCCATTTTGAATATACTAGAGCGCTCCCATTGGTGAGAGACCGGCTAGCCCTGCTACAATCACAACTGCTGTAATTTAATGTTCAACTACAGCTCCTAACATGCACTTGGTGGAGTAAGTAAAGCAGCAGGAACGGATACTGCTCATGTTGATAAAGTCAATTTTTGCCAGCAACACCCAGGGCGCGTGCAGAGCGGGTCCTTGTATCGTGCTCCTGGCAGACGTGAAAAATATCACCAAACGACCACTCTTGTTCCAAAGTAATCCAAGGACACAGCTGGGAACTTGAGGGAGATTTTTATTCACATGATGGTTTCAGCATGATGCATTGCGGCAGTCTCCCCTTATTCTGATGTTGTTTGCCATCAGAAGTCACCTCCTCCCCCATTTTTAATATACTAGAGTGCTCCCATTGGTGAAACACCGGCTAGCCCTGCTGCAATCACAACAGCTGTAGTTTAATCTTCAAATACAGCTCCTAGCATGCACTTGGTGGAGCAAGTAAAGCAGCAGGAACGGATACTGCTCATGTGAGCGCCGGAATTGCTCAGCAAATTGGGGGCCGTGTAGCAGCTGGTGACTCCAAAATTAACCGTGTCCAAAGCTCCCTCAGGTCCCCAATACCTGAGCCGCAAGAGTTAGAACAAACCGGGCCGTGAAGTGGCAGGGAATCAACCCGCCTCCCCGTGAAGTCACAGGCTGTGATTGACAGCGGCCACTTGCCTCATCCGTTCCAGAGGCGGTCCTGGGTCAATCAATACCTTGATAAAGTCCGTTTTTGCCCGCAAGACCCAGGCCCCTTGCAGAGCGGGTCCTTGTATCGCGCTCCTGGCAGACATGAAAAATATCACCAAACGACCACTCCTGTTCCAACGTAATCCAAGTACACAGCTGGGTACTTGATGGGAGATTTTTATTCACATGATATTTTCAGCATGATGCATTTCGGCAGTCTCCCCTTCTTCTGATGCTGTTTGCCATCAGAAGTCACCTCCTCCCCCATTTTTAATATACTAGAGCGCTTCCATTGGTGAGAGACCGGCTAGCCCTGCTGCAATCACAACAGCTGTAGTGTAATGTTCAACTACAGCTCCCAGCATGCACTTGGTGGAGTAAGTACAGCAGCATGAACAGATACTGCTCATGTGAGCGCCGGGATTGCTCAGCAAATGGGGGGCCGTGTAGCAGCTGGTTTAATTAACCGTGTCCAAAGCCCCCTCAGGTCCCCAACGCCCGAGCCCCAAGAGTCAGAACAAACCGGGCTGTGAAGCGGGAGGGAATCAACCCGCCTCCCCGTGAGGTCACAGGCTGTCATTGACAGCGACCACTTGGTCTGTTCCCGAGGCGGTCCTGGGTCAATCAATACCTTGATAAAGTCAGTTTTTGCCAGCAACACGCAGGGCGCTTGCAGAGCGGGTCTTTGTATCGCGCTCCTGGCAGATGCGAAAAATACCACCAAACGACCACTCTTGTTCCAAAGTAATCCAAGGACACAGCGGGGTACTTGATGGGAGATTTATATTCACATGATGGTTTCAGCATGATGCATTTCGGGAGTCTCCCCTTCTTCTGATGCTGTTTGCCATCAGAAGTCACCTCCTCCCCCATTTTGAATGTACTAGAGCGCTTCCATTGGTGAGAGACCGGCTGGCCCTGCTACAATCACAACTGCTGTAGTTTAATGTTCAACTACTGCTCCTAGCATGCACTTGGTGGAGTAAGTAAAGCAGCAGGAATGGATACTGCTCTTGTGAGCGCTGGATTTGCTCAGCAAATGGGGGGCCGTGTAGCAGCTGGTGACTTAAAAATTAACCTTGTCCAAAGCACCCTCAGGTCCCCAACGCCCGAGCCCCAAGAGTCAGAACAAACCGGGCCGTGAAGCGAGAGGGAATCAACCCGCCTCCCCGTGAGGTCACAGGCTGTGATTGACAGCGGCCACTTGCCTGGTCTGTTCCCGAGGCGGTGCTGGGTCAATCAATACCTTGATGAAGTCCGTTTTTGCCCACAAGACCCAGGCCGCTTGCAGAGCGGGTCTTTATATCGCGCTCCTGGCAGACGCGAAAAATACCACCAAACGACCACTCTTGTTCCAACGTAATCCAAGGACACAGCTGGGTACTTGATGGGAGATTTTTTTTCACAAGATGTTTTCGCCATGATGCATAGCGGCAGTCTCGCCTTCTTCTGATGCTGTTTGCCTTCAGAAGTCACCTCCTCCCCTATTTTGAATATACTGGAGCGCTCCCATTGGTGAGAGACCGGCTAGCCATGCTGCAATCACAACAGCTGTAGTTTAATGTTCAACTACAGCTCCCAGTATGCACTTGTTGGTGTAATTACAGCAGCAGGAACGGATACTGCCTATGTGAGCGCCGGAATTGCTCAGCGAATGGGGGGCCGTGTAGCAGCTGGTGACTTCAAAATTAACCGTGTCCAAAGCTCCCTCAGGTCCCAAACGCCCGAGCCCCAAAAGTCAGAACAAACCGGGCTGTGAAGCGGGAGGGAATCAACCCGCCTCCCCGTGAGGTCACAGGGTGTCATTGACAGCGGCCACTTGCCTGGTCTGTTCCCGAGGCGGTCCTGGGTCAATCAATACCTTGATAAAGGCTGTTTTTGCCACCAACACCCAGGGCGCTTGCAGAGCGGGTCCTTGTATCGCGCTCCTGGCAGAGGTGTAAAATATCACCAAACGACCACTCTTGTTCCAACGTAATCCAAGGACACAGCTGGGGACTTGATGGGAGATTTTTTTTCACAAGATGGTTTCTGCATGATGCATAGCAGCAGTCTCGCCTTCTTCTGATGCTGTTTGCCATCAGAAGTCACCTCCTCCCCTATTTTGAATATACTGGAGCGCTCCCATTGGTGAGAGACCAGCTAGCCCTGCTGCAATCACAACAGCTGTAGTTTAATGTTCAACTACAGCTCCCAGTATGCACTTGTTGGTGTAATTACAACAGCAGGAACGGATACTGCCTATGTGAGCGCCGGAATTGCTCAGCGAATGGGGGGCCATGTAGCAGCTGGTGACTCCAAAATTACCCGTGTCCAAAGCTTCCTCAGGTCCCCAACGTCCGAGCCCCAAGAGCCAGAAGAAACCGGGGCGTAAAGCGGGAGGGAATCAACCCGACTCCCCGTGAAGTCACAGGCTGTCATTGACAGCTGCTACTTGCGTGGTCTGTTCCCGAGGCGGTCCTGGGTCATTCAATACCTTGATAAAGTCCGTTTTTGCCAGCAAGACCCAGGACGCTTGCAGAGTGGGTCCTTGTATCGCGCTCCTGGCAGACGCAAAAAATATCACCAAAGGACCACTCTTGTTCCAAAGTAATCCAAGGACACAGCGGGGTACTTTATGGGAGATTTTTATTCACATGATGGTTTCAGCAGGATGCATTTCGGCAGTCTCGCCTTCTTCTGATGCTGTTTGCCTTCAGAAGTCACCCCCTCCCCCATTTTGAATATACTAGAGTGCTCCCATTGGTGAGAGACTGGCTAGCCCTGCTGCAATCACAACAGCTGTAGTTTAATGTTCAACTACAGCTCCCAACATGAACTTGGTGGTTACTACAGCAGCAGGAACGGATAATGCTCATGTGAGCGCCGGAATTCCTCAGCAAATGGGGGGCCGTGTAGCAGCTGGTGACTCCAAAATTAACCGCGTCCAAAGCTCCCTCATGTCCCCAACGCCCTAGCCCCAGGAGTCAGAACAAACCCGGCCGTGAAGGGGGAGGGAATCAACCCGCCTCCCCGTGAAGTCACTGGCTGTCATTGACAGCAGCCACTTGCCTGTTCTGTTCCCGAGGCAGTCCTGGATCAATCAATACCTTGAGAAAGTCCGTTTTTGCCCGCAAGACCCAGGCCGCTTGTATAAGGTTTCCATGGTTTTCCTCGAAGTGACCTCTTACCTTTCCTTACCTGGATCAGTTTTCATTGGCTATATATATTGAGATTGACAAAGCCTGTTGCGCAGGCAAAATGCGTCTCTTCCTTTACCTCATGGGTTGAGAGTGTCCTGAATGATTAAATTGATGCCTTTTCCATACAGCCTCGTGTCCGTGCCTTCTAGTATCGAGCTTTCTGTGGGAGGTGGATGGAGTGTTTATATATATATATATATATATATTCACTGAAAAAACCATAGGTTTCAGGCCTTATATAGTTAGGTCATCAGTGATGTCATTTGAGATGTCATCAGTGATGTCACTGACCATGTCATGAATGATCTAATATGTGACATCATCAGCAGTGGATTGCGGGTGCGCGAAATATAGTTAGTACAACTAACTATATAGGAGCAATTTCAATGGTTTTGTATGAGTAAAATGTCCAGCTAACTATAACACCACTAAAACTTATAGTTTTTTGAGTGAATTTCAAAGGTTTTTTAAAAGCTAATTCCTAACTATATAACTCCTGAAACCTATGGTTTTTTCAGTGAATTTCAAAGGTTTTTTAAATGCTAATTCCTAACTATATAAGGCCTGAAACCTATGGTTTTTTCAGTGAATTTGCAAGGTTTTTTAAATGCTAATTCCTAACTATATAAGGTCTGAAACCTATGGTTTTTTCAGTGAATTTCAAAGGTTTTTTAAATGCTAATTCCTAACTATATAAGGCCTGAAACCTATGGTTTTTTCAGTGAATGTGCAAGGTTTTTTTAAATGCTAATTCCTAACTATATAAGGCCTGAAACCTATGGTTTTGTCAGTGAATTTCAAAGGTTTTTTAAATGCTAATTCCTAACTATATAAGGCCTGAAACCTATGGTTGTTTCAGTGAATTCGCAAGGTTTATTAAATGCTAATTCCTAACTATATAAGGAAAACGTTTTTATATATTAAAACGTTTTTTAAATCTCAAATGCCTGCTTTTCTAACAGAGTTTTTAAGCACAGGCTCTTTTGTCTCTGGTGGCCATCTTGGGAGACAGCATATCAGAATTTTTTTAATGAAATATAAAAGGATTTGAGAAGTCACTCAAAATGTGCCCTAATTTTTCTTTCTTCAGCACTAATCATAATTTCTATGGCAAAATGAACCCCCTCATTTTGTTCCTTTGCAAATTAAATGTTTTAAGTGTTAACACTTTATTCCAATCAAGATGACTTCAGGTGTGCCATATTTTTGTCATAAGTAAGACTGTTAGCGCTCTAGTTGTTCTTTAGAACACTCTGGGACATTCTGTCATTGGGCTATAGTTGGGCTACATCTGGCTGATATTTGGGCTACATTTGTTTTTTTTGTCTCTGGTGGCCATCTTTGGGCTACATTGGGCTACATTGGGCTACATTGGGCTACATTTGGGCTCTAACATATATATAGCCCAATGGAGCCCAATATATATTTTTCAAAGTTAATTTTCGTAAAAACCACTGGAGCACATATCTTGAGACATAGCAAAGGCACATCTGGCTACCAGTCCCTACAATTTTGCCATGTTTGGTGGAAAACCATTCAGCCGTTCCGGCTAAAAGTGAGTCCAATCGCCCTATGGAAATTAACATGGGGAAAACACGTTTTGGGACCCCCCCTTTTATCTCGGCCCCCGCTTGACGAATCCCCCCAAACTTTCAGGGATGGACCGGAGCGCCGCGAGGCAAAGTTAAGGAAAATTTCAGGAAGAGATCCTCAACCGGCGCCAAAGTTATTCCCAATAGAATGTTGCGATTTCCCTATGGAAAACAATCCTAACTATATATACCTACTGGCTATCGCCAGTAGGTAATATATATATATATATATATTCACTGAAAAAACCATAGGTTATAGACCATATATAGTTAGGAATTAGCATTTACAAAACCTTGAAAATTCACTGAAAAAACCATAGGTTATAGACCATATATAGTTAGGAATTAGCATTTAGAAAACCTTATTTTACTCACACAAAACCATTGAAATTCCATATATAGTTAGTTGCACTAACTATATATCGCGCACCCGCAATCCACTGCTGATGATGTCACATATTACATCATTCATGACATGGTCAGTGACATCACTGATGACATCACTGATGACATCATCTAGTGTCTGTGTGTTTTTGTAAAGTTTAAATACGTTTTACATATTGAAGAATGACTGGATGGATGGAAGACTGAGTGTGTGTGTGGCTGGCTGGGAGGTGTGTGACGCTGTGCATATCAATGTGTACTTGTTCAGTGATTGTATAAGAGAGTAAGTATGTGTTAGTATATGTGTGAAAAGTATGGTGTTCTGTGTTTAACTATAGATGAGGAAATCGAAGTGTGATTGATTCTTCACAGGACTGACTAGGTGTATGAGTGCATATGATAGTGTTCTAATAATAACTGACTGTATGTATGAGTAATTGTATGGGTGAATGAGTGAATGTGTGTGTAGACGTACGAATCAGTGAGTGCGTATGTAGTAACTGGTATTGGTGTGTCATGATGTCATCAGTGATGTCATTTGAGATGTCATCAGTGATGTCATTTCAGATGTCATTAGTGATGTCATCAGTGATGTCACTGAAGTATGGTGTTCTGTGTTTAACTGTATAGATGAAGAAATGGAAGTGTGATTGATTCTTTACAGGACTGACTTGGTGTGTGAGTAACTCCATGGATGAGTGGCAGTGTGTGACTGTCTGCATAGGTGTATGAGTGCATATGATAGTGTTGTAATAATGAGTGACTGTATGTATGAGTGATTGTATGGGTGAATGAGTGAATGTGTGTGTAGACGTAGGAATCAGTGAGTGCGTATGTAGTAACTGGTATTGGTGTGTCATGATGTCATCAGTGATGTCATTTGAGATGTCATCAGTGATGTCATCAGTGATGTCATTTGAGATGTCATCAGTGATGTCATCCGTGATGTCACTGACCATGTCATGAATGATGTAATATGTGACATCATCAGCAGTGGATTGCGGGTGCGCGATATATAGTTAGTGCAACTAACTATATATGGAATTTCAATGGTTTTGTGTGAGTAAAATAAGGTTTTCTAAATGCTAATTCCTAACTATATATGGTCTATAACCTATGGTTTTGTCAGTGAATTTTCAAGGTTTTGTAAATGCTAATTCCTAACTATATATGGTCTATAACCTATGGTTTTTTCAGTGAATTTCATTGGTTTTTTAACAGCTAATATTTGTAGCTGTAAAATGTATTCTTCTTTAAATCCCAAAATATATTTTATATGTTTATTAATAAATTTTTTTTAAATATTTTTTTTTCTTCGTTCCCGCTTCGCGAATCGGGAAGCTTCCCGTTAGCTGACCTTGATGCCGCGAAATAGACCGCGAGCCGGTAAACGTTTCTTTACCGCAACTGCCGCGTTAGAAAACAACATCGTGACGCCTCCCGTCCGCATGACGTTTCGCGTTGTCGCGTGATACGTCATATGACGTGCTACGTTAGCGAACTGGTACCCTTACCGAGTCGCAAAGCACAGGTTTCTGGAAGCAAACCGGGAGGCCCTGCAAAGCGCTTAACGTAAACACAGCAGGTCATGTGACTTGGTAATAACACTTTTCATTGGTTCATTTCACTTTTGGTTTCCTAATGATGTAAGACTAGGTCATATAATCTAAAATGAACACTTTTCATTGGTTGAGAACTATTGTTTTTCCCAAATGATGAAAATCCCTCCTTCTTTCCTCACTCTGACTTTCATCATTGTGAGAGAAAGACCCTTTGTTACCAGTGAGCAATGGCTTCTTTAGTAGCTTCAGCTGGTGCTTCCCCACCACCTCCACCACATCCAAGGAAGAGTGGACCACCTGCTCAAGTTATAATTCAGCAAGAAGAGGAAGAAGAGGAACAGGACGACGAGCACGAAGAGAGGCACTTTTTGCCTGAGGAGCCCAGGACGTCTCACCGGAAAGAAAACTTCATTTGGCAATTTTTTTAAATTCCCAAAGGTCAGAAAAAAATAAATGCAAGATACGTAACTTGCCTTATATGTCAAGATAGACTGTCCAGAGGGACCGACAAAAAATACAGTTTCGGAAACTACACAATGCATCGCCATATGACTAGGTGGCATCCTAACAACTACAGTGCTGCACAGTTTCGTAACGACCTAGATAATCTCCCTATTATGGCCAGAAGATCTGTTGTACCGGAAGTAACGGGACCAGAGGGCAGGGAGATGGTGCCAAATATACAAACGAGATTTCATGAAGTAAAACAAGTCTGCGTATATTGCAGTGGATTCATTTGCTACGGAGAAAGAAGCATCACTCTGATCAACAGAGCTATTGACTATCATATGCAAGTTTGTACGAAACGCCCCAAATAATAAATACTTTTTTTTGTTTTGTTGCTCCTGTTGAGCCCTTTACAATGAATCGTTTTCATTGCCCCCTCCAAGAAAAACCCAAAAAAATATAAAACTGTTCAGAAAAATTCAAAAAAAGTAAAAAAATGTTCAGAAAAAAAATAAAAAAAATATAAAACAACAAAAACAATAAAAAAAAAAGTTCTTTTCAGAACTACCTCCCCGTTATTAAAAAATTGGTACAATATTTGGAACTGTGCCAACCTCTATTTCTCGTAGTTCGCTTCCCAGTTCGCTCGCCGGTACGCGAACCGGAAGTGAACCAAAATTTTTTTTTTTAAAAAAGAACAGTAAGTATAAGGGAAGGAAACAGACACTTATGTTAAAAGAAAGACAGCTATAGGGGAGTAAACTAGAGATACTATTACCCGTAATCCACTGCTGATGATGTCACATATTACATCATTCATGACATGCTCAGTGACATCATCAGCAGAGGATTGCGGGTTTTTTGGCAACGTGCCTTATCCACGGTTTAATAACGCTGCCTTTTGCTTTATATAAGTTTTCAAATTGTATGAAATATATACCAATAGGTCGTTATGAACCTTTAGGTAGTGCTTTTCTTCATGAGGTCTGGTCGCTTCCATACACATACAGATGTTTCAAAGATGATCAAGAAGTTTATCTGAATGGAGAGGAATGCACTGAGACGCCAGATCATTCACTAATGTGTAGGCACATACAGTTACACGGTTCATGCAACAAACACCGACCAAATATGGCTTGCGTGCTGCAAGGCACGCCAGTTCCTGCTATCATCCCCACGTTCAAGTTGTTGGAAAATGGTAGTTATTTGATGCTCAATAATGAAGATTGTTCTGGGTTAATTAAAAGTATTCCTTTTATCGTAACAGTAAGTGAACGGGTTATTTGCTGCAGAAATGTTCTATTTCCTCCCACACATGAACATAGGGAGTTTTCAATCTGGCCACAAATACCAACCTTGGGAGCAGATTTCAACGGCATGGCAAGAATAAGAGCTCTTTTGTCTCAGAGAGAGGTGGCCTTGAGTTCGGCCCGTGAAACTTTCGTGCTTCACATAGCGAACACCCGTACAGAGGTGCAGACCCTTTTCAATACTGATTCGCCTTTCCATTTCAGCAAGATGGTTCGGACTATCTTTAACGCGTCCTCCACAAAGGCCCTGGCGCACTTTTTTAAAGTTGTTACCAGTGGTCTCGTGACTTCATTTGAGAAAATCTTTGGAGTCATCCCTGCTTTCTTTCATTCTATTTTTTCCACTGTGCTTCGTGGATTCCCATTTTTACTTGCATTACCAGCGGACGCTCTTGTGCTTTTTTACATTTTTAAATATGGATGTCCCTCCTGTGCAAGCTCCCGCCCTGCAGCTGCTGACACTGTTCCGCAATCGCATGCTAGAATATTATGGCACAATGCCGTTGGCGATATTAAGCACGGCATATGGATTATCTTTTCGATCCTCCTACTTCACCTGTGTCCAGCCTGTATTTCACTGCCTGACCTGTAATTTCGATTGGGCCATTGATTTGTGTCTCTGCGGACCGGTTTCTCCTGACGTCGACTTTAATCAGCTGATGACTCCTATCATTACTCACGAGTTGTTTTGTCCTGGCGAAAGGATTATGGCTGTGGCATTGATGCATGGACTAATTGGTCCCTGGAATTTACTGGCGGCAACACAGTCTTTCTTGGAACAGAGCTTTCTTGAAAACCCACCGAGCTGTCCTCTGATGGTGATAGAGGATCCGGTGCTGGGAGAGCACGTATGTTCTTTTCCGCTTTTAAATTGGATGGCTGAACTCTTTTCGGATGAAGACGGTGACTTCCTATTGGAGGCTGTTGCAGCTTATTTTGCATACACAGTTATGTCATAGACCTTTTTCATGTTTGATATGCTGAGTACTAGCATTTCATTGACAATTCATTGACTTATTTGTCAAGTTTTTATTATTTAGCTTGCCTATTGGCTTAAGACTCGATAAAGTACTTGGCTGTTTTATTTTTCTTTAGCATTAAATTTTCCTAGTTTTTAATGTTTTACCTTGCGGACCGTCCACATATAAAGTTGCAATCTGCTCTCATGAGATGGCACTTCTATTATCTTATTCAGTTCGTTTCCGGATCATGGGGAGGTGTCATCTAGGTCCTGGATATCGTTACACCGTGTTAAGTTAGCATGGGCTCATTACCGGTTTAAACGCCATTTTTCCTTTTTTGCAACTTCTGCACACGACACTTAGTTGTTGCTTTAGCTTTCAACCTAGTAGTTCATCGTGGTTTACATGAGAATAATATGTTATTGCCCTACTATCTGCTTTGCTTGTTAAACTATATCTGTACAGCGAGTGCTGAAGTTTCAAGAACAACACGATACAGAATTGTTATGAGGTCTGATCTCCACGACTTCATACTCATAACATAAGTGCAGCTTCTGCCAATTCTGGGCATGAGGCGGGTTTTATATTGCTTTGCCGAACACACATACACAACAGTTGATGCGGTTCACATGAAGAGAGAGCTGGTGTATGCTGATGTGATTCCTTCAAATCTAAGACACTAAAGTATGGGCACGCCCTAAACCAACACAAACAGAGCTTCTTAGCAAATAATATAATATGTGTATTAGGGAGGGTGAGATATAAGCAGCCGCGGGCCGTGGAGGGAGTTACGGTGGGGCAGGGAGGCGGGGAGGGGGAGGGGCAGGGTGGAGCCCTCTCCACCCTGCCCCTCCCCCTCCCCGCCTCCCTGCCCCACCGTAACTCCCTCCACGGCCCGTGGCTGCTTATAAGTGTTGCTAACTCTTATTCATTTACAGCATGTTAACATACTGTCACCATTCGCTTTTTATGTACTAGTAACTATGCTGGTAATTTTGCTACTGATAATATGTGTACTTGTATTATCTAAGATACTACGCCTGAGAAGACGGCATTAGTAAATAAACATTTCAAATACACATGTGTTCTTCTTAACTCCATGTTCTGGTTTCTAAGAAATATATAACGACCGACTGTTCATGAGTTCCACGTATCCTGAGGTACTATAAGTTCATATTCTGGATTGTCTAAACATTGAGAGTTTGTTATATCCAATGTGACACTGTACCTAGCTTGCTAAGGGGTTTTTGATTACTAAGGTGAGTTTTGGGGCACCCTAATTCGCCGAGGTTCCAATCCTCTGTCCACAGTTCTGTGTGAGAACAGAAACCCTGCGACAGGGGCACCCCCGACCCTTGCTGGAGCTTCATCACACTTGCGATACAACTCCAGCAATGCGCCACCTTTACGGCACAGATACATCACGCATCTGTGCTGTTTTTGCCCCATGATGCGCCGCATTGTAAATGCAGCACACCATAGGTGACGGAACAGCGGCACAGAATGACTAACACATCCCTGGTGATGCGCCAGTCATCATAAATCTATCCCTATGCTTCTTATCTTGTTAGAGATGAACCGCCATATGTATCATCAAAGTTTTTTGCATTTCCTAAATAGCGAACTTTAAGGAATAAATAGCGATTCTTTACCATTCCTAGTTTGCGATGAGCTATTTGCTAATTACAAATTACCCATTCATTTCCTTCATTTCCATAGGGCGGTTGGACTCACTTTTAGCTCGAACGGCTGAATGGATTTCCACGAAACTTGGCAAAATTGTAGGGACTGGTAGCCCGATGTGCCTTTGCTATGTCTCAAGATATATGCTCCAGTGGTTTTTACGAAAATTAACTTTGAAAAATATATATTGGGCTACATTGGCCTATATATATGTTGGAGCCCAAATGTAGCCCAATGTAGCCCAATGAAGCCCAATGAAGCCCAATGTAGCCCAATGTAGCCCAAAGATGGCCGCCAGAGACAAAAAAAACAAATGTAGCCCAAATATCAGCCAGATGTAGCCCAACTATAGCCCAGTGACAGAATGACCAATCAGCTTCGCAAACCTCCGTTACGCGAAGCGGAGCGCTGTTACAGATATATATCTTTTTTTGAACGTTAATTTCTCAAAATCCACTGGAGCACATATATTGAGACCTAGCAAAGGCACATCGGGCTACCAGTCCCTAATATTTTACCAAGTTCCGTGCAAATCCATTCAGCCGTTCGATTATTATTATTATTTTTTTTTTTTGCCCCGCGGGGCCCTTTTAAAACCTCCACATCAAACCTAGGGGGTCAGCGAGGATCTACTATGCCCCCTTATGGTCATTTGCCCCTTCGCTTTGGCCTCCTCTTGTCTCTCGATCCTACCGAGAGACAAGATGGCGGCCGCTACGGACTGTTTGGAATGTTTACAGACGCCGGAGAACCAATCAGCTTCGCTTCACAAAGCTCCGTTGCGCGAAAAGTACGCGAACTGGAGCGCTGCCCGGTCCGCTGTTACAGATATATATCTTTTTTTGAACGTTAATTTCTCAAAATCCACTGAAGCACATATATTGAGACCTACAAAAGGCACATCAGGCTACCAGTCCCTCCAATTTTGTCAAGTTTCGTGCAAATCCATTCAGCCGTTCGGGCTAAAAGTGAGGCCAACCGCCCTATGGAAAACTCAATGTTAAAAACATGTTTTGGGACCCCCCTTTTTTCTCGGCCCCCCCTTGACGAACCCCCCCCAAATTTTCAGGGGCTGCTCAGAAACAAAATGTTCCATTTTCCTGAAAATTTCAGCCAATTCCGTCCACAAACGCCAAAGTTATTAGACATAGAATTTTCAAAAATCCCATATCCTAACTATATATACCTACTGGCGACCGCCAGTAGGTAATATATATACACATATATATATATATATATATATATATATATATATATATATATATATATATATATATATATTTCTGTAGTAGGGGATCTCTGTGTATAGTCATAATCTAGTGAATAGTCCCGCCCATGTGCGTGGACCCCGGAGCAATCAAAAATAATCTCTTACAGTGTCAAAAAATGCAGACATGCATAGACACTTAAGAGAAAATTTTAAAGACAGATAATGCAGCCTAAAAAGGCTACACTGTCCAGTACTTCAACTAGAAATTCCACCATAAAATCCACAAAACAGCAAAAGCCTGTACATATTTCCATTGCTTTAATAGCAAAACTCCCTCAGGAATGATAGAGAGAAGAACCTGGACAGACAAGCCCCATAGGCTGCCATTATGTGGCTCAAAACAGGATACTGTGCCTTTAAGAGAATCTTCCAGAACCTTCTCCCAGTATCCCAGAATGCATAGCAGGTCCAACTTACTTTCAGTTCTTTTTTCCGGCTCCTGCAAGCAGGACCCTGGAGCATTGAGCTCTCCCTTTTCAAGGGTTTTGTTGGTGTTTTTTCACTAATTTCGAATTTGTGTACTTTAAAGTACTTTGGTGACTTTCTTCTTGGGTTTCTGCACTCTTTTGTTGTCCATAATGCCTGCATTATTTGACAAATGCCCAGAGTGCTCCAGGAAGAAGGCCAAGTCAGACCCCCATGAGGTGTGCATCCTCTGCATTCCCTCTTCCCACATCCCAGAGGAGTGTGTGATCTGTAGAGGCTTCTCTGGCAGGACCCTGGAGGACAGGAGGAAGATCAGACTTCAGGGACTTGAAGAAAGAAGACTGAAGGCTCAAGGTGGGTCTGGAGGGGCTTCTGCTGCTCATGCTGAGGCCTCTGGGGGGCTCCCCAGGGGCAGGAAGTCCAGCAAACGTCCAAGGTCTCCGTCTGGTTCAGTTGCTATGACCACGACGTCGAGAGGAAGGTCCACGGCCAGTTCCCGGTCTCCCCAGGGCTCTGGGTCGAGAAAACGTCACCTGTCGATGTCGAGGGACGTTTACAGGCCGCCGTCGAACCCGGTGTCGTTGTCGAGGGGATCCTCGTCGTCGAGGTCGCCGCCGAGACGGAAGAGGTCTCCGGCGCCGAAGAAGTCGACGTCGAGGCGATCGAAGAGGTCGACGTCGAGGCGATCGAAGAAATCGACGTCGAGGCGATCGAAGAGGTCGTCGTCGAGGCGGTCGAGGTCACCGTCGAAGCGTCATCGCCCGTCGTCGAGGTTTAGAGGTTCGTCCATCTGGTCGGGGTCGACGTCGAGGCATAGAAGCCGGTCGACGCCGAGGAGTGTGAAACGGTCGACGCCGAAGGGCCGTTCGCCCTCGAAGGAACCACGGTCGACGTCTGAGCACCGATCTTCGACGTCAGGAGGTCGTAAGGACAGGCCCAGGACTGTGGGGGGCTCCCCACAGTCAGGACAGGATGGTGGCTCGCCGGGAACGGCGTACTCCGAGGTGTATACCCCGAAGAAGCCTGCTGCACCGTCTTCTTTGCCTCCTTTGCCTAGGGGCCCGCCTCCGAGGGCTTCGACCCCTCCTCCTCCATTGCCTCCTCTACCGGCTCCACAGGCCCCAGTGCCGGCTGTTCCTCCTCCCCCGGTTCCACCGAGATCGGTGTCGATGCCCAGGCTCCCGACACCTCCGAAGAAGACTCCTAAGTCGAAGGTTCCTCCTAAGCCCAAGACGTCCGACCCGGGGAGGCCGACAGAGCGTCCCAAGAGATCGAGGTCACGCTCAGGGAGAAGGGACAGGTCTAGGAGTGGACACGGATCCTCCTCGAGATCCAGGCATCGCCATAGGAGGCATAGGTCCAGGTCCCGTTCGGCCTCGGGGACCCGTTCCTACTCACCTACGTTGTCAGATTCACCGGAGACGAGGGTGTCCCCGATAGATGACATTGGCACGTTCCAGGAGGTTCTCCTGCGCGGGGCGGCGAAGTTGGGGATCAAGGTTACGGCCCCTACGCCCTCAACTTCTGTGATCTTTGAGACATTGCATAAGAAACACCTGTCTCGCCCCCTACTGCCTTTGGTGCCAGGGCTACTTGAGCCGGCGGAACAGCTCTTCCTTACGCCGGCGGTGGTGAAAGCTGCGCCTTCCAGGCTCGTCAAGAAATACAGGGCTCCAGAGTCGGACCCGGCTTTCTTGCGAAAGGACCCGGCACCGGATTCGGTGATTGTGACGGCGGCTCGGAAGCTCCATGCCACCTCTCCTGCCTCCACTGTGCCTCCGGATAAGGAGAGCCGCTAGATTGACTCTGCTGGACGGAAGGCGTGTGGGACGTCCTCCACAACGATGAAGGCTTCCAGTGACTCAGCGTTGTTGGGTCGATACGACCGTGCACTGTGGGACTCCATGGAACAGTTTGCGGACCTCGTTCCGCGCGACCGGAGAGAGGACTTCATGGAGATCGTCCAAGAAAGTATGCTGGTTTCTAACCAGGCCATCAGCGCCGCGGCGGATATCTCCCTGCTGGCCGCGCATGGATACTGCCACGGTATCAATCAGAGACGCCATGCTTGGCTCCGGTTGACGTCGCTTAAGCCTGAAGCGCAACAACGAGTGGCAAATCTGCCGTTTTCCGGAGACAACCTCTTCGGGAAACACGCAGATGACGAAATGGCCAGGATGAAGGCCGAGGCTGAAACCCTGACGGCGGTGGGCTTGGAGATGCCCAAAGAAAAGAAACCCTACCGCCAGTTCCAACGACGGTTCGGGTCGCAGGGTCGAGGAAGGGGACAGTCTTCTGGGCAAGATCAGCAGCAGCAACATCAGCAGCAGTACAGAAGACCCTTCCAAAAACGTCAGAGGGGTAGAGGTGCACAGCAGTCCTCTACCGCGAACAAGGGCCCGGCTGGGTCTCGACCCTGAGCGGTTACTTCCCCTTCGTCCGTTACCCGCTCCGGTGGGGGGAAGCGTTCAATTTTTTCTGGCAGAGTGGAGAAAAATTACTCAGGACAAGTGGGTGCTGAATATTGTTTGCAATGGATACAGTCTTCGTTTCACCAGCCCTCCTCCATCGATTCCTCCGGTCAGCTTGCAGTATCAACTGCGCGAGCTTCAGGCGGAGGCCGACATCCTGTTGAGGAAAAGGGCGATAGAGGATGTACCTCTGTCTCAAAGAGGAAAAGGTCTGTACTCTCGGTTCTTTCTGGTCCGCAAGAAGGACAAGAACGAGTTCAGGCCCATTCTGGACTGGCGACAGGCGAACAAATGGATTCGCAGAGAAAAGTTTCGCATGCTGTCGTTGCATAGGATTTATCCTCAGCTGCAACGGGGAGACTGGCTTTGTGCCATAGACCTACAGGATGCGTACTTCCATGTGCCCATTGCACAAAAACACAGGAAGTTCCTGCGCTTTCAAGTCGGCACCAATCACTATCAGTACACGGTACTTCCGTTTGGGCTGAAGTCTGCGCCCAGGACATTCTCAAAGTGCATGGCAGTGGTAGCGGCGCACCTGAGGAAGAACAAGGTGTTTGTCTACCCGTACCTGGACGATTGGTTGATCAAGGCCTCCTCCTTCTCGGAAGCTCAAGCACACTTCCAGAAGACGTGCGTTCTCTTGAACAAGCTGGGGTTGCACATCAACATGTCCAAGTCTGTTCCAACTCCGGTCCAGTGCATCCAGTACTTGGGAGCCTCCATCGATACGCTGTCGGCAAGCGTGTCTCCTTCGGAAGAGCGACGTTTATCACTCCTTCGGAAGGCTCAGGCTCTCATGTCCACTCCATCCACGACAGTGAGGACGGTGTCTTCTCTGCTGGGTTCGATGGCCTCTTGCATCTTCCTGACGCCACATGCGCGGCTGCACATGAGACCGCTGCAGGAGTGCTTGGAAGATCAGTGGGACCAGAGGAGAGGATCTTGGGACGACAAGATACGACTGTCTCTACATGCTCTTCAGTCTCTGAAGTGGTGGTGTTCAGCAGAGAATCTCCTCAGAGGGGTTGCCTTCCACAAGGACATTCCCACTCAGACTATCGTGATGGATGCATCTCTCCTGGGATGGGGAGCGCACTCCGGAGACCTACAGATTCAAGGGACGTGGTCCCCGGCGGAGTCCACGTACCACATCAATTTCCTGGAACTCAGGGCTGTTCACTTGGCGCTGAAGGCTTTTCAACCGTCCTTCCGGACCAACTCTCTGCTTGTGTAAACGGACAATACGACCACGATGTATTACCTCAACAAGCAGGGGGGCTCGAAATCGCGCACTCTGTCTCAGGAGGCGCAGGCGATCTGGCATTGGCTTCTGGCTCGAGGACTCTCGATAACGGCCACTCATCTGCCAGGTGTGCAGAATGTTCAGGCAGACGAGCTGAGCAGACTGATTCAGGAAAACTACGAATGGGTCTTAAACGACAAAGTACTAGGAGAAGTCTTCGCAAGGTGGGGAACTCCAGACGTAGATCTGTTCGCCACCGCCGAAAACAGCAAATGCCGAGACTTCGCCTCCAGGTACTACCAGCCGGGGACGCTGGGGAACGCGTTATGGATCAACTGGTCGAACAGCTTTCTGTACGCTTTTCCACCCATTCCCCTGATTCCAGCGGTTCTCATCAAGCTCTCCCAATCCAGGGTGAAGATGATTCTGATTGCCCCGGAATGGCCCAGACAGTGGTGGTTCACGGACCTGCTTCACCGGTCTCTCCTTCCTCACATGAAGCTGCCGTGCAGGCCGGACCTTCTCACGAAGTTCGGGGGGCGGATGGTGCATCCCAACCTCTCGTCTTTGAGTTTGGCGGCATGGCTCCTGAAATAGTGCAATATGGCCATTTGAATCTCCTAGAGGATTGTATGGACATACTGAAGGAGGCTAAGCGACCTTCCACTAGGACTTCTTATGCCTACAAGTGGAAGAGGTTTTGCATCTGATGCAAGTCTAAGAACTACGACCCTACGACATGCAAGGAAGATGTCATCCTTCCATATCTGCTACATCTGGCGCAGTCTGGCCTTAATGTCCATTCCATTAAGGTTCATCTGGCTGCTTTGACTGCCTACAGGAAATGCCCTTCACAGACTTCCTTCTTCCAGATCCCTGTGATCAAAGATTTTCTGGAAGGCTTGAAGAAAGTATTCCCTCCTGTCAGGCTTCCTTCGCCTTCATGGGACTTGAATGTGGTGCTGTCCAGGTTGATGAAGGAGCCTTTTGAACCTATTCATAAGGCTTCGTTGCAGCACGTTTCCTGGAAGGCGGCATTCCTCGTGGCCATTACATCGGCCCGCAGGGTGAGTGAAATTCAGGCGTTGTGTTGCCAAGAACCTTATACTGTATTTCATGCTGCTAAGGTTGTTATGCGTACTCACCCTAAGTTTCTTCCCAAGGTTGTTTCTGATTTTCATATCAACCAGACTATAACTTTACCTACGTTCTTTCAGAATCCTTCATCTCCAGCGGAAAGGTCTTTGCATTCCCTGGATGTTAGGAGGGTGCTGAAATTTTATCTGGATATAACCAGTGATATTCGTAGGTCAGACCAATTGTTCATCAATTATGGATCAGTCAGGACGGGACTTGCGACCTCTAAGCAGTCTATCTCTAGGTGGATTGTGTCCTGCATACAGCTGTGTTACCAAAAAGCTAATAAGACCTTAGGAGGTAAGCCTAAGGCTCATTCCACCAGGGGCAAGGCTGCCACGACAGCATTGCTCCGTAATGTTCCGATTGCAGAAATCTGCAAGGCGGCCACTTGGAAGTCGGTTCATACCTTTGCTAAGCATTACTGCCTGGACACTGATGCTAGGGCAGATGCTCAGGTTGGACAGGCTTCGCTGCGAAATCTGTTCGCACAATAGTGGTGTTGATTCTCTTTTCTCCACCGCCGCTTTGGTGTGGGGATTGGCTTGCCATTCTATTCACTAGATTATGACTATACACAGAGATCCCCTACTACAGAAGGAGTAGTTTCTGTCCTGTAACTCCAGTTCTGTAGTAGGGGTATCTCTGTTATAGTCATAAGCGCCCTCCCGCCTCCCCGGTGGAGAGAGAGACATATTCCTTTAAGGAATGCTACAGGTCTGGCGTGTTACGCCTCAAAAAGAACTGAAAGTAAGTTGGACCTGCTATGCATTCTGGGATACTGGGAGAAGGTTCTGGAAGATTCTCTTAAAGGCACAGTATCCTGTTTTGAGCCACATAATGGCAGCCTATGGGGCTTGTCTGTCCAGGTTCTTCTCTCTATCATTCCTGAGGGAGTTTTGCTATTAAAGCAATGGAAATCTGTACAGGCTTTTGCTGTTTTGTGGATTTTATGGTGGAATTTCTAGTTGAAGTACTGGACAGTGTAGCCTTTTTAGGCTGCATTATCTGTCTTTAAATTTTTCTCTTAAGTGTCTATGCATGTCTGCATTTTTTGACACTGTAAGAGATTATTTTTGATTGCTCCGGGGTCCACGCACATGTTATGTTATGTTATGTTATGTTATTAGTTTTTGTACCGCGCACAGCTACCCCAGCAAAGGGGCGTCCTGGCGCCAAAGAAAGGTCAACACAACATCACAGAGCGCACCTGAATCCAGAAGAATTAGTTAAAAAGAAAAGTTTTAATGGCGCGTCTAAATAGGAGTAAGTCCTCCATAGCTCGAATTTCACTGGGAAGTGCGTTCCACAATTTCGCCGCCACTACTCGGAATGAGCGGCCGCCCATCCTGCTCAGCAGAAATCGAGGAACAACAGACAAATTCTGCCCCATCGACCTCAAGGATCGAGAGGGAACGTAAGGGGTCAGTAAGTTCATCAGAATAGGTGGAGCCGTACCTTTCAAAATTTTAAAAGCTAGGCAAAGCACCTTAAACTCGATCCGACGAGCCACAGGCAACCAATGGAGTGATTGCAATGCTTTGGATGCTGAACAACGTTTAGGCAACCCTAGTACCGCTCTTGCGGCGGCATTCTGCACTCGTTGCAGCCGCAAGAGTTCTGCCTTGTTCGTACCTGCTAGGAGGGCACTGGCATAATCTATCCTAGACAGCACAGAGGCCTGAACCACGAGCTGTCTAGTAGGGGCATCGAAAAACTTGAGCACCGGCCTGATGCCCCTGATTATACCAAAACAAGAGGCAGCTACCCTCTTAGTTTGGCAGGTAAAACTCAGTGTGGTGTCTAGCCATACCCCGAGATTTTTTATCTCCATGACGGGTGCTGGAATCATTCCTAGTTCGGGGGGCCACCAATTGTCGCTCCACCATCCAGGTTGCTTCCCAACCACCATCACCTCGGTCTTCTTTGTGTTCAATTGGAGGCAATTTTGGTTCATCCAATTGGCCACCGCACGCAACCCCTCACGGAAATTAAAGGCGTCCACAGCTGAGTCCTCACTTAGTGTGACCGCCAGCTGCGTGTCATCCGCATAGGACACCATTGTCAGGCCCCAGCGTTTGACTACCGCAGCCAGCGGACTCACATATAAATTAAAAAGAGTGGGGCTCAGTGATGATCCCTGTGGAACACCTGTAGTGAGCGGGTGCGAGGTGGATTTACCAGGTGGTATCGCAACCTGGAAAGATCTGTTGGAAAGGAAGGAGCGGAACCACCCTAGAGCCATGCCCCCGATCCCAGCATCCTCTAACCGCCGCAACAAGGTCTCATGGGACACCGTATCGAAGGCGGCACTCAGATCGAGCAACAGGAGTGCCGCTGTTCGTCCGGTGTCCAGTACAGAGCGCAGATGTTCTACCATATATAGTAAGGCGGTCTCTGTACTGTGGCCTGTACGAAATCCGTTTTGCGTGGGATCCAAGATGTTAGCTTTGGCGAGATGGTCGGCCAGGATCCTATTCACGTGGGCTTCGGTAACTTTAGCAGGCCACGGCAGCAGTGAGATGGGGCGATAATTCTCGGGTTTCTTAGGATCTAGGGTAGGCTTTTTTAAAATTGGTGTAACTACCGCTTGCTTCCACTTGGTGGGCACCATTCCAGAGGTCAAAGACTTGTTAATCAGGGCCAACAAAGGTAAACGACAGATTGCCTGCATATTTTTAAACTGAGTCGGCAAAAGCGGGTCTGCAGGAGACCCCGATTTAATTTTATGACTCAAAAGATCAAAGTCCTCCTCAGAGAGGGAAGCCAGATTATCCAGTATCGTGGCAGTTCCCCTTGGGATGACATCAGGGTCCAAGTGGTGCGCGGTGGTAGGGAAGGTGCGATAAATTGCTTGCACCTTGTGAACAAAAAAGGAGGCCAGGCTCTTACAATGATGGTCCGTGCAAATTTCTGCTGCAGGAGCCCTCTTGGTCGTCAGGTCTTTTAGGACCTTAAAGATTAATTTAGAGGGGTTAGTACTATTCTGAAATTCCTGTGCATAGTAAGCGGCACGCGTCCGACAAACCGCTCTATGATAGGCCTTAGATAGAGTGTGGTAATGAGTTTTTCGTGCAGGATCATAGGCTTTCCTCCATTGCCTTTCTGCTTGCCTACACTCTCTTTTAAGAGACACCAAGGTCTCATCATACCAAGGGCTATGGGTCTTAGTACGACACTTGGAACGGACCAGAGGTATTAAAGAATCCAAGGCCGTTCCAATCCAATCGCAGAATAGGTTATACCCACAGTCGACGTCCAAAGAGATAGGTAAGGGTGTCTTTTCTAGTAGGGAGTGAAAGTCTTCTAATTTCAATTTACTCCACTGGCGAGAAAAAGAGATTTTGTTCTGTGCCACAAAAATAGGGTCTGTCACCACGATCGATGCCTTCACCAACATGTGGTCCGTCCATAACAACTGGACCGGTGGGCACATAGTTATGTCCTCTAAGGTGGTAAAGAACGGATCCAATATGTGCCCACCTGAATGGGTGGGGGTCATTACTCTTTGTAAGAGCTGCAAAGCTTCCAAATCGGCAAGGCAGCTCTTAATAGCAGGCTGGGATATACAATCAAAATGTAGGTTGAGATCGCCTACCACATTAAAATTCGCGCAGCCCATGGCTTCTATGCTTATGACATCCGGGAGAGCGGCCCTAAAGGCGGCATCGCAGCCCGGAGGCCGGTATATAAGGAGACCTGAAAGGCTATAACAATGGGAAAAGGAGATTCTAAAACGGGCACACTCACAGTCCGGGAGTTTTAGTTCTTTCCATTCGCAGGCAAAACGACGTTTCACTGCCATCGCAATGCCACCCCCTCTCGAACCACGGTTGAGAGTGAACACGGTATAATCAGGCGGGAAAGCAAGGTTTAAGATGGCAGTATCCACGTCCTGAAGCCAGGTCTCGGTGATAAAAAACACATCCGGGGAGTCTTTGGTCACGATATCAAAGATCTCCGCCTGATGCTTGACCAGAGATCGGACATTAAGGCTGAATAAACTGACAGTATTCGCCCCAGACACATTAGACCTACGGTCTGATGAATCTATAGAACCGATGCGAAATGGAGGGGGCAAGCACCAACAACAATGAGTGCACCGATAAGGACCTCTAAGCGGCGCGACAAGCGGAAGAGGACATATGGAAAGCTTATCCCGTATGGCCAGTAGATCGGCGCTAGCGTATCTGATGATAGGGGAGGGCATCACGACGAAGGGAGTTTACCGCCGCCCGCCGCACTTCCTTAGCGCTGACGGGCGCAGACGGGCAGACTCTGGCTCGACTCAGGCGCGAGTCAGGCGCTACCGCTGCGCGTCACCGCTGCGCGTCACCGCTGCGCGACAAAGGTGAACTTTAAATACAGCCTCACCTGTTCTCCAAACGGAGACTAGAGCGCTGCTTGAAGTGGCGCGCTGAGAGCCAGCACCCCCAATATAGCGGCCAAGCGTCGCCGGCATGTGAGGAGAAACACGAAAGGACTCCGCTCTACAAGCGGTGAGGGGCCCAATTTAAAATGCAAGTCTGTGGGCAGGCATACACAGGTAAAAACACATCAGGGAAATATAAATGCCACAAAAAGCGCAAATGCAATTAAAGTTTTAAAATAGAATTGGCGCTGCACGCATGTAGTGCAGGAGTCAGGGAGCGCATTAAAATATGTGATAGTCTTTCCTAAGGTACATGGGCGGGACTATTCACTAGGTTATGACTATAACAGAGATACCCCTACTACAGAACTGGAGTTACAGGACAGAAACTACTCCTATATATATATATATATATATATATATATATATATATATATATATATATATATATATATATATATATATATATATATATATATATATATATATATATATATTACCTACTGGCGGTCGCCAGTAGGTATATATAGTTAGGATTTTTTCTCTATGGGATTTTTGAAAATTCTATGTCTAATAACTTTGGCGTTTGTGGACGGAATTGGCTGAAATTTTCAGGAAAATGGCACATTTTGTTTCTGAGCAGCCCTTAAAAATTTGGGGGGGGTTCGTCAAGGGGGGGCCGAGAAAAAAGGGGGGTCCCAAAACGTGTTTTTAACATTGAGTTTTCCATAGGGCGGTTGGCCTCACTTTTAGCCCGAACGGCTGAATGGATTTGCACGAAACTTGGCAAAATTGTAGGGACTGGTAGCCCGATGTGCCTTTTGTAGGTCTCAATATATGTGCTCCAGTGGATTTTGAGAAATTAACGTTTAAAAAAAGATATATATCTGTAACAGCGGACCTGGCAGCGTCCCAGGACGCGTACTTTACGCGCAACGGAGCTTTGTGAAGCGAAGCTGATTGGTTCTCCGGCGTCTGTCAACATTCCAAAAAGTCCGTAGCGGCCGCCATCTTGTCTCTCGGTAGGATCGAGAGACAAGAGGAGGTCAAAACAAAGGGGGAAATAACTATAAGGGGGCATAGTAGATCCTCGCTGACCCCCTAGGTTTGATGTGGAGGTTTTAAAAGGGCCCCGCGGGGCAAAAAAAAATAATAATAATAATAATCGAACGGCTGAATGGATTTGCACGAAACTTGGCAAAATATTAGGGACTGGTAGCCCGATGTGCCTTTGCTAGGTCTCAATATATGTGCTCCAGTGGATTTTGAGAAATTAACGTTCAAAAAAAGATATATATCTGTAACAGCGCTCCGCTTCGCGTAACGGAGGTTTGCGAAGCTGATTGGTCATTCTGTCACTGGGCTATAGTTGGGCTACATCTGGCTGATATTTGGGCTACATTTGTTTTTTTGTGTGTCTGGCGGCCATCTTTGGGCTACATTGGGCTACATTGGGCTTCATTGGGCTACATTGGGCTACATTTGGGCTCCAACATATATATAGGCCAATGTAGCCCAATATATATTTTTCAAAGTTAATTTTCGTAAAAACCACTGGAGCATATATCTTGAGACATAGCAAAGGCACATCGGGCTACCAGTCCCTACAATTTTGCCAAGTTTCGTGGAAATCCATTCAGCCGTTCGAGCTAAAAGTGAGTCCAACCGCCCTATGGAAATGAAGGAAATGAATGGGTAATTTGTAATTAGCAAATAGCTAATCGCAAACTAGGAATGGTAAAGAATCGCTATTTATTCCTTAAAGTTCGCTATTTAGGAAATGCAAAAAACTTTGATGATACATATGGCGGTTCATCTCTAACAAGATAAGAAGCATAGGGATACATTTATGATGACTGGCGCATCACCAGGGATGTGTTAGTCATTCTGTGCCGCTGTTCCGTCACCTATGGTGTGCTGCATTTACAATGCGGCGCATCATGGGGCAAAAACAGCACAGATGCGTGATGTATCTGTGCCGTAAAGGTGGCGCATTGCTGGAGTTGTATCGCAAGTGTGATGAAGCTCCAGCAAGGGTCGGGGGTGCCCCTGTCGCAGGGTTTCTGTTCTCACACAGAACTGTGGACAGAGGATTGGAACTTCGGCGAATTAGGGTGTCCCAAAACTCACGTTAGTAATCAAAAACTCCTTAGCAAGCTAGGTACAGTGTCACATTGGATATAACAAACTCTCAATGTTTAGACAATCCAGAATATGAACTTATAGTACCTCAGGATACGTGGAACTCATGAACAGTCGGTCGTTATATATTTCTTAGAAACCAGAACATGGAGTTAAGAAGAACACATGTGTATTTGAAATGTTTATTTACTAATGCCGTCTTCTCAGGCGTAGTATCTTAGATAATACAAGTACACATATTATCAGTAGCAAAATTACCAGCATAGTTACTAGTACATAAAAAGCGAATGGTGATAGTATGTTAACATGCTGTAAATGAATAAGAGTTAGCAACACTTATAAGCAGCCGCGGGCCGTGGAGGGAGTTACGGTGAGGCAGGGAGGCGGGGAGGGGGAGAAGCAGGGTGGAGAATACAAGTACACATATTATCAGTAGCAAAATTACCAGCATAGTTACTAGTACATAAAAAGCGAATGGTGACAGTATGTTAACATGCTGTAAATGAATAAGAGTTAGCAACACTTATAAGCAGCCGCGGGCCGTGGAGGGAGTTACGGTGGGGCAGGGAGGCGGGGAGGGGGAGGGGCAAGGTAGAGAGGGCTCCACCCTGCTTCTCCCCCTCCCCGCCTCCCTGCCTCACCGTAACTCCCTCCACGGCCCGCGGCTGCTTATATCTCACCCTCCCTAATACACATATTATATTATTTGCTAAGAAGGTCTCTTTGTGTTGGTTTAGGGCGTGCCCATACTTTAGTGTCTTAGATTTGAAGGAATCACATCAGCATACACCAGCTCTCTCTTCATGTGAACCGCATCAACTGTTGTGTATGTGTGTTCGGCAAAGCAATATAAAACCCGCCTCATGCCCAGAATTGGCAGAAGTTGCACTTATGTTATGAGTATGAAGTCGTGGAGATCAGACCTCATAACAATTCTGTATCGTGTTGTTCTTGAAACTTTAGCACTCGCTGTACAGATATAGTTTAACAAGCAAAGCAGATAGTAGAGCAATAACATATTATTCTCATGTAAACCACGATGAACTACTAGGTGGAAAGCTAAAGCAACAACTAAGTGTCGTGTGCAGAAGTTGCAAAAAAGGAAAAATGGCGTTTAAACCGGTAATGAGCCCATGCTAACTTAACACGGTGTAAAGATATCCAGGACCTAGATGACACCTCCCCATGATCCGGAAACGAACTGAATAAGATAATAGAAGTGCCATCTCATGAGAGCAGATTGCAAGTTTATATGTGGACGGTCCGCAAGGTAAAGCATTAAAAACTAGGAAAATTTAATGCTAAAGAAAAATAAAACAGCCAAGTACTTTATCGAGTCTTAAGCCAATAGGCAAGGTAAATAATAAAAACTTGACAAATAAGTCAATGAATTGTCAATGAAATGCTAGTACTCAGCATATCAAACATGAAAAAGGTCTATGACATAACTGTGTATGCAAAATAAGCTGCAACAGCCTCCAATAGGAAGTCACTGTCTTCATCCGAAAACAGTTCAGCCATCCAATTTAAAAGCGGAAAAGAACATACGTGCTCTCCCAGCACCGGATCCTCTATCACCATCAGAGGACAGCTCGGTGGGTTTTCAAGAAAGCTCTGTTCCAAGAAAGACTGTGCTGCCGCCAGTAAATTCCAGGGACCAAGTAGTCCATGCATCAATGCCACAGCCATAATCCTTTCGCCAGGACAAACCAACTCGTGAGTAATGATAGGAGTCATCAGCTGATTAAAGTCGACGTCAGGAGAAACCGGTCCGCAGAGACACAAATCAATGGCCCAATCGAAATCACAGGTCAGGCAGTGAAATACAGGCTGGACACAGGTGAAGTAGGAGAATCGAAAAGATAATCCATATGCCGTGCTTAATATCGCCAACGGCATTGTGCCATAATATTCTAGCATGCGATTGCGGAACAGTGTCAGCAGCTGCAGGGTGGGAGGTTGCATAGGAGGGACATCCATATTTAAAAATGTAAAAAAGCACAAGAGCGTCCGCTGGTAATGCAAGTAAAAATGCCAATCCACGAACCAGAGTGGAGAAAATAGAATGAAAGGAAGCAGGGATGACTCCAAAGATTTTCTCAAATGAAGTCACGAGACCACTGGTAACAACTTTAAAAAAGTGCGCCAGGGTCTTTGTGGAGGATGCGTTAAAGATAGTCGGAACCATCTTGCTGAAATTGAAAGGCAAATCTGAATTGAAAAGGGTCTGCACCTCTGTACGGGTGTTCGCTATGTGAAGCATGAAAGTTTCACGGGCCGAACTCAAGGCCACCTCTCTCTGAGACAAAAGAGCTCTTATTCTTGCCATGCCGTTGAAATCTGTCCCAAGGTTGGTATTTGTGGCCAGATTGAAAACTCCCTATGTTCATGTGTGGGAGGAAATAGAACATTTCTGCAGCAAATAACCCGTTCACTTACTGTTACGATAAAAGGAATACTTTTAATTAACTCAGAACAATCTTCATTATTGAGCATCAAATAACTACCATTTTCCAACAACTTGAACGTGGGGATGATAGCAGGAACTGGCGTGCCTTGCAACACTCAAGCCATATTTGGTCGGTGTTTGTTGCATGAACCGTGTAACTGTATGTGCCTACACATTAGTGAATGATCTGGCGTCTCAGTGCATTCCTCTCCATTCAGATAAACTTCTTGATCATCTTTGAAACATCTGTATGTGTATGGAAGCGACCAGACCTCATGAAGAAAAGCACTACCTAAAGGTTCATAACGACCTATTGGTATATATTTCATACAATTTGAAAACTTATATAAAGCAAAAGGCAGCGTTATTAAACCGTGGATAAGGCACGTTGCCAAAAAACCCGCAATCCTCTGCTGATGATGTCACTGAGCATGTCATGAATGATGTAATATGTGACATCATCAGCAGTGGATTACGGGTAATAGTATCTCTAGTTTACTCCCCTATAGCTGTCTTTCTTTTAACATAAGTGTCTGTTTCCTTCCCTTATACTTACTGTTTTTGGTTCGCTTCTGGTTCGCGTACCGGCGATCGAACTGGGAAGCGAACTAAGAGAAATAGAGGTTGGCACAGTTCCAAATATTGTACCAATTTTTTAATAACGGGGAGGTAGTTCTGAAAAGAACTTTTTTTTTTATTGTTTTTGTTGTTTTATATTTTTTTTATTATTTTTCGGAACATTTTTTTACTTTTTTTGAATTTTTCTGAACAGTTTTATATTTTTTGGGGTTTTTCTTGGAGGGGGCAATGAAAACGATTCATTGTAAAGGGCTCAACAGGAGCAACAAAACAAAAAAAGAAGTATTTATTATTTTGGGCGTTTCGTACAAACTTGCATATGATAGTCAATAGCTCTGTTGATCAGAGTGATGCTTCTTTCTCCGTAGCAAATGAATCCATCGCAAAATACGCAGATGTGTTTTACTTCACCAAATCTCATTTGTATATTTGGCACCATCTCCCTGCCCTCTGGTCCCGTTACTTCCGGTACAACAGATCTTCTGGCCATAATAGGGAGATTATCTAGGTCGTTCCGAAACTGTGCAGCACTGTAGTTGTTAGGATGCCACCTAGTCATATGGCGATGCATTGTGTAGTTTCCGAAGCTGTATTTTTTGTCGGTCCCTCTGGACAGTCTATCTTGACATATAAGGCAAGTTACGTATCTTGCATTTACTTTTTTCTGACCTTTGGGAATTTTAAAAAATTGCCAAATGAAGTTTTCTTTCCGGTGATACGTCCTGGGCTGCTCAGGCAAAAACTGCCTCTCTTCGTGCTCGTCGTCCTGTTCCTCTTCTTCCTCTTCTTGTTGAATTATAACTTGAGCAGGTGGTCCACTCTTCCTTGGATGTGGTGGAGGTGGTGGGGAAGCACCAGCTGAAGCTACTAAAGAAGCCATTGCTCAGTGATCACAAAGGGTCTTTCTCTCACAATGATGAAAGTCAGAGTGAGGAAAGAAGGAGGGATTTTCATCATTTGGGAAAAACAAGAGTTCTCAACCAATCAAAAGTGTTCATTTTAGATTATATGACCTAGTCTTACATCATTAGGAAACCAAAAGTGAAATGAACCAATGAAAAGTGTTATTACCAAGTCACATGACTTGCTGTGTTTACGTTAAGCGCTTTGCAGGGCCTCCCGGTTTGCTTCCAGAAACCTGCGCTTTGCGACTCGCTTCGCGTACCAGTTCGCTAACGTAGCACGTCATATGACGTATCACGCGAGAACGTGAAACGTCATGCGGACGGGAGGCGTCACGATGTTGTTTTCTAACGCGGCACTTGCGGTAAAGAAACGTTTACCGGCTCGCGGTCTATTTCGCGGCATCAAGGTCAGCTAACGGGAAGCTTCCCGATTCGCGAAGCGGGAACGAAGAAAAAAAAATATTTAAAAAAAAAATTATTCATAAACATATAAAATATATTTTTGGATTTAAAGAAGAATACATTTTACAGCTACAGATATTAGCTGTTAAAAAACCAATGAAATTCACAGAAAAAACCATAGGTTATAGACCATATATAGTTAGGAATTAGCATTTACAAAACCTTGAAAATTCACTGAAAAAACCATAGGTTATAGACCATATATAGTTAGGAATTAGCATTTAGAAAACCTTATTTTACTCACACAAAACCATTGAAATTCCATATATAGTTAGTTGCACTAACTATATATCGCGCACCCGCAATCCACTGCTGATGATGTCACATATTACATCATTCATGACATGGTCAGTGACATCACTGATGACATCACTGATGACATCTCAAATGACATCACTGATGACATCATCTAGTGTCTGTGTGTTTTTGTAAAGTTTAAATACGTTATACATATTGAAGAATGAGTGGATGTATGGAAGACTGAGTGTGTGTGTGGCTGGCTGGGAGGTGTGTGACTCTGTGCATATCAATGTGTACTTGTATCAGTGATTGTATAAGAGAGTAAGTATGTGTTAGTATATGTGTGAAAAGTATGGTGTTCTGTGTTTAACTATAGATGAGGAAATCGAAGTGTGATTGATTCTTCACAGGACTGACTAGGTGTATGAGTGCATATGATAGTGTTCTAATAATAACTGACTGTATGTATGAGTAATTGTATGGGTGAATGAGTGAATGTGTGTGTAGACGTACGAATCAGTGAGTGCGTATGTAGTAACTGGTATTGGTGTGTCATGATGTCATCAGTGATGTCATTTGAGATGTCATCAGTGATGTCATTTCAGATGTCATTAGTGATGTCATCAGTGATGTCACTGAAGTATGGTGTTCTGTGTTTAACTGTATAGATGAAGAAATGGAAGTGTGATTGATTCTTTACAGGACTGACTTGGTGTGTGAGTAACTCCATGGATGAGTGGCAGTGTGTGACTGTCTGCATAGGTGTATGAGTGCATATGATAGTGTTGTAATAATGAGTGACTGTATGTATGAGTGATTGTATGGGTGAATGAGTGAATGTGTGTGTAGACGTAGGAATCAGTGAGTGCGTATGTAGTAACTGGTATTGGTGTGTCATGATGTCATCAGTGATGTCATTTGAGATGTCATCAGTGATGTCATCAGTGATGTCATTTGAGATGTCATCAGTGATGTCATCAGTGATGTCACTGACCATGTCATGAATGATGTAATATGTGACATCATCAGCAGTGGATTGCGGGTGCGCGATATATAGTTAGTGCAACTAACTATATATGGAATTTCAATGGTTTTGTGTGAGTAAAATAAGGTTTTCTAAATGCTAATTCCTAACTATATATGGTCTATAACCTATGGTTTTTTCAGTGAATATATATATATATATATATATATATATATATATATATATATATATATATATATATATATATATATTAAAATCATAAAAAAACTTCTCCCTTATCTCCCGCCCTCAGCCACAAAAACCCTGATTAGTACTCTCATCATGTCCAAAGTGGATTACTGCAATAGTTTATTTGTTAATGCACAAGAAAGAGTTCTTAACAAATTCCAGTTGATACAGAATGCAGCTGCTAGGCTACTGACAGGCACTCCCAAATTCAGTTCCATCTCCAAAGTATTACAACAACTTCACTGGCTACCGATCAGAAACAGAACCAAGTTTAAGGCACTATGCATTGCCTACAAAGCCATTCACTCCCCCGGACCTGACTTCCTTTAACAATCCCTTCGTCCGGGGGAGGAGCCAAGATGGCGACCGAGATGGCGGCGTAAACGCTCGGCTCCGTGAGCCTTCTCACCCCGCGCATACATCCTGGCACTTATCCTGAGCTGTAACGGCATATTTATGTAGGCGAAGGATAACTTTCACTTACCGTTTGCTCCTGAGGCTTCTGCTTGCTGCAGACCCGTTGAAATGTCCCCGAATGTTTTGCGGCCTTCAAGGAGCTGGGACCGGGGTCTCGAGTGCGGAGAGTGGCCGGCCGCGACTGCAACAACAGCGGCCTCTGGTGATGGTGAGGAGTCGGCCGGAGGGAACTGAAGACCTGGTGGCCGATGGCGACAGTGCCGACCCAGCCAACTAGCGGAGAACCATGTGGGGAGTGCGATACAGCTGGGTCGAGGGGAGTGCATGATACTTGGCCCCCCATTCCGGTGTTGTATCCGGGCACATTACCGACTTTTCCCGGAGTCAGCGTGCGGGCCCCAGGGAGAGGCAGAGTTTTTAGCCTTTTGGTGACTCTCCGCTGAGAAACCTGCCTTGACTTTTGAGATCCCCGTTGGGAATCCTGTTCCTCCCTGGTGTGAGGGCCGGTCCCGAGGTGAGGTGGAGAAGGATGAGGCCGGATCAGCTAAGATGGCGGATAGCGCCCTCGTACGCACACCTTATCAGGACAGAGAAGCCGTTGTGCGAGAGAGTCCTGGGGTCTGGTGACACGAGAAAGAACCCACGTCCAGAGATGTATTGGCTGCGTTAACAACTCTGTATATGACCCTGATCCGGGGCGCCCGGGATCTGGGAAGGAGGATGGCCGCCATTGTTGTCCCGCCGCTCCACATGGGCATGGTTGAATCACAAGGAAGCGCCGATGTGCTCGCCTCTGCGTCAGTGATGAATGTTCCAGCTGCGCCTACGTTCGTGGAGACGCCGATAGACCCGGTCTGTGATACCGCTTTGGACTGCTCTGTTGTATATGTGAGTGACTCGTCGGGGCCCTTCTCTGTACGGCGGCTGAAGAAACAACATCGATCCAGGGTTTGGGCTGCCCCGGCCGCGTTTCAACGAGTACCGGATTGTGTGACCTTCTCTTCCTGGATGGTGATACTGTGTTCGGACTGGGGGATGTTTCCGGTATCGATACTGACACAGACGGATTTCCGCCATACGTCTTCGGCTGGGTTTTGGGGGCTACAGTCCCATGGAGTATTGGCGCTGCCCGGTCCGCCCGGATCGGTTGGACCCACCACACTGCTTTGTATGCCGACTGATGGGTGGCCGTATGTGGGTACTATTGATAGGGGAGGCCAGGGGTGAGACCGTCTAGGGCATAGTGGAACACGTTGTTGGCTGACGGTGATTAGTGGGACTCTCAACGGGGATGTTATTGATTGAATTGATAATTATTGCTTACTGTGGCTATCCTGACCTTGCTTTTCTGATATTTTATTGTGCGCGATGGGTGAGGGGGGGGCGGGTAGTTTGATCGATGGCCCTTCTCCATATTTTTTCCTTCTTTTTTCTTTTTCTATTATTCTATATTTCGGGTCTCTCATTTAGGGCGATAGGCACGCTGCTGGGGGGGGGGGGTAGGCCATAGCCTTCTGCAGGGGTGCAGGGTGGGGGGTAGGGGGAAGGGGGTTGTTTATTTGTTCTTTCTTTGTCTCTATGGCCCTTTGTCTTTTCTTTTTCTCTGTATTGTCGTCTTTCATGTTTCCTACAGTCTGTTTTGTTTTTAAGGGCTGGGGTGCTGTTCGACATGACATGTATGTGTTGTTTACATTTATCCTGACTCGTATGCCTTGCCCCCATGTCTTTAAGTGTATTCGCACTCTTCGCGGATTTCTGTTTCATGTTGTTATTGTAGGACCATGTATGACCATATGGCAATTATTCTGATATTTTTTCAGTTTTATTTTTCTTCACTGTAAAATGAACCTTCTTGAATCCTGATTATCACGCTGTACCCTCAAATACGAGTTATATCCTGGATACTTACCTGACCCCGAATTACGGGCTGCTGTATCTTTCTATATTGCTTTGCTGAACTTCCGCATTGACTAGCGGCCGGCCGGGATGGTTGTAGGCCCATGCTTGTAATTATGTGAAGAGATAATAAAGGTTTTAAAAAAAAACCAAAAAAAAAAAACAATCCCTTCGTCCCTACAATCCCCCCAGACAACTACGATCCTCCACTGCCAATCTCCTGTATTTATATAGCGCAAATCACCGACACGGTATCTAAGCGCTTGCTTAGGGAACCCGTCCTGGTATTCCCCTGTGAGATACCCCGGCAGGGTGTCCACAAGGTGAAAGCCAGGCATCCCGCCACGAGGGGCCGTAGTGGAGATTAAGCAAGCTATTGCCCAGAGTCGCAGAGTGTGACCCCGTGAGTTGAGTAGGCACCGAAACGAGAATTATCGAGTCCGTGGAATTTTGAGCCCGAGACCCGCCGAGGCGGGGAATCGAACCCTGGTCCACGGCCGATCTCAGCTTCCGGGTCTGCCGCCTCTAACCACTGAGCCACGCTTCTCCACTATTGATTGATTGTTCCACGCACGAAGAAAGTCTCTTGGGGCGACAGATCTTTTCTCTGTGCCACTTCCAAACTCTGGAACAAACTCCCCTTCCACATTAAGACTAGTCCTACATTGCTCACCTTTAGGAAACAGATAAAGACATGGCTCTTTAATCAATAAATCCAGTACTTTTACCTATCCTGCTTCAGTCCCTAGCGCCGAGACACCCCCGGGTAGTTGTGCACTTTATAAATTGCATAAACATAAACATCCAACACAACCGTCGTCGTACAATATCCAAAGACAACAAGCTGAGGCCCAAGTGCATTCAAGGTGAGAATTTTAATGGCAGTGTTACTGCCATTAAAATTCTCACCTTGAATATACTTGGGCCTCAGCTTGTTGTCATTGGATATTGTATGACGACGGTTGTGTTGGATTTATTGGGGTCAGGCGAACCCCGCTGCGGCCCGCCAGCAAGAAGTGGCACGGGCTCATATCGCCATTTGCGTTGGATATAAACATATATATCCAAACAGCACAGGATACCCTTATGAAGGAAGCCACAGGAAGATGATCAGCTCATGAAGTTTAATGGTAGCTTGCAAGTGGGCGACGTGACACAATCCCACATCAAAGTAAATCCTTACGCCAGACACATTTCGGGAATCAGGTAAGTCCCTTCTTCAGTGGCGTGTGGTTCGGGAAACTGAAAGCACTATTGCTGGCGCACATCTTAATTTAAAGCACCTGCCCTGGTGGTCGTGGCCACACGCTCGGCCTTCTGGATGCTGTAGTGCGCTGCGAGTGTTTGTCAGTGGGCGTGCAGTTCATTTCCACAAATCAACCATCATGTTAGTCCAAGTGGATAGATGCAGGTACTGGCAGTCGCCTACCTCGCTTTACAGATGCCACTACGAGCAAGCGGGCACCACCCTGCAACGGTGCCGACTCCTTCCTTCCTTGTGTTCCAGCACCAGATTGGTGCCGGTTTAGACCCGCATTCAACAGCGGTGGGCTTTTACTTCACGGCCGGGGACTGTTTAAACATGTGCATAATTTAAGGCGTTCTTTTGTGACTGGTAACCTGTAAGCCATTGAAGAAGAGAGCTCTGCTCTCGAAACGCGTCTGGCAGATAATCTTTTGATGACACCGATGCTGGAAGCTTGCTGGCAAGCTGACGATAGTAAATAGGTTTTTGGATCTATTTCATGTGTGGTCTCTCTCCAAATGGGTTTCCTGCGATGATTGATGGATATATATATATATTTTTTTTTTTGGGGGGGGAATTTCCAGACAAACAGCGGCATCTGAAGAAGGCTAACAGTGCCGAAATGCATCATGCCCATGCTGTATTCAAATAAAGGTTTCCATGGTTTTCCTCGAAGTGGCCTCTTACCTTTCCTTACCTGGAGCGGTTTTCATTGGCTATATATATTGAGATTGACAAAGCCTGTTGCGCAGGCGAAATGCGTCTCTTCCTTTACCTCATGGGTTGAGAGTGTCCTGAATGATTAAATTGATGCCTTATCCATATAGCCTCGTGTCCGTGCCTTCTAGTATCGAGCTTTCTGTGGGAGTTGGATGGAGTGTTCATATATTTATATATATATATATATATATATATATATATATATATATATATATATATATATATATATATATATATATTTTCACAAGAAGAATACGCCGAACACCCAGAAGTAAATTCATCTATTGCTTTATTGGCTGAGAGTCTGTTGTTATGCCACTACGCGTTTCCAACTTCCGTTTCATCAGGTGGCAAAGATTATCTGGTAGCCGTGCCTTATGTTTGGTGCTAGGCATGTTGGGATTTGTAGTCCCTATTACAAGATGTGTGGAGAGCGTGTCCCAAAACGTTGTATCCGATGTCATTTTTGCGTTCCACACCCACTTGTGTCCTTATTTCGGCTGCATGATTTCAATTTGCTTAATGTCTGAATTTTTCTGCGCAGAAAAATTCAGACATTAAGCAAATTGCCCCTGCAAGCCGAACCAGCAGTGAGCGCGCCTCAATGACCGTTTGTGTGTGATATATATATATATATATATATATATATATATATATTACTCACGAAAAGGAAAACCAGCACTCCGCTCTTTGGAAATGAAGATTTATTGAGACACTGTTGAAGCCTACGCGTTTCGAACCTGATGGTTCCTTCTCACGGCAGTGTTACACAGTTGTCCTACTTTACTTACAACTATATATCTTATAATGCTTGTTAAAGTGCATTGTGGGACATGCAGTTCAAGACTGGTTTCGCTTGTTTGTAATATTCTTATTAAGTTTTTATTTCTATGCATGCACACATTTTGCTAAATTGTAGGCTTAGTGCCATACATCAATTCAAGGTTCTATAAGCACTCAGATTGTGTGTCTAGGCAGTGTGTTAGACTGTACACATATTGAAATGTGTCCTTCGTATTAATGCCATGTGTTAATTTATCCGGCTGTGCAGTCATTTAATGATTCCTCGGGCTGAGTGCCCTTGTCACTGCCATTCATTAGACACTGTCATGTGCATACGCATCTTGTAGAGAAAGCAAAAAGTTTTCATTTGGTTATATATAGATTCCCAATTTTTGATTTTGAATATTAATTTCCCTTCGGCATGTTTTAAGAATACATTTGTTCAGAGGTGGAAATAGAGTTCTTCGCTCTCATTCAATCCTATCGGTTGTCTTGTTTTGAAACGCATGATTAGTCTTGATTCTAATCTTCTTAAGTTGTGTTTTTTGTTGCCACCACGTTCATGTTGCTGTATTGCTGCCAAGCCAAAAAAGTGGGTGTCTTTCCACGTCTTGTTGGCATGGGTCGCTATGTGTTTGGCCATAGCATATGTAAAGTCTTTGTTCTGTATTGCACGGATGTGCTCCAACATTCTTTTCTTTAAAGTGCACGTGGTACTTCCGATGTATTGCTTTCCACAATAACATTGTAGCATATAAACTACAAAGCTGGTTTCACATGTGATGTGTTCTCTTATAATGTAAGTCTTGCCTTTGGGATCAGTGGTTGTTTTCATATTTTTACCTATCTTGCAGGCTTTGCAGGTACTGCATCTTACGAAACCTTTCTTCTTTTCGGTGAGCCAATTGGTCTTTTTCTTCTCTTCATAATGGCTATGTACCAGATGGTCCGCAAGGTTGGGAGCTCTTCTATAGGTCATTAGTGGTCTTTCTCCTATGTTTTTGCCTATATCAGGGTCTTTCTGTATCAGGTGCCAGTACTTGCTTAGTATCTTACGTATTTTGTGACATTCCTTGCTGTATGTGACGATCATCCTTGGGGGATTGGTCTTGGTTTGTTCCTTGACCAAATCAATACCTGATGATTTGGGTAATAATGTTTCTGCTCTGGTTTTCATTCTGGCCTTTATTTCTCCCTGGATGATGTCTTCATGTTTATAGCCGCGTTGTAAAAATCTCCTCTTAGTGTCATCGAAATTCTTCTCCATCTCTCTTTCTTCTGAGCAGTTTCTCCGCATTCTTAATAATTCACCATACGGAATGCTTTTCTTCAATTTTTCGGGATGAAAACTTTGTCCGTGCAGAATACTATTTGTGGCTGTCTTTTTCCTGAAAGTTGTAGTATGTATCTGGTTGTTTTGAACATATACTTTTGTGTCCTGGAATTCCACTTCTTTATTGCTTATGTTATAGGTGAATTTTAGGCCAACTGTATTGTTGTTAAGTTCTTCGAAGAAAATTAGAAATTCAGATTTCGTTCCTTTCCATAACAAGAAGAGATCGTCGATGTAGCGTAGCCATAACGCTACATTGACCATATGGTGGTCGTTTTCTTCTCTCCAAGCTACGCTCCTCTCCCACCACCCCATCATGAGGTTAGCGTAGCTTGGAGAGAAGGAAACTCCCATCGCGGTACCGCACTTTTGCATGTAGACCTTCTTATTAAAAAGGAAAACATTGTTGTATAGACAAGTTCTGATCATGTCTATGAGCATTTTGGAATGGTCTCGTTCGGTGATTGGTCGCTGCATTAGGAAATAGAGTACTGCTTTGATGCCTATCTCATGTTCTATTGATGTGTACAACGAGATGACATCAATGGTCACAAGCATGTACGTAGGTTGCCATTGGGTATCCATCAAGATACGCAAAAAGTCCCCGGTATCTTTAATGTACGAACTGAGAGTAGGTACTATCGGGGCAAGGAAAAGATCGACATATTCTGACATGTGTTCATATAGACTGCCACAACTAGAGATGATCGGTCTCCCTGGGGGCTTGTTGAGGGTCTTGTGGATCTTGGGAAGAAAATATATAGTTGGTGTGATGGGATGCTCTACCATTAGGAATTTCTTTTCTTCCTCGGTTATTAATCCTTTTTCTCTCCAACTGTGTAGTTTCATTGCCAGTTCAGTTTTGAGTTTTGGTATTGGGTCATGGGTTAGACACGTATAGTTTTTGGTGTCACCTAGTTGTCGCATGGCCTCTTCCACATAGTCTACTCTCTCCATAATTACTATGTTTCCACCCTTGTCGGTTGGTTTAATCTCGATTGAGTTGTTTTCTTTTAGGGTTTTTAGTGCCAAACGTTCTGCTTTTGATAGATTTTCTTTGTTAATATTTTCAGTTTGTTTCATTTCCTCTAAGTCAGCCAACACTAGATCATAAAAGGTGTCAATTTTGTTCCCAGGGTTTAAGATGGGGCAGAATTTTGATTTATATTTGAATTCTGTTGATCTTCTTTCGTTGGTTGTCACTTCCATTTCTAGTAGTATCTGTGTATCCGTCACTTCTGAGGCCTCTGTTTGGTTGGCTAGTTCGTACGCCGTGCGTTAACATGGAATCTCATTAATTGCGAGTTCGTTTGATGTGTCAATGGAGTCTAGATTCGTCACACTTGTTGTCAAAGGTTGTCGTGTTTGATGGGAGAGTTTGGTGAAGTGTTTTTGAAGTTTTAGTTTCCTCACATATTTGTATAGATCGATTTTAGTGTCCACAATATCCTGATGCATCTCCGGACAGAAGGACAGACCTTTATTAAGAAGTCTACGTTCGTCATCAGAGGGTGTATATCTTGAGAGATTCGTTATCAGGTCTGGTGGTTTTTTATCAGGTGGGTTTTTGTTGTTTATTTTTTGGAAGGTTTGTGATTCCGCAAGTTGTATCCACTTTTTTTTGTTGTTGTTCCTTCCTCTCCTTGTTTTTCGTTTCGTCCTCTTTACTGATAAGTACCCCTTGCCATTGGTCTTGTTGTTTGATTTCTGTTTCTGTTTCTTCCCCTTGGTGCCAGTTGTTCCTGGTATACCAGGGTCAGTTCGTCTAAAAAAGAGAGCCTGCGGAGGTTTCTGTTTGTACGTTGCTCTCCCTCACTGATCTCTGATTCCGGTTCGCTGGATGATGGTGTGGTAGTTGGTTCACCTGGTGGTTTCCATTGTTGTTTGAATATATCATATTTTTTGGCAAATGTTAAAATTGTGCCAAATTCATAGTCGTCCTCGTCTCTACGGAATTTTCTTTGTTTCCGTAATTGTACCTCCTCCTCATGTTTGTCTAGGTTTTTCTCCATGTCCATGCGCAATTTTTTGACAGTTGCACTGTCTTCTTTTGAAGCTGTGATTTGGTTTTCAATGTCTTTTATTTTGTCATGAAATTCCTCTACGTCTTTTCTCGCATATTTAATGATGATTAACATCATATTCCGTGAGCAGTCCATGTTATTCATGCCCCACTCTTCTAGCATCTCCGGTTTGGTGTCTGGGTGGTTTGGGAGGGTGAAGATGCGCAAGCCCCTCGGAACCATTTTATGTTTAATGTATTTCTCGAGGGTTAGTATTTCCCATGATCTCTAAATTTCTTTTCTCATCAGCTTTTCTAGTTGCATGAAAAGCTGTTTCACTGTGGTTGTTGTTGGTTGTGATTCTTTTCTTGTTTCCTCTCTACCACGTTCGGGTCTTTCTCTCCCTTTTTGGAATATGCTTTTTCCAAAAAGGGAGAGAAAGACCCGAACGTGGTAGAGAGGAAACAAGAAAAGAAATAAATCAAAATTCTGCCCCATCTTAAACCCTGGGAACAAAATTGACACCTTTTATGATCTAGTGTTGGCTGACTTAGAGGAAATGAAACAAACTGAAAATATTAACAAAGAAAATCTATCAAAAGCAGAACGTTTGGCACTAAAAACCCTAAAAGAAAACAACTCAATCGAGATTAAACCAGCCGACAAGGGTGGAAACATAGTAATTATGGAGAGAGTGGACTATGTGGAAGAGGCCATGCGACAACTAGGTGACACCAAAAACTACACGTGTCTAACCCATGACCCAACACCAAAACTCAAAACTGAACTGGCAATGAAACTACACAGTTGGAGAGAAAAAGGATTAATAACCGAGGAAGAAAAGAAATTCCTAATGGTAGAGCATCCCATCACACCAACTATATATTTTCTTCCCAAGATCCACAAGACCCTCAACAAGCCCCCAGGGAGACCGATCATCTCTAGTTGTGGCAGTCTATATGAACACATGTCAGAATATGTTGATCATTTCCTTGCCCCGATAGTACCTACTCTCAGTTCGTACATTAAAGATACCGGGGACTTTTTGCGTATCTTGATGGATACCCAATTGCAACCTACGTACATGCTTGTGACCATTGATGTCATCTCGTTGTACACATCAATAGAACATGAGATAGGCATCAAAGCAGTACTCTATTTCCTAATGCAGCGACCAATCACCGAACGAGACCATTCCAAAATACTCATAGACATGATCAGAACTTGTCTATACAACAATGTTTTCCTTTTTAATAAGAAGGTCTAAAAGTGCGGTACCGCGATGGGAGTTTCCTTCTCTCCAAGCTACGCTAACCTCATGATGGGGTGGTGGGAGAGGAGCGTAGCTTGGAGAGAAGAAAACAACCACCATATGGTCAATGTAGCGTTATGGCTACGCTACATCGACGATCTCTTCTTGTTATGGAAAGGAACGAAATCTGAATTTCTAATTTTCTTCGAAGAACTTGACAACAATACAGTTGGCCTAAAATTCACCTATAACATAAGCAATAAAGAAGTGGAATTCTTGGACACAAAAGTATATGTTCAAAACAACCAGATACATACTACAACTTTCAGAAAAAAGACAGCCACAAATAGTATTCTGCACGGACAAAGTTTTCATCCCGAAAAATTGAAGAAAAGCATTCGTATGGTGAATTATTAAGAATGCGGAGAAACTGCTCAGAAGAAAGAGAGATGGAGAAGAATTTCGATGACACTAAGAGGAGATTTTTACAACGCGGCTATAAACATGAAGACATCATCCAGGGAGAAATAAAGGCCAGAATGAAAACCAGAGCAGAAACATTATTACCCAAATCATCAGGTATTGATTTGGTCAAGGAACAAACCAAGACCAATCCCCCAAGGATGATCGTCACATACAGCAAGGAATGTCACAAAATACGTAAGATACTAAGCAAGTACTGGCACCTGATACAGAAAGACCCTGATATAGGCAAAAACATAGGAGAAAGACCACTAATGACCTATAGAAGAGCTCCCAACCTTGCGGACCATCTGGTACATAGCCATTACGAAGAGAAGAAAAAGACCAATTGGCTCACCGAAAAGAAGAAAGGTTTCGTAAGATGCAGTACCTGCAAAGCCTGCAAGATAGGTAAAAATATGAAAACAACCACTGATCCCAAAGGCAAGACTTACATTATAAGAGAACACATCACATGTGAAACCAGCTTTGTAGTTTATATGCTACAATGTTATTGTGGAAAGCAATACATCGGAAGTACCACGTGCACTTTAAAGAAAAGAATGTTGGAGCACATCCGTGCAATACAGAACAAAGACTTTACATATGCTATGGCCAAACACATAGCGACCCATGCCAACAAGACGTGGAAAAGACACCCACTTTTTTGGCTTGGCAGCAATACAGCAACATGAACGTGGTGGCAACAAAAAACAAAACTTAAGAAGATTAGAATCAAGACTAATCATGCGTTTCAAAACAAGACAACCGATAGGATTGAATGAGAGCGAAGAACTCTATTTCCACCTCTGAACAAATGTATTCTTAAAACATACCGAAGGGAAATTAATATTCAAAATCAAAAATTGGGAATCTATATATAACCAAATGAAAACTTTTTGCTTACTCTACAAGATGCGTATGCACATGACAGTGTCTAATGAATGCCAGGTGACCCAGGAGGCTTTAACAGCAAGTAGCAAGTGTGAGGAATTATGTACTATACTTACCTGTACCTCACGCTGTGCTCATTCCGCTGTGTAGCCCACCACCGCCACTGCGCTATAACAATTCCCGCTATAAATCACTCTAGCCATGAAAACGCCCATGGCCACGTTCAAACTGCCGCTCTAAGTCGTTCACGCACTTTAGTAGTCGGCATCACGTTGTGTTACCTTAATGTACCATACTCATTGGTTCTCCCTTGTATAATTGGTTCTCCCTTGTATGTCTGTCTATGTCTCTGTGTTTTATGTACAGTAAAGCAGAGGGAATCCCCCTCTAACACGTACAGCACCTTAGCGAGTGCGACACTTTTATCACACACAAAATCACTTAATATAGTTTATTTTTCACCCACACATACTCATTGGTCCTGAGGAAAGCCAGTTTTAACAAAAGGCCTGGCTGAAACATGTAGACCACACAGGACGTAGGAGCTCTTAATACACTCCACAACGTCCGCAAGCCTTTTTATTTGCTAACAGGGGCCCAGGAATTAAAATTATCCTTATACCCTCGGGAACTGGGACCACCTGCATAGCTTTTAACATCACGTTCATACCCACTATTCACTGCACACTCAGTAAGCATACCTGCTCCTCAGTAATCTGGAGTCGCAGCACACCCGGGACACATTCGGTGTCACTGTGGTGGGCCCAATGATGAAGCATGACACGAACTAGGTTGGTGTGTGAGGGCTTCATGATCAAACCAAATGGTTTGCCTACAGACGTACCTTCTGAGCCTCATTTAACACAACTTAGCTAGTCCCTTTTTGATATTCCTAGTGTCTAATGAATGGAAGTGACAAGGGCACTCAGCCCGAGGAATCATTAAATGACTGCACAGCCGGATAAATTAACACATGGCATTAATACGAAGGACACATTTCAATATGTGTACAGTCTAACACACTGCCTAGACACACAATCTGAGTGCTTATAGAACCTTGAATTGATGTATGGCACTAAGCCTACAATTTAGCAAAATGTGTGCATGCATAGAAATGAAAACTTAATAAGAATATTACAAACAAGCGAAACCAGTCTTGAACTGCATGTCCCACAATGCACTTTAACAAGCATTATAAGATATATAGTTGTAAGTAAAGTAGGACAACTGTGTAACACTGCCGTGAGAAGGAACCATCAGGTTCGAAACGCGTAGGCTTCAACAGTGTCTCAAAAAATCTTCATTTCCAAAGAGCGGAGTGCTGGTTTTCCTTCTCGTGAGTAATAGTTTACGGGACCCGGTCCTGGCCCCGAACCAAGCACCGACTTGCCAAGTTGTTCCCTCTGCGACGGGATCGTTTGTGAGTAATATATATATATATATATATATATATATATATATATATATATATATATATGTATATTAAAATCATAAAAAAACTTCTCCCTTATCTCCCACCCTCAGCCACAAAAACCTTGATTAGCACTCTCATCATGTCCAAAGTGGAATACTGCAATAGTTTATTTGTTAATGCACAAGAAAGAGTTCTTAACAAATTCCAGTTGATGCAGAATGCAGCTGCTAGGCTACTGACAGGCACTCCCAAATTCAGTTCCATCTCCAAAGTATTATAACAACTTCACTGGCTACCGATCAGAAACAGAACCAAGTTTAAGGCACTATCCATTGCCTATAAAGCCATTCACTCCCCCGGACCTGACTTCCTTAAACAATCCCTTCGCCCCTACAATCCCCCCAGACAACTACGATCCTCCACTGCCAATCTCCTGATTGTTCCATGCACGAAGAAAGTCTCTTGGGGTGACAGATCTTTTCTCTGTGCCACTTCCAAACTCTGGAACAAACTCCCCTTCCACATTAAGACTAGTCCTACATTGCTCACCTTTAGGAAACAGATAAAGACATGGCTCTTTAATCAATAAATCCAGTACTTTTACCTATCCTGCTTCAGTCCCTAGCGCCGAGACACCCCGGGTAGTTGTGCGCTTTATAAATTGAATAAACATAAACACCCAACACAACCGTCGTCGTACAATATCCAAAGACAACAAGTTGAGGCCCAAGTGCATTCAATGTGAGAATTTTAATGGCAGTAACACCAGGGTGTTACTGCCGTTAAAATTCTCACCTTGAATGCACTTGGGCCTCAGCTTGTTGTCTTTGGATATGGACGACGACGGTTGTGTTGGATTTATTGGGGTCAGGCGAACCCCGCTGCGGCCCGCCATCAAGAAGTGGCGCGGGCTCATATCGCCATTTGCGTTGGATATATATATATATTTTTTGCACTTTAGATCTTTAAGATGGCGCAACTCGATAATTTTTGTATTACAAAGTTTTTCTACTTTCACGTCCATTGTTGACTAGACATTAGTATGTATTTATTCAGGCCCTCGCTGCAATGTGCTTTTTGAATATATGCATTTGCATTTTATATGGTTTTACACCTAGGCCCTTGTGTAATATGCTTTTTGATATATGCACTAGCACTTTTGTAGATGGACTATTGTACGACGACGGTTGTGTTGGATTTTTTGGGGTCAGGCGAACCCCGCTGCGGCCCGCCAGCAAGAAGTGGCACGGGCTCATATCGCCATTTGCGTTGGATATATATATATATATATATATATATATATATATATATATATATATATCTTTTTTTTGCATTTTAGATCTTTAAGATGGCGCAACTCGATAATTTTTGTATTACAAAGTTTTTCTACTTTCACGTCCATTGTTGACTAGATATTAGTATGTATTTACGGTACAAAAGGTGGTGGTGATGGACGGAGCATCTGAACCAATCAAACACTCACACCCAGTCAAAAGATCTGGGTTTGATCCATCACCGTTCTTTCGCCCACTCTGCCACCCCAGTTCAGACATGGCTATATACAAATCAGTCTGACCCAGTGCCTCATGGGAACAGTCCAGCCGAACTGCCAAGCCATGCCTTCCCTGGACCGGAAACAAGCTTCCGAGGACCGGTTTCTGGCATTCCAGCCGTCTTCAGCCCGACTTGCTTGAATCCAGTGGCAAAGTGAGCAAGGGACTCACGTCTGAGCATACCCTGCCACACTTATGGCGGCCAAAGCGGTACAAAAGGGGGTGGTGATGGACGGAGCATCTGAACCAATCAAACACTCACACCCAGTCAAAAGATCTGGGTTTGATCCATCACCGTTCTTTAGCCCACTCTGCCACCCCAGTTCAGACATGGCTATATGCAAATCAGTCTGATCCTGTGCCTCATGGGAACAGTTCAGCCCGAACTGCCAAGCCATGCCTTCCCTGGACCGGAAACAAGCTTCCGAGGACCGGTTTCTGGCATTACATCCGTCTTCAGCCCGGCTTGCTTGAATCCAGTGGCAAAGTGAGCAAAGGACTCACGTCTGAGCATACCCTGCCACACTTATGGCGGCCAAAGCGGTACAAAAGGGGGTGGTGATGGACGGAGCATCTGAACCAATCAAACACTCACACCCAGTCAAAAGATCTGGGTTTGATCCATCACCGTTCTTTAGCCCACTCTGCCACCCCAGTTCAGACATGGCTATATGCAAATCAGTCTGACCATGTGCCTCATGGGAACAGTCCAGCCCAAACTGACAAGCCATGCCTTCCCTGGACCGGAAACAAGCTTCCGAGGACCGGTTTCTGGCATTCCAGCCATCTTCAGCCCGGCTTGCTTGAATCCAGTGGCAAAGTGAGCAAGGGACTCACGTCTGAGCATACCCTGCCACACTTATGGCGGCCAAAGCAGTACAAAAGGGGGTGGTGATGGACGGAGCATCTGAACCAATCAAACACTCACACCCAGTCAAAAGATCTGGGTTTGATCCATCACCGTTCTTTAGCCCACTCTGCCACCCCAGTTCAGACATGGCTATATGCAAATCAGTCTGACCCTGTGCCTCATGGCAACAGTCCAGCCCGAACTGCCAAGCCATGCCTTCCCTGGACGGGAAACAAGCTTCCGAGGACCGGTTTCTGGCATTCCAGCCGTCTTCAGCCCGGCTTGCTTGAATCCAGTGGCAAAGTGAGCAAGGGACTCACGTCTGAGCATACCCTGCCACACTTATGGCGGCCAAAGCGGTACAAAAGGGGGTGGTGATGGACCGAGCATCTGAACCAATCAAACACTCACACCCAGTCAAAAGATCTGGGTTTGATCCATCACCGTTCTTTAGCCCACTCTGCCACCCCAGTTCAGCCATGGCTATATGCAAATCAGTCTGACCCTGTGCCTCATGGGAACAGTCCAGCCCGAACTGCCAACCCATGCCGTCCCTGGACCGGAAACAAGCTTCCGAGGACGGGTTTCTGGCATTCTAGCAGTCTTCAGCCCGGCTTGCTTGAATCCAGTGGCAAAGTGAGCAAGGGACTCACATCTGAGCATACCCTGCCACACTTATGGCGGCCAAAGCGGTACAAAATACTAATACCTATTAGTATGTATTTATTCAGGCCCTCCCTTCAATGTGTTTTTTGAATATATGCTTATGCATTTTGTATGGTTTTACACCTAGGCCCTTGTGTAATATGCTTTTTGATATATGCACTAGCACTTTTGTAGATGGATTTAATGCTTCTTCCCTTTATGATGTTCCTTGATAGTTGCATTAGCATTTTATCTGTTTATATAGTCAGGTTTTTGGCTATGTGTCCTTTGATATGTGCACTGGCATTTCAGATGGTCACATACGCTATGCTTAATTGTCCATTTATTTTCTCTTTAACTATGATATGTCAAATGTTTTAAGTGTCTTCAAATTGAATTGATTTATCAATTGTATTCAATGGGCCGATGATTAGGGCACTTGCCGTGATTGCATTATGGGAGTGGTCTGATGTCAAATAAGTATGCGGATTGCGCACTCCTCTATTTTTTCCAAACTGAAAAAGGTGTGGTGTGCTCCAAGGATTTCACTCCCTGACATCAGAAGTGTAGTAATCAAATCAATGTCCGTGGCACTTAACGTAAGTGCCAACTCCTTGGGCACAACCTTTAAGAATCTGTTCCTTTTTGTTATCCCAAAATTAAAGAAATATTTTCACTCAAGTTATTGTTTCAAATTTTTTCTTTTCATTTATTTCATGTTGTCTTCACATGAAAACGATTTCTCATTTGATTATAAGCAACAGGTTTCATGTTTTAACGTTGGTATAACACATATAGGTACATCACTACCCAATGCATTTCGGACGACTGTCCTTCGTCAGGGGTATTCTGTAAACAAAATAAACATTCTATGTATCAAATCCTCACGAGATTGCCTAATAACATATGTATCCAACATAGGTGCAACGAGTTTTGAAAGTGCATTCAAATTGCTTCTTATATCCCAAGACATGCTCAGTGGTTATTTAATGTGCTCTGTACGGTGTTCGAGTGTTTATAAAAAGTGACAAACCCAGTTACGTGTCTCAACAAAAAGAATGCAGCCCATAGTTTCAGTAGCCCAACCCTTCAGGTGCTCATTTCACGTGGCAGCGTATATAAAGATTAAGTTACGGTCGAATTATGCAACTCAAAAAGAGCCAGTAACATGCATATGCATATTCGTTCAAAAACTTACTTGTGTGATAATGTAGACCCAAGCGTCTACCTCGTTCGCCCTTCGCTACCGAGTGCAGAAAGTATCTCAATATATGCGGAAGTGAATTCACCCGTGTGTTACCAACATAAAAAAAGGACTGTGTAAACGGCGGCCATCTTATAGTGGTGAAAATCCCAAAACGAACTCAGTTAAAAAACGTAATGTGTATGTGTTACAGCAAATGAGTTAATGAATAAAAAATTAATGAAGGAAGTTAGTCTTGGGATGTAGAATGAACATGACACAAACATATGAATGTCTCTCAAAGATAGCATAAAAACTCCATACGATCATTTAAACCATGAGGTTTAGAAGATTGCAAGAACTTAATCCAATGATTCTCACGTTTCAACAAAAAGTTGTTATTGTCCCTGTCATCACGCTTTTCCACGACCTCTACAGCAGCAAATCTAAGCTGGCTGACATTGTGTTTATGGTCCTTAAAATGCAGTGCTAAAGCAGATTTTGTGTTCTCAGTTCTTATATTGCTCTTATGCTCGTTAATGCGTACTTTTAGTTTGCGTGATGTTTTTCCAGTGTACACCAGTCCGCATGGGCACTTAATTATGTAGATCACGTTTTCTGTGTCACACGTAGCATTCAACCTTAAATTAATGTTAGTGCCCTTCATTGGATGTTTCATGGATGGCCCTTTTATCAAATTATTGCAATTTCTGCAGTTCAAACAAGGTTGGTTACCTTTGAAGGTAACAGAAGAAGATGTTCCAGGCTTCTTAATGATTTCTTTCAAATTATTCGCCCTAGTATATGCAAATAATGGTTGATCTTTGAAAATTTGGTTGAAATCCTGTTCAGTACTGACAATTGGCCAATGTTTCAATATTGAGGCTTTGTACGCTTTTGAAACCACTGAAAATTTCGAGACAACCACAGGTCTCTTCATTTCATCTTTTCTTTTTGTCGTTAAAGCGTCTTGTCGGGTGATCTTGTCACATCTTTCCTTGGTATTGATTAGGGTAGATTGAGGGTAACCTCGTTGTCTGAAACGTTCCATCATGCTGATGGCTTGTTCTTCATATTTATCAGACTCTGATACTATCCTCTTAACCCTAAGTAACTGGGAGAATGGAAGATGGTTTTTGAGAGGTTTTTGGTGGAATGACGTATAATGTAATATGTTGTTTTTATCTGTCTCCTTTCTGTATATATTGGTTTCCAAATGATTGTTTACTCTTGTGACACTCACATCCAAGAAAGTGATGGTGTCTTGACTCTTTACAGCAGTGAATTGTATCCGGTCATTGATGTGATTGAGTTGTGTTAATGCTGTTTCCAAGGATGTTTGGTCACCTTGCCATAGGACAAATATATCATCGATATATCGCAGGAACACCCTGGCATGTGTATCCCAAGGATGACAATTCAAGATATAATTCTCTTCAAAATGTTTCATGAATGCGTTTGCATAGACCGGCGCTGCACAGTTGCCCATGGAAGTTCCGGACAGCTGTGCATAACACTGGCCCTCCCATGAAAAATAACTTTGATACAGAGTGAAGTGCATCAATTGTAGAATGAAAAGCTGGAAATCCGTCTCCAAATCAGAATTTAGCAAAATGTTCTCTATAGCTTCTAAGCCAAGATCATGCGGTATGCTAGTGTACAACGCTTTCACGTCTATAGAGCACAACCAGATGGAATCATTGTCTTCAAAGGTGATGTCATCTATCTGATGCAAAAAGTCTGTCGTATCTTTCACATAGGTGCGTGATAGTTGAATCAATGGTTGTAGATATCTATCAATCAATTTACCAGTGTTCTCATGGATTCTACCCCGAGTTGAAACGATTGGTCTAAATGGTGGGTGTCTTAAATCTTTATGAATTTTCGGTAGCATGTACATGCTGGGTGTCCTTGGATTACTTGGAGTCAAATATTGTTTTGTTTTTTGATTGATCACACCGTTGGTATGTGATGTGGACAAAATGTTGATCAATACTTCCATATATTGCCGGGTTGGATTTTGCTGCATCAGGCTATAAGTATTGGTATCTGAAAGATGCTCCTGTACTCGTTCTCGATAATAGGTGGTGTCCATTAGAACTAGGGCACCCCCTTTATCTGCGGATTGGTATGTGAGTTCCTCTCTTTTAGCTAAATTTTTGAGAATCGAGTATTCTTTGTTAGACATGTTGATCAGTTTTTTCTTCTTAGTATAGTTGAAGCTTGAAATGTCATTTTTTACTAGGTTTTCAAAGATATCCAGAGACTTATGGCTTACTGGTGCCATGAATGTGCTCCTTGCTCGTAGTCCTTTCAATTGATCAACTTGATTACCATCTGTTATTGGTGCAATGTTCTCAAAGAAATGTCTTAAGCGCAAGGTGCGCATGAATTTGAATAAACTAATTTCAAGCTCCAATTCGTTGGTATGGCTGGTTGGGATAAAAGAGGTGCCTCTTTGTAACACTTTCATTTCTTGTTCTGACAGATTGTAAGACGAAATTGTACTCCTGGGCTGAGGTCTATGCCAGGAGACGCCAGAATAGACCGCAGAAATCCAACACTGGAACAGAGACATCTTCCTCTGAGGAGGACACACGTATTGACACAAGATGGTTAAGCACGCAAGAACCTTCCACAAGCACAGAATCATCTAATTTGGCTGCGGTTTCTTTTTTAGGGGAAGGAGAAGGACAAAAAGAAGACCCAGGAGGAGTCAAACAAAAAGAAAAGGAAAAGGAAAAAGAGACGGAAAGGGACCTCAGGAATACGACACTCAGCAAAAGGGTGGAGAAGCCAAAGAAGAAACCAACTTAGTAGTGAACAGAAAGGAGACAGATAAAAACAACATATTACATTATACGTCATTCCACCAAAAACCTCTCAAAAACCATCTTCCATTCTCCCAGTTACTTAGGGTTAAGAGGATAGTATCAGAGTCTGATAAATATGAAGAACAAGCCATCAGCATGATGGAACCTTTCAGACAACGAGGTTACCCTCAATCTATCCTAATCAATACCAAGGAAAGATGTGACAAGATCACCCGACAAGACGCTTTAACGACAAAAAGAAAAGATGAAATGAAGAGACCTGTGGTTGTCTCGAAATTTTCAGTGGTTTCAAAAGCGTACAAAGCCTCAATATTGAAACATTGGCCAATTGTCAGTACTGAACAGGATTTCAACCAAATTTTCAAAGATCAACCATTATTTGCATATACTAGGGCGAATAATTTGAAAGAAATCATTAAGAAGCCTGGAACATCTTCTTCTGTTACCTTCAAAGGTAACCAACCTTGTTTGCACTGCAGAAATTGCAATAATTTGATAAAAGGGCCATCCATGAAACATCCAATGAAGGGCACTAACATTAATTTAAGGTTGAATGCTACGTGTGACACAGAAAACGTGATCTACATAATTAAGTGCCCATGCGGACTGGTGTACACTGGAAAAACATCACGCAAACTAAAAGTACGCATTAACGAGCATAAGAGCAATATAAGAACTGAGAACACGAAATCTGCTTTAGCACTGCATTTTAAGGACCATAAACACAATGTCAGCCAGCTTAGATTTGCTGCTGTAGAGGTCGTGGAAAAGCGTGATGACAGGGACAATAACAACTTTTTGTTAAAACGTGAGAATCATTGGATTAAGTTATTGCAATCTTCTAAACCTCATGGTTTAAATGATCGTATGGAGTTTTTATGCTATCTTTGAGAGACATTCATATGTTTGTGTCATGTTCATTCTACATCCCAAGACTAACTTCCTTCATTAATTTTTTATTCATTAACTCATTTGCTGTAACACATACAAATTACGTTTTTTAACTGAGTTCGTTTTGGGATTTTCACCACTATAAGATGGCCGCCGTTTACACAGTCCTTTTTTTATGTTGGTAACACACGGGTGAATTCACTTCCGCATATATTGAGATACTTTCTGCACTCGGTAGCGAAGGGCGAACGAGGTAGACGCTTGGGTCTACATTATCACACAAGTAAGTTTTTGAACGAATATGCATATGCATGTTACTGGCTCTTTTTGAGTCGCATAATTCGACCGTAACTTAATCTTTATATACGCTGCCACGTGAAATGAGCACCTGAAGGGTTGGGCTACTGAAACTATGGGCTGCATTCTTTTTGTTGAGACACGTAACTGGGTTCGCCACTTTTTATAAACACTCGAACACCGTACAGAGCACATTAAATAACCACTGAGCATGTCTTGGGATATAAGAAGCAATTTGAATGCACTTTCAAAACTCGTTGCACCTATGTTGGATACATATGTTATTAGGCATTCTCGTGAGGATTTGATACATAGAATGTTTATTTTGTTTACAGAATACCCCTGACGAAGGACAGTCGTCCGAAATGCATTGGGTAGTGATGTACCTATATGTGTTATACCAACGTTAAAACATGAAACCTGTTGATTATAATCAAATGAGAAATCGTTTTCATGTGAAGACAACATGAAATAAATGAAAAGAAAAAATTTGAAACAATAACTTGAGTGAAAATATTTCTTTAATTTTGGGATAACAAAAAGGAACAGATTCTTAAAGGTTGTGCCCAAGGAGTTGGCACTTACGTTAAGTGCCACGGACATTGAAGTGGTCTGATGTCTACATGTGCAATTACAATTTTTATCATTATGATAATTTATGTATTTTTATGTCCAATTGCACTTTAGCGTTATTTGAACAAACTATACATACAAAAATTGAAACGGTCTTCTCTGTGAAAAGAAAGCGATGTAATGTCGAAATATTTGTTGCTTTGCCATAGACTTTTGTTTATATTCTCCACTGATGCTTTGCTGCCGGCCAGTTTATTTTTTAAAGCTGGTTGGGCTTTTAATTCACTTTAAAAATGCAATGTCTGCTGGGGCGCGTCATGTGACCAAGCTCCTTCGTGGAGTGAAACGCGTCAAGGAAAGACACTTGTCTCATTATGCTGAATAAATGAGCTATGCTGCTTGCACTTTGAACCTGTGTGGTGGTCTGTGATTAAAAGGAGTTTCGAAGAGGTCCGCACCTGTATTTCGTCCGCCTTGTATTTGGCGGCCAGGAGTTCTTTCGCATATATATATATATATATATATATATATATATATATATATATATATATATATATATATATATATATATATATATATATATATATATATATATATATATATATATATATATATATATATATATATATATATATATATATATATATATATATATATATATATATATATATGTATTGTTTGCAACTGCATGATGTAATCTTCGCGAAATTCTCCCAAAAAAAAGTCTATCCAGGTAATATCCAGAAAGTTTGGGGGAGATTCATAAAGCGGGGGCTCAGAAAAAAGGGGGGTACCAAAATGCATTTTCTCCATGTTAATTCCCGTAGGAAATTTTGTGACGAGCTACGGCCCGAACTGCTGAACGGAGTTACCCCAAATTTGACAAAAAGGTAGAGCTTGGTTCAGAAAGCGACCTTTTTAAAAAAAAAAAAATTGTGTAAATCCGTTTAGTAGTTTTTGAGAAATTCAAAAAATAAGATTAAAAAAATCAATTTCCCATAGGAAACTTTGGGCAAGGCTACAGCGGAAACTACTGAACAGAATTACCCCAGATTTGGAAAAAAGGTAGTGCTTGGATCAGACAGCGACCTTTTTTTTAAATGGTGTAAATCCATTCAGTAGTTGCTGAGAAATTAGAAAAATAAAAGTTTTGATATCTGGGTGGAGTCTAACTCCTGAGCACAAGCTTCACTCTGATTGGCTGCTAACACTCCAAAGCAGGAAGTGTTGGCAGCCAAGTAGAAGCGAGTCACCAGAAAACAGAGAAACAAAGGTATAAAACAAGAGAAGGTGTGCAGGGTAGAAACATCCAGACCCCCTAGGCCTGCTCAGGGGGCACCAGAAGGACTCCCAGGGCCAAAAAAAAGCATTAAAAAAAAAAATTAATTTGGCGCAATTCACGCTGGGGTCGCGGGTTCCTGCATTCTATTTTAATGAGGCCCCTGGGTGGGCTAGGTTCCGGGGGCAGTTCTTTAAAAATAATAGCAGGGGCTCACTGGGGCTTTGGGGGCCCATGGGGCCCCGCAATCCCGCGGCTTCACTCATGTTGAGAGGGAGGTTGCGGGCCCCCTCCTGGAGCTCTCCATGTGCTTATAACTTTGGCGTCTTTTGACAAATCTTTACAAAATTTTCCAAAACGTTTCTCTTTTTTGATCAGCTCTTATCTTGAAAGTTATGGGGTGATTGGTCAAGAGGGGGCTGTGAAAAAAGGGGGGCCCAAAACGTGTTTTCTCAATGCATTTTTTATAGGAAACTTTAGACAAGGCTACAGGTCAAACTGATGAACGGAATTTCGCCAAATCTGGCAGGGAGAAAATTCTTGGTCCAGAAAGCATGCTTTTGTTTAAATGATGTAAATCCGTTCAGTAGTTTTTGAAAAATATCAAATGTGACAGATATAGATATTTGGTAATTCTGACATGTTATTGGCTGAGGGGTTACGAGCACGAGCTTGCGGCTGCTTGGCTGTGAACGGTTGAAATGAGGAAGTGTTGGCAGGCATTTTGTGACTTAGTCCATCAGCTCGCATCTCTCCGTCTACAAGCCATCGCGTCCGTAGTTCTACCTCTGCGAGGCAACACTGAAAACATACTGCAGCTCTGTCTGTGCGAGATACCCCTTTCACTGTCCCTCTCCCCACATCACCGGCTCGCTCCCCACATTACAAGAAACCAGGACCTCGGTATGTTGAGGTGTACCAAAAAAATGCCTCGGTGAACAGAAACCCCTATCCGGCTACCTATAGTATGTCATTCGTTCTCCATACTACAGCGGCGCTACCAGTGATTAGATATCCAAGAACAATGCGACTCAGGTCCTCTCAGAATTCGTGGAAACAAGACACTCTTTCGCTTAGACACTCATACCTGTTCACAATGTGAGTAACCAGAGACTTTGTACAGTTTAAAATATTTATTTCAACTAACGAGCGCTGAAATGCAGTACACGTGCTAAGGTGAGCAAAGAAATGCATGTAAACAATACAATCAGCATAGTTACAATTGCAAAAAGTACCGATTGGGGAAAGCATATTATAATGTCAGTGGATTAAGCCAAATAGCGCTTACCGCCCTCACCATGCTACAAGCTATGTTTATTATATCAGTGGAAGACCTCTGGCTCATTCGTTCTCTGTACTACAGCGGAGCTACCAATGATTAGATATCCTAGAACAATGCGACTCAGGTCCTCTCAGAATTCGTGGGAACAAGACACTCTTTCGCTTAGAGACTCATACCTGTTCACAATGTGAGTAACCAGAGACTTGGTATAGTTTGAAATGTTTATTTTAACTAACGAGCGCTGTAATGTAGACACGTTCTAAGGTGAGCAAAGAAATGCATGTAAACAATACAATCAGCATAGTTACAACTGCATAAAGTACTAATGGGGAAAGCATATTATAATGTCAGTGATTAAGCCAAATAGGGCGTACCACCCTCCCCATGCTACAAGCTATGTTTATTAAATTAGTGGAAGACCTCTGGCTCATTCGTTCTCCGTTCTATAGCGGAGGTACCAATGATTAGATATCCTAGAACAATGCCACTCAGGTCCTCTAAGAATTCGTGGGAACAAGACACTTTCGCTTAGACACTCACACCTGTTCACAATGTGAGTAACCAGAGACTTTGTATAGTTTAAAATGTTTAATTGAACTAACAAGGTCTGTAATGTAGTACACGTACTAAGGTGATTAAAGAAATGCATGTAAACAATACAATCAGCATAGTTACAATTGCAGAAAGTACGAATGGGGAAAGTATATTATAATGTCAGTGGATTAAGCCATATAGCAGTTACCTCCCTCCCCATGCTAAGCGATATGTTTAATGTATCAGTGGAAGACCTCTGGGCCTGGACAGCGGAACCCCCTACCTCAAGTCTTATATGATAGGATTTACATCCCCGGACAAGCACAGCTCTTCCTCGAGAAAGATTGTTGTCCAAGTGTGTGTAATTTGCATCCTGTTCAATATTAAAAGCACTCAAAATTTCAGAAGTGGAGGTCTGTTCCATGTTATGTCTGTATATGCGTGGGACGGGCCAAAGCTGAATAACCAGCAATGTTGTTTTCTGCTCTTGAACACGGCGTACAGACAAAATAGTGAAAGGCAGACAGTTGCCATGCGAAGCAGCGAAAACAGTAGTGTCTACGAGAGCCAATACATTTAGAGTTGTTTGGAAAAAGTGGCTAAAATGGCTGTGATGCAAGGTACGAACGCATGCTAACTTAGCAAAGTTTATTGGCACCTCGAAACCCCCATGACACCCTCCCCTTTGGGCGGTCCAACGCTACGTGAGCAAAGTAGAACACAGAGTCCAAAAAGTCTGAGCCAAGAAGAGCAGATATCCAATATAGGAAAATGAAGTAGGCGTAGAATGTCAACAGTGTTGAAAAGAGAAAAATGTAATAATACCATGGCAAGAGAGAATTTACATTTTTTTTTAAACCCATGTGGCACACCCAAATTACTCCATCAGTGTGTAAGAGCAGTAAGTTGCAACAGCTTCCAACAGGAAATAATTATTATTGTCTGAAAAAGTAGACTCCATCCAATTCAACAATTCGAAGGAGCAACTGTGCTCTTTGATTATCAGTGCTTCCAGCACCATAGCAGGGCAACTGACTAGCAGAGTGGTGGCAGCTCTCTGTGTGGTTTGCTAAGAGCTCATGCAGATTGCGAGGGGACCCTCATCTGCATGCTATCGAGGCCGGTCTGAAATGCTTAATTGCTGAACTCAGCGTGATTTTTAAAAACGTATTTTACTAGATGCAATTGATGTACGAATTGTATATTCTTGTTAAGGTTCTTTTAAACTGAAATATCTTACCACTATTGTTCTGCCCTTTGCACCCTTAGCCCCGTTCCATCGCGGCTCTGTGCCGTTTGTGTGGAGGGCAGGGTCAGCTCCATTGCGCCTCAGCGCTGGCTCACTAATCCCACGGAGGTAGTGTTACAGCTGGGGGCGGGGCATAGGATATAAGTAGAAGCAGGATTGGGCAGCTCTGTTGACTAGCAGAGTGGTGGCAGCTCTCTGTGTGGTTTGCTAAGAGCTCATGCAGATTGCGCGGGGACCCTCATCTGCATGCTATCGAGGCCGGTCTGAAATGCTTAATTGCTGAACTCAGCGTGATTTTTAAAAACGTATTTTACTAGATGCAATTGATGTACGAATTGTATATTCTTGTTAAGGTTCTTTTAAACTGAAATATCTTACCACTATTGTTCTACCCTTTGCACCCTTAGCCCCGTTCCATCGCGGCTCTGTGCAGTTTGTGTGGAGGGCAGGGTCAGCTCCATTGCGCCTCAGCGCTGGCTCACTAATCCCACGGAGGTAGTGTTACAGCTGGGGGCGGGGCATAGGATATAAAATGGCCACCCGAAAGCGCAGCGGTAGAGCGCAGCGGGAGCGCCGTCACCGCGCCGAAGCCGCGCCTAAGGGGTGCCAGTCTGCGCCAGTCCGCGCTAGACCCGCGCCCAGCGCCCCTTTCCTCGGCCGGGTATCCTGCCAGTCTAGTAAGTTCTTGAAATATTCTTTTTCTGACCTGCTAGGTATAAAAAACACTATGTTCCTGAAAGAGTGCCCACTTTTTAACTTAACTGAGTGCTCTAACATGTCACATACAATCTGCCCAAACTGTAATTTTAAAGCTACGGGTTCCTTCATACAGATACCACTGATATCAGGAGCTCCTAGTAACGTGACTACACGCATTAAATGTGCACTGGTGAATGCCAGATCTATGTGTAAACATAGAGAAGATGTGGCCGAATTAATTTCAGCACACAAATTAGATATTCTGTTTATAACAGAGACATGGGCCGATCTGGCTTCTGACCCTGATCTTGTGGCAGCCATCCCGGAGGGCTATTATATCACCAGACAAGACAGACCAACAGGAAAAAAAGGGGGCGGCCTTGCTATTATTTTACGGCTAGAACTAGCACTGAAAACAGGGACATTAGACAATATTCCTGCAGAAACATTGGCTTTTTCTATCACTTTGTCTCCCATTCAAATGTTTAATGGAGTTCTGCTCTATCGTCCACCAGCTGCTAGAACGCCTTTTCTCCAAGCTATTAGCACTTTATTAGAACCAGTGGCAGAAGCCTCTGATTATACTATATTAGGAGATTTTAATTTTCATTTAGAAGAAACAGCAGATAAAGACACACTGACCCTTACTGAGGATTTTAAGGCCGTTGGCCTAAACCAGCTAGTCATTACAGCCACGCACAAAGCAGGTCATGTTCTTGATGGCCTATTTACAAATAACCAGGCCATTATTTCCCCCACTGTTGTCCCTATTGTATGGTCAGACCATGCAGTGGTGGTCGTTCACGTCTGTGTTAAAAATTATAAAAATCAATATTCGGCCAAAAAGCAATTTAGAACGTGCAGGGACTGGAAAAACATAGATACAAAGACACTATCTGAGAAATTGAAAAATAACAAACCATCTAGAACGCTAGACTCTCAACTGGCAGCAAATAACTATAACCAATGGCTTACAGATACATTTAATCAAGTAGCGCCTTTTAAGAATTTGCGCCCAAATCGCGCAACACCATCAGCCCCTTGGTTCTCTGAAACTTTAAGATTAGAAAGACAGAAATGCCGCAATCTAGAAAGGTGGTGGCGAATCAACTACGACAATAATGATAAAGAGAAATACAAACAAGCATTATCAGTCTACAGGAAGCTGTTAAGACTGGAGAAGAGCAAGTATTTTATCGAACAGATAGAAAAAGCCCAGAATTCCAGTAAACAATTATATCAGGTAGTGGCAACATTAACAAATATACCAACAGCAAATACTACAGATGTTACTCAAGAGTTCTGTGATCAGATGGCTGATTTTTTTAGGACCAAGGTCACAGAAATCTTTAATAAATTCAACAATAATATAATGGAGGAACCATCAGAGAGCCACAAGAACGCACAGTTCATATCCTCTTCTCTGAATGAATTCATCCCTCCATCACTTTCAGAAATAAAAGATCTTATCAAAACCACGACGTCAGGTTCCCCTTTGGATCCCTGCCCACCGACCATCATTAAATCAACAATCGAGGTAGTAGCTCCAATTTTGGAGAATATCTGTAGTACTATTTGCGAATCAGGTATTTATCCTCAAAAATGGAAAACTGCCATAATAAAGCCACTGCTAAAGAAACCCACTCTTAACACCTTGGAATTAAAAAGTTATCGCCCTATAGCAGCCCTCCCTTTTCCATCCAAAATACTTGAAAAAGTAATAAATAAACAGCTGGCCAGTTACATTGATCATAACACCCTGCTAGATAACACCCAGTTCGGGTTTAGGAGAGGCCATGGAACGGAGACGGCGCTTATAAAGGCTTCCGAAGAGATCAGACAGATCATGGACCAGGGTGGCACGGCAATCCTGATCTTACTGGATCTCTCGGCGGCCTTTGACACGGTCGATCATAACATCTTGATCGACCGTGTCACAGCTAGGGGCATACAGGGCAAAGCGGTGGAGCTCCTGGTCTCTTTTCTGTCTAACAGAGAATAGTCGGTAAGGATGGGGAATTTTTATTCACCTACATTTGTGCTGCCATGTGGAGTCCCCCAGGGATCCTCGCTAAGTCCGACACTTTTTAACATCTATGTGTCGGACTTGGCGAGGGTCATTAAAATCCATGGAATGGGAGTGACTTCATATGCCGACGACACTCAGTTGGTGTTGGCAGTGCATAAAAATGGGAGTGAGGTAGCGGCCAACTTTCAGATAGGCATGAGAGCCATTAGTCACTGGATGGACAGTAATTGTCTAAAACTAAACACCGATAAGACCGAAGTAATGGTGTTTGGAGACCTAAAACCAGCTTGGTCCCCGGTCTGGTGGCCACCAGAAATGGGTAATCCACCTACTCCAGTTTCGAAGGTGAGAAACTTGGGAGTGTTGTTTGACAGCAAACTAAGTTTCACTAATCATGCTAATGCAGTGGTCTCCTCCTCCTTTCATACGCTACGAAAAGTGAAAAAGTTATTACCTTTCCCTCCCCTGTCTGCCGGGAAAACACTTATGTCCTCCTTGGTGTTATCCAAGGTGGACTACTGTAATGGGCTTCTGTTGAATGCCCAAGAACAGGTCTTTAAGAAATTACAAATGGTGCAGAATGCTGCTGCACGAATCCTGACCAAAACTCCTAAATTTGCCCCCATTTCCCACATTGTCTACCAACTTCATTGGCTTCCAGTGAAAAAAAGAACCAAATTTAAGGCATTGTGCATTATTTACAAGGCGTTGAACAACCAAGGACCTGACTTTTTTAGGGAATCACTGCTGGTTTATGTCCCTAAGAGAGCTTTAAGATCTGCCTCATCTGCATCCCTTTGTATTCAACGGGTTAGAACAGTTACATGGGGAGACAGACGCTTCCTGGTAGCTGCCTCGAGGCTCTGGAATACCTTGCCCCATCAAATAAAATGCAGCCCGTCACTGATGATCTTTAGAAAGCAAGTGAAGACCTGGCTATTCAGTCAATAAATGTAAAGGAGTTGCCTCTTGTCTGCCTCTCTGTCAGTCTAGCGCCGAGACACCATTCGTGGTATTTGTTTGCGCTCTATAAATTTAAAAAATAAATAAAATAAACTTGCGTGGTACTCGATGTAACTCAGTTGCAGGAAATCATTTGCAGCCGTACATACATCCCACTGAGCTAGGACACCAAGTGCAGCAGCACATGCCATGAAACCAATACCTGAACATTCACACTCATGATCCACCAAAGGGTTCATCAGTGAAGGAAAATCCAGGTCAGGCGACGCTGTGTTTGTTAGGCATAGATCCAATGCTGTTCCAAATATGAGTTGACCCCCCACGCATTTGTTGATAGAATGCCATTACGCTGTTATAATTAATTTGACTGTGTTCCTAGAACCCAAATGTATCCTAACTTTGTTGATAACATCTCTAATACACTTTTCCCACTTATCATTAGCTTTTTCCACACCCCCCCTGAGTCCGTGCAGTAATTTATATTACCCGACTCGACTGCTATCTGACCTAACATCTGGGAATTTTTAAGATATAACCTCAGTCACCCCAGCACCTGCCCGAGTTATGTGACACTCTTTCGAGCATTTTGCCCCAGCGCTTTCCAAACAGGTGTTTAGACTATCAGACCCACTCCCGGGCCGTCACCATACCAAGTCTTTCTTCCACCCCTAACCACGCCCCCACGTCACGCCGTCGGCAGAGCGTGCACGCTGGAAGCGTTAGATTCTTTAAGCGGCCGCCAGTAACACGGGAGGCCCTGGAGGACGGGTTGTTGTTTTACTCTCGGGTAAGTAATCTTCCCCCCTTCTGACACGCGATGGCGCCGCGGTCTCATTTTTCACATTCCGGGCTAAGCTTTACCCATTGATCGGACGGTTGCCTAGTCACTGTTAATCTGTTTCCGATTTGACGACCCCGTCTTGTTGTGTCTCTTAACTTTTGACAATGACACCATCTGTTGTTTAATCTTTGCCGATTGTTGTACTCGCCAATGAATTGAGTGTGTGATACCAGTTTTGGCTGCCCATATCTGATAATGACACCATCCGATGTTTTAACTCTGCCGCATGCTGCGCCTACCCATTAATTAAGTGTTTGAAACCCGTTTTGGGCCCTGGGAGAGAGTGATTATATTTTACCATTCTGTAGTTTAAGTTTACCGAGTCTATTGCTTTCCATTCCAAACACTGCACGAATCGCGTGGATGGTCCTTTGTTGGACAGTGTATAACCTTGACTACCTTTAAAGGGCTCACGCTACCGTGTCACGCTAGTAACTTTAACCTTTTGGGTTTGATTAATCCTTATCCCACACAAGTGGGCTGTTGCTTTCAAGGTCATTCATTGTGCGGTACCCCCGTTATCGTTTGGGTGCTTTGGTTTACAGCCAATTTTTGAGACGGCCTGTATCAATGTAGGAGTTTTGTGTCTGATCCGTTTGGCACAACATATGTTTAGAGACAGAGGACAGATTGGGCCACAGATTAACTTTGTTTCCACTCATTTGGCTTGACAACCTTACCACCACTCCGTAGTCCTAATATCTTTTTGAATTTATGGACGTGATTACTTCACCCCCTGCATCCTGTTGCTAGTTATAACTGAGAGTCACCTCCGACTATCCCAAGTTAGGTTGTTTCATTTTTCAAGATTCTTCCTCTGGGTCATTTGCATACTGGTTTTCTTACTCCTTTGCAGCTTAAATCTTGGACACACCCCAGATTCATTCCGGCATCCCCATTCAATGAAGTTTGGAAGGCCCGAATCAGAGGGATTGACACATCACCACCAGGGTTGTGTGCGTTTCAGTTGCACGATTAGTAAGTGCACTAGGGCACCTTATGTTTTTCTCCCAATTTTACAAATTTGCTCTTACTTAATTCAGTCACCTCTATTCATTAGGTGATGTCTCCTTTCTACCACACAGCATAATCTGAAGAGCTCTGAAGCCTCCCCCTACTCCTAACAGTTGGACTGTGAGAGTGGGCCCTTCCTCCCCGTCGCCGCATTAATGGTAATGATCTATTAATCCTGCCCAGCTCCCTGGGACTTTTCTAACTCCCCTTTCTCAAGTTTGGTTTTTAAACACCGTCCTTTCCTTTTAGGTGTCCACCCCCCTTCACACTACACTAGTCCTGATGAAGACCCCAACAGTAAGGGCTTAAACACCTACAGACAAGGAGTCGAAACGCCGACTTCAGAAAATCTGCCATCATCTGTTCAACAGTGATTAGTTAACTGTGACTTTATGTTTGATAAATGGCATTGTGTTTTTAATATTCAGAGTATACATATGTGGTATATACGCATTCCATATACCAGTATTTTTTGTGATTTATTGTCACTACCCTAAAAACCCTACCCACCACTAATTTCCTTGCACTTTCCCTTTCCCTTCCCCTGGGGCACCATTTATGCAATTATTTATAAGATAACTTTTTGCAAAGTCATACATGTGAATAACCACGCCCTCCAATGTGATTAAATAACATTGGTTGTAATGATTTTCTTCTGTGTCTCTTTGAAGTTTCAATATAAATTGTTTTATGCTTTCACCCCTTTGTGAATTTACTACACTGGGATCCTTTCCTTTGCATATCATTGGAAGGGACAGGACATGCATGACAACACTGGCAGGATGCAAGTATACCAGGGATAGCGGAAAGACAAATTATAAGCCACACTGAGAGTGGCCAGCGGCAAGGTACCGTAATAATCAATCATGCAGTTGCAAGGTAGGTGTAGTAGTGCTGGGTTGTGAACGAGCACAAGTGGAGCAGTCATTTCGGAGCATGTAGATCAAGAGGAAAAGTCCACAGCCAAAGGTAGTCGAATGAAAGCAGGGATCACACCAAAAATTGTTTGAAAAGATGTTACAAGGCCGGATCTAACCAGCTAAAAAAAGTGCGCCAGCCCTGTTGTATGCAAATCATTGAAAATAGAATGAATTGGTTCACCAAAATGTTGTGTGAGATCAGTGTTTAAAAGATTATGAACTTCTATTCTCGTGTTGGCCACCTGCAGGACATAAGTCTCACGGGCAGAAGTGAGAGTAACTTCTTTCTGGGACAATAAGGCTCTTATTCAGCTCAACTTGTCGAACTCTACCTTCGAGGTCGGAATGGAAGGCCAAATCGAGGTATCGAAACTCCCCTGTGAGGGAGGAAACAGCACGTTTTTACAGCAAACTACATGTTGTGACACAGTCACAATGTACGGAACACCTTTTATGATGCAGCAGCATTTTTCATTATTCAAGCGTAAATAACTGACATTGTACACAATTGTTGCATATGTTGTTGATATTGTACAGGATGACGTATCTGTGTTATATCATGGTCAGAACCAATTGAGGTTCGCGGCTATGCCTTTAGAAACCAGTCCATCAGCTCGCAGCTCTGTGACAGCGAGCCGTTGGGCCCGCAGCTCTAGCTCTGTGAGCCAGCCCGTTAGCTCGTAGCTGTGTCTCTGCTAGCAGGCTCGTTGGCCCATTGCTCTTCCTCTGCGAGTCAGCCTGTCGGCTCGCAGCTGGGGCCCGCAGCTCTACCTCTGCAAGTTAGCCCGTTAGCTCATAGCTGTGTCTCTGCTAGCAGGCCTGTCGGCCCGTTGCTCTCCCTCTGCAAGTCAGACCACAGCTTTGTCTCTGCAAGCCAGTACGCTGGGGTGCCTTTGTGAGCCGATGGCCCGTAGCTCTCCCTCTGCGAGCCAATATATATTCACTGAAAAAACCATAGGTTTTACAGATGTTATTGTTAGAAATAAGCATTTAAAAAACCTTTGGAATTCACTGAAAAAACCTTAGGTTTCACGGACGTTATAGTTAGCTGGACAATTCCCCCGTTCTAGTTAGTTCAGCTCACTATAACTCGCGCCCCGCAATGCACTGCTGATGACATCACATATTACATCAATCATGACATGGCCAGTGACATCACTGATGACATCACTGATGACATCTCAAATGACATCACTGATGACATCACTGATGACATCATCCACGTGATAATACGATGCACCTCCTCACACCTTAATATATTTTTTGATATACCCAGTCTAAAATACAGACTACCATTTTTGAAACCATAGACACACCATTACCAGTTACTACAAACCCACTCACTGATTCTTAGGTCTACACACACATCCACTCATTCACGCATACAATCACTCATACATACAGTCACTCATCAATACAACACTATCATGCACTCATACACCTATACAGACACTCACACACCGCCACTCATCCATGGAGTTACTGACACATCTAGTCAGTCAGGCAAAGAATTAATCACACTCCCATTTTCCTCACCTTTAGAGTTATACACACACCACCTCACTTATTCAAACTTATAATAACACATACTTACTCTCTTATAAAATCACTGATACAAGTACAGACTCATCCATACAGCCACTCTAACAGTCACTGCCTCTCACGTATAGTCATTTATATACTCCAAGTCTCACATACACTACCTTTTACATATGTAGTTACTTGGATATGTACTACCGAGACATCCAATCTCTCACCAACACACCCATACACACACTCATTCACCCATACAGCTGGTTCCACATGCACTCTTAAACCCATACACCCAGTGAATCAACCACTCACACATCTATGCCAGAGTCATACACCTCCCATACACTCAGTCTCCCATACAAATACTCAGGCAACCAATCAATTACCAATAAAGACACTCCTGTAGCTACTGACCAACACATGCAGTAGCTTATACAACAGCAGACATTCCGACGATTTAGTCACTAACCCTTGCATTCAGTAAGACACATGTAATCACTCACGTATAGAGTCAGTCAAGCACATACTAAACCCTCCATCCAGACACTTATGCACCCACTCATTCTTCAATACACCTTGGCATATATATAAAACATATTTAAACTTTAGAGAAACACACAGTCACTGGATGATGTCATCAGTGATGTCATTTGAGATGTCATCAGTGATTTCATCAGTGATGTCACTGACCATGTCATGAATGATGTAATAAGTGACATCATCTGCAGTGCATTGCAGTGGCACGAGTTATAGTTAGCTGAACTAACTATAACGGGGGAATTTCTATGGTTTTGTACAAGTGAAATGTCCAACTAACTATAACGTCCCAGAAACCTATGTTTGTTTTCTGTGAATATATATATATATACATATATTTTTATATATATATATATATATATATATATATATATATTTATATATATATATATATATATATATATTCAACCAACACCATTAGGCACATGTTGAAATAAAAAAGTTACATAAGAAGGCACAAAAGACACAACAACAAAAACAAAGAAAGACAATATATCTATACCTCACTATATGAAACACAAAACATGCCCATTTAAAAACCTATATTCATATATCATAACAATAACACCACTTATTAATGCCAAGATATAATTAAGAAAAATCCACACTCAATCCCATGATTCAAATTGTAGATTACCAGGACACATGAGGATTTCTCTTCAGAACCACAAAGTGATAACTCGCATATGTAAGAAAAGAGTAAAGTAAAAATAGATACAGCTGACAGACAGGCAGAGACAGAGCAAAAACGAGAGACAAAGAGATGAGAGGGTGGGAGAGCGAGAGAGTGAATGAGAATCAGCAAGACCCATGTCTAAGACAAATGTTACAGAGTTATGTCATGTCACCAAATGTGATAGTGAAAACCAACAAAGGAGCGTCAAACGCTGAGTCAAGGAATGACTACCTGTGAAAGCAACAAGAAGCAGTTGCACTCTGTTGTTTGAAAGGAAAAAATCTCAATGGATTTTATTGAAGGCCCTCACTCACCGACCTAGTCGGTGACATGTTTCATCATCGGACCCCACCAGGCATGGCCGAGTGCCATCCCGGTGTGCTACAACGCCAGTGTTACTGCGGAGCTGGTTTTGTGATTGTGGAGTGAAAGATTAAAATGGCCAAATAGGTCTGAAAAATCTTTTATTGATTTCGCCAAATGGACAAGTAAAAAATGATAATAAGTGAAGGATAACAGACACAAATTAAAGGTCCACTGTTACCCCTGGTGAAAAAACGGTCAACATGTTTCAGCCTATGTGATTAGTTTAATCAGGCATTCGTCAGGACCAAGAAAGTGTGAATATATTTACAGTGCTGAGTGTGAAGCCTCGGTGGTATGGACGCGCTAAGGCCCACCCTACCAAAGGACTGTTATGTTAAAAATACAAGTTTTTGTATCAGATCCCATTAGGATTGGAACCGAGTTTATTAAAAGTGCTCCGTTTCGTCACTTCACCGGTCACGGGAGGGGGGTGATAGCTATTCGGCACACCGCCCTGGAAGCTAGGCACCCGCTTGGTACCTATCGTTTCCCTCATTAACCGGACCCCGATGATTCACTCGACCAAATGTGAGGACAGTGGCAGTGTCTCCCCGACCCGCTGACGCCTCAGGTGATGAACAACCACTGTGCTTGCCTGTGAATTGTTGTGAAAGTAAAACGCTGATGCAATAGTACTATTTTGGGATTTTAAAAGTATAACGCTGATTTAATAAGTATAACGCTGATTTAATAGCACCTATTGGATTTTAAAACTGAAACGCTGATGTTATAGCGCCTATCAGATTTTATAATTGACACACTGAATTAATAGCGCCGATTTTGCTGTGAAGGCGATAATTACATTACTCACCATCTAAAGCAACCTGTGCTCAATCACTCGTCCTGCCCGCCCCGGTCCGACTCGGCAACCAGTGCCGTAGAGCGGAGGGCGGGTCAGGCAGAGCCAGGTCACTTCCGCCTGCAGCGAGCGGTTAGCGCTCTAGTTGCTGCATGCTAAGGAGTATATAGGCAGCGAGGAGCAGGCGGCGCATTGCGGTAGGGAGGACAGTGGCAGTGTCTCCCCGACCCGCTGACGCCTCAGGTGATGAACAACCACTGTGCTTGCCTGTGAATTGTTGTGAAAGTAAAACGCTGATGCAATAGTACTATTTTTGGATTTTAAAAGTATAACGCTGATTTAATAAGTATAACGCTGATTTAATAGCACCTATTGGATTTTAAAACTGAAACGCTGATGTTATAGCGCCTATCAGATTTTATAATTGACACACTGAATTAATAGCGCCGATTTTGCTGTGAAGGCGATAATTACATTACTCACCATCTAAAGCAACCTGTGCTCAATCACTCGTCCTGCCCGCCCCGGTCCGACTCGGCAACCAGTGCCGTAGAGCGGAGGGCGGGTCAGGCAGAGCCAGGTCACTTCCGCCTGCAGCGAGCGGTTAGCGCTCTAGTTGCTGCATGCTAAGGAGTATATAGCCCCCTCATCACAGTGAACGCGCAGCGGTCGCGCGCAGCGAAGCGCCTGAGACGCGCCAGAGAGAAGCCCGTCTGCGCCCGTCCGCGACAGGACGGGACCAGGGACCCCCTACTCTACCCCGTCACCCAGTATCGCCATGGCCTCTATGAAGAATGCATGCATCAGGTACACCCCAGAGTCCCTATTAGCTCTCCAACCTAAGGGACAATTGAGGTGTGCCTGCGATAACTGGCCATTTCCCGAGGGCCCGTTTTCTTGCTCAATATGCAGATTCCAAGCCACCCCTAACTCCATCATAACTGGCTCCGCTAGGGCTAGCGACACCATCACTAAAGCGAAAGGCTGGAAAAGCTTCCTTTTAAATGTCCGATCCCTTCCCCGACATCATGTCGAGATTTGGGAGACTATCCAAAGCCACAAGCCCGAAATATGTTTCCTCACGGAAACCTGGCTGAAGCCCCACACGGTCCCATCCATAACTTTGGGGATTCCTCAAGGTTACAAAATCTTAAGGCAGGACCGCCCAATAAAAACTGGTGGAGGGACTGCCATCATTTTTAAAGAAAATCTCCATATCTCGGTCCAGGAACAAATTATTCTGCCCACTATGGAAATAATGATTTTCAAAATCAATATCAGAGCTAAGGAACACTGGAAAGGTGCCTTGGTATACCGACCTCCGGGCTCTAATGCTGGTTTCTCACTTGCTTTGACCGAAATACTAGCCCCACACCTAAGAGCAAAGGAAAATTGTATCTTACTCGGTGATTTTAATTTTCATGTAGACGTAGCAGAAGACCCCGACACTAAACTCCTCCTAGCTGACCTTGCTCTCCTAGGTCTTCATTTAAGAAACTGTGGCCCCACCCATAGAAAGGGCCATACATTGGATCTAATATTCACCAATCACCCTTTAATACACTGCCACCCACCCAAAGCCATCAGTTGGTCAGATCATAGCTTGCTGGAATTCTCCTTCTTACTACTTGATAAACCCTCGGACCCCTCCACTAATCTGAGAATCACTAAAAGGCCATGGCATAAAATCACTCTGGACTCCTTTAAACAATTCTGGAAAGAGCCAACAATCTCTGACTCTGACAATGTTGAAGTGGCTCTATCCAAACTAAATAACACCCTTCTGGATATCACAAATTCGCTAGCCCCACAAAAGACTGTCAAAAAACCTTTGACCACCAAAAAAGAACCATGGTATTCCGAATCGTTAAAAATGGAGAAACAAAAATGTAGGAAGCTGGAAAAACAATGGAGAAAAAATCACTCGCTTGCCAGCAAGGACCTTTATCAGCAGGCCATATCCTCCTACTATAAAAACATTAAAAAGGCAAGGAAAAACTGCCTGCTGTCTCAGATTGATGGAGCTGCCAATTCAACAAAGGAATTGTACAAAATTCTCAGGACCTTTGCCAACCCGCTGGCCTGTGAAAGCTCTGACACTTTCTCACAAGAGTTGTGCAATAATATCTCCACATTCTTTGAGGACAAAATCAACACCATCTATAACAAAATTCTAGTCAAACACCCATACAATCTGGAAGCCCCAAGCACTTTGTGCAAAGAAACCCTTACTGAGACCCTTGAAGCCTTTCCAGAAGTCACAGAAAGTGATATACTTACTCTTCTGAGTAATGTGAAATCTGGCTCCCCTCGCGATCTTCTCCCTGCCAGGTTAACTAATAACCTGGGCAGTTTACTATGCCCTATCATCATGAAGATCCTCAATCTTTCTTTCAAAGAGGGTAAACTCCCGCAACAGTGGAAAGAGGCAGTTGTGAATCCGATACGTAAAAACACCACCTCCCCCTGGACGGAACTCTCCAACCTCCGCCCTATTTCTCTTTTGCCCCTCCTGACTAAGTTGGCTGAGAAATTTGTTAACACTCAGATCTCCAGTTTCATAGAAGCGACAGGGGGCCTGGACCAATCTCAATCTGGGTTCAGGCCCAACTACAGCACCGAATCTGCTCTCCTCTCCGTGACCGACAACATCAAGATGTCACAGGATAGAGGAGGCTCGATGATCTTGGTGCTGTTAGACCTGTCAGCTGCTTTTGATACTGTATCGCACAAAATCCTGCTGAACCGACTACAAGGAGTGGGCATTAGAGGCCAGGCGCTTGCATGGCTGGAGAGTTTCCTATCTGGGCGTGCACAATCTGTCAGCTTGGGCCCCTATCATTCCATCACCAGGGAGCTCACTAAAGGGGTGCCACAGGGCTCATGCCTAAGCCCCACACTATTTAATGTGTATGTGGCCCCCCTTGCTGAGATTGTGAGGAAGTACGGATTCACACCAGTGTCGTATGCTGACGACACCCAACTCCTCTACCCTTTCCATGCTCTTAACGCTAGTGTTAGGGAAAATTTTGCGGAGGGTATGAGGGCCATCTCTAACTGGATGGCTTCCAACTACCTCCAGTGTAATGTCGGGAAGACAGAAGTGATGTTTTTTGGTAAAGCTAGCATGCTCTGGTCTCCCGACTGGTGGCCCCAAGACCTGGGACCAGTACCTTCCCCAAAATCCACTATAAAAAACCTAGGAGTGAAACTGGATCAAAACTTAACCCTAAAAGATCACGCGAACGTGATTGCTGGAGCCTGCTTCCATACCATTGGCTTACTTAGACGCATCTTCCCTCTTTTACCTGATATCTACAGGAAGACACTGGTACAGACCCTTGTAATAAGTCGCCTTGACTACTGCAATGGGCTCCTGATACAAGCCAATGAAGATGCCATCAATCGACTACAGGTGGTCCAGAACACGGCGGCCAGATTGATTCTGAATGCCCCCCCTAGAACACCTTCTGGACCCCTGTTGAGAGAACTTCACTGGCTCCCTGTACGCCAACGGGTCAAATTCAAGATCTGCTGCACCGTCCACAAATGTCTATTTGGAAACGGCCCCAGCTACTTAGCCCAACTATTTCAGCCTTACAGACTGGAACGTGATCTACGGTCAAGCAATCAACTCCTGCTCAATTCTCCTTTTATTAAAAAGACCAGACAAGGTGGCCGTGCCCTCTCCTCAGTAGGGCCAACTCTGTGGAATAACTTGCCCCTTAGCCTCAGACAGATCTCCAACCACCGTACATTTAGGAAAATGCTAAAAACCAATCTGTTTACTGAAATATAAGCTTTAGCATCCCCTCATTTGCATTCTCAGATCACTTGTAAAGTGGTTACTCGTCACCTGTGCTTGCGGCCAAAGCGCGCAGATAACCCATTGGGTTCGATTCTGGCGCTATAGAAGCATTTAAATAAATAAATAAATAAATCATGGCAGTTGACCGAAGTTTCAATAAAAACTCTCACCTTTGTATTTAAGTAGGCAATAAGTCTCTAATATCTCCATTGTTCCAGCATCATACGTTAGTCTACATGGGTATTCCCAGGCCCCATAACTTCAACCTAGTGTAAAAAATAATAATGAAATACACGTAAATTTAGCACTGCTGGATAAAAATTATCAGACATAGGATGCATACCTGCAGTATATTTTGTTATTATTACACATATTGTATCTGTTTCTTTTTCATTATCTTTGTATTCTTCTGAAATTTAAACATGAAATGAGTTAACCCCTTCGCTGCTAGTCCTTCCCCCCCCCCCCCGTGCTAACCTTTTTGGGCTATTTGAAGTAGTTTGAGCTTAGGCCCCAGTAAAATTTTGACCACATAAGGTATCCACGCCAAATTTGCGTCCATTTCTTCCAACATCATGGGGATTCTAAAGGTACCCAGGGTTTGTGGATTCCCCTGGAAGGGACCCAGAAATTAGCCACAATACAGCAACATGTTTGTATTTTTTTTTAAATGGGAAAAAAGGGCTTTTGATGAAAGCGTCTGTTTTTTCCCCTGCAAATGGCATCAAAAAAGGGGTTGCAGTGCTGAAATCACCATCTTCCTAGCTTTTAGGTACAAGCAGACTTTTGACAGAAAATCAACTTTTTTTACACAGTTTTGGCCTTTTTCTGGGACACAGCCTATTTTTGCTATTTTTTGTGCTTTCAACCTCCTTCCAGTTAATAGTAGAAATGAGTATGAAAGCAATAATGGATCCTGTAAAGCTTTACATTTTTGAAAAGTAGACAACATTCTGAATTCAGCAAGGGGTCATTTGTGTAGATCCTTGAAGGTTTCTTTTTAGAAACTAACTGTTGAATTTAGGAAAAATTGAAAATTAGTTGAAAAAAACAGCTATATGTGTTAATGTTTACACCTGTGACGTCTTCTAATTAAGACAGTGGTTTGAAAGCAGTATACTGTTACATCCCCTGGACCTTTCTAGTTGTGGGGATATATAGGAATTGTAGGTTCACCAAGAATACGACAAACCCAGAGCCAATAACTGAGCAGCGTCTTGAAATGTTTTTTTATTATGTACCGGGTATATAGCAATTAATTTGGGAAAATATATACATGGAAAAATCGGTATGAGAGACACCTATGTATTTCTGAAATTGGAATAAAATATAGAGTTTAGAACAGTAGATATTTGCACATTTCCGAAATTGTAAGTACCCATACTAACATGAGAATTACAGGTAATTTTTCAAAATGACTTCACTTTTACACATTGTCTTTTATTTGGAAGGCAGAAATGCATCGAAAGTCAACAGGTAATAAGAGTTGCTCTACAATTACTCCAGTATTGAAACTTTCATAGATTCACATGCTTGAATCATTCCCCGTCGTCAAGATGGGAGTCCCCAGTATATAAAAAAGCAATGCTTAGATAAATACAAAATAGAAAAAAGGCCTAGGCCCATTTCCATTTTGTAGCCCATAACAGTCATTATGTAAAAGAGACTAAACATTTCCCTGAACCAATCAGGACCTCTCACCCTCTAGAACACTCCGGAGAGAACCTTAGCCCCTCAGATTTTCTACCGCACGTTGTGCTAGGGAGTCTCTTTTGAGCTCTGCTCAAACTTTCTCTTGCTACTTAAGATTTAGAGTTTTTCCCAGTGAATTTTATCTGCTGATATCATCTTCATTGCTGTCTACTAATTCATTCTACCTGAGAATGTCTGGAAAAGAGAAAAAGGGTTTGTTTAGAGCCTGTGCCACTTGTACCAAGAAGAGGCTCTACGCTGATGACCCTGATTCTGACTGCATTTACTGTCTTTACCCGGACCATCAAGCTAAAGACTGTAAAGTATGTCGTACCTTTTTGAGTAAAACCCTAAGGGACTGTGAAGGATGCCTTTTGATATGGCTTCAAAAGCTTAAGAAAGAGGTATTAACCATAGAAATGGTATACACTGTGCACTGTTCACTGGACTTAACTCAAGTCCTTAACTAAGACCAATTCTTATACTAATATAACAGAATAAATACTTCAAACTGTAAGCGATATACTTGTGTATTTGATCATCTTATATGTAAGCAAGTAACAAAGAAACATGATTCATAGCATAACTGATTGTCAACAATATAAATCATAGTCAATGATCGTAACATTTTCAAAATACATAATACATCATGGTTATTATACAGCACTAATATAGAAGAAAAGCCAGATGTATTTCGGGACTGTGGCGTCCCTTCATCAGGGGCAACCTGGCTGAACCTTGCGTGGGCATACAATAAAACTCTCTTGTATATGCTATACTCCCGCAGGAAGTTGTCGAAGAAATATAAATGACAACGTGTTGTGGGTGAAGCAAGCTCAGTGAGTATAATAAATCTGTGCGTCAGGATATCCTCAAAGTGCCGGTAGACGCCCGTCAAATCCGCTATGTCAATATAATCAGAAGATCGACTAAATAAACAACCGTATCGACTCTCCCCAAAAAAAAAAAAAGCTTACGTTCAGAAAGGAGGTTATCTCCAGTGGTAGCGATTAGGCATCCTCTTCTTCATCTAGGAGGTCTCAGAAGAAATCACCTCATACTCATTCCTCAGAGTAGTGTCCTGAGAAGGCCCTCAAAAAGACCACTCATAGGTCTTCTGGGCACAGTCCCTCATAATCTCCTCAAGATAGAGAAAAGGAGAGTAAGAGACATGCTTTGGGGGATAAGGCTGCAAAAAAGACAGGTTCTGAGCCGTCTAAATCACCCCCTCAGGTCAAACAGTCCTTCAAGAAGCCTTCCTCAATGTCTCTTGCGGTAAAATCAACGAAATCTGCATAGTCGACGGGATCGTCAACGAAGAACACTTCATTGGCTGCAACGAAAATTGAGGTAAAGTTGGTCCCGACAACTTTATCGACGACGACGACTGCTCCGACTAAGGGATCGTCGATGACTACAACGATGACGGTAACTACGTACGACGGTAACTACGTACGATGATGGATAAGGTACTGCTGTTGGTGTCGAAGACGGCATCGTCGACGGTGTCGTCGGCGATCTCGTCGACAGGCTTGTCGACGAGGGAAAAAACACCAGACAAATTGGAAGTGGCCAGGAAGAGGAGAATTACACCAGAAATCACCGAGCAAGATTACACCTCTTGTACCATCACACCTGCTGGATGAGCAGGATTCAGAGGAGGAGAATGAAGGCCCTTTCGACTATGCGAGATCCACACACATTAAAGAACTTTCCACCACAGAAATGTGAGGAAATGTTTTTGGGACAAATTTTGAGGTTTGCAAGGTATTCTGGGTAACAGAACCTGGTGAGGGCGAGACAAGCCACCCCATTCTAGATTCCCCTTGGTGTCTAGTTTTAAAAAATGTATAGGTTTGCTAGGTTTCCCTAGGTGCCTGCAGAGCTAGGGTTCAAAATCTACAGCTAGGCACTTTGCAAAACAAGTGTCAGTTTTCCCTGTGAAAATGTGGTGTCCATGGTGCATTTTGAGCTGTTTCATGTATGTGGCACTAGGCTTACACAGAAGTGAGGTACCATTTTTATCTGGAGACTTTGGAGAATGCGGAGTGGGTGGAAGTTTGTACCTCCCTGACTCTGGCAGCGTGGGTAGGTCTTGCTGGCGACGCACGAGGCGAATAACTCCAATACTTCATGGAAGCCTAGAAATTACTATGCAGACCGCCGGGGACTGTTGATGCCTGGGTTTTCTAACCAAATAGGGGGATCCAGCGCAACACAGTTTCATGAACACAACAAGCCCTTTCTTCTTGTGACACTCAAACTAGCCTATTGGATATTTTTGGAGGTCCTTTAGTGTAGACAGTCTCAAATCAATAGTATTTAAGGTCCTGAAGAATCGCGAGTGAATTAACGCAGGCGCAAGAATCATTTTGACCACTACAAATACACACTAACCAGCACTGACACAGGAACATTGAATTCCATTAAGTGCTAGTTATCATACATTTTAACTAAGACAGGAGACCCCCAGAATAAAGTTTCGTATAGGTACTCCCAACCTTATTTTAAACTTACTTCCTTGTCCACACACTCCTGGCCCCACACCCGCACTTCACAAAACGGCTGTTGGATAAAAGATCTCCGATAAAGTGCCCCTCTTTGAGGTGAGCCTGTTGGGCATTGCACCGCCGACCCGACCAGGAGCAGCCCAGATGATGAAGCATGACACCTGCAAGGGTGTGTGAGGGCATTACATCCAACAAAATGGATGCCCTACTGTGATCTTACTAAGACCAGTGGCTCCACATAGTGTGACTTACACCTTTCTTCTCTTGAGGAACGGCACAGCTATTGTTGTCCTGGAAGTTTGTAGTCCCACGCAGATTCCAGCACTTTCCATCACATCAATGTTAGCAAAATGTGTTTTTTGTTTACAAAGTTTGAGGTTTGTAAGGGATTCTGGGCAACAGAACCTGGTAGGAGCCATACAAGTCACCCCCATCCTGGGTTCCCCTGGGTGTCTAGTTTTCAAAAATGTATAGGTTTGGTAGGTTTCGGTAGGTGCCGGCAGAGCTAGGGTTCAACATCTATAGCTAGGCACTTTGCCAAAAAAGGGTCAGATTTCACTGTAAAAATGTGGTGTGTCCATGTTGCGTTTTGGGCCGTTTCCTGTCGCAGGCACTAGGCCTACTCACACAAGTAAGGTACCATTTTTCTTTGAAGACTTTGGGGAATGCGTGGTGGGTGAAAGTTTTTGGATCCATGCAGATCCCAAAACTTTCCATCGCAGAAATGTGAGGAAAAATCGTCTGAGGCTTGTCCTGGGAGCCGCGTTGTCATTGGCTGACTCCCGGGTTGCTGCAGGGGCTCGCCTGAAGTGCCGCGACCGGATTGGTCCACGAGATCGGGACCTTCGAGAGAGCCGTGTGTGCACCGCTGAAGCCGGTGAAGACTGACCCGACCTCGCCGAGGGAGCGCCGTGAGTGCCCCATGCCCCTGGCCTGAGTCCCCGCACGAAGCCCTGTGCTTGCTCCCCGCTGCTCCTTGGAAGTGCTGAGAGCGGGCGGAGAGCAGCCGGGACCGGCCGGGGCGGAACCAAGTCTGCTGTGCTTGGCGCGAAGGCGCCGAAGTCATCGGTGAGAAGCGCTGGCATTGTTTGGGGCTAGTCAGCCCGAGTGGCTGAGTTTTAAAGTGCAGAAACCGCTGGCAGTGTTGTAGTAAATCGTTTGATGAGCTAATTATAACCTAAGTCGAGGGTATTAGATTTCTACCAAATTTAAGAGAGACTTGAGACTATTCTTTTTATACTAAGAACTTGATAATACCAGTGCAGACGAGCCAGATAGGCTCATGGGGCATATTTGTTTTAGAGCCTTTGTGGCTCCAACGTTTGACTATGTGTAGTGTCAGAGCCTGTGTGGCTCCAACGTTCTGCGAAGGGTTGCCCAGAGCCTGTGTGGCTCCTACATTTTGGTGCAGTTCTATCCTAGGGCCAGTGAGGGCCCTGTCGCAGTTTTGATGATTCTCAGCTGCCCAGCAATTAGTGGGGAGCTGCACCGTTTAGGTCTTGTGATGTTCCCAGGCGCCCAGCAAGTAGTGGGCACCTGCACCGTTTAGGCCCTGACATTGAGACACAGGGCGTCCTAGCCCCAACAAGGCCAGTTGGCCTAGGGACTGCCACAAGTAGTGGCTAATGTGAGTTTGGCGCAATGTGACGTGGTGCTAGGAAATGTAATGCATGTGAAATGATTACGCACCTTGATCTTACACCTCTGAATGTTTTGGGCATCATGTGTTTTTGCGCTATTGAGTTGTGTTCTGGCACCTCTGAATGTTTTTAGACATCATGTGTCTTCCTTGTTCTTGCACCTCTGAATGTGTTTTAGATGCATCATGTGCCTGGTTCCTACACCGCTGAATGTTGTGATGCATCATGTGTAATGTGTTCTTGCTGATACCCCTAAATGTATTTTATTCTTAGGTGGTTGTTCTTTCCAGTACAGGTGGTCCTAGTGAGGTCCTGGTCCCCTGCGTGACATTCTCCTAAGGTGGTTAGGGTTGCGTAGGTGGTACTTACCTGTTCCCAGTAGGTACTGGATGTGATCTATATTTGCTAATTTGTGCTACAGTGATTTTATATCCTTTTATTCTAATTTCTGACAGTATTTCTATTTCTAAAAGTGTTGATCCTGACAGTGGCCCATGTGGCCCTGTCTTGTAAATAATCCCGTATGAATATTGCCCGTGCCAGTTGGCACACTGTATATGTGTGATTTCTATCTGATGTTTTGACAATACAAAAGTTATTTTTATATAACCTTGTGTGGAGTTCCTTTTGTGGTGTGCCTAGGATGTTGTTGCTGTTGTGTGCTTGCGCAAATGCTTTACACATTGCTTCTGAGTTTAGCCTTACTGCTCGTGCCAAGCTACCAAGGGGTTGAGCAGGGGTTATCTTGGCGTGTGACTCTCTTGCCCTGACTAGAATGGTGGTTTCTGCCTGGCTTTGGCGTCAGCCTTAGCCTACCAGAAATAGCCAGTTCTAACAAGGTAGGATAAAATGGCCGCCACGGTAACTATGATTTGAGATAGAGCTGAATGGAAAGTCCATTGTCAGTTTTTGTGGCAGACGGCCGTCCAATCAATTATGTTCACGTTTGTCGTTTATGTTTGCAAGCGGGAAATAAATTGTAAAAGACAGCATTCGGGTGCTCGCATCTTCTGGTGGATATTATGGAAAACTTACGCGTCTGTCCTCGTATAGTCATTGTACCCACTGCGGGGAGAGTGGTGGCCTTTGGCATAAAAATGAAACAAATATATGTGCATAACATTTGGAACATTATCGTAGTTCCATGTCAGACGAACGGGAACGGGAGAAAGCAGCTGAGGAATTGTTTCTAAATTTACTGAAAGTTCCACAGGGGGGCAGTAAAGACAAACCCACGGAAGTAGGCAGTAACAATGTCGTCAAAAACTTGATGAAGGCTTTGGAGAAGAACTGTCGAGGAGAGCTCACTAAATGGTGGGAAATAAAATCACTGGAGAAGTATCACGAAGCGGGTCGCATACCAAGGGGCCTTAGAATAATGTTAGCACCAAGCTTCGATAGCCCTAATCCACTTCTATTAAAAGAATGGGCAGAAAGTAACTTGGAAGCATCAATTCTAGCGCCAGGATGCCCCTTTCGGAGCGATAGTTGCGCTTTACAAATACACAATACAAATACAAATACAAATGCACTTGGTATGCCTCCTGGTCAAGTATGCTAAGATCGACCGAGATGAAAACAAGGAAGAAATTGCACAAATACAGAATGAACTTTGCAAACCGGAACATTTGAAAGACAAAGACTTTATTGACAAAAGTTCCAAAGAGATGAATGATAGATTGCGCAAACAAGAGGAAACCATCAAGGCGAGAAAAGCGTATAAGTTTGCCCGTGACAAACAAGATTACGAGCTGGGGCAAATTTACGAAAACAGAAGGGCAATGAAGCACAAAAAAGCGCTATGATTCTTCACAAAACAGCACTACTGGGTTGATGGATGCATGAATGAAGGATCGGTGCAAGGATGTGTGTGTGGTGAGTGAGTGGGTAGCTGGCTGTATGGATGGATGGCTGGATGGCGGATGGATGAATGGATGGCTGGCTGTATGGATGGATGGATGGATGGCTGGCTGTATGGATGGATGGATGGATGGTGGATGGATTATTGGATGGGTGTATGGGTGTGGTGAGTTGCTGTATGGATGGATGAATGGATGGGTGGATGGATGAATGGATGTCAATTTTCACAAAACAGCACTACTGGGTTGATGGATGCATGAATGAAGGATCGGTGCAAGGATGTGTGTGTAGTGAGTGAGTGGGATCTAACAGAGGGCAGAAGGGCACCAAAACGAGTCTAACAGAGGGCAGAAGGGCACCAAAACTAGTTTAACAGGGGTCAAAAAGGCACAAAAAGCAGATCTAACAGAGGGCAGAAGGGCACCAAAACGAGTCATTAGAACACTAAGAACAGTTAGACGGCCGACAAAGCTACACTCATTTGTTAGCAGTGCGCCAAAAACCGCCATTCCAAGCGCGTGCATAACGTTACTTCCTAGCACAGTAGCACTCTTCTGATCATACCGGAGTGTGAACGGGTCTCCCTGGCCGAGCGGTTCCTTCGGGACTTGACTGCCGCCCTCTTAAGGATTCCTGGGTCCGGTCAGGTCAGGTCTTCAAACCCCATAAACAGAGGGAGGAAGAGGACTCTGCCCCCCCAGACAGGGGGTTATGTACCCGGGCTATAGTATTGACCAGCCAATCCTGGCGCTGTCTGCAGCGCCAAGATTGGCTGGGGGGGCATCACGACTGCTCGCCCAGTCGCCCTGTGCAACCCCGGGGGCTGCGGCCCACCCCCTGGTCCTCTCTCTAAGGGGAACTTCACAGGGAAACAATCTGCGCATGCGCGGGCTAGTTTCTGCCCAAAAATCCACTTGCGCAGCTGCAGCAGGCCCAGCCCCCCCCCCCCCCCCTCCCTGTACACTCCGGAAAAGTCGGGTGTCTCCCAGATTCCCGGCCGGCCTGTAGCGCGATTATTTTAATATTTTTATTTGTATTTTAGTGACGACCCGGTGGGTCCATGGGGCTTAGTGGGGCTACGCCCCTACGCCCCAATCGACGCACCGCGCCTGTGTTTATTTAGTGCCCAGCAAGTCTGCCATTACGCATTTCGACCCAAACTCGGGTCTTGATCACATGACCTATATATATATATATATATATATATATATATATATATATATATATATATATATATATATATATATATATATATATATATATATATATATATATTCCCTGAAAAAACCATAGGTTTCACACCAGTTATAGTTAGCTGGAAATTTTACTCGGATTAAACCATTGAAATTCCCACGTTATAGTTAGTTGGACTCACTATAACTTGCACGTCTGCAATGCACTGCTGATGACGTCACATATTACATCACTCATGACAGTGTTTTTTTTAAAAAATTGATTGGTTAACTGGCTTATTAAGTGTATCTTAGTGAATACATATATTAGCGAGTAATGTTTAAATATTTAAATATATGCATGAGTGATGTAATATGTGACGTCATCAGCAGTGCATTGCAGATGTGCAAGTTATAGTGAGTCCAACTAACTATAATGTGGGAATTTCAATGGTTTTATGCGAGTAAAATTTCCAGCTAACTATAACTGGTGTGAAACCTATGTTTTTTTTCAGTGAATTTCAAAGGTTTTTTAAATGCTAATTCCTAACTATAACTGGTGTGTAACCTATGGTTTTTTCAGTGAATATATATATATATATATATATATATATATATAAAATTTCTATGGCAAAATGAAACCCCTCATTTTGTTCCTTTTCAAATTAAATGTATTAAGTGTTACCACTTTATTCCAATCAAGATGACTTCAGGTGTGCCATACTTTTGTCATAAGTAAGACTGTTAGCGTTCTAGTTGTTCTTTAGAACACTCTGGGACATTCTGTCATTGGGCTATAGTTGGGCTACATCTGGCTGATATTTGGGCTACATTTGGGCTCTTTTGTCTCTGGTGGCCATCTTGGGAGACTGCATATCAGAATTTTTTTAATGAAATATAAGAGGATTTGAGAAGTCACTCAAAATGTGCCCTAATTTTTCTTTCTTCAGCACTAATCATAATTTCTATGGCAAAATGAACCCCCTCATTTTGTTCCTTTGCAAATTAAATGTTTTAAGTGTTAACACTTTATTCCAATCAAGATGACTTCAGGTGTGCCATACTTTTGTCATAAGTAAGACTGTTAGCGCTCTAGTTGTTCTTTAGAACACTCTGGGACATTCTGTCAATGGGCTATAGTTGGGCCACATCTGGCTGATATTTGGGCTACATTTGTTTTTTTTGTCTCTGGTGGCCATCTTTGGGCTACATTGGGCTACATTGGGCTACATTTGGGCTCTAACATATATATAGCCCAATGTAGCCCAATATATATGTTTTTCAAAGTTAATTTTCGTAAAAACCACTGGAGCATATATCTTGAGACATAGCAAAGGCACATCGGGGTACCAGTCCCTAGAATATTGCCAAGTTTGGTGGAAATCCATTCAGCCGTTCGGGCTAAAAGTGAGTCCAACCGCCCTATGGAAATTAACATGGGGAAAACACATTTTGGGACCCCCCTTTTATCTCGGCCCCCGCTTGACGGAGCCCCCTGAAACTTTCAGGGAAGGAGCGGAGCGCAGCGAGGCAAAGTTAAGAAAAATTACAGGCAGATCCCTCATTCGGCGCCAAAGTTATTCCCAATAGAATGTTGCGGATTTCCTATGGAAAACTATCCTAACTATAACTACCTACTTGCGACCGCCAGTAGGTAATATATATATTATATATATATATATTCACAGAAAAAACCATAGGTTATAGACCATATATAGTTAGGAATTAGCATTTACAAAACCTTGAAAATTCACTGAAAAAACCATAGGTTATAGACCATATATAGTTAGGAATTAGCATTTAGAAAACCTTATTTTACTCACACAAAACCATTGAAATTCCATATATAGTTAGTTGCACTAACTATATATCGCGCACCCGCAATCCACTGCTGATGATGTCACATATTACATCATTCATGACATGGTCAGTGACATCACTGATGACATCACTGATGACATCTCAAATGACATCACTGATGACATCACTGATGACATCTCATTTGACATCATTCTTGTGCTAATACGATAAACCTCTTCAGACTCTAATATAACCTTAGATACACTCAGTGTATACAGACACTCACACACTGTCACTCATCCATGGAGTTACTCACACACCTAGTCAGTCATGCAAAGAAACAATCTCACCTCCATTTCCTCAACTATACAGTTATACACACCTTACTTATTCAAACATATACTAACACATATTTACTCTCTTATACAATCCCTGATACAAGTTCACAATGATCCATACAGCCACTCACACATTCAGTGGCTCTCATGCACAGTTATTTATATATGCCAACTCTCACATGTACTGTGTTTTACATATGTACTTACTATGACATGTAGCATTGAGATATCCATTCACTCATCAATACACTCATGCACACAGTCAACCGCCCATGTAGCTTTTTCCACATGCACTCTTGAACTCATACACCTAGTGAATCAACTGCTCACACATCTATGCACAGAGTCACACACCTCCCAGCCACCCCCACACAAACTCAATCTCCCATAGAAATACTTGGGCAACCAATTAATAACACATATAGCCTCTCGTATAGCTAATGATCAACACATGCAGCAGTTTACATCACAACAGACATAATGATGCACAAATTAAGACAGTTTAGTCACTAACCCATGCATTCAGTGAGACACATTTAATCACTCACTCATACAGTCAGTCACGCACCTACTAAATCCTTCATCCAGACACTTATACATCCACTCATTCTTCAATATCTAAGACATATTTTAACTTTACAGAAACATACAGTCACTGGATGTTGTCATCAGTGATGTCATTTGAGATGTCATCAGTGATGTCATCAGTGATGTCACTGACCATGTCATGAATGATGTAATATGTGACATCATCAGCAGTGGATTGCGGGTGCGCGATATATAGTTAGTGCAACTAACTATATATGGAATTTCAATGGTTTTGTGTGAGTAAAATAAGGTTTTCTAAATGCTAATTCCTAACTATATATGGTCTATAACCTATGGTTTTTTCAGTGAATTTTCAAGGTTTTGTAAATGCTAATTCCTAACTATATATGGTCTATAACCTATGGTTTTTTCTGTGAATTTCATTGGTTTTTTAACAGCTAATATCTGTAGCTGTAAAATGTATTCTTCTTTAAATCCAAAAATATATTTTATATGTTTATGAATAATTTTTTTTTTAAATATTTTTTTTTCTTCGTTCCCGCTTCGCGAATCGGGAAGCTTCCCGTTAGCTGACCTTGATGCCGCGAAATAGACCGCGAGCCGGTAAACGTTTCTTTACCGCAAGTGCCGCGTTAGAAAACAACATCGTGACGCCTCCCGTCCGCATGACGTTCCACGTTGTCGCGTGATACGTCATATGACGTGCTACGTTAGCGAACTGGTACGCGAAGCGAGTGCCAAAGCGCAGGTTTCTGGAAGCAAACCGGGAGGCCCTGCAAAGCGCGTAACGTAAACACAGCAGGTCATGTGACTTGGTAATAACACTTTTCATTGGTTCATTTCACTTTTGGTTTCCTAATGATGTAAGACTAGGTCATATAATCTAAAATGAACACTTTTGATTGGTTGAGAACTCTTGTTTTTCCCAAATGATGAAAATCCCTCCTTCTTTCCTCACTCTGACTTTCATCATTGTGAGAGAAAGACCCTTTGTGATCACTGAGCAATGGCTTCTTTAGTAGCTTCAGCTGGTGCTTCCCCACCACCTCCACCACCTCCAAGGAAGAGAGGACCACCTGCTCAAGTTGTAATTCAACAAGAAGAAGAAGAAGAGGAACAGGAGGACGAGCACGAAGAGAGGCAGTTTTTGCCTGAGCAGCCCAAGACGTCTCACCGGAAAGAAAACTTCATTTGGCAATTTTTTAAAATTCCCAAAGGTCAGAAAAAAGTAAATGCAAGATACGTAACTTGCCTTATATGTCAAGATAGACTGTCCAGAGGGACCGACAAAAAATACAGTTTCGGAAACTACACAATGCATCGCCATATGACTAGGTGGCATCCTAACAACTACAGTGCTGCACAGTTTCGGAACGACCTAGATAATCTCCCTATTATGGCCAGAAGATCTGTTGTACCGGAAGTAACGGGACCAGAGGGCAGGGAGATGGTGCCAAATATACAAATGAGATTTGGTGAAGTAAAACACACCTGCGTATTTTGCGATGGATTCATTTCCTACGGAGAAAGAAGCATCACTCTGATCAACAGAGCTATTGACTATCATATGCAAGTTTGTCCGAAACGCCCAAAATAATAAATACTTCTTTTTTTTGTTTTGTTGCTCCTGTTGAGCCCTTTACAATGAATCGTTTTCATTGCCCCCTCCAAGAAAAACCCAAAAAAATATAAAACTGTTCCGAAAAATTCAAAAACATTAAAAAAATGTTCCGAAAAATAAAAAAAAGTTCTTTTCAGAACTACCTCCCCGTTATTAAAAAATTGGTACAATATTTGGAACTGTGCCAACCTCTATTTCTCTTAGTTCGCTTCCTAGTTCGCTCGCTGGTACGCGAACTGGAAGCGAACCAAAAACAGTAAGTATAAGGGAAGGAAACACACACTTATGTTAAAAGAAAGACAGCTATAGGGGAGTAAACTAGAGATACTATTACCCATAATCCACTACTGATGATGTCACATATTACATCATTCATGACATGCTCAGTGACATCATCAGCAGAGGATTGCGGGTTTTTTGGCAACATGCCTTATCCACGGTTTAATAACGCTGCCTTTTGCTTTATATAAGTTTTCAAATTGTATGAAATATATACCAATAGGTCTTTATGAAGCTTTAGGTAGTGCTTTTGTTCATGAGGTCTGGTCGCTTCCATACACATACAGATGTTTCAAAGATGATCAAGAAGTTTATCTGAATGGAGAGGAATGCACTGAGACGCCAGATCATTCACTAATGTGTAGGCACATACAGTTACATGATTCATGCAACAAACACCGACCAAATATGGCTTGCGTGTTGCAAGGCACGCCAGTTCCTGCTATCATCCCCACGTTCAAGTTGTTGGAAAATGGTAGTTATTTGATGCTCAATAATGAAGATTGTTCTGAGTTAATTAAAAGTATTCCTTTTATCGTAACAGTAAGTGAACGGGTTATTTGCTGCAGAAATGTTCTATTTCCTCCCACACATGAACATAGGGAGTTTTCAATCTGGCCACAAATACCAACCTTGGGACACGTTTCAACGGCATGACAAGAATAAGAGCTCTTTTGTCTCAGAGAGAGGTGGCCTTGAGTTCGGCCCGTGAAACTTTCGTACTTCACATAGCGAACACCCGTACACAGGTTTGCCTTTCAATTTCAGCAACATGTTTCCGACTATCTTTAACGCATCCTCCACAAAATCCCTGGCACACTTTTTTAAAGTTGTTACCAGTGGTCTCGTGACTTCATTTGAGAAAATCTTTGGAGTCATCCCTGCTCCCTTTCATTCCATTTTCTCCACTCTGGTTCGTGGATTGCATTTTTACTTGCATTACCAGCGGACGCTCTTGTGCTTTTTTACATTTTTAAATATGGATGTCCCTCCTATGCAACCTCCCACCCTGCAGCTGCTGACACTGTTCCGCAATCGCATGCTAGAATATTATGGCACAATGCCGTTGGCGATATTAAGCACGGCATATGGATTATCTTTTCGATTCTCCTACTTCACCTGTGTCCAGCCTGTATTTCACTGCCTGACCTGTGATTTCGATTGGGCCATTGATTTGTGTCTCTGCGGACCGGTTTCTCCTGACGTCGACTTTAATCAGCTGATGACTCCTATCATTACTCACGAGTTGGTTTGTCCTGGCGAAAGGATTATGGCTGTGGCATTGATGCATGGACTACTTGGTCCCTGGAATTTACTGGCGGCAGCACAGTCTTTCTTGGAACACAGCTTTCTTGAAAACCCACCGAGCTGTCCTCTGATGGTGATAGAGGATCCGGTGCTGGGAGAGCACGTATGTTCTTTTCCGCTTTTAAATTGGATGGCTGAACTGTTTTCGGATGAAGACGGTGACTTCCTGTTGGAGGCTGTTGCAGCTTATTTTGCATACACAGTTATGTCATAGACCTTTTTCATGTTTCATATGCTGAGTACTAGCATTTCATTGACAATTCATTGACTTAATTGTCAAGTTTTTATTATTTACCTTGCCTATTGGCTTAAGACTCGATAAAGTACTTGGCTGTTTTATTTTTCTTTAGCATTGAATTTTCCTAGTTTTTAATGCTTTACCTTGCGGACCGTCCACATATAAACTTGCAATCTGCTCTCATGAGATGGCACTTCTATTATCTTATTCAGTTCGTTTCCGGATCATGGGGAGGTGTCATCTAGGTCCTGGATATCTTTACACCGTGTTAAGTTAGCATGGGCTCATTACCGGTTTAAACGCCATTTTTCCTTTTTTGCAACTTCTGCACACGACATTTAGTTGTTGCTTTAGCTTTCCACCTAGTAGTTCATCGTGGTTTACATGAGAATAATATGTTATTGGTCTACTATCTGCTTTACTTGTTAAACTATATCTGTACAGCGAGTGCTAAAGTTTCAAGAACAACACGATACAGAATTGTTATGAGGTCTGATCTCCACGACTTCATACTCATAACATAAGTGCAACTTCTGCCAATTCTGGGCATGAGGCGGGTTTTATATTGCTTTGCCGAACACACATACACAACAGTTGATGCGGTTCACATGAAGAGAGAGCTGGTGTATGCTGATGTGATTCCTTCAAATCTAAGACACTAAAGTATGGGCACGCCCTAAACCAACACAAAGAGACCTTCTTAGCAAATAATATAATATGTGTATTAGGGAGGGTGAGATATAAGCAGCCGCGGGCCGTGGAGGGAGTTACGGTGAGGCAGGGAGGCGGGGAGGGGGAGAAGCAGGGTGGAGCCCTCTCTACCTTGCCCCTCCCCCTCCCCGCCTCCCTGCCCCACCGTAACTCCCTCCACGGCCCGCGGCTGCTTATAAGTGTTGCTAACTCTTATTCATTTACAGCATGTTAACATACTGTCACCATTCGCTTTTTATGTACTAGTAACTATGCTGGTAATTTTGCTACTGATAATATGTGTACTTGTATTCTCCACCCTGCTTCTCCCCCTCCCCGCCTCCCTGCCTCACCGTAACTCCCTCCACGGCCCGCGGCTGCTTATAAGTGTTGCTAACTCTTATTCATTTACAGCATGTTAACATACTATCACCATTCACTTTTTATGTACTAGTAACTATGCTGGTAATTTTGCTACTGATAATATGTGTACTTTTATTATCTAAGGTACTACGCCTGAGAAGACGGCATTAGTAAATAAACATTTCAAATACACATGTGTTCTTCTTAACTCCATGTTCTGGTTTCTAAGAAATATATAACGACCGACTGTTCATGAGTTCCACGTATCCTGAGGTACTATAAGTTCATATTCTGGATTGTCTAAACATTGAGAGTTTGTTATATCCAATGTGACACTGTACCTAGCTTGCTAAATAGTTTTTGATTACTAACGTGAGTTTTGGGACACCCTAATTCGCCGAGGTTCCAATCCTCTGTCCACAGTTCTGTGTGAGAACAGAAACCCTGCGACAGGGGCACCCCCGACCCTTGCTGGAGCTTCATCACACTTGCGATACAACTCCAGCAATGCGCCACCTTTACGGCACAGATACATCACGCATCTGTGCTGTTTTTGCCCCGTGATGCGCCGCATTGTAAATGCAGCACACCATAGGTGACGGAACAGCGGCACAGAATGACTAACACATCCCTGGTGATGCGCCAGTCATCATAAATCTATCCCTATGCTTCTTATCTTGTTAGAGATGAACCGCCATATGTATCATCAAAGTTATTTGCATTTCCTAAATAGCGAACTTTAAGGAATAAATAGCGATTCTTTACCATTCCTAGTTTGCGATGAGCTATTTGCTAATTAGCCGAATGTAGCCCAATGAAGCCCAATGTAGCCCAATGTAGCCCAAAGATGGCCGCCAGACACACAAAAAAACAAATGTAGCCCAAATATCAGCCAGATGTAGCCCAACTATAGCCCAGTGACAGAATGACCAATCAGCTTCGCAAACCTCCGTTACGCGAAGCGGAGCGCTGTTACAGATATATATCTTTTTTTGAACGTTAATTTCTCAAAATCCACTGGAGCACATATATTGAGACCTAGCAAAGGCACATCGGGCTACCAGTCCCTAATATTTTGCCAAGTTTCGTGCAAATCCATTCAGCCGTTCGATTATTATTTTTATAATTTTTTTTTGCCCCGCGGGGCCCTTTTAAAACCTCCACATCAAACCTAGGGGGTCAGCGAGGATCTACTATGCCCCCTTATAGTTATTTCCCCCTTTGTTTTGACCTCCTCTTGTCTCTCGATCCTACCGAGAGACAAGATGGCGGCCGCTACGGACTGTTTGGAATGTTGACAGACGCCGGAGAACCAATCAGCTTCGCTTCACAAAGCTCCGTTGCGCGAAAAGTCCGCGAACCAGAGCGCTAACCGGTCCGCTGTTACAGATATATATCTTTTTTTAAACGTTAATTTCTCAAAATCCACTGGAGCACATATATTGAGACCTACAAAAGGCACATCGGGCTACCAGTCCCTACAATTTTGCCAAGTTTCGTGCAAATCCATTCAGCCGTTCGGGCTAAAAGTGAGGCCAACCGCCCTATGGAAAACTCAATGTTAAAAACACGTTTTGGGACCCCCCTTTTTTCTCGGCCCCCACTGGACGAACCCCCCCCCAAATTTTCAAGGGCTGCTCAGAAACAAAATGTGCCATTTTCCTGAAAATTTCAGCCGATTCCGTCCACAAACGCCAAAGTTATTAGACATAGAATTTTCAAAAAACCCATAGAGAAAAAATCCTAACTATATATACCTACTGGCGACCGCCAGTAGGTAATATATATATAATGGTTATGTCTGCAGTGCGTCAATCTATGTGAGCAAGGCCACTCGCGGCGTCCGAAATGCGTCATACAGTCATATCAACCCATTAAACAGCAGTTGTTTGAGCACATACCTTTAGAGTCCGTTTCCTTGTGGTGCAAGAGAAGCGCTTCATTCGGGATTGCTTCTTAATACACATTAGTTCCCATAGGGTGTTATTTTACTTCCCTGCCTCCATTATGCACCAGTAGTTGTCTATGTGTGGTGCTTGACACACTCCAAAGCTGGGTTGAAGGACTATTGGAATAGAGTACTATGTGGGCTTCTTTTGACAGCTATGGGCTGTTGTAACTTCAGAAGTGTTTTTGTGAACTGGATATGTCTTACTCTTTTGTGTGTGTGTGTTTGATATCAGCATGCGCCCCCCCCCCCATCCTCTTAAATTTCCTTTTAATTTCTCCCATTTAGATTATTGCCCATTTTACCACTGGTCCCTTCCATATCTACTATTAATTTGTATACCTACGGGTGTGGAGAACTGCATTTTGTAGTACACAAGTAGTACTTTATACTGTACTCCCTACTGTAGTACTACTGTAAAATGCAGTCTGTGAATTTATTTTTTTATTTATTTATTTGAAGCTTGTAGAGCGCACAGCTACCTCCGGCGGAGGTGTCCCGGCGCTAGATTACATAATTATCCCCTTAAAGAAAATACCAGACACATATCCCACAGAGGGACTAGGAGAGTACCAACGTCTGATAATACCAGGCCCTAACCCTTAGTGAACAACCAGGTCTTGAGATTGCGACGAAAGGCAGGCTCAGATTCGCAAAACCTGAGATCAAGTGGGAGGCTGTTCCAGAGCTTGGCGGCAGTGACGGCGAAAGATCTGCCGCCACTCCGAGAAAGCCTAAATCTAGGTACCATCAGTAAACGAAGGCTGTTAGATCTTAGATGCCTGACTGAAGCAGAGATTTTGAGACGTTTTCTCAGATAGGACGGGCCAATTCCATGAATAGCACGAAATGCCAGGGTCAGAATTTTAAAATCGATGCGTCGTGAAATAGGGAGCCAGTGAAGCTCTTCTCGGTAGGCTCTGACTGAAGTACGGGCGGGGATATTACCAATGAGCCGGGCTGCCGCGTTTTGAACTATTTGCAGACGGTCGATCAGGTAAAGGGGGGCGCCTGCATATAGACTATTAGCATAGTCTAGGTGGGTGGTAATGAGTGCCTGGACCACAGTTTTGCGTGAAGATTGGGGGAGGAAGGGGAAAATTTTCCTGATCATACGTAATTTGGAGAAACAGGCCCCTACCACTTTATTGACTTGGGCACTTCCAGACAGAGAATTGTCAAAAGTGAAGCCAAGATTACGAGCTGCTTGAACAGGAGTGGGAGGGGGATTCAAGATGGTAGGCCACCAAAGGTTTGCAGGGGGGGGGGATTTTTTGCTGAAAAAAAGGGCCTCCGTTTTATCGGTGTTGAGGGCAAGATGATTGGCTGACATCCATGTGCAGATGTTGCCAAGGCAGTTTCTAAAGTTGGAAAAGAGGGAGTCAGAGTGGTCTCGAAAGGAAAAGATAAGCTGAGTATCATCAGCATAGGAGACCACCCTGACACCCCAGGACTCAACTACCTTGGCCAGAGGAGCCACATAGGCATTAAATAATAGAGGGCTTAAAGCAGAGCCCTGGGGCACTCCGCACAGTAGGGGTTTGTCCTCGGATTCAAAAGGGTGCAACGTAACCCTTTGAGAACGGCTAGACAGAAAAGAAGTGATCCAGGTCAGCACTGTCCCACCGACCCCAAGCTGTTGTAGACGGATGGTAAGTTTTTTATGGGAAACAGTGTCGAAAGCAGCGGATAGGTCGAGGAGGACCAACATGGCCTCCTCGCCCCTATCCACTGACTCCCTGATGATATCTGAGACTTCAAGCAGCGCTGTCTCAGTACTGTAGCCGGTTCTAAAGCCGGACTGTGAGTCATGCAACAGCTGGATTGACTCAAGGTACAGTGCCAACTGTTTCTGTACCACCTTCTCCAGAATCTTGGCAGGTTTGGGCAAGAGTGAAATAGGTCGATAGTTGCTAAATAGTAAAGGGTCGGTACCGGCTTTTTTCAATATGGGGACAAGCCTAGCCTGAATTGGCAGTAAAAGTATGTTATGTATTGGAAACACTAGGTCAACCAACAAGCATCTAACGATGTCTGTAGCTGGGACCAGGGTCAGACTAGGACAGAAAATGGGCCCGGCAACCAAAAGAAAAGTAGCCCCAATAGTGAATTAGACAGCTACGAAAGCGGCCCATATTCTGCAAATGGGGGCACTTTTCAACTTAAAGAAGCAGGCGGCATAGGTGTAAACTGGGACTGAGCAAGGGTCCCGACCATCTTCTGCTAAAGGTCATGGTCAGTCTGCTTTACAACGCCACTCTTGCTGCCTACTCTCAGAACGAGGGTTAGCTATCTTATTAGGAGGCCTGTGTGGTTAGCTTGACCATCACTTTATGACTTCTACCTCCAGATTAAAAGGTGATGACAATAATAAGAGTTCACTTGCACGCATCCTGCATCAGATCATTATAGGGTTTCACTGTTAGTGAAATCCAAATACTAATGATTGGTTACTGGCTTTAAATAACTTTAATCTCCATCGATGAACTCCAGTGACACCTAGTGGTCTAAAGAATGAATACATCTACTACTCAGGCTGCTAAACCAGATAATAATGATGAACCTTGGTTACCACGTTTTGGTTATTCCCGTGTAAGAAAAGTTATACGCTCTGAGATGGTTTTATCTCTTACCTTTTAACAAAGTTGATCTTTTTACTACCTATTCAACGACATCCTCTTACCTTTTAACAAAGTTGATCGTTTTACTACCTATTCAACGACATCCTTTTACGGATAGAAATTCCTGGAAGCACACCATCTTAACCTTTTAATCCTGTTTTTCTGTTCTTATCGCTAACACAATTATACATTAATTGCGCACACAGGCACCCCTGCGAGCATGCTGCCAAGACCACTTTCAACATCGGTCAAATGTGCCTATCAAAACCCACAGGATTCCGCATCCCCATCGCTCAACCAAGAGACCATAAAACTACAAGTTACAACCCAATTCGGGAATCCACACTAATAACCTAATCCACATCATAATCACTTACGATCAATGCAACCAACCTTCCAAATAATCCACACTAAAATATATACTAATTAATAAAACATCCGCCTAAGTTGAAGCAAGTGAAATTGTATACCTCATCGCACCTCATATTTTTGACGACCTTGTTATCACCCAAACCTGCCTAACAACAACAACTTCATCAGGCTTCCATAGGGTACAGACTCCTACGTAAAGTAAGTCCCAATTCCCTCTCATTCTTTAAGGTCATTTCGGTCACGATCATAGCGAGCCCAAACCAAATTATTTTCATTCACACAGTTTAGCCCCCACCAGGTTACAGCTCCCACCTTACCGTCCCTAAGCACTGCAACAACCTTTCTCATTCCATGCTGACACAGTCCTGTATACATATTTATCTAGGTTACTGCAACTTCCACTGGAATATCAACAAACCCGACTCAATAAAACCAAAATAAATCTGTGTAGTGGGCTGGCCCCACGTGTTCAGGCGACAAAGTAGATGTAGCCGAGTTGTAGTTGATGTAGTTTATTGAGTCCATAAGTAGATGTTACAGCAAGCCCCACCTGGAGCAGCCTCCTAGCTGCTCAGCCATCTTCCAAGTGACAACACACACTAGGCACCCAAGCATTCCACCCATGTCACTCACACCAACATTCTACACAGAACACTCATACTGGCTGAACAGCAAGTTACAAAGCGAAAGGGAACATGTATACATAACCTACAATCTGCTCTTTTCTCTACCTATCCAAACAGATCTTACATCCAACTCGTAACAAAGGGAACTGGATGGACACATTCTTCCTCAAATTCAGCATCACTGAAATCCTCCTCTGCTACTCCCAACTCTCCCCTCCCCAAACCAGAGTCTAGACATCACTCCCAACCTGGTCTCCACCACAAAGTCCCTATTGTATTCTCCACTGACCAAATTATTTCCACAAGTTCACCCATCGGTCCAGGGTCACACTCGGCCAATCTCTCAGAAAACTCAAACACTCCATTTTAACAGAGGCAACAGGTCTATTTTCAGACATGGTTCCATCACACCTTGACAGCAGTACTGCAATAATTGTTGGCTTTCGAAAGCTGCCGCTGCCCAACTCATATGTCTCTAGACAAGGCTGCTCGACTCATCAAGGGTGCCAATAAATCATATAATTTCACTACCATCACAAGATATGTCTATTGTCTGCCCCTATATACCAGAATCCATGTTAAGCTGGCCTGCATCATACACAAAGCAATACAGCTGGGGTTACCCTCTACCAGAAAAGCAATCTCACGGTCAATCCCGAAAACAAAACATGCCTTATTCTGGAAATCTCAAAAGTAAGGAGGAGCAAGACAGTAAGCCAAGCCTTCTTATGCCAGGCTCCAAGACTTTGTAATGATCTGCCCGAGGATCTAAGGCGAAATGATAAGATACTTGTCTGTAGAATCTGCTTCTCTCCTTGTAAAGAGATATGTGCTATATAATATGGAACTAATACATAATAAACATTAGAACATTGGAATGTTGAGAGCTCCATTGAAGAGAATGGAGTAGCCAAAGAAACAGAAAAGACCTCCCCTAGAAAGCAATATACAGTTGGGTATTAACTCCAATTCTTTTCAAATATCAACATTTTCCCACACAGAACGGTTCATTTCAAAAGTATATATATATTTATTATTTTTTTCTCATCATCAAAGAACGATCATAAATCTGATAGAATCATGGACATATATACAGTCTATTTACATACATATATATACATTACAGCCTTCAGACAACCTACAAATGTTCAACATCCACACACACACATCCATACTCTCATCAGTAACATAAGGCAATATTCGCTAAACAAAAGGAGAAAAAAGTTAACAGACAAACAATATACAAAATACAAAATACAAAATTGTGTATATACAGAACGACCAAACAACACAAAAGAAAGGAAAGCGCCGACGCGCATTTCGGAACAGGACCGAATTTACATCAATCCTTCGTCAGGGCTCACAATGTAGATTATTCTTTTTAATATCTTCTCCACAATGGGGGATATCACAAATGTTTCTTTGACTAGTTTTCCCTGCCTCCTTCCCCTAGCATTTTGTATTCAGGGACCCTCTTGTGTTTAGAGAATGGAGTAGCTCCAGGCTCCTAATTGCTGATATAAGCCTGGAGCTCCAACATTCCAATGTCTGTCATCATGTTTCTCCCTTTTTTATTTAAAACATTCTACCCTCAGTGGGTGGAATGTTGTCAATCAATCAATTATGGGTATGTATAGCGCGAGCTACTCACCCGGAACGGGTCTCAAGGCGCTGACGGAGAGAGGGGGTTTCCACCGATCCTGCAGGGTCACTGAGTTCCATGGAAGAGCCAGGTCTTGAGGTCCTTTAGGAATTTGGGGAGCGAGACTATTTGTCGGAGGTGGAGAGGGAGGGAGTTCCATGCCTTGGCCGCGAGGAGAGAGAAGGAGCACCCTACTGTTCTGCTTTTCTTGATCCGAGGTACAGTTGCGAGGGAGAGTTGAGCCAAGCAGAGAGAACGCTGGGGCGTGCGGAACACGAGGCAGTGGTTAAGGTTGGCATACCCTGCATTGTGGAGAGCCTTGTGTGGTTCGGTAAGAAGCTTAAAGGTTATTCTCCTCTCAACAGGGAGCCAATACAAGGTCTGTAGGTGTGGGCTAATGTGGCAGTAGCGTGGTAGGTTGAGTACTAGTCTGGCGGCGGCGTTCTGGAGTTTGCGAGTGAGGTTCTTGTTGATCCCGGCGTAGAGTGCATCCGTAGCCTATTCTGCAGCTGATGAGGGTGTGTGTGACTGTTTTCCTGTGTTTGGGGGGGGGGGATCCACTTGAAGGTCTTGTGGAGTAGGCGGTGGGTGTGGTAGCAGGAGGAGGTGATAGACTTGACTTGGCGGTCCATTTTGAATTCGGAGTCCAGACTGATCGAGAGGTTGTGTGCATGGTCCGTGGGAGCCCCCAAGGGCAGGGGGCCACCAGGTGTGCTTCTAGGTGTCGGGCTGTGGGCCCATGATGAGTATATCTGTTTTGTCTGTGTTGATTTGAAGGCAGCTGCTCTTCATCCACCTGGCGACGGCTTCCATTCTGTCTTGAAAGTTGATTTTGGTGATGTTGGGTTCATTGGAAAGGGAGAGGATGAGTTGGGTGTTGTCTGTGTATGATGTGATGCTGAGTCTGTGTGATCTGGCGATGGCTGCGAGCAGGGCCATGTCTATGTTGAATGGAGGATCCTTGTGGGACTCCGCAGGTGGTTGGTGTTGGTTCTGAGCGGAATGGAGGGAGTCTGACTCGTTGCGTTCTGCCAGAGAGGACAGAGAGGATCAAGTTGATTCCCGGGTTGTGGAATCTGCGGGCTAGGGTTCGGTGAGAGATGGTGTCGAAGGACGCAGAGAGGTTGAGGATGAGGGCCGCAGTCTCTCCTCTAACAAGGAGGGAATGGATGTTGTTTGTTGCTACGAGGAGTGTGGTTTCTGGGCTGTGATTCTTCCTGAAACCTGATTGGGAGGGGTCGAGGATGGTGTTCTCTTCGATGAAGGCGGCGAGTTGGCAGTTGACGGCTTTTTCCATGACTTTAGCCGGATAAGGGAGGAAAGATATCAGTCTGAAATTCTTGAGGTTGATGGGGTCCGCTGAAGGGTTTTTCCAGGAGAGGGTTGATCTCGGCATGTTTCCAGTCGTCGGGGAAGGGGGCTGTCTCAAAGGGGCCGTTGATGATTCGTTGAAGTTCGGGGGCGATGATGTCTACGGCTTTACAGTAAATGTGGTGGGGCAGGGGTCTGTGGGGGCTCCGGAGGTGAGTGGTCCTCATTATCCTCCGAGTGTTTTCGATGCTGATTGTGGTCCATCTTTTAGGTGTTGGTTGAGTTCTGCTGGTAGGCGGTGCGAGGGGGTTCCTCGTGGGGGTTTTTTTACGTCGAAGTTTTCATAGATGGTCTTGATTTTGTGGTGGAAGAAAGTGCTGAGTCTGTCGCATAGGTCTTGGGAGGGGATGCAGTCTGTGGACTCGCTGCCTCATGCTATACCGGTTTTTCAAAGCCCTTTCCCTTGGTAGGCCCTCGCCTGCAGCCCGGGCCTATAAATCAGATTCAGGGCCTTTAACAACTCACATAGCCCTCTGCCACGTTCTATAAAATAGAATGTCAGACAAGACTGTACATGAGATTGATACAAGAATGTGGAGGAAGCAATGGAGTCAGCAATTAGGGAATTGAGACATGTTGACTCAATCCTTACTTTGTTGAACAAAACAGAGCATCTTTATGAAATTGTGCCATTCCAAAAACCCTACAGAAGCAGGCAACAGTCATGGATTTGCCTCCCTCTTAGGATTTACAGTGCTGTTCGGAAACCTGCCGGTTTAAGGGTCTAAGGGCCAGATGTAGGTAACCCGATTCTACCGATTCTAAAATACCGAATTTTACCGAATCGGTATTTTAGAATCGGTAAATAGTATGTAGATAAAAAATCGGTAAAAAATACCGATTCGGTAAAATTCGGAATCGGACAATTGGAAATTACCGATTCGGTATTTACCGAATCGGTATTTACCGATTCGGGATTCCCCATTCATTCCTATGGGCCTTTTGGCCCATAGGAATGAATGGGAAATACCGATTCGGTAAATACCGATTCGGTAAATACCGATTCGGTAAATACCGAATCGGTAAATACCGAATCGGTAATTTCCGAATCGGAAAGCAAACAAAAGTGAAACTTAAGTAGGCAGCCAATCAGGTGCTACCACCCTCCCCCTCCCTACCAGGAAGTGGCAACACAGGCAGCTGCAACTAATTAGAAGCTTCTGGAAAGGCAGTTGGAGCTGAGCTGAGTCCCTGAGCAGCAGAACGAGTTTTGAGCACTTTTAAAACTGCAAAATGGCAAGCAGCAAAGAAAAAGAGCAGCATGAGAGGAGGAGGAAACTCAAATTCAGCAGCATGGAGCTGCAGGTCCTTGTTGAGGAGGTGGTGAAGGTGCACCAAAAACTGTTTGGCAGGCAGTCCCTCACTGTGGCAGAATCTGCCAAAAGGAAACTCTGGCTGGACATACTAGACAAAGTTAATGCAGTTGGGGTGACTACCAGAGACACAGAGGACCTTAAAAAGCGATTCTACGACCTCAGGAGCAAAACCCCCAAAAAATTGGCTGAACAACACAAGCAGGCTACAAAAACTGGTGGAGGCAAGAATCCAGCACCCCCCTTACTGACCTGGAGGAGATGGTGGCCTCAACCATTGAACCAGACAGCGTCTGCGGACTGGGAGAAGTAGACAGCTCAGCCAGAGCTGCAAGCAGAAAAGGTAAGACACATGCACAGCATTCCCCCCCATACCATCATCCTTACCTGTATCCTTTGTGGCCAAGTGAACCCCAGTCCAGTACTGCAAGCACTATACAGGAGCAATGCATCATGGTACATGTAGTCTGGAAATGTAAGAACATGTCATACAGCACAACAACCACCAAGTTAGGGAAATGATTGCAGAGAGAATAAAGCTAAAGTGAGAAATATTTAATTGTAGTGACTGTGAGACAGTAGCACTTAGCTAATGTACGCTCATATGTCCACAGGTGAAACGTCTCGCAGGCGTTGGCAGGAGACTGAAGGAACACCACCAGAGAGGGAGGAGAGTCAGGAGCCAGGTCCAACTACCCAGAACGTACCACAGGACACAGGTGCACCCAGTAGCCATCCTCCTGCACAAGACTCAGAAATGGCTCCAGAGTTGCAGGCGTCCCCTCACAGATCTCAATCCCCTCTGTTGCTGTCATCCCCAGAAATGCCAGCATCACAGCATGATCCAACACCTGCATCACAACCAAGCAGGAGGCATGTTGTGGCTCCACTTCTAGAAATGGAGTCATCAGCAGCTGACATGGAGGGGGAAGAAACGCACAACTTGCCTGTGGATGTTAGCTCTGGCACACTGCACTCCAGTGCAGAGGTGGGCCATACTGGTGCAAGACGCCGCAGAGTCCTAGAAAGGCCTGCAGATACACCTGTGGAGGGTCCAAGTGTGTTCCGTGGCCTGGAGGGGAGCATGGTGAGAATCCAGAGGATGCAGGGAAGAGCCATCCAGTCATGCCAACGCCAAATGAGGTCTCTGAACAATAACATAGGAGACATAGGAAAGGGCATCAGGGAGCAGGGAGCTTGTAGAAGTGAACAAAGAGATGGCAGCTGGGATGCACGAAATGAGCCAATCGGTGCAGCTGCTATGCACCAAACTATACACTGATTTTGAGTCAAGGTGCAAGGAAAGGCAGCGTGCTCATGGCCAAAATAAAGCGATCAACCGCCTGGCCACTGCCACATCCCTGCTATGCAGGAGAAGCAGTAACATGCAGGAGGCTATGACCCAAAACAGCAATGAGGTCACTAGGGGCATGGGCAGGATGACCGGTGCTCTTGAGGCGCTGTTAAATGCCCAAACTGCACAAACAGCTGCTCTGGATGTGCCTGTGAGTGAGGAGAGCACAAGCAGGAGCAGCATGGCAAGCTCCCTTGTACCAGAGACAAGGAGGAGCAGTAGGCGCCACGCTGAGGCCACAGGCCAGCAAGAAAGTGAGCACAGTGAGTAACATACAAGTGGCACTGGGAAGCGAGGACGAAAATTACTATTACAGTTCATGGTGAAGTGAACCAGGACTGACATCATTGAAGTTAAATAATTTTTGTTGCACATTTGTGCTTTAGAAACCTACGTCATGACACAATTACAATACATTGGGTGCATACTCCACCTGTCTGTGTCTCTTTACTTACTTAAAAGAAGTTGCGTGTGATCTCTTCCCGTCTGTGTCTGCCATCAGTTGGTGTTGCAACTCCAAATGTGTGTGTTTCAGGCAGTGCTTGCTCCTCATCATGGTCCTCATAATCAGAGATATCCACTTCGGTGCCCTTCTTAACCGCAAGGTTGTGCAGCATTGCACAGGCTGCAATCATCTTGCAGCAGGTGATTGGTGTGGATCACTGAAAGAATATCGACGGACAGAATATCGACCATCAAAAATATCGTTGAGAAAATATCGACAGTCAAAATATCGAGTTTCTATCTACAAACAGGTAAGTACAAAAATATCGAGTTAAAAATATCGTTTACAAAAATATAGTTGTAAAAAATATCGTATTTACTAAAAACAGTGTTAAATGAAATTAATATTAATAATTAATTACTAAAATATAGTTAAAATTACTTAAATTAACTTATAATAATTAAATAATTAATGAAAGTTAAATAAATATTTTTTATTTCATATTTATTAAACATATATATATAGTAATAAAATATAATAAAATAATACCCAAAAACTGAAAACTGACCCTGAACCCTAAAAATACCCCTTTACCCAAAAACTGAAAACTGACCCTGAACCCTAAAAATACCCCTTTACCCAAAAACTGAAAACTGATCCTGAACCCTAAAAATACCCCTTTGCCCAAAAACTGAAAACTGACCCTGAACCCTAAAAATACCCCTTTACCCAAAAACCCAAAACTGACCCTGAACCCTAAAAATACCCCTTTACCCAAAAACCCAAAACTGACCCTGAACCCTAAAAATAAAAACGATATTACTTCACTTACCTTAAAAACGATATTACTTCACTTACCTTAAAAACGATATTTTGGCTGTCGATATTCTGTCCTGTCGATATTTTCTCCAAACGATATTTTGGAGTCGATATTATGTCCAAACGATATTTTGGAGTCGATATTATGTCTGTGTACCGATTGGTGTGTACTGGCGGGCCCCTCCACTCTTATGTAGGCAGCGAAACCTGCTCTTCCACATACCAAAGGTGCGCTCCACAATGTTTTGGGTTGTTTTGTGTGCCCTGTTGTATCTCCTCTGGCTTTGTGTTGTAGGGTTGAGGTAGGGTGTGAGGATGAAGGACCGGAGGGCATATGCACTGTCCCCTAATTGAAAAAACATTACTCACATGCACACACACACATCCATCTGCAATACGTATCAAGGGAGTTTCACACAGTATGTTACCTAGCAAGTATCCTTCGCCGAATTCCCCCGCTGTCAGGCGTGCGTAGATTCCACTGTTTTGGAAGATGTAAGAGTCGTTTGTACTCCCGGGATATTTGGCTACTATGTCAGTGATCATGTACTTGGAATCACAGATCACCTGTACATTTATGGTGTGGGTGGACTTCCTGTTCCGATAAATGTACTCTGTGGCAGCAGGTGGGCATATTGGTATGTGGGTACCATCAATACAGCCAATGATGTTTGGGAAATGTGCCATCTGATAAAAGTCTGTCTTTGTCCTGAGCAGTTCTGCATGCGTTGCAGGGAAGCTGATGTAGTAATGCATTCTCTGCAACATGGCGTCAAGGAATTTTTTTAAGAAACGGGACAGACAGCTCTGGGACACCCCACCTACCGCAGCAACCACACTCTGGTAACTCCCAGATGCAAGCAGGTGGAGGCTGCACAGCACCTGCACATGGGGTGGGATGGCGTGCGCCCTTGGGGTTGGATGGTCCAACAGTGGGTGGAGGTCCCTGATAAGGTCCAGGATTGTTTGGAGGGCCAGCCTGTACCTTTGTAGGATCTCTGGCTCAGTTAGCTGGAATAGAGTGATCCTCTGCCTGTACACCTGCTCCTCCCTCCTCCAGACCCTCTCTCCTTCTTCCTGTAGGCGTAGCCGCCTCGCAATGACATAGAATGCCGCCATTCTGGTGAAACTGTTGCATTTTGGGGCCTTTTTTATAGCCTGCACCTGGTTACCACCTGATTTCAATCCATGGTAAATACTGACTCTTAAATACCGATTTTCATGCAAATTCGGTATTTAAATGGTTACCTACATCTCAAAATTCATTTTACCATTTCATATTTTCCGAATCGGTAAATTTACGGAATCGGTAAATTTTCCGAATCGGAAACTTTACCGATACGGTAAATATACCGAATTGGTAAATTTTCAGATTCGGTAAAGTTTCCGAATCGGAAACTTTACTGAATCGGTAAATTTGCCGATTCGGTAAAGTTTCCGAATTGGAAACTTTACCGATTCGGTAAATTTACCGATTCGGATGTTTTTGGGTCCCCTACATCCCAAATGCCCAATACCGGTCGGTAACGGCCGAAAATCGGTAATTTCCGCAGTTTCCGACCGGTATTGGGCCACCTACATCTGGCCCTAGGTCTCAAAGGGAGATGCCTTAGTCAGTGTCATGAACTTTATTTCTTAGTTAATTGAAACCTATCAAGAAAAGTAAAAAACAAATTGTAGAATCAGCACATTTATTATTTGAAAAAAATATAACCCATAATCTTCACAGTAAAAAATGTCCGGTTGAATGGCATACCTTTACATATACAAGAAAAAAGGATATAAAACACAAGCCTATTGGCTGTCCGTATCAGAAGTAAAAAAGATATTAATCAACACCAGATGAGAAGAATATGTTAAATTAATTCACACATTAATTGATATTATGTCAAAGCTAAAAATATCTCAGTTTTGGTTTCGTATCAGTAATGATGTTGGATATTTTGTCCATTTGAGTGTCATACTAATGGAGAGACCACAGTTGAGATCTTAGATCTTTTCTCTTGGTCCTAAGAGAATTAGAGGGTCTGAACCCTAATTGGCTCATTGTTGCCTGATGGGGACAAGTAGGTATTGATTTTTGATTTGAGAGAAAATTGGAAAGTGAAGTTATAAGATAGTTCCATAATGCAATAACATGGATCGCTTGCATGTATTCAACATGTATTCAACAGTTACATACTCATGCATATGCTACCATGCTTTTAGTCTTTCCTCCTTATTAAGGCTGCACTTAAAACAAGTTTCAGTTTTTCTATTCCATTCTCTGTACAGGAAAAGGACTGACGTTCATTCAGTTAAGCAGAAGTTCTCAAACTGTACAATCAGTGGAAAGTGATTGCTTGCAAACCTAGTAACTGTCAAGGGCCTTGAGAAGTCTAATGAGAGACAGCGTCAAGTACATGTAACGCAGTACTGCAGATCACTCTTGTGAAATATACATACAATGACTAAGAGTGTCTGAGGGCAATATCCCATAAGGAGCTCTCAGACTGAATTTATGTTAAGTATCAGTAATTAAATCCCCTTCAGTATCCTTTTTGATCTACAGTTTACATTTAATGTATTCCCCTTATTGAGTTTGTTAAGTGTAGGTGATCATCATCTTTGTAGGAGCTCCTCAAATGTAACGTGAACTTTCCAGTCATGATCGCTTCCGTATCTCTGTTTGCCCATAAGATCTTTTCTATATTGGCTCAGAAGGATTTCACGATAGTACGCTTGACATGCCCCCTTTAGATATATAAACATCCATCAGTAGTATGGGTTGCCCCTCTTGGCTAGCAACAAATGTTAAAAATGTGAGAAGTTAGGTGTGGGGGACGTTTAAATGTAAAGTAGTATATATGCACATTGCCTGATGCCCTTGGGGCTCTACCATAATTATTGGATTTCTTGGCCACGACCTGAAACTTTTGAAATCCTCTTATTGTTATTGGTGATGTGCACCAAGTTCTCTGGGGAAAGCAAATATCACACTGTTCCAGAAAACTAAAGGTATCCCCTGTGTCTGCAAAAGTTGGCCTGGACTGGCTACGTTCTGAGAAATTCATGTGGATATGCAGCCACCTGAGCGTGTCCGATGACTGCAATAATTTTATTTTTGTTTTCATTTTAGTAATAAGGGGAATGCTTTGTTAAAGCAATAGCCAGCCAATCCCAATATTAAACATCAGTGTGTTGGTTACAGTTGTGAAGCAGCATTTGGCATGCTCCTCTACTATAATCACTTTATTGTAAGACCATTGAATGCCCTATAATTTGTCTCTTGTGCTTCCTGTACCTCTCTTAAAATTGAGAAATGGACAAATGACTGTGTTATTCTATCAGGGGTTTTATCAATATTGCTTTATATTTTCATATAGCAGCTCTTAAGATGCCCTCAGTGTTGGAAGACCTCCATATTGATATCTGCTGTTTCTTGGAATTATCACGTTACCATTTTGTGGGGATCCATTTATTGAATCCACTTCACTTTACACAATATCATTAGAAGTTGATTCAAACCATGTGTATTATGTAATAATGGTAAGATATTGCTACTGCTTTGATTCAATGTCATGCAAACTCACTGAGGGTGAGATAAAGGTTGTTATTTTTTGTAAGCTCCCTAAGAGTAAAACTGGTAGGATTTACTGCATTAAGATGGAGATCACCCTTTGTTACTATATTTTCAGTAGATTTGTCTTCACACAATCACAAGGAGCCTTATCACATCAAAATGCTGCAACACAGATCAGTCCTTCCGGCTTTGAAGGTGTTATTTCGTACACTGTAAAACAACGTGGACTGATTCACACAGACAACACAATGACTAGGTATTACCTCAATAGCTTGTGAGCAATTAGATCAAAGATGGTCTCAAGAGAGATACAAACGATATGGTACTGACTGATTTCTAAAAACATCAATTTGACTGCTGTACATCTATAGGGCACTCAAAATCTGAAAGCCTACGGCTTAAGAAGATACATTGCAGGCGACAAGGAGTAGGACAGTGGCTGTTTCCTTCAATGGATGCTGGGGAGGAGCCCACGTCGGCATCCACAGCATACCACTTTCTTTTTAAATGCACTTTACGCATGTGTCACATTAAAGTTTAGTAAACTGGGCGTACATGGTGCCGGCCTTGTAGTCACTGTTTTGGCCCTTTTGGGGCCTTCAGACCCACCCACAAATGACACTGTCATATTTCCAGGCAGCCTTGGGCGGGTATAGTATAAGCCCTGTACCTCCAGAGGCTGCATTGTCTAAAGCTGCACAATGACGACGCTGCCCTTTCCAAAGTAGTCACTGGTTGGGGAGGTCAAGCCTAACGGACCCCACCCATCTCGGTGACAAGTTGGGAAAGGTAGAGTTTTTTTATACTGCCTGACAGTAACGTTATTACAGTAAGCACTGCACTTTGTATTGTGCTGTGATTACTGTAGTAAAGCTGCATATTCTTTAAAAAATAACATGGTTTCAATCACATTTGACCTGACGTCACAGGGCCAAGCATGAGACTTAACTCATGACCTTTTGAGGTTAGGTCACATGCTGTATGCTGTAAACAGAATACACTGCACATGCTTGTGCTAAGTGTATTTCTGTTTATAGAATTTCAGCTGGCACAAAGTAGAGCTTTCACTTTCAGCTGCTCTGTGAACTGTAGTTGAGACTGGGACGCATGACTACAGACATGACAGCAACAGGAAGTATACCAACCCTGGCCTGGACTCATTAACCCGGCTGCATGACTGACTGGGATAGAAGCATCCTAATGAGGCAAGTGTAACATACTAAATATTTTACTTTTAATTATTTAAGCATAAGCATTTGTAAAATATGGAGATCCAGAAGCAGGTAAGGTAAAAATATTTATTAAGTGCAGCGAAGAGGCACAGCACGTCTGGCAGCAACAGAAATAATAGCAACTGGCAGTCCTGGAACATGGAACATTACACATATCACGCAAGTACAACATTTCATGTTCCAAGCATAGTACAGGAGGGGAAGGGATAACAAGATGCAGAAGGGAAAACAAATGTGGAAATGTAACACATCTTACCCCTAACAAAAAGAAGAAAATATAAAAATTAAGATAGATATCTTCCAGGTAATTTTATGGGTCGAACATTACATTTAACTCTAAAAGCTATAGATTGCGCAGGAGGAAGAACATCATCACAATTATTGTCAAACTTGTGAAAAAGAAAAAATCTATCATTGTTTGACATTTTACATTTAGCAACTCTTCTTATATTCCATATTCTACCATCTTGGGTAATAACACTATTCTTACAAACTTTCACTATCTTGATAGGAGGGTAGAATTTGGAATACCCTTTCACCAAAAATCCAGGTTTCTTGATCCTGACCCATTCCCCACAACAAAGTCAGGAAACTTAACATTCATTTTAGAATCAAATAACATTTTCATTTTGTTTTGTTTGTTTTCCACACGTTTGGCAACAAGATCAATATTAATATTGTCATTGGTTTTATAAAATTTTTTAATGCACCATAGACAAAACTAAGAGGAAGGTTCTTTACCTTTCAGAAGTTAAAACGGACTTACTCCAGTAACTGAATGTGGGGTGATGTGATACATCCACAATTTCTTTCTAACCACATCCATCCAAGGTTCGCTAGATAAAATAGCTGATTGAACACTATCCTTAAGAACTCGATTAAACCGTTCCACCTGGCCATTTTCCCTTGGTTCGTACAATGATGTGGTAATATGTTAGATATTACACATGTGTAAGAAATCTTTCATTTCATGAGACGTGAGTTGCATCCCATTATCAGTAACAATGACTTCTGGGGACCCCTCACGAGCGAAAACTTCTTTAAAAAAAGTGATAATAACCTGAGATGATGCACTAGCTACAAATTTAACTTCAGGCCATTTAGAGTGGTAGTCCACAATAACCAAAGCAAAACGAGCAGTCAAAGGTAAATGTTTAAAAGGACCTGAAACATCAAAAGCCACCTTCTGCCACGGAAAATCTGGCCAAGGCACTGGTTTGAGGGGTGCGGAAGAAACATGAAGCATTTTATCACTATTTATGCATTCTGGACACTCCCAAACAGTCCTGTCCACCATTTTATCAAGTCCAGGCCACCAGAAATGTGTTCTAATAAGACGTTTCATAGATGACATACCTAAATGTCCCTGATGAGAAAGCGACAAAATCTTATTCTGCATAGATATTGGGGGAATAATCTTACCTCCTTAAAAAAGCAAACCTCCACTTTCTTCAATTTCAGAACATACATGGCAATATGGGGCAATGTCAGCAGAAGCACATCTTTCTTTGGGCCACCCTTTTTAACGTACTCAGAAATCTGCTGCCATAAAACATCATTATTCATTTCCATTATCCATTCTCTTTTGGATAAACTCATAAATTCTTGAAAAACAAAATCATTTATGGTTCCAATCACATGAACCTCTTCTTCAACGGAAGAAATACTTTCATCAGAACAAGGTAATCTCTAAAGAAAATCAGCGGTGACATTGCTCCTACCAGGAACATATACCACTTGGAAATCATATTCCTGTAGGCGAGATGTAAGACGAGCTATGCGGGCGGTAGAATTCCAACCACCCCCAGGAGATAAAATTCCAACAAGGGGTTTATGATCAGTCCTAAATCTGCTTCCCCAAACATAATTCCAAAAATTTTCAATTGCCCAAAAGCATGCCAATAACTCTTTCAATTACTGCATATCTCCTTTCAGTTGCAGACAGTGTTCTTGAAGCAAATGCTACACACCATTAATCTTTTCCTGAACACTGGCTGAGTACTCCACCTAGACCATAGAGACTAGAATCTACAGTAATAATGCATTTTGTGTTAACGCAAAAGGATTTAAGATTAGGAGCATTATTGATTTCATGTTTGATCTGATTAAAAGCAGCATCTTGTTTTTCAGACCAAACAACTCAGCATATTTTCTGGTTAATTCCCTAAGAGGTTCCATCTTTGTAGCAACATTTTGTATAAACTTACTATAGTACTCGCATAAGCCTTAAAAAGAGAGAAGTTTCTCCTTGTTATCTGGAGCTGGAGCATTGACAATGGCATCCACTAAAACTTTCTTGGGTACTACACCCTCACCTGAAAGGGTATGACCCAAGTGTTAAAAGGTAGGGCCGAATTCGACCAAGAACCCTTCAGTATTTGCCCGGCGTTAGCCGCCTCTCATACCATTCGAGATTACCAAACAAAGAGGCAGGCGCTGGAGACAGAAGGCAGGAAACAGGAGTTTATTCCGACGGAGCAGAACACGTCAAATCAGACAACAGGGTATCTTCTCGAGGTGCTCTAAACGCCTCCTTGAGGCCTGGCCTCTTATACACAGGTTTATTGCTTTATTACATGAAACACATTCTTGTCAATACTTTGATGTACGGAAAGACATCCTCGGAATCCTCACTTTGGGCCTGTTCCCACACACATTTACAGTAGAAGTCCCCACCCCAGTCACAGTAGGTGATGACTATCGCACACCAGGACATTCCGTCGATTCCCGGAATGTGTGTCTGATCGGATCTCATGGGGTGGGGGGGGCTTTGATCAGTCAGAGATCCTTTGAATCGGGGCAGCTGCTTACTGTAAGGGGCCAATAAATGGTGTCCGCAGGGCCAGGTGGCGCCCTGGGAACGGGCAGGATGATTGGGCACAGAGGAAAGGGGGTTCATCAAAGGATGGGGAGGTGTTGGCCGGGAGCGGAATGCATTTCCGAGGCAGAGTCGCGCTGGAGGGGAGTTTTATGGTTCAGGTATGAGAGAGCGGGGGCTATCAGCGCGCGGGGGATGCTTGCGAGGTCAGAGGGAGAGACGCGCTGGCTAGCGGCGCTGGGCAGGGAGACCATGGTTTTCAAAATGGCTGCCACTTACGCGCACGAAGGGGCCTAAAAAAGGGACAAGATGGTGTGGCCAATGTTTCATGATTTTCACTTTACGCCCAACAGTGGCTATGGTGAACATAAATGAACGCCGCTTATGTATACCGATTTTAGTCATTTTCCACAGTCCCCAGTTTTTATCATAAGTTAGTTTACTTCTGTTCATGTCTGAGGTAAGGACGTACAAGCTGACATTTAGTTATACTAATAAGGGAAGTATGTGGCTGGGCTGTCTTTTGAGGTCTTTGGTAGCCCATATGCATTACGGGCAGATGGAAATAATCCTGCTATCAATGCTGACAGAATCGTACATAACCACATGTAGTCAATGCGATAGGCGAGGAGGCAGTGCATACAAAATTACATTAGCTGTGTCATACGTTAGACCTTGGAGACGGGGATATTATTTAGACGATGTAGGAAATTCGTTCGAATACAAACATGATGTCATACAAAAATGTTCTGGTAGAATAAGGGCTATTATCACTTGAGGTCTGGACTCCATGGGGATCAAAACTGGACAGTATGCTCATGTGCATAGCTGGTGTTCTACAATCATCATGATACAGAGTTAACGCTTTCTTAGTTATCCATGTACAGTTGAAAGTGACTGATGTAAGGTTTCGAAAGCTCAATTGGGTGATTAATCAATACAAAGGGATTGGGAGAGGAATTCAAATTAATACAAGTGACAGTCAAGGGGTGGTAATGTTCAAAAAAAGGTTCGTCTTTCCAGTGTCTTGATTACAGCGAGCCATCACTGGTAGGCTCTCATTGTTTTTCTTCTTTCGTTGGCACTGTTGAGCACCGGCAGTGGAGCTATGCGTCCAGCTCGGATTCAGATTTTGCGTTGCAGGGTGTGGCCACTCTTTGCTCTCGGACCACAGTCCTGTTTGTCCTGTTACCTAACTAATCTACCATAGGTACTTTAGTCGGGGTACCCGTATCCCGTTCTTCTTTCCGGGACAAACCCTATTCTATCTTTTGTGCAGTGTTTCTTCTTTAAGTCAAAGTTCAAAGAAAACTCTGTATGGAAAAAAGGGGTGATGGGGGCGTGCTTTGGGAGGCCGAGGGAAGAGAGGGTGGAGTGGGATCAGATCTGAAACGGACCAAGGAGGGCAGAAATTTAAAGCAAGTGGGCACATCGATCGGGCACAATGGGCTGGGACTTTCGGCACGAGCTCATCAACGAATGCAGGGGCTTCCGGACAGCCATTCTTTCCTTCACTTTCCACGTTGAGAATGGTGCCTTGTCCCGCAACTCTGTGCTCTGTGGCTCCACCTTGGTCGAGGTCATAGATATTCCCCGATCTGCAGCCAGGCTGTGCGTCACATCCGGCCCCTCTCCTCCGTCGACCGTACGTTATCCTTAAATGAGTACAAAAAAAGTTTTTAGAGAACTGGCAGGGGAAGATGTTTATACACTTTAATTTCCCCGGAAGCTTGTTTCCTTCCCAGTATAAGAATTGGCTTGGTAGTTTGGTTTGCCCTGTTCCCATCATGCACTGGGACAGGAACAGACTAATTTGCATATAGCCAAGTTCTGAGCTGGGATGGTGCAGTGAGCTAAAAAATGGGGATGGATCAAGCCCTGATCTTTGGACTGGGTAAGAGTGGTCTGCTTAATTCAGGCACTCTGTTCATCACCACCCCCTTTTCTGAATCATTTTGTCCACCATAAGCGTGGAAGGGTATACTCAGATGTGAGTCCCTTGCTCATTGCACCATCAGGATTCAAGCAAGCCGGGCCGACGACGCCTGAAATGGCAGAAACCGGTCCCCGGAAGCTTGTTTCCTTCCCAGTATAAGAATTGGCTTGGTAGTTTGGTTTGCCCTGTTCCCATCATGCACTGGGACAGGAACAGACTAATTTGCATATAGCCAAGTTCTGAGCTGGGATGGTGCAGTGAGCTAAAAAACGGTGATGGATCAAGCCCTGATCTTTGGACTGGGTAAGAGTGGTCTGCTTAATTCAAGCACTCTGTTCATCACCACCCCCTTTTCTGAATCATTTTGTCCACCATAAGCGTGGAAGGGTATACTCAGATGTGAGTCCCTTGCTCATTGCACCATCAGGATTCAAGCAAGCCGGGCTGACGACGCCTGAAATGGCAGAAACCGGTCCCCGGAAGCTTGTTTCCTTCCCAGTATAAGAATTGGCTTGGTAGTTTGGTTTGCCCTGTTCCCATCATGCACTGGGACAGGAACAGACTAATTTGCATATAGCCAAGTTCTGAGCTGGGATGGTGCAGTGAGCTAAAAAACGGTGATGGATCAAGCCCTGATCTTTGGACTGGGTAAGAGTGGTCTGCTTAATTCAGGCACTCTGTTCATCACCACCCCCTTTTCTGAATCATTTTGTCCACCATAAGCGTGGAAGGGTATACTCAGATGTGAGTCCCTTGCTCATTGCACCATCAGGATTCAAGCAAGCCGGGCCGACGACGCCTGAAATGGCAGAAACCGGTCCCCGGAAGCTTGTTTCCTTCCCAGTATAAGAATTGGCTTGGTAGTTTGGTTTGCCCTGTTCCCATCATGCACTGGGACAGGAACAGACTAATTTGCATATAGCCAAGTTCTGAGCTGGGATGGTGCAGTGAGCTAAAAAACGGTGATGGATCAAGCCCTGATCTTTGGACTGGGTAAGAGTGGTCTGCTTAATTCAGGCACTCTGTTCATCACCACCCCCTTTTCTGAATCATTTTGTCCACCATAAGCGTGGAAGGGTATACTCAGATGTGAGTCCCTTGCTCATTGAACCATCAGGATTCAAGCAAGCCGGGCCGACGACGCCTGAAATGGCAGAAACCGGTCCCCGGAAGCTTGTTTCCTTCCCAGTATAAGAATTGGCTTGGTAGTTTGGTTTGCCCTGTTCCCATCATGCACTGGGACAGGAACAGACTAATTTGCATATAGCCAAGTTCTGAGCTGGGATGGTGCAGTGAGCTAAAAAACGGTGATGGATCAAGCCCTGATCTTTGGACTGGGTAAGAGTGGTCTGCTTAATTCAGGCACTCTGTTCATCACCACCCCCTTTTCTGAATCACTCTGTGCTCTGTGGCTCCACCTTGGTCGAGGTCATAGATATTCCCCGATCTGCAGCCAGGCTGTGCGTCACATCCGGCCCCTCTCCTCCGTCGACCGTACGTTATCCTTAAATGAGTACAAAAAAAGTTTTTAGAGAACTGGCAGGGGAAGATGTTTATACACTTTAATTTCTCTCCCAACCCCGAGTAGTTGGGGAAACGTTTATTGGTCACGATAGGGTGGATGCTTAGTAACCCTTACATCGGTGTATGCTGTTAACTCATGCATCATGGCTGTGGTGCAGGTCTGCAAGTATCTTTCTATTTTCAAACATCATGTCTGTCTGGTGTCTATTCCTGTCATATTCGCATCGAATTCAAACCGGCTCCTCCAGTAGAGACTTGTGTTTTACTACAACAGATCCTGTTGAGCTATACCTTTCTTCAAGGTCTGCTAGTTCATAAAAAGTGTGAAGTGCTTATTATCATGGGCTTACAGCTACCTTTGACAAAAAACAGGAAACCATCTAATCTTTCATACCAATGAACTACTTACATGATTGAAAATATGCATATGTTTAAATGCTACAAACCTTTTTATCCTTTGTGTATAATTATGTATCAGTTTTAATGAATATCATGTTATTAAATTTGTATCTTTATATGTACATGCAATAGTGTATTTTCATTTTTTTAATATGTATTGAGTTACCTTTCATGTGCTAGTTGGTTCAAGAATTTGCCTGGGTAATTTACTCACATTTGCTCTTTGCCCTGACCCAGGAAACCAATCCGTATCAGGGGGTCTTTGTTTGCTTCTCATACTTACAGCTACCTTTTCCAGGGAAGGACATACGTTAAGCATTTTTCTTTTCTGACAGCAACGGCTAACTTTTATCAGTTTTAGGACGATTTATCTTTAAAAACAAGGTCATCAACTACAGTCTTTAAGATTTTCTGGGACGGCCGGTTACAGAACTGGGACCATTCTGGAAAACGGGGACGTTTCGGACATTCTACTTAAGTGCAATGGGCGGTGGTAATCCGAATGAATGAGGGTGGAGTTACTAGAGCACTAAAAACAAAAGTCACTGACATATAGTTCCCTTTTAAGGGTCAGATTAGGGGACATTAGTCGTCTTACCTGTCCTCTCTTTCTCAGCCAATTAAGTTTCATCATTTTACAGAAAGGAGAGGTAGTAACATGGCAAAATACGATCGTTTTGTTTCTGTCAATTTGTTCAAACACTGCCATGTCTAAAGTCAATTATACCTGTGCCGGCGAGGCACAGTGTCGTCGTTTATTCAAACGGGAGCAAGGGAGCCCTCAGAGAGAGAGCGTCGTGTGCACAAAATAGGCTATTAGTACACGTACAACATAAAGAGAGAGAGAGAGAAAAACGTGTATAATAATAGGTTATTCAGTGCACACACATATAGAACAGTACGGGCCGGTTTCACGTATAAAACACAAGCTGAGAGAAAACATAAATTCATAGTTTACATACACACAAATACCAGCCGGGTGCGACAGTACATACATCAAGTACGGAAACCTAAGACAGAACACAGAGCTATTTTGGGCAAAAGGACTTTGTCATGCATGTTGCGTATTCTCAGTATTCTTTTCACTTCATTTTGGGGGTCGAGCTCTTTGTTCTCCTTCCTTCCTAATAGTAGACAATTTTTGTTGGTAACCTCGCTTCAAAAATACTTACTCCTTTTTAATTGGTCGGACACTAGTCCAGTCGTGCTTATACTCACGGTGGGGCCTTCCAATATCTAGCAAATGATGATCCAAGCTGAGGTAAAGGAGGGGTATCAGTCGGACGTGCGATGGTACAATACTGATTTTTCTATGAGGGTGGAAGAAGAAGGGGTAAATCTAAAACATGAACAACCTAACAAACCTATGGGTCTATCATCTGAAAATCTAATCAGGAATATATGTTATATCTCAGCAACACATTGGTATGCTGAAAGGAAATCAGAAACGAGGATTCTGACTCAAGGCGTCATACAGAAGATGGTTAACCCTGTGTTAGCAGAGTGAGTAACTATTTTTGGATTCCCATCAATATCATGTGTGATCAATATTATCATATGGTCCTCCGTCCTGGGTCTTGTGTCTCTAGATCACCGAGACAGCTGTAGTACCCTCCACGGACTCATAGTTCACATGTGCCAACAATTGGACAACCATAAGAATCTGATCTGACGGGTAAGTGCAGTGCAGAAAAGAAAAGTGAGTGAAATTTAAAATAGGATAGAGAATCTCATTATAATATTTTTATTCAGCCAAGACCTCTTCCTAACTAAAAACCAAGAACAGCGCAAAACATAACTACTGCAGTTCAACAAATATCTGCATGGGGGCCAACATGTTTCAGCCTTAACGGGAAATGAACCCTAGGCTTTCTTCAGGGCCTCTGTTCTCATATCGATGCGACTGCAAAACTAGTGTTGGTGAAAAACTCAATTAAAAAGAAAATATTGCTGTGATATATTTTTTCAGTAAAGGATATAAGTCTCCATAAACTGTAACTTCACTCCTCCGGCACCTGGTACCTCTGTTGGATCTGTAGAGGAAGAAGTAAAATAAACACACCGAACACAGGGAAAAAACCACCTATAGGTTAAGGACCATTCCTTTACTCTATTGCCTAAATTATATGTCTAACTTTAGTACATATGACCTACTCACCCAGTATGCCCGGGGAAGAGACCTCACCTCGTCCTGGACCTGGCTCAGGCGTAGTGAGACCCCGCTCTGAAAAGCAAAAGTGCACTGAAACTGAACATGGGTAGCAGGACTCACTAATCCTATATGATCCCACTCCTTATATGTAACAGCGAATTTACCTCGCTTTTCAAGCCAACTCTATGCTACTTAGATCCTGCTCTCTGGGACATCACCCTGCCCCCCACATATCTACCGCTCCTCTCATTGTCAAAGTCTTAGTATATCAAGGAGATCACTAGTAAACCTCCAATGAACACACAAAGTAATCTGTGTGTCTCTGTCAATCTATTCCTTAAACTGAGTGTGCTACAAAGGCTATGAAATGTAGTTATAAAGGCCTAATGTGGCTCCTTACCTGTCCGGCGTTGCCTCTGGCCGTAGCTGAGACAGGGGGAGGAAAGGAGCCATTCAGTGACAAGCTTCTTCACTGGTCACTGGGCAGCCTGTCCACCAATCAGGTGTAATTCCTTGGCGGTTGAACAAATGATTGTGTCTCTATTCTGTTCAGTTTCCAGAGCAATGTCTCTATTTACATCTTGTTACACAAGTTATTCACTTTATGCATGATTTATAGCGATCCAAAAACTTTTTGAAGATAACCCTCGATCGCGTGATCTCGCGATATTTCATTAGACTACAAAATGACGTCATTGCGTAAAATTTTGTAGTTTTGCTAGCCGTATTGGTTTGTTTAGTTGCCGTCGCTAAACCTGTTCAAGGATATTGTGAGTCTTATGGGCTATCTTGATGTCATCGAGACTGCCGCTCCCGAATTGTAGAAGGTCGAAACCAGGTAGGTGTAATATCGCGAGGCGTATCAGAATGTCACCACGTCCTCTCATGTAGTTCACTCTCTGTGAATCTCGCCGCTAACTAGGCATTGGCAGAACTACCGGATTACGTCACAGCGTCCTATCAGGTAGTTCTTTAACCTTGTTGTGCCCAAAACTCAGGCTAAAACACATCGCGGAAGGCTTGTATACGCCAGATCCCAGGTTTGTTCAGGCATTTATATTATGAAATTATAAATACCATACAGACCAAGTCTCAACGCTATTATTGTAAACTGCTTCTCGTCTTCACTATCAGATCCGTGAGACTAGTGAAGGACAACCAAAAACGTCTCTATGTTTAACCCTGTGTGTCCCAGATATATCCTCTATGCGTCAGGCCACCATCAAAACAAAACAAAGTTCTTGACACGAGGGACCATGATTACATGAGTACTGTGCATTCCCCACTCAGAAGACCTGGCCCTGAAGAAAGCCTAGGGTTCATTTCCCGTTAAGGCTGAAACATGTTGGCCCCCATGCAGATATTTGTTGAACTGCAGTAGTTATGTTTTGCGCTGTTCTTGGTTTTTAGTTAGGAAGAGGTCTTGGCTGAATAAAAATATTATAATGAGATTCTCTATCCTATTTTAAATTTCACGCACTTTTCTTTTCTGCACTGCACTTACCCGTCAGATCAGATTCTTATGGTTGTCCAATTGTTGGCACATGTGAACTATGAGTCCGTGGAGGGTACTACAGCTGTCTCGGTGATCTAGAGACACAAGACCCAGGACGGAGGACCATATGATAATTTTGATCACACATGATATTGATGGGAATCCAAAAATAGTTACTCACTCTGCTAACACAGGGTTAACCATCTTCTGTATGACGCCTTGAGTCAGAATCCTCGTTTCTGATTTCCTTTCAGCATACCAATGTGTTGCTGAGATATAACATATATTCCTGATTAGATTTTCAGATGATAGACCCTTAGGTTTGTTAGGTTGTTCATATATTGGTACGGGGGGTAGGTTGTTCATATATTGGTACGGGGGGATACAACCTTTGCAGGTCTTTAAATGTCCCTCAGGCCCTCCCTAATTTATGTGTTATATATGTAAATCTAAAACATAACAATATCCCTAATTTCTGGGCTGAGGGGGATTTGGGATGAACCCCAACCCGGGGCACTCTTGACTTCTCTTATTTAGTCAGCACGTAAATTGACTCACCGGTGCGCATTATTTTGGGTGTACATTTGGGATATTGGTTCGGGTCCGAGGTACTACAATAACCCTTCAAGTTTCTGGTGTAGGCCACTCTCCCATTCACTAGCTCCAGAGAGGGAGAGAGTTGTTCCTAGGTAAGGTAAGTGCTATATTCCTTTTCGCCCTTCACATGCAGGTACCATGTTTGGGCTTATTTTTCTTATTCCATTAACCGCTCAATCAACACCTCCGTCATACAAAAAACATTCTTTTATCGGCCCAGACGTGCGCCACACATACGCATTCATACCGTACAAATCAGGGCCCATGCGCACATTCATACCATACAATTTTCATGCTCTCAGAGATAGTTCCTGCATATAATGTACCATCTCACAGAGCTGGCCTATTTTCCTTGCGTTGTATCTGCTCCTTCCAACTTATTAATGATGGATCTCGCATGGAAAATGAATTATCTTGCTTTGTTACTTAACTGCTCTCCCCTTCTTGCTTTCTTTATCTTTATTTTGGTACCCTATTACCTGTAAGAATTGTATGTATGTATTTCTCATGCTGTTAATAAAAAAATAATTTAAAAAAAAGTATGAGCTAAATGTTAGAGTTAATAAATAAAGTCATGACAGAGTAATGAGAAAAATAAAGATAACTGGGAAATAGTAAATTAAGCTGGTCTTGATTTCCATCAACTAACTTTTACTAGCTGGTCCATCGACCGAAACAGTGGGGTGCCTTGATGTTATTTCCTATGAATCTAGAGAAAGAGAATCATTCATATGTGCATATGTAAATAATGTATAGAATTTAAATTTCAGATTAATAGGGTACTCTGCTGTCCAGCAACTCATTCTCTAGTTTCACTGATCTTGGGAGTAGTGTTATTGTGTGAATGAGAGACTCGTGGTGCTATAGGCTCCACCGACGAGTGAAATAAGATAACTCCTGAGAAAAAATGGGATGAATTGTAGGGTTTTTGAGAGCCGCGCTGGATCAGTTTTCTTGGTAGCAGGAGTCTGGTTGCTATAGGTTAGGATAAACAATGTATAGATTGACAAGGTTAATGTATATAGAGTTCTGATGTGCAGAAATTATGACTAACACTATATGTTGAGTTTGTATTACGTTATGTGTAGTCGGAATTTTTAAGCTTCTGGGAAGTAGGAAGTTGATTATTCTGTCCGCAGACAGAGGGAAACATGTGGCAAGTAAGCATGGGCTTAAAATTCGTTCCGCTCGCGTATTTTGCGGATTTTCCGCAATGTCGCGATCTGCGAATCACGCGAAATCGTGGCAAAATCTGCGAATCCGCATGCGGGACGAATTTTGCTCAGGAAGCACTTACAGGGTTAAAGCAGGTGCCCAAGTTGAAGCTAATTTCTTTGTAACCATTTACAAAATGGTTACAAAGAAATTAACTTCAACTTGGGCACCTGCTGTAACCCTGTAAGTGCTTCCTGAGCGGCGCCTCGTTTCCTACTTGCAACTATTCTCTGACCCTGCTCTGACCCTCGAACCAGGGTCAGAGAATAGTTACAATTAGGCAATGAGGCTCCTGTCACTAAAATTAAACCTCAGCAGGAAGCACTTACAGATAACAGGTGCCCGAGTTGAAGCTCAAATTCAGTCACGCATTATAATCAGCCCAAGAATCTAGTGAGCACGGTTGATGCTAGGCAGGTGTGCTTTCTCCCCAGATCTACCGTCTACAATTAGCTTCAATCCGTGATGGGGGTCTAGGCATCCACGAGTTTCTCGAGCGCAATCCCCCTGTACTTCCAGTGACCAGGAGGCTGCTTTCTCCTCATCTGCTGCGCTGATCGGCCTCTGACCTTTATAAACAAGACGAAAAGGGGAACAAGGGGACCCTACTCACAAAGGAACCAGGGCAATACGTTTATCCAGAAAACAATGGTTCCTGTGGCATAATAAATGTACAATGCTAAGTCAATACACAGCTTAATAGCAATTGAGGTATTAGAGGGAGGATGCCAGTTTGTAACAGGTTCATTGTATTTCAAAACAGTTATTTCAGCAATTATATACACATCGTACACATAGTATTCAAAAGTGCAAAGTGTCCCAAGTGTTGTTGTGAGCGAAACAAAAAGAAAGTGTGACAATAAGTAATATGTACAAGTTTCTGCTGGGGGTATTTACAAGGAGAAAGGAAAATGACCATGAACAATAATACAAGCAATAATTAATCAGTGGCTATCTACAATCATAGGCACTGTGTTATATAGTTCATTTCCTATGGCGTTGACGGCGTTTCGACCCCTAGAGTGGGGGTCTCGTCAGGACTGGACGTTGGGGGACATCTTAAAGTGTATTTGATTCCGCAACGCAACCCATGCGTGATGAAGGAAAATTAATTTACTTACAGTGGACCCAGCCGGGTACACTGTAGGTGGTAGATATCAGGGGTTATCCTTGATTGGAGGCGGCGGTCGATCGCATCTATCAGAACGTCTACGTCCGTCTGGGAAATCTGTGTGACGTTCTGATAGATGCGATCGAGCACAACTATCCGGCGAACAGGCATTATCCTGGCTATATCTCGTATTTTTTTGAAAAATAAAATTCCTCCTAAAGAGACAGATTGGGTAAAAACTGACAGAACATTGCAAGAACCTAAAGAATCTGTACATGCATATTACGAAAGACTACTTTTAGTTTGTAAACAATATAGTGGATATGAACTGAGTGAAAAGGATATGAGCCATTTCGTATTTCGTATTTGGTTTGAGACCAGAAATAAGTGACATGATAAAACACCACATGATGTGCTGGCAATGCAGCTCAGTGGATGAAGTATTAAGATATGCAAAATAATTTAGTGATGAACTTGATGCCAAACAGAGAAGGCTTAAAGAGAAAGCTATGTGGGCACAAGTGAAAGTAGCTGAACAATAGGGAGCTCAATTTGGTAACCAAAATAATGACGGAGATCAAGCAAAAACGAAAGGTAATATGAATAAAGGAAAAGGACAACTGAATATAGATGAGGCAAAAAAGAAATGGCCATGTCATAACTGCGGCAAGATAGAGCATTGGATGAACAAGTGTAAGTTACCCCAAAAGGGTAATCCAGAAAATAAATCATTAAATCTACAGGTGCAGAATGAGGTAAATCAATAGTCATCGCCACAGCAACAGGTAATTACCCAGCAGAGCCAGGTGCCAATACCATCGCTCCCACACAGTGTAAATCTTCAGAAATATAGTGCAGAGACAGGATTCTACGGAGAAGAACAGGTAACAAGATCGCCCCGTGTAACTGCAATTCCGCGGTATTGGTTGAGGTTGGATGGAAATGAGTCAGATGAGAGCTGTTGACAGTACCTAGGAGAGGCAGTGGAGTGCGTGCTTAGCGCAACTCTGGAGGTAGATCAATCTGGTCCTTTTGTGAATGGAAAGGTGAATGGTGTAAATATTACCTTCCTAGTGGATACAGGTGCTACCCATTCTACTGTCAGATCAGTAGAAATTCAAAACCTTCCGCTCTCAGGTGAGTATATCCAAGTTGGCGCAGTGACAAATAAGCAGATTAAAACACTGAACCAGTAGATGTGGAAATTGGCAATTTTAAATAGATGCCTTGATTTGTGGTATGTGACAGCAGTCCTGTTAATTTGCTTGGATGCGACATACTCTGTAAAATGAATTGCGCTATTTACTGTTCACCAGATGGCATTACGTTTCAAACTGTAGATGATGACATGTTGTGTAAAATGACCATGTCAATAATAGATTCAGAACGAAGTGAAATGTTTCCTGTGTTTGACAGAGAGAAAATTCCTTGTGAATTAAAAGAAACGGTCAGAGAGGAAGTGTGGGATTTTTCAGCAGAAGAAATAGGGCTAATGGAAGATGTAAGTCTTGTAAAAATTACTATGAAAGAAGGAGCTGTTTATCCAAATATTCCACCGTATAAATTAACACCAGAAATAATTGAAGGAATAACCCCTGTAATTGACAAGATGATTGAACAAGGAATTTTGAAAAAAATAATGAGTAGTCCATGTAATTCACCGATTATGGGATTGAAAAAGTCAAATGGAACATTTAGAATAGTGCAAGATTTCAGAAAGGTAAATAAAATTGTTGGCCCATGTTGTCCAATTGTACCAAATCCAGCTGTGATATCATATCAGATTTCATATGACGCAGAATGGTACACAGTTATTGATTTGTGTAACACGTTCTTTACAGTTCCATTACACCCCGACAGCCAACCAATATTTGCATTTCGGTTTGGAGAGCGTATTTTGGCATGCTGCCAAATTCCTCAAGGATATACTGAAAGTCCCTCTATCTTAAATCAGTTATTGAAGAAATCACTAGAGAGTCTAGAAATGCTAGGAAAATCTGTTTTGGTTCAATATATTGATGACCTACTGGTTGCATCAAGAACCAAAGATGCATGTGTTTCTGACACAATAGCAATGCTAAATAATTTGGCAGGAGGAGGACATAAAGTGACTCCATCAAAATTAAAATTTTGCCAGCAAGAAGCACAGTATTTAGGTCACAAGATTGGAAAAGGGATGAGACAAGTTACCTCAGAGAGAATTAGAATTATCCAAGGAATGAAACCCCCAAAGACACAGAAACAAGTGAGAATGTTTCTAGGAATGGTTGGTTACTGTCGACATTGATAAGTGGATTTTCATTGATTGCAAACCCTCTGCAACGCTTGACAAGAGGAGATGTGAAAGACCCTATAGTGCTGAATGAGAAAGAAATGGCAGCATTTGAACAGTTGAAAACCAGTCTGTGTGTAGCACCAGCACTAGGTATGCCTGATTATGAGAAAGAATTTGAACTATATCGCAGTGAAAGAGAAGGGTGTGCATTATCAGTTCTAATTCAGAGAAATGGAAGAATGAGAAGACCAATTGCATATTTCTCTGCAGTTTTGGATCCAGTCGCTAGAGCTCTGCCTGGATGCCTGAAAGCAGTTGCTGCTACAAGTGTGAGTTTGGAGCAGAGTGAAGGCATAGTGATGGGTTACCCAGTGAAGGTATATGTACCACACTCGGTTGAAATTCTCCTCACTAGGACGAAAACACCCTTTTTGACCAACAATAGATTGACCAGGTATGAAAAGGTAATTCTGGGTGCAGATAATGTGACAGTAGCAAGATGTGTAAATGTGAATCCTTTTACATTGTTGCCTGATACCCTGGATGTAGAGGTAAAAAATGAAATTGCCCACAAATGTTTAGATGTGCTTGAGTATTGTACCAAACCAAGACCTGACATTAAGGATGAGCCATTGGAAGAATCCGATTGTGTGATGTTTGTGGACGGTTCACGCTTAAGAACTGATGAAGGTGTTCTGAGTGCTGCATATGCTGTATGTACAGTGGCAGATGTGTTGGAAGCATCTTGTCTGAAAGGAATTTGTTCTGCTCAAGTAGCCGAATTGATTGCTTTGATTCGAGCATGTGAATTGGGAAAAGAGGTTCGAATAACCATAGTGACCGACAGTCAATCTGGATTCGGAGCTGTTCATAGCTATGGACAACAGTGGTCTCAAAGAGGATATACGACCTCTGCAGGATCACCCGTTAGAAATGCTGAATTTGTAAAAATTTGTAGCTTGATGCGATTCAGTTGCCTGAGAAAATTGCTGTTGTGAAGTGTGCAGCCCATAAGAATGGAGATGACTATGTCACTGAAGGTAATCAATTTGCTGGTTCAATTGCTCAGTACTGTGCTAAGAATGTCGCTTCTATCAATCGGGACAGAGAAAAAGAACATGTTTCAAGCCCTTTAATGCTTACTAATGTGGTTGAGACTTGGCAGGAAGTGAGACAGTTACAAGAAGAGGCAGGTGAGGAGGAAAAAGATACATGGTTAAAAGCAGGCTGCAGACAAAGAGAAGAAGATGAAATTTGGGTATACAAAGATGAAAGACCAGTAATGCCTAATAGCATGATCTCTAACATGGCCCAAATGTATCATGGTCAACCTCATATTGGTAGGGATGCTATGATACGTCTTTTCAGACAGATTTGGTATAATCCCAAGTTCAGAATGATCGCTGAAAGCTTAGTGTGTCAACAATTGAATCCAGGAAGAATAACTGTTGTAAGCCTGGGAACCATAAAACGGGAGGGAGGTACTTTTAGCAAGATGCAATTAGAGATGCCACCATGTAATAGGCTTAGATACGTTCTTGTGATCATTTGTTTGTTTTCACGATGGGTCAAAGCTTTCCCCACAAGGCGCAATGATGGAGTGACTGTTGCAAAACTTCTTTTAAGAGAAATTATCCCGAGGTTTGGTTTCCCAGTGACGATTGAATCAGATAGAGGAAGTCATTTGAAGAATGAACTAATTCAATTAATATGTGAAGCACTGGACATTCGTCAGAAATTGTAGTGTGCTTACAGACCAGAGGCTTCTGGGGTAGTCGAACAAGTAATTGGAACAATAAAAAATGGACTTGGAAAAACGTGTTTGGCCACAGGAGTGAAATGGCCTGATGCTTTACCACTTGTACTGATGACCTTAAGGAGCATACCAGATAGAAAGACAAGATTGAGTCCTCACGGAATACTAATGGGAAGAGTAATGAGGCAAGCATTTGTGCCAGTTAATAAACTACTGACTATAAATTATGATATCATACTGGATTACTGCAAGAGCCTGTCTGACGTGGTAACTTCTGTATTCCACCAGGTTGGGGTTGATGCAAGCACAAAAGAGAAACATTCAGCTCATGATTTACTTCCTGATGATTGGGTTCAGATAAAGGTGCACAGGAGAAGAAACTGTCTAGTTCCTCGCTGGGACAGACCGGCACAAGTTATTCTGTTTAGCACCACTGCAGTCAAATGTGCTGGAGTAAAGAGATGGGTTCATGCCAGCCACACGCTCCGAGTCCCTGAACCTGTAAATCAACAAATGGAAGAGACAGAGAGTAGTACAGACTCTGATTCTGAAGGTGAACCAGACTAAAATCCAGATCTTGAAGCTTGACCTATACGTAGGCATCTGGAAATATCAGATACCAGTTCAGCATTTGAAGGAGAAAGTGAAATAATTGAAGTTCCAGATTTTGAAGATCAACCGGAAAATCGACATCTGGAAAAACAAAGTACCAGTTTGGACACTGACAAAAATAAAAAGAAAACTGGAAAAGGTAATAGTTCTAAAGGACAAGTTGAAAGTACTGAAACCTGGAACCTAAATCTTGAAACTGGTGAAAAGGAAAGATCTCACGATAAGGATGAGCTTCCAAGTACCAGCTTTGGAGAAGTTCCTAGCAGAATAACTGAACTGATAAAACTAAGGAGAACTTCCCAAAAAAGAGCTTGGAAATTAGAACGTGGAACAGTAGAACATGAAAACAAAAAGCCACGCAAAGGAGACAATTGGCCTAAAGGAAATGATGGATTAAAATTCAAACTGATTAATAGAAATAAAAATCAAGAAGAACAAGTACATGAAATAACCAGTCAAAGGGAGTTGTCAAGAGAAAATAAAGAAACTGTGCAAAGGCCAAAAAAAATAAGAAGACCAAATCAAAAGTATAAATCTACTGAGTGGACATATGTTGTATTGCACACAATAGAGGAAGTGAACAGTAGTCAAGAAAATCTGAATTATCAAAGTGAGTAAAACAGTTGATGAGAAACAAGTTGTGTAAAACTGGAAACTGAAAGAAGACAAAAAGCAAAAGAAGTAAAGAGAATCATAAAAAGAAATTGATATTAAAGAAAGAGATTTAAAGACACTTTTCCAAGTGCAAAGGGATAAAGAAACTGTGGCAACGATAAAAGACTGTGAATGATATATTATATTTATTGGGGAAAAAAATGGCTACTAATAATGTTGATAGATCATAATGTGCTATTTTTTTTAAATGGTGTAGAATGTGGTTAATATGTACAGGATTATTAGTATTAGTATAGCTTATATTAGCAATAGTGATCCCTTTCAGACCAGGATTTGAGCTAAGTATGGGCGAAATTTGCGAATTCACGTTCCGTGAATTTGCGCGAAAGCGAACTCGTGCGAAAGCGAACTCGCAATCTGCAAAATCCGCAAATTCGTGCGAATTTGCGGATTCTTTTTTGTGCGTATTCGTGAGGATTTTTGCCAGTTCGCGAGGGTTTTTACAAGTTCGGGAATGCAAACTTACTTGTGTGGTCGCAACGGTCGCGACCATGTTGTTTCTACGTGTCCAGCCTGTTTGCGACCCTGTGGTTCATCACTGCCACCCTCCGGTTCATCACTGCCACCCTCTGGTTCACCACTGCCACCCTCTGGTTCATCACAGCACCCTCTGGTTCACCACTGTCACCCACTGGTTCACCCCTGTCACCCTCTGGTTCACCCCTGCCACCCTCTGGTTCATCACAGCACCCTCTGGTTCACCACTGACACGCTCTGGTTCACCCCTGCCACCCTCTGGTTCAGCACTCATCACTCCCACCCTCTGGTTCATCACAGCACCTTCTGGTTCACCACTGTCACCCTCTGGTTCACCCCTGTCACCCTCTGGTTCATCACAGCGCTCTCTGGTTCACCACTGCCACCCTCTGGTTCACCCCTGCCACCCTCTGGTTCACCACTGCCACCCTGTGGTTCACCACTGCCACTCTCTGGTTCACCACTGCCACCCTCTGGTTCATCCCTGCCACCCTCTGGTTCAGCACTGTCACCCTCTGGTTCACCACTGCCACCCTCTGGTTCACCACTGCCACTCTCTGGTTCATCACAGCACCCTCTGGTTCATCACAGCACCCTCTAGTTCACCACTGCCACCCTCTGGTTCACCCCTGCCACCCTCTGGTTCAGCACTGTCACCCTCTGGTTCACCACTGCCACCCTCTGGATCATTACTGCCACCCTCTGGATCATCACTGCCACCCTCTGGTTCATCACTGCCACCCTCTGGTTCATCACAGCACCCTCTGGTTCACCACTGTAGATTATGGGGGGAAAGCACACCTGCCCAGCCTCAACTGAGATGAATTAATTTGGGGCTGGTTAATGTGTCACTGAATTTGCGCTTAAAGTCTGGCACCTGCTTCCTTAGCTGTAAGTGCTTCCTGTTGCAGTTTAATTTTTTTTACAGGAGCATTGTGCCATACTTGTAACTATTCTCTGACCCTGCTTTGAGGGTCAGAGAATAGTTGCAAGTAGGCAACTGAACTCTGGAGGGGCCCCTCAGGAAGCACTATAGGGAATGGTTACAAATTAGCTTGAACTTTTGCACCTGCTAAGTGCTTCCTGTTGTGCAAAATTAGTTTTTCTGCAATTTCGCGAGATTCGCGGGGCACGAAATCGAACTCGCAATCCGCAAATTCGTGCGAATTTGCGGATTGTTTTTTTTTGCGTGTTCGCGGGGTTTTTGTGTGTTCGCGGGCCGCTTGCAGCGCAACGACCGCGAAGTTACCCATGCGCTCGTACATGGGCGCGGCCATCTTGTGCGCGTTGCGTATTTCCAGTTCCGGGTGCTAGCTGTGTGCTTGTGTTGTGCGCTTGGCGCGTTTACGGGTTCGCGGGCGTTTTTGCGTGCTCGCGGGGGAAATATCGCACAAACTTACCCACGCGGTCCTCTATGGGCACGGCCATCTTGTTTTTCATTCATTGCTATGGTTTTTGGGCATGCTACCTTTCTATCCATCTTACATCTTTGTAATCCTATGTTTTTCTGAACTTTTATTTGCTTTTTTTTCCTTATTATCTATCTCTACGATTTCCTACATCTATATTTTGTGTTTTTTTAAACTTTTTGTTACTTTATTACCTACTTTATTTCTTTCGCTCTCTCTCTTATTTTTTTCACACCTATTCTTCTTTCTTTCTTCTTGTGCCCAGGACCATGGCTAAGGGAGCCGACAAGGGCAAGGGGAAGGGCCCAGCACCCCGTACCCGGCTCCCTTGCGGGCATTTGAGGGGGGAGAAAGTCCAGGCCAGGGAGATCTTCTCTGCGGTGGAGGTGGCCGCCTTGATGGTTTTTGTTCAAGTCCACCTCCCTAAGACCGTGGCAGCAGGTGGGCGGATTGCTTCCGGTTACAGCCTCCCGGAGCGTCGCCAGCTGTGGGAGAAGGTGTGCCGGGCCATGTGTAAGGAGTCTGGGGTCCAGCGCACCTACCAGCAAGCGACGCACCGGTGGACTGACATCCTGGACCGGGAGCATGACATTCTTGACCTGCTAGGATTGGAGATCCCTGGCCTTGGTAAGTAGCTATTTAATAACTACTTTATTTTCTTCTGCTCTGTTATATTGCTAATCTATTTTTTTCCTGAAGAGTACGAATGCTGCTGATTCGATTACATTGCAGGTAAATTAATGTTTAAATAGCTTCTGTCATTGCAGGTGCTCGCCTGGTTATTGGCGTTGCTACTATGCTCACTTGTTTGCAACTTTTTAGTCATTTGAGACCATTACTGCATAATGCTAGAGACAGTAGACTCAAGTCTAGTCCTTCTTTGTACTCCTGCTGCTGCCACTTTGAAGAGATAGTGGTGGATTGATACGTTGAGTATATTATTTATTACTTGTTATAGGACATTTGTTAGTGGTCTGCAATTATGATGATGGACTGTGTCTGTCATGCGACGTCTCGTGCTGCTGAGTGATGGCAGTAGTAGTAGAACCTTTTTGTTGTTGATGTAGTTAGTGAATTACATAACTTTCCTATTAGACGGTCTGCGAATCCTGCAATACTGTACTACTATCCTCCATTTTGTGTTTCTTTATTTCATGATCACCAGCAACTCCCAGGGGCAAGGCGCCGGCGGCGACTGAGACTCCGGTGGCAGAAGGTGGACAGGATCAGTCCCTTGCAGGCTCTTCTGCTGGCCCCAGTGTTATATTAATACTTATACTTCCCTAACTTTTACAGCTCCTATTCATTACAAACTGTTTCCTAATAATTCTATGTTTTACAAAATAGTCTTTGATCTTCTTCTAATGTAGACTACTTTCTACATTCTTATCCTGCCTCTACCATCACTCTCTGTGCTACTACTATTTACGATTATGACTCGGTCTGTGTAGGTAGCTAAGCATGCCCATTCGGCAAACGGTGTGAAACAAAACTCTGATACAGCAATAGCTCTAGGCACTGAGTGTAGTCCTCTGGGTTGCCCTTGCTGTCTATTCCAGTCTTCTTAATATAAGTGCTTTGACAATTTCCAACAACAAAATGTCATTGTTTACACCAAGTAAAAGGTAGCAGTTGCCTTTTTGATTTGAGAGGAGCACATCCCATACCGCTGGTGTTTCAGGGACTATTCTGCACACAAAGAAGTATGGACAAGATAAATAGCACATTGTTGATGATAGGTGCAGTTCGACTTTCGAAATACCTCAGTCCGAACAGAAGTTGAACCCCCAATCCCTCACCGACTATCTAGTGTGTCTGACCAATGATTTTACGACCCAGAAGAACAGAAGACTACCGCTGAGTACCGGCCTATCTGAGCCACTGAAACATGACTGCCAAGTGTAGTAGTTGTATTAGTTCAAACCTTTCCGCTCACTCACTCGGAACAAAAACCACACAGTGTTTGTTAGTTTTAAAGTTTTATTTTCAATTAAGAAATGAAAACGTTATTTCTTTTTTTTTAATAGCGTAGTATTCTGAGCGAGCAATGGTGATGGATGAAGATGACGTTAAAGTTTAAACAACATTCCCATGAATGAAATTAGTATGACTCAAACTTAATAATAGTTAACAGACACATGAAATTATTAGAATAACTGTGCGGGAGCTCCCACCTTCTTTAAAGTACTTAAAGTACTGCTGGTGATGACTTACTAGTAGTTGGTGAATCGTCTGGCAGAAGGGCAATGGAATCTTCTTTCTGTAATGAGAAAAATGGTGTACGTTAAGCAAGCATTCATCAGTTGTCATAAGAAGAAGTGTAGCATTTAATGGAATAAGCATATAAATGGTTAACACCCTCCCCAAAACCGTTACTTTTTTTCAATCCCAGTAATAAAAAATGTGTTATGCAACATTTTCTTCCATTACGAGACAAAATAGGGGGTTGTGTATGACATCTGAAAATATGACATGTTTTTCCTAGACGTCACAACATCTGATGCGGCACAGATGACCACCAGTGCCGGGGCCAGCAGTGCGGAGGGGTCCACTCTAGATGCGGCGACGCCAATAGGAGGAGCTGGGGGGGAAGACTCAGCAGCGGCGGACGGTGGTAAGTTATTATACTCCTTACTTATTGAAATCTTTTTGAGTAGGCTCGCAAAGGTGTATGATGTACTGTACAGTAGTACACAGTACACTAGTATACGTACACTGTACTGTTAAGAACAGTTACTAATTTAGAACTACTTTTTGGGCTATCAATGAGAAGACAGTCAACCTTGACTTGTAATAGCATTAGCCGCGGTACTTCTTGGGTAACCAATGGCCCCCTCTATTTCACTTCAACTCAGCTTATTGTGAAGCCAAGTCATATCAGATGTAGTTTAGGGATGTGAAGAACGAAAAGTTAAAGAAGGGTGAAACGAAGGACGAGCGAGTCTTAATATTTATGACTGTAAAGAATGGTTTTGTTGAATGCAATTCAACATAAGAAGACGGCGGTTTCCAAAATATAATGAAAAGGGTGTTAGTTGGTTGTTGACAAAAAGAAATTTTGGCACATTTGAGACATTAAGAAGAATCATAGACGTACTTTGGAAGCCTGGATGTTATCTTCTTTATCCTCCTCATCGATAGCAGAGGTGTATGATGTAGTAGAGCAGACGCTGAGTGGATGAAGTATGGCCAGTGGCAGTGCCTCCCCTATAGAAAAGTAAGACATTCCTATCCCCACCTGCATGTACTGCTTAAAGTACTACAAGGCTGCATCATCATGGCCTGTGCCTGTATTTCTTGGGTGAAAGCTGAGTGAGCTGCCATTATCGCGGCTACCACAAGTTCATGTACCAGTAATTTCTTTTGCAAAACAAGAGAAAAAAAGTAAAAAAGGCCTTTGTTTAGTACTCTCTGACTATGTATGTAGTAGTGAGTCCACCCATAGTGCTGCTAGTGGAATTCCTGAAACTCCCAGTAATGTCACAGGCTTACAAAGACGGCGGAAAGATACATGCCAAAATGTTATACTGTGTTTGCTACTTGCTGGTGTTACTGAGTGTCAACTTTCCGTTGAAATATTTTGACTTTATGATAAAGACTATTGGCTACAGTATTTTTCTTTCTTTGTTTATAGATGCTACTCCAAAAAACTCACCCGCAAGGAGATGGCTGTCCGGGCCAGGGCCCGTAAGCTGGAGGCTATTTGTGCTGAGTATCGGCGGTTGTGGGCTCGGGAGCCTGAGGAGACATCAACCTCTACATCCTCCTCCACTGCCCCCGGGTCTACCAGCCAGAAGCCTCCAGCCAAACGGAGCCGTGGCCCGACAGCCTCCCGCCACCGCCGCACAGCAGCAACAAAATCAGTGCCCCCCCCCCCAGATCCTGGATGGTTCGTGTGCGCCGGCTACGTACAAGAGTGGACTACCTGGGGCGGTTGGGCGAAAAACATCAGCGCCAGCTCTGGGACCTCCGCAAAGAGCTGCGGGACGTGCAGCAACAGCTTTCCAAACTACGCCACCGGAGGAAGTGACTGTCCCTTGCCCCTTTTTTAAAGACTGTTGGGGGGTGGGAATTGGGTGTTTGGGAAAGGGGACTTTTGGACTTTTGGACATTGGTTGGGTTAGGGAGGGGGGTGAGTTTGGGTAATTTATTTTATTGTTGTGGTGACAACAACATGAATATATATTTCTTAATAATTATTTTTCTTACTAAAACACAGTATACGCGTTCATATAATTAGTTGTGTGGGGGTTGGCGGTGGTTACAGGACGTTTGTTTTCTTCAAACTTACCAGTATGAATGAAACATCTAGTCCTGAAATGTATCAAAATGCAAGTAACCGAGTTAGTAAATTTAGTAGCCCTACTACTGTACTTTACTAGTAGTACTGTCAGTCTCTGCTCTCCTCCCAACTTAGTCCTCCTAGCCCATTATTCTACTACCTCTCCAATATATCTTACCTGTGATTTGTGTTTGAGAATCGGGGTAGCCCCAGGGCTGGCTGCATTGCAAATGGTGATTAAGGTTGGTTGTTGACTTGAATCCTCGATGGATGCAATATCATTGTTGTGCTGGTAGCAGTAGTGGTACACACTGGCAGTATCACCATATGAAAAAAAGAAAATGAAACATTGAGTGGCCTGAGCGTAGCATTAGAAACAGTACAATAGATAGTACGGGACAGAACAGTGCCCTAAATTGTAGCCTAAGCAGTGCCAACGTAAGGTAAGCATTAAGCATTTGATTGTTCACGTTGTGTGGGAGGAGGATGTTCTTATCAATCCACAATGGCGCACATGAACTTCTGATTGTACTAATGATTTTGCTTGCTTTGACCTTATCCTCCTCAGCAAGTGTGTGGAATTTATTGTTGTTTTCAGTCACACCGCAATGAAATACCACACAGCCCGGGGGAAGAGGGTCAGGGTTTGAAAATTGGATGGGAATGGTTTTTTTTGGGAAAGTTTGGTAGAGAGGAAAAAAACACAGCATGGACAGTCAAACAACAAATGAAGAGAAACAAATCTTTGGATATGAAGATATTGATAAATCTTTTAAGGGACATAAACGAAGTTCACCCCTGCATGCCAGAAGTTGTTTACTAAATGGATGGTTAGGTTACTGAAAAGTAGTACTACTACTTACTGCAACTTACTAGTAACTACGAAGAAACAAGTTGACAGTACAGGGCTGCAGTCATTACGCAATTTCACTTGCCTCTCTGCCTTCAGAGAGAATAAACACTTAGAACATTAAATTATTGTTAAACATAGCAAAGACGTATGAAATAGCTGGAGGGATGAATTTGAAGCAGAGATCAAACAAACGCACAGAGTCACACTCGTAGAAGTAAGTTCAAGTTCACAAGAATATCATTTAAAAGATAAGGAGAATTTTGGATACTGTTACTGTTGTTTGTAGTTGTCCCGTTGAATTTGTAAAGTTGTTGCATCCAGTCATTCCTCTTATTCGCGGTACTCCTTCATTCCGTCGGATGCTCCGTCGATCAATCTTGGTGACCAGACACACTGTCCACTGCCTGCCTGATGCGGAATTGCGGATCGCTAATTGTAAGCCTGAGTAGTACATCGATGGCACAGGGTAAAAGCCTGCCTGTAATTGTTGATGGAAAAACACAACAGTAAGTGATAAATACACCTCGGAGAAAAAAATATATAAGGTACGCTGTGTAGTGCAAAAATTACACTTTCAGTTTCATAGATGACAATCGCCAAAATCTAGAACACCCCACATTACCCTCCCAAAAACGTGCAGAATACTGCTGCTACCTCGCAGAGGCCTAATTTCAAATCGTGCCAAAACGCACTCAGAAAGTATGCCCAAAACCCCTCTTTCCCACCTTGGATTTTCTTCAAACTACTTGCAATCAACATTAGACATTCCCACAAGTGTTCCAAGACCCCACCCAGTCATAAAAATCTAGAACACTCCCAAACACATGCAATACAATACTGCTAACCCTAACGAGCCCGAAGTTAAGAATAGTGCCAAACGCTTTCTTCAACTAGGCAAAATCCCCCCTTCCCCACCATGGATTTTCCTGAAACCACTTGCAACCAAAATGACACATTCCCACGAGTGCTCTAAGACCCCAGAACCCAGTTGCAAAAATCTAGAACACCCCCAAACACATGCAATACTGCTGCTAACCCTAATGAGCCCTAAGTTAAAAATAGTGCCAAAATGCTTTTCACCATGGATTTTCTCCAAACCACTTTTATTCGGTATTAGACCTTCCCAGCAATGCCCCCAGACCCGTCAACCCAGGCGAAAACAAGTTTAACCCCTCAAACAGCCAAAAAGCAAAACCGGAAAAACTCACACTTTGAAATATTTAGGCCTCATTCCAAAATCACTCCAAGCGCACTCTGCAGCTAGTCCCTAACTCCCCTTTTCCACCATGGAGTTTCTGAAAAACAAATGCAATCAAAATTAGACTGTGCCAGCAGTGCTTCCAGACCCCAAAACCCACCCCCAAACACCAGAAACCCCCCAAACAGCCCCCCAAAAACAGGCAAGTGAACAAAAACGGAAAACAAATTCCACCATGGACTTAGTCCAAACCACTTGATTCCGATATTAGACCTTCCCAGCAATGCCCCAAGACCCGCCAACCCACCCTCAAAAAAGTCGAAGACCCCCAAACAGGCAAAAAGCAAAAATACAAAAACGGGCACTTAAAAATATTTAGGCCCAGTTCCAAAAACACTCCGTGCGCGATCTGCAGCTAGGCCCTAACTCCCCTTTGCCACCATGGATTTTCTTCAAACCACTTGCAATCAAAACTATCCATACCCAGCGTTGCTCCAAGACCCCCCAACCCCCCAAACAACAGGAACCCCCCCAAGCAGGCCCCCGAAAACACGAAAGTGAGCGAAAACTCTGAAAAGTGAAAAACTTTTCACCATGGATTTTCTCCAAAACCGTTTCATCCGGTATTAGACCTTCCCAGCAATGCCCCCAGACCCGTCAACCCAGGTGGAAAAAAGTCGAAGACCCCCAAACAGGCAAAAAGCAAAAATACAAAAACGGGCACTTAGAAATATTTAGGCCCAGTTCCAATAACACTCCGTGCGCGCTCTGCAGCTAGGCCCTAACTCCCCTTTGCCACCATGGATTTTCTTCAAACCACTTGCAATCAAAACTATCCATGCCCAGCGTTGCTCCAAGCCCCCCCGACCCCCCAAACACCAGGAACCCCCCCAAACAGCCCCCCAAGAACAGGCAAGTGAGCAAAAGCGGAAAATAAGTGTCACCATGGATTTTGTCCAAACCACTTGATTCCGATATTAGACCTTCCCAGCAATGCCCCAAGACCCGCCAACCCACCCGCAAATAAGAAGAACCCCCCCAAACAGGCAAAAATCAAAAATGGAAAATCTCATACTTAGAATATTTTCAGCCTTCTTTCAATTCTGTCCAAACGCGCGTGCAGCTAGGCCATAACTCCACTTTTCCACCATGGATTTCCTTAAAAACAAATGCAATCAAAATTAGACTGTGCCAGCAGTGCTCCCAGACCCCCTGACCCAGCACCGCAAATCTAGAACACCCCCAAAGAAACCCCCAAAAACCTGCAATACTGGTATAATCAAAACATGGCAAATTGCGCTGATCACAAAAAACACAAAAAACAAACAGCAATTGGTTTCAACAGAGACAGACAGCCATTGCTGTCCACTGGATGCCATCTTCTCATTATTCATTACCTGTTCTACTTTTTGTCCGCATCTTCTTCGGAAAGTGAGGGCCCACAGGGAAGCCTCTCCTGTCAATTTCAGAAGTAAGTCTGTCAACAATCAGCAAGCATGTAGTCAGTCAGTAATTTCAGTCCCACTTGAGGGGACTCGTCTACGAAGACAAAGTTTATTTATTCTCCATAATCCATCCATCTGCCTTGAGGGAAATGGATAGGGGGAGTCTGGAGAAGGAGGATAGAGGAGCATGATTGAGTTGTGAACTTGTGAACATCAGGAATGCAGACTGCGGCACCTTCAAATCAATAAGGAAAATAAGATGAAGACAGTGCTGATGATGGACTTGTTGTGATTAGGTGATTAGAGTTTTGTTGTGGTAAAAGTTGCAAAACAAAGAAAGACACACAGGAATAAAAGTAAATAAGTACGGAAAAAAGGAAGTAATTTTCAGGCCTCGGTGTCAGGGAAGTAGAGCTCGTCCTCAAAGTCCATGAATTGAGACGGTAGTAGGTTTGGTGACAGAGAAGAACTTCTGTTGGCGTCACCTAAGTCGGTGTCCTCTTCTTCCTGCGTGCATTCACGTATTTTGTAATCGGGTGGTATGAAGTGCTGATTCATCTTGATTATTGTTAACCTCTCCACATTTTTGGGCGAGAGGCGGGTCCTTTTTGAAGTTACAATGGCACCAGCAGCACTGAAAACACGTTCAGAAGACACGCTTGCGAGTGGCAAGACAAATAATTTAGAGCCAGGTTGCTGATCAGTCGCCATCCAGACCTTTTCCTATACCAATACACCAACGGGTTCTCATTAAGACAATCCTCTGTTGGGTCATCCAGATAGGCCTGCATCACCGACTCAAGGTTCTCCAGGGTTGCTCCACTTTGCGTAAAATCTGTGGCCTTTGCAGCAGTGGACCGAGCAAACCCATGCTGAGTTAGCCAATCCGCTTCCGACAATATTTTTTTGGGGCCTGGTGCTGGTGAGGATGATGATGACACGGTTGCTGGTGTCGTTAATGGTTGTGAGGGAAAGTGACTCCCTTCGGCCAAGGATTCAGAAGTGGAACTTGACGCCGGATGGCCTGCTGATTCAGTTGTACTTGTGCTGTCTCCGTGCAATTTTATCCGCTCTTTTTCAAACCGAGTGGCTGACACAGCGAGCCAATGTTTGTACTCTGAAACATCTGCTTCATCAAAAGGAATGAATGCATTGCTGGCCACTGCCTTTTTGTGCCGTGGATCCAGAATAGTGGCACAAATGTAATGTTGTTCTGTATGTATGTTTTGAAGCCTTTCATTGTGAAGTAGGTGCCTTAATAACTTCTCCGCCAAACCATATGCTTCTCGCTTTTCAGCATGATCTCTGAACGTTGAAGATACCTCCTTCTGTTGGTGCTCTAGCATGACCAACAATGGGATAGCTTTGCCCAAAGAACAGTCCTCCCTGCTGACTTCACGTGTGAAGACCTCAAAAGGACGAAGCATGTCTGTCAGGCTTGCAAGTAGCTTCCATTCCTCCAACTCTAGCCTCATTTCTTTCTGAGTAGAACCCAGTTTATAGACATACTCATTTATTACCCCCCACTGCTCAGACAGACGCTCAAGCATGTAAAAGGTTGAGTTCCAACGTGTTGCCACCTCCTGGATTAGTCCTTTGACTGGCAGTTTACGTTCATGTTGAATGCTCCTCAGCTGCTTCCGGGCCTTAAAAGAATGGCTGAAATGTGTGCAGATTCTTCGGCAGATGGTCAGTAATTTGATGACTGGCTCTTCTTTTTTCAAGAATTCTTGCACCACGATGTTAATACTGTGCGCCAAACACGGCACTCTGAAATATCCACCATCAGTCATGGCCCTAACTATATTACTGCCATTATCCATGGAAACATAACCAACTATGCAATTTCTTGGATGCAGCCATTCATAGACCTTCCTGTTAAACTCCTCCAAAAGGTTAGCAGCAGTGTGAGATTTCTCCATGGCAAACATGCCTACTGTTGCATGTTTGCGAGTAGCTTGAAAAACTCTGTCCGTGTCAACACCTGCTTTTTCCAACTGTTTGACCCCTGCAAAAGAGACCCAGTGTGCAGTGATGCACATGTAATCAAGGGCTTGGCAACTGGTCCACATGTCTGTTGTCATGTGGATAGTGTGAACAGCACTCTTCAGAATAACTGCGCCAATCACCTCCAGCACATCTTGATGTAGTGCTGGAACAGCAACCCTGGCAAAACAGGACCGGCTAGGAACCTTCCATTTAGGGCAGACTGTTGCCACAAATTCAAGAAAACCCACCCCTTCCACGAAAGAGAAAGGGAGAAGGTTCAGCGCTAGCATTTTAGCCAGCTTTGCGTTATACAGACATACTGTTGGGTGGTTGCGTTCAAATGGCGCATCCGTTTTACGTGATGATGATGATGATGATGCAGACTTCACACCAGTTAGGATCATTGATTTAGTTTTTTGCATTGGTGTTTGTCCCAGACTCTTAGTGTGCCTCATACATGTTGCAGGGGTAGAGGGTGTGGGCGCTACCACTGCAGTGCTGCTGCCAGGGGTACTGGGTGTACCAGAAAAAATGTCAGTCGGTTCTTGACTTCCCCCCTGCACAATCAGTCCCTCGTCGTCAGCATCAGATGCAATTTGAATGGATACATTTGGATCAGTTCTACTTTGGACTTCCTCGATCTTACTTAGGTGCGCATACCCCTCGATAGGGTGGTGTTTTTGAGATGACCTCTCTGGCCTCCGGTACCATAGTTGGTACCAAGCTTACCCCGACTAACTGATACTTTACAAATCGAACAAACAACCATGTTTGCCACCTTTTGGCTAACAGTAAACAAGTCCCAAACTGGGGACTGGATATGTCTGCTGGTGGTGGAGGTGCTACTTTGACTTTCAGTGCCAGATGAAGTGGAGGATGGGCGTGGATAAATTTGTTTCTGTTGTTCACTTACAGCACCACTACTTGAGGTAATGGAGGTCGAGCTGGATGGAGGTCCCTGCCGGCCTTTCTGACTAAAAAATATGGAAGCTGTAGGTCGTTTTGGTGTTGTAGTTAACTGCGTTGGTGGTGGTACCAGTGCCACGCCGCCCACATCCCGCACAGCAGCCATTCGGGATAGGGTGAAAATGTCAGTCTGCTGCATGCCCGCTGGGGCTGGAGTGATGTCTGTGATGACTGGGTCGTTGTCAGACTGTTCATCAGCAGAAGAAGACTGGGTCGTCATCATCACCCATAAGTCGAAGCCTTGCGGGAACCTTCCTTTTAGGCTTAGCTACCTTTGTCGGCTCATGGCGTGCCTCACTCTCAGACTGCATGTGTGGGTTCCAATCAGGAGCAAGGTCATCAGAATGAAGGGGGCTTGAAGAAGAACTTGTAGTAGTAGTAGCCCTCCTTGACCTTTTTCTTGCTGGGGATGTGGCTTCCTCGCATGATACCTCCACTTCAATCTCGATTTCCTGATGTGCGCCTACTTCTGGAGGAACAAGCATTGTGGGCAGTTGTGCTGCTCCATGCGCCTCTAGTTGCGCCTCTCGATGCGCCTCTTAATGAGCCTCTCCTTGCGCCTCTCCTTGCGCATGTACTTGCACATGTACTTGCGCCTCTCCTTGCGCATGTACTTGCGCCTCTCCTTGCCCATGTACTTGCGCCTCTCCTTGCCCATGTACTTGCGCTTGTACTAGTTGCACCTGTGATTGTCGTTGCGGCTCTGGTTGTTGAACACTCGTCAGCTAAGTTACACCCGGCGTTGATTGGATGTTACTTTCTTGTGATGAGCCAACATCACTGGTCAATGGTGATTGAACAACCAAAGTGGCTGCCGCAGCAGCACTCATGGTCTTGGACCTAACTTGGCGTGGTGGCACTGAGTCCATTGAAGCGGAGGTGCTGCTTCCAGCTTGGTCCCCGGCGGACACCGCTGCTGCTTCAGGCGTGTTTTTTTTTTCGCCCAAAAAGGTGTCGGTGGGCACACCAGTCTCCTTGGTAGGTGGTGCCACTTGCTTCTTCTGCTCCTTCTTACTGGCAGTGGCACTGGCAACTTTTTTCGCTGAGGCGCTACGGCCACCTTTCTTTGGGGCCATCTTTTTCAGATGTCAGAACAGCAGGCCGCAGTTGCACGAGTTGCAGAGTTGTCTTGTCTGTGGCCACACGTGACGTCACGTGACGTTGTGCTGCACACACCGCTGCAGGACTTCTTCCTGGCACTGGTGGTTCTCTTGAGCACCTAAAAGCAATGGAGGCCAGAGGAACATCAGTTAAACACCACAAAAAGTCAAAAACACACACAAATCACCACAATCCAAGGCCATCCATACCATCAATGATGTTTAAATTCAAGACACCCCACAGAAAGACTTGGCCCATGCACCATTCACTACCACTGGGCCTATTGGATGAAAGCAAGTCAACCAGTGTGGAGGCCTAAGCACACTGGCTGGCTTCAAAATGGCCCCTTGACCCTCACCACATGCCAGGCCCTGCCTGTACCAGGCCTCAAAATGGCCCCCACCCAAATGGGCAGGCCCCAACAACACCCCAAAAAGTCGAAAAACACACAAAAGTCACCACAATCCAATGCCATCCATGCCCTCAAGGATGTTTCAATTCAAGACACCCCACATAAAGACTAGGTCCATGCACCACTGAGTACCCCTGGGCATAATGGATGAAAGCAAAGCAAACTGGGTGCAGGCCTGAGCACACTGCCTGGCCTCAAAATGGCCCCTTGACCCCCACCACATGGCCAGGCCCTGCCTGGACCAGGCCTTAAAATGGCCCCCACCCACATGGCCAGGCCACAACAACACCCCAAAAAGTCGAAAAACACACAAAAATCACCACAATCCAATGCCATCCATGCCCTCAAGGATGTTTCAATTCAAGACACCCCACAGAAAGACCAGGTCCATGCACAACTCACTGCACCTGGGCCTACTGGCTAGTGAGGCTTTACAGGCACCCCAAAAATTTTAAAAAAAACAACATATATAGCAGCTAAAATTCCATGACATAAATGAGAATTAAGTTAAAAACAAATCACAGAAACAGTTGTATTTGGCACCCATGACTAACCCTGGGCCTATTGGATATTGTGGCTACCCACAGGCCACAATAAAGTTTTTTTTACAGTTGTGAAAAAGTTTTAAAATTGTAGTTGCAGCAACTGCAATGCCCCAAACAAACAATACCAACTTACTTGTAAAATCTCAAATCCAAAAGTGATCCAAATTCCAAAGTCCCAAAAGTCCTCAAATACAAATATCCAGCAGCAGCCACAAAAAGTAATCCTTCCAGCTCCAGATCCAAATCAAAAGTGACCAGGACATGGACAAGGCACTGGGAGGAGCCTGCTGGACAGGAACAGGAAGTTGGAGACTCTGGGGCACTTCCTTCCTCCAACGCCCCCCCCAAAAAATGGACTCCTTGCACCAAAAAGTGCTGCCAAATGTCAATCTGAGGAGTTATTCTGATCAAAATCAACATTTTCAGAAGGTTTATGCTGCCTGCGGTGGATTTCTTGTGCAGAATTGCAATTTTTGCACTTTCGGGAACGCGAGCTGTTCAAATCTCCCGCCGGAAGTCAGCTGGCGCCGCATCTACCTGTTCGGCATTGTTTACTCCCGCAATGCGTGATCGCGGGCTTTTATGACGTATTCGCGTTGTCAAACTCTCGCTGTGAAAGACGGCAAGCCGCGATGACGTAATTGCGTATGGAAAACTCTCGCGCGATCACGCAGCAAGATCGAAAATCAACTCGGCGGACTCAGAATCATGGTAAGTCAACGCCGCGCGCGCGATATTGTATTTTTCAAGCGCGACCAAGCAAAATAATTAGTAGCTTGCGAATTTGCTGATTTTTGGGCAATTTCACGCAATTCGCGGATTTCGAAAATGCCAAAAATACCCAAATTTCTCCCGCGAAACGGATTTTACGCCCACGCTTAATTTGAATTAAGTATGGACGAATTTTGCGAATCAGTGGTCCGCAAATTCACGTGAAATCGCAAAAAAATCTGCAAATTCGCAGATTTTTCTGCGAAATCGCAGATTTTTATGCGATTTGCACCATACTTAACTGGAGTAATTTCTACTGGCTAATCAGTAGGTGCTACCTCGTTGGGTAAATGTATCGTACTTTTCCTACACTACAGCTGTGTAAAGGCCCAGAAGAGTTGTATCCAGTGACCCCGTGTGTCTGTAACTTTGTCACCGCGCCCATAGGTGCCGAGGTCCCTCGAGTGAGCTGTCCATCACAGTGGGGGAAAGGGCGGAAAGAGGTTGCATAGCCTAGTGTGTGTGGGCTGGGACCGGGCTTCTGTGCGAGTTCACATGCCTCTCGTTTCCAAAGGGTCAGAGGCCGATCAGCGCAGCAAATGAGGAGAAAGCAGTAAGTGCTACCTCGTTGGGTAAATGTATCGTGCTTTTCCTACATTACAACTGTGTAAAGGCCCAGAAGAGTTATCTCCAGTGACCCTGGGTGTCTGTAACTTTGCCACCGCGCCCATAGGCGCTGAGGTCCCCCAAGTGAGCTGTCCATCACAGTGGGGGAAAGGGCGGAAGGAGGTTGCATAGCCTAGTGTGTGTGGGCTGGGGCCGGGCTTCTGTGCGAGTTCATATGCCTCTCGTTTCTAAAGGGTCAGAGGCCGATCAGCGCAGCAAATGAAGAGAAAGCAGTAAGTGCTACCTCGTTGGGTAAATGTATTGTGCTTTTCCTACACTACAGCTGTATAAAGGCCCAGAAGAGTTATCTCCAGTGACCCCCGTGTGTCTGTAACTTTGCCACCGCGCCCAAAGGCGCCGAGGTCGCTCGAGTCAGCTGTCCATCACAGTGGGAAAAAGGGCGGGAAGAGGTTGCATAGCCTAGTGTGTGTGGGCTGGGGCCGGGCTTCTGTGCGAGTTCACATGCCTCTCGTTTCTAAACGAAGAAAAACCAAAGGTGGTGATGGACGGAGCGTTGACAATACAAACACTCACCCCCAGTCAACTGATCTGGGTTTAATCCATCACTGTTCTTTAGCTTACTCCGCCACCCCAGTTCAGACATGGCCACATGCAAATCAGTCTGACCCTGTGGGTCATGGGAACAGTCCAGCCCGAACTGCCAAGCCATGTCTTCCCTGGACCGGAATCAAGCCTCCCAGGACCGGTTTCTGGCATTACAGCCGTCTTCAGCCGGGCTTGCTTGACTCCAGTGGCAAATTGAGCAAGGGACTCACGTCTGAGCATACCCTGCCAACTTAGGGCGAACAAATAAAAACCAAAGGTGGTGATGGACGGAGCGTTGACAATACAAACACTCACCCCCAGTCAACTGATCTGGGTTTAATCCATCACCGTTCTTTAGCTCACTCCGCCACCCCAGTTCAGACATGGCCACATGCAAATCTGTCTGACCCTGTGCCTCATGGGAACAGTCCAGCCCGAACTGCCAAGCCATGTCTTCCCTGGACCGGAATCAAGCCTCCCAGGACCGGTTTCTGGCATTACAGCCGTCTTCAGCCGGGCTTGCTTGACTCCAGTGGCAAAGTGAGCAAGGGACTCACGTCTGAGCATACCCTGCCAACTTAGGGCGAACAAAGAAAAACCAAAGGTGGTGATGGACGGAGCGTTGACAATACAAACACTCACCCCCAGTCAACTGATCTGAGTTTAAGGGTCAGAGGCCGATCAGCGCAGCAAATGAGGAGAAAGCAGTAAGTGCTACCTCGTTGGGTAAATGTATCGTGCTTTTCCTACATTACAGCTGTGTAAAGGCCCAGAAGAGTTATCTCCAGTGAGCCTGGGTGTCTGTAACTTTGCCACCGCGCCCATAGGCGCCGAGGTTCCCCAAGTGAGCTGTCCTTCACAGTGGGGGAAAGGGCGGAAAGAGGTTGCATAGCCTAGTGTGTGTGGGCTGGGGCCGGGCTTCTGTGCGAGTTCACATGCCTCTCGTTTCTAAAGGGTCAGAGGCCGATCAGCGCAGCAAATGAGGAGAAAGCAGTAAGTGCTGCCTCGTTGGGTAAATGTATCATGCTTTTCCTACACTACAGCTGTGTAAAGGCCCAGAAGAGTTATCTCCAGTGACCCCGTGTGTCTGTACCTTTGCCACCGCGCCCATAGGCGCCGAGGTCCCTCGAGTGAGCTGTCCATCACTGTGGAGGAAAGGGCGGGAAGAGGTTGCATAGCCTAGTGTGTGTGGGCTGGTGCCGGGCTTCTGTGCGAGTTCACATGCCTCTCGTTTCTAAAGGGTCAGAGGCCGATCAGCGCAACAAATGAGGAGAAAGCAGTAAGTGCTACCTCGTTGGGTAAATGTATCGTGCTTTTCCTACACTACAGCTGTGTAAAGGCCCAGAAGAGTTATCTCCAGTGACCCCGTGTGTCTGTAACTTTGCCACCGCGCCCATAGGCGCCGAGGTCCCTCGAGTGAGCTGTCCATCACAGTGGGGGAAAGGGCGGAAAGAGGTTGCATAGCCTAGTGTGTGTGGGCTGGGACCGGGCTTCTGTGCGAGTTCACATGCCTCTCGTTTCCAAAGGGTCAGAGGCCGATCAGCGCAGCAAATGAGGAGAAAGCAGTAAGTGCTACCTCGTTGGGTAAATGTATCGTGCTTTTCCTACATTACAGCTGTGTAAAGGCCCAGAAGAGTTATCTCCAGTGACCCTGGGTGCCTGTAACTTTGCCACCGCGCCCATAGGCGCCGAGGTTCCCCAAGTGAGCTGTCCATCACAGTGGGGGAAAGGGCGGAAGGAGGTTGCATAGCCTAGTGTGTGTGGGCTGGGGCCGGGCTTCTCTGCGAGTTCACATGCCTCTCGTTTCTAAAGGGTCAGAGGCCGATCAGCGCAGCAAATGAGGAGAAAGCAGTAAGTGCTACCTCTTTGGGTAAATGTGTTGTGCTTTTCCTATACTACAGCTGTGTAAAGGCCCAGAAGAGTTATCTCCAGTGACCCCGTGTGTCTGTAACTTTGCCACCGCGCCCATAGGTGCCGAGGTCGCTCGAGTGAGCTGTCCATCACAGTGGGGGAAAGGGCGGGAAGAGGTTGCATAGCCTAGTGTGTGTGGGCTGGGGCCGGGCTTCTGTGCGAGTTCACATGCCTCTCGTTTCTAAAGGGTCAGAGGCCGATCAGCGCAGCAAATGAAGAGAAAGCAGTAAGTGCTACCTCGTTGGGTAAATGTATTCGTGCTTTTCCTACACTACAGCTGTGTAAAGGCCCAGAAGAGTTATCTCCAGTGACCCCGTGTTTCTGTAACTTTGCCACCGCGCCCATAGGCGCCGAGGTCCCTCGAGTGAGCTGTCCATCACAGTGGAGGAAAGGGCGGGAAGAGGTTGCATAGCCTAGTGTGTGTGGGCTGGGGCCGGGCTTCTGTGCGAGTTCACATGCCTCTCGTTTCTAAAGGGTCAGAGGCCGATCAGCGCAGCAAATGAAGAGAAAGCAGTAAGTGCTACCTCGTTGGGTAAATGTATTGTGCTTTTCCTACACTACAGCTGTATAAAGGCCCAGAAGAGTTATCTCCAGTGACCCCCGTGTGTCTGTAACTTTGCCACCGCGCCCAAAGGCGCCGAGGTCGCTCGAGTCAGCTGTCCATCACAGTGGGAAAAAGGGCGGGAAGAGGTTGCATAGCCTAGTGTGTGTGGGCTGGGGCCGGGCTTCTGTGCGAGTTCACATGCCTCTCGTTTCTAAACGAAGAAAAACCAAAGGTGGTGATGGACGGAGCGTTGACAATACAAACACTCACCCCCAGTCAACTGATCTGGGTTTAATCCATCACTGTTCTTTAGCTTACTCCGCCACCCCAGTTCAGACATGGCCACATGCAAATCAGTCTGACCCTGTGGGTCATGGGAACAGTCCAGCCCGAACTGCCAAGCCATGTCTTCCCTGGACCGGAATCAAGCCTCCCAGGACCGGTTTCTGGCATTACAGCCGTCTTCAGCCGGGCTTGCTTGACTCCAGTGGCAAATTGAGCAAGGGACTCACGTCTGAGCATACCCTGCCAACTTAGGGCGAACAAATAAAAACCAAAGGTGGTGATGGACGGAGCGTTGACAATACAAACACTCACCCCCAGTCAACTGATCTGGGTTTAATCCATCACCGTTCTTTAGCTCACTCCGCCACCCCAGTTCAGACATGGCCACATGCAAATCTGTCTGACCCTGTGCCTCATGGGAACAGTCCAGCCCGAACTGCCAAGCCATGTCTTCCCTGGACCGGAATCAAGCCTCCCAGGACCGGTTTCTGGCATTACAGCCGTCTTCAGCCGGGCTTGCTTGACTCCAGTGGCAAAGTGAGCAAGGGACTCACGTCTGAGCATACCCTGCCAACTTAGGGCGAACAAAGAAAAACCAAAGGTGGTGATGGACGGAGCGTTGACAATACAAACACTCACCCCCAGTCAACTGATCTGAGTTTAAGGGTCAGAGGCCGATCAGCGCAGCAAATGAGGAGAAAGCAGTAAGTGCTACCTCGTTGGGTAAATGTATCGTGCTTTTCCTACATTACAGCTGTGTAAAGGCCCAGAAGAGTTATCTCCAGTGAGCCTGGGTGTCTGTAACTTTGCCACCGCGCCCATAGGCGCCGAGGTTCCCCAAGTGAGCTGTCCTTCACAGTGGGGGAAAGGGCGGAAAGAGGTTGCATAGCCTAGTGTGTGTGGGCTGGGGCCGGGCTTCTGTGCGAGTTCACATGCCTCTCGTTTCTAAAGGGTCAGAGGCCGATCAGCGCAGCAAATGAGGAGAAAGCAGTAAGTGCTGCCTCGTTGGGTAAATGTATCATGCTTTTCCTACACTACAGCTGTGTAAAGGCCCAGAAGAGTTATCTCCAGTGACCCCGTGTGTCTGTACCTTTGCCACCGCGCCCATAGGCGCCGAGGTCCCTCGAGTGAGCTGTCCATCACTGTGGAGGAAAGGGCGGGAAGAGGTTGCATAGCCTAGTGTGTGTGGGCTGGTGCCGGGCTTCTGTGCGAGTTCACATGCCTCTCGTTTCTAAAGGGTCAGAGGCCGATCAGCGCAACAAATGAGGAGAAAGCAGTAAGTGCTACCTCGTTGGGTAAATGTATCGTGCTTTTCCTACACTACAGCTGTGTAAAGGCCCAGAAGAGTTATCTCCAGTGACCCCGTGTGTCTGTAACTTTGCCACCGCGCCCATAGGCGCCGAGGTCCCTCGAGTGAGCTGTCCATCACAGTGGGGGAAAGGGCGGAAAGAGGTTGCATAGCCTAGTGTGTGTGGGCTGGGACCGGGCTTCTGTGCGAGTTCACATGCCTCTCGTTTCCAAAGGGTCAGAGGCCGATCAGCGCAGCAAATGAGGAGAAAGCAGTAAGTGCTACCTCGTTGGGTAAATGTATCGTGCTTTTCCTACATTACAGCTGTGTAAAGGCCCAGAAGAGTTATCTCCAGTGACCCTGGGTGCCTGTAACTTTGCCACCGCGCCCATAGGCGCCGAGGTTCCCCAAGTGAGCTGTCCATCACAGTGGGGGAAAGGGCGGAAGGAGGTTGCATAGCCTAGTGTGTGTGGGCTGGGGCCGGGCTTCTCTGCGAGTTCACATGCCTCTCGTTTCTAAAGGGTCAGAGGCCGATCAGCGCAGCAAATGAGGAGAAAGCAGTAAGTGCTACCTCTTTGGGTAAATGTGTTGTGCTTTTCCTATACTACAGCTGTGTAAAGGCCCAGAAGAGTTATCTCCAGTGACCCCGTGTGTCTGTAACTTTGCCACCGCGCCCATAGGTGCCGAGGTCGCTCGAGTGAGCTGTCCATCACAGTGGGGGAAAGGGCGGGAAGAGGTTGCATAGCCTAGTGTGTGTGGGCTGGGGCCGGGCTTCTGTGCGAGTTCACATGCCTCTCGTTTCTAAAGGGTCAGAGGCCGATCAGCGCAGCAAATGAAGAGAAAGCAGTAAGTGCTACCTCGTTGGGTAAATGTATTCGTGCTTTTCCTACACTACAGCTGTGTAAAGGCCCAGAAGAGTTATCTCCAGTGACCCCGTGTTTCTGTAACTTTGCCACCGCGCCCATAGGCGCCGAGGTCCCTCGAGTGAGCTGTCCATCACAGTGGAGGAAAGGGCGGGAAGAGGTTGCATAGCCTAGTGTGTGTGGGCTGGGGCCGGGCTTCTGTGCGAGTTCACATGCCTCTCGTTTCTAAAGGGTCAGAGGCCGATCAGCGCAGCAAATGAAGAGAAAGCAGTAAGTGCTACCTCGTTGGGTAAATGTATCATGCTTTTCCTACACTACAGCTGTGTAAAGGCCCAGAAGAGTTATCTCCAGTGACCCCCGTGTGTCTGTAACTTTGCCACCGCGCCCAAAGGCGCCGAGGTCCCTCGAGTCAGCTGTCCATCACAGTGGGAAAAAGGGCGGGAAGAGGTTGCATAGCCTAGTGTGTGTGGGCTGGGGCCGGGCTTCTGTGCGAGTTCACATGCCTCTCGTTTCTAAACGAAGAAAAACCAAAGGTGGTGATGGACGGAGCGTTGACAATACAAACACTCACCCCAAGTCAACTGATCTGGGTTTAATCCATCACTGTTCTTTAGCTTACTCCGCCACCCCAGTTCAGACATGGCCACATACAAATCAGTCTGACCCTGTGGGTCATGGGAACAGTCCAGTCCTAACTGCCGAGCCATGTCTTCCCTGGACCGGAATCAAGCCTCCCAGGACCGGTTTCTGGCATTACAGCCGTCTTCAGCCGGGCTTGCTTGACTCCAGTGGCAAATTGAGCAAGGGACTCACGTCTGAGCATACCCTGCCAACTTAGGGCGAACAAAGAAAAACGAAAGGTGGTGATGGATGGAGCGTTGACAATACAAACACTCACCCCCAGTCAACTGATCTGGGTTTAATCCATCACCGTTCTTTAGCTCACTCCGCCACCCCAGTTCAGACATGGCCACATGCAAATCTGTCTGACCCTGTGCCTCATGGGAACAGTCCAGCCCGAACTGCCAAGCCATGTCTTCCCTGGACCGGAATCAAGCCTCCCAGGACTGGTTTCTGGCATTACAGCCGTCTTCAGCCGGGCTTGCTTGACTCCAGTGGCAAAGTGAGCAAGGGACTCACGTCTGAGCATACCCTGCCAACTTAGGGCGAACAAAGAAAAACCAAAGGTGGTGATGGACGGAGCGTTGACAATACAAACACTCACCCCCAGTCAACTGATCTGAGTTTAAGGGTCAGAGGCCATCAGCGCACCAAATGAGGAGAAAGCAGTAAGTGCTACCTCCTTGGGTAAATGTATCGTGCGTTTCCTACACTACAGCTGTGTAAAGGCCCAGAAGAGTTATCTCCAGTGACCCCGTGTGTCTGTAACTTTGCCACCGCGCCCATAGGTGCCAAGGTCCCTCGAGTGAGCTGTCCATCACAGTGGGGGAAAGGGCGGGAAGAGGTTGCATAGCCTAGTGTGTGTGGGCTGGGGCCGGGCTTCTGTGCGAGTTCACATGCCTCTCGTTTCTAAAGGGTCAGAGGCCGATCAGCGCAGCAAATGAGGAGAAAGCAGTAAGTGCTACCTCGTTGGGTAAATGTATCGTGCTTTTCCTACACTACAGCTGTGTAAAGGCCAAGAAGAGTTATCTCCAGTGACCCCATGTGTCTGTAACTTTGCCACCGCGCCCATAGGTGCCGAGGTCCCTCGAGTGAGCTGTCCTTCACTGTGGGGGAAAGGGAGGGAAGAGGTTGCATAGCCTAGTGTGTGTGGGCTGGGGCCGGGCTTCTGTGCGAGTTCACGTGCCTCTTGTTTATAAAGGGTCAGAGGCCGATCAGTGCAGCAGATGAGGAGAAAGCAGCCTCCTGGTCACTGGAAGTACAGGGGGATTGCGCTCGAGAAACTCGTGGATTCCTAGACCCCCATCACGGATTAAAGCTAATTGTAGACGGTAGATCTGGGGAGAAAGCACACCTGCCTAGCATCGACCGTGCTCACTAGATTCTTGGGCTGATTATAATGCGTTACTAAATTTGAGCTTCAACTCGGGCACCTGCTATCTGTAATTGCTTCCTGCTGAGGTTTAATTTTAGTGGCAGGAGCCTCGTTGCCTAATTGTAACTATTCTCTGACCCTGCTTCGAGGGTCAGAGCAGGGTCAGAGAATAGTTGCAAGTAGGCAACGAGGCGCCGCTCAGGAAGCACTTACAGGGTTACAGCAGGTGCCCAAGTTGAAGTTAATTTCTTTGTAACCATTTTGTAAATGGTTACAAAGAAATTAGCTTCAATTTGGGCGCCTGCTTTAACCCTGTAAGTGTTTCCTGAGCAAAATTCGTCCCGCTCGCGGATTCGCGGATTTTGCAGCGATTCGCGGATCGCGAAATTGCAATCAACAAAATCCTTAAGCAGAATGAATTTCACGCCCATGCTTAATTTGAACATGTTAAGATTAATGATAGTACAAGAGAAAAGATTCATGGGTTAAAGAACGATGTGAAAACTGTATAATCCTGATTTGCATAGAGATAATTCCATTAGCGACATTTAAAAAAAAAAAATTCTAAACTTCTGTATGAATATGTGAAAATAATTAATGTAAGGGATTGCTATGTCTGTATGCGATTACCTGCATCTGTATCAGAGGGTGTAACTTACCATCATCTTCCTTTGACTTATGGAATAATGTAGTGTTTTAGCTAGTTTATTTTAGAAAACAAGTACATTGGATTACTATTATTCTAATTCGGATGACACCTTTGCAACATTGAAAATTTTACAAGAACGGAACAAAAGTAAGATAGGTAGAGTTTTTTGTGAATATTTTCTTGAGACACAAGAACTAACTTTTGAGAACGCTTTTAAGAACAATTTAACATGTAAAATGCGCCGTGAAGAAAAAGCCTTTTTGCACATGGTAGAAGAAAGGAGAATCCAATACAAAAGAAAATCAACAGCGAATAAAGCAAAATCAACAATGTGGAACTTTGAAGATGAAAATATTGAGGGAAATTATGTAAATGTGGCAATTATTATAGATACACCACAGTTAGGGAAATTATGTATTCAAAGAGATAACACTCTGTATGACAACTATTTTGTAGGAGCAAGTGAATGTGAAGACACATATATTATCTAAGGGGGATGGGGATTTAAAGGTGGAAATGATCCTGTTTTTCCTGGAATTTACTTTTTGTGTGGAAACAAAGCTTATTATAGATTACCGGACCACTGGTATGGATCTTGTTATGTAGGTCTGGTCTTTCCTAAAATATTTAAAGTAGATAGAGGAACTAATGGAATTCATGAGATCGGTAAACCATTAACACATAGGGAAAGGGAAAGTGTTTTAGAAATAATAGGTGATGTTTTTGGAGCATTGATACCAGCAGTAGGAATATCTTTAAACGCAAACAAAATTAGAAAATTGTCAACAATAGTAGATCGTTTATCAACGGATACTGCTGGAGGATTTTTAATGGTAAATACTGTAATGGTTTCTATGAGAGCTATGGTGATGCAAAATCGACTTTCTCTTGACATAATATTGGCAAAGAAAGGAGGAGTCTGTGGAATTTTAAAGGTACAGCACTGTTGTACTTCTATCCCAGACAAAAGTCAGAATATTCAAAAGTACATTACAAACATTACTGAATTACATGAAGAAATTACTCCACTGGAGGTTGACGGTGTTCTTGAGAAACTTTGTAAGAGTTTTCCAGCTGTAAAGAAAAGGTTTCTTAAAATAGGTAGATCAATAATAGGGCAAGTGTTAATTCCACTGACTGTAATAATTTGTATGCTATTAATATTAAGACTAATTTGTAAATGCAGAAGAAGGAGGAACATTAGAAAATCAATGAAAAATAAAATTGAAGAAAATAAAGAAAGAGAACGTGAAAATGGAGAAATAGAGTTGGAGGAGTACAAAGATAAAATGTATAATGATACAAGAAAAATGGAAATAAATGATACAAGAGTCTAAGCTAACCAAATGAAAAGAACATGAATCATGTTTTATTGAAAATTTTCTAACATATTTGGGTGTTGTGTGGTGATAAAATCACCAAAGGGGGGAATTGATGGAGCAGGGGAGTGACAACATTTTTTGTGTAGCCCTTGTAAAGTCTCCATAACCATAAAATGTATTAATCGTGTGCAGCATATTAACTAACGAATAAAAAGAAAACATACACAGAAAAAGTACACGTGGGAAAATTAACTGGCTGATTCACAAACACTAATATATTATGTGAAAAGGTCATACTAATATAGTGCAGTAATGCTTCTAATTAAATAGAGCTGTGCATTTGTGTTTATTGTGAGTATTTTTGTGGCAAAACAAACAAGTTTGGTAAGTAAACAATGCATTTATGTAGCTTTCCGCTAGGTAACCTCTAATAGGGTGAAATTAGAATGGCGGGAGGTAAACAGAAGGGCTTTAATTCTAAAATCTAACGTCTGTTCTGTTTGTTTTCATATTAGTTCCCATTGAGGTCTGTGCGGCCTAGTCTGAAAATGGCTGTTTATGCGAGACTCCGAAAAAGTATGGCTCTACGCATGCGTGACTGTGCTCGAGAGATGTTAGAACGGCCTGTGCCCGGACTACTAATGTCAAGGTCAACTTGGCCGAGAATACCGGACTAATGCCAAAGGATGCTTGAGTTTGTGAGCCTGGGAAAATTGAGTGAAGTAACTACATGATGTATAAACAATACAAGGACAGGATGATGAGTTGCAAACTGAACAATTTGGATTGTATGAGAAACATGGAAGTGACAGTTCAAAATTTGAACAATAAGGAGATGAGGTGATCTTCACCACCCCTCTACTGGACCAATGAGAAATGAGTATGGACCCTAAAGTTTCAAATTTTAGTTAGATAGTTAGGGAAAAAGGGTATAAAAGAGCCAGTACGAGAGAGAGAGAAAAAAAGCTGTTCCTGAAATTATTTTCGCACCACGACATGCTGTCGGAATGAATGATTTTTAGGTGCAAAGACTTTGAATTTTTCCTGACTTTAACTTTTGAGGAAGGTATAGAATTGAATACGGAGTCCTGATGGGAGGTAGACATCGAGGAAGATAGAGAGCCAGATTTGGAACCTGTGTTGTTTAATCTTGTGTTTTTCTTCAACGAACTTGGTCATGTTTCTCTAAAATTCTTATTTCTTAATTGTATGCTAATAAATGTCAGATTTATTGACATTATTTTTTCTCCTTGACTAGAATCTAGAGAAATGTTTGACCTAAATGTTAGAGTTAATAAATAAAGTCATGACAGAATATTGAGAATAATAAGAAAATAAAGATAAATGGGAAATAGTAAATTAAGCTGGTCTTGATTTTAATCAACTAACTTCTACTAGCTGGTCCATCGACCGACACAGTGGGTTGCCTTGATGTTATTTCCTATGAATCTAGAGAAAGAGAATCGTTCATATATGCATATGTACATAATGTGTAGAATTTAAATTTCAGATTATTAGGGTACTCCGCTGTCCAGCAGCTCGTCCTCTAGTTTCACTGATCTTGGGAGTAGTATGATTGTGTGAATGAGTGACTCGCGGTGCTATGGGCCCCATGGACGAGTGAAGTAAGATAACTCCTAAAAAAAATTAGATGAATTGGAGGCTTGTTTGAGAGCCGCGCTGGATCAATACCCCAGGTATTTATAGGTACTGACTATTCCAAGTCTCGTTTCTCCCAGCTTCAATTGATACTGTTGTCGTGGACAATTCGTGATTGACATAGTTTTTGTTTTTGAGTTATTGATTTCCAAGGCATTAGTAGCTCATTAAATGCTCTCTGTAGACCTATTCTAGTTAGTAGCTCATTAAGTGCTCTCTGTAGGCCTATTCTAGTTAGACTAAGCAGGAGTATGTCGTATGCACACGAAAGATGCGTATGTGCTATGTAGTCAGGTGCGGAGGATGTGTATTTGCCTGGTCCAATCGTGGTGAGAGATCTGCCATAAATAGATTGAATAAATGGGGGGCTAATACAGGCCTTGTTTTAATCCAATCACTGGAGTAGGATATTAACAAAATAAGTTGAAACTGATTTTCAACATGTGGGGTCACCCCCAAAGTGACCAAAGTGACCTTTTTTACAATTTGCAGAAACCCCAAAGTGCTGAACCATCATATCAAGAATTTAAAAGCTGGAGTTCCTTGTGAATTCATTTTGGATCAACTATTCCTAAACATTTCTTTTTACGTTTCCTCTGATCCCCTCAGTCCTAAGGAGATTATTAAGGATAATATTGATAGCTCCACTATGGCGGAGGCAACTATGGTTCACAGATCTACTTCAACTGTCACTGGAGCCACGTAATAGCTTGCAGTACAGTCAGAGCTCATGTCCTAAGGCAGGGGTACACCTTTGTTCCTCAACCTGACATTCGCAAAACTTTAATTTTTTGCTCCTGAATTCAAGTATATCCATTTGAACCTTCCTCCTGATTGAATAGACATTCTTAAGGAGGCAAAAACACTAAACAAAGTCGTGGCGCGCTTTAAAATGAAAGTATTTCTAGGGGTGGTATATTTAGAAGTGTGTTGAACCTATCTCATGTCCGCAGATGCGGTATTGGCATACCTTATATATCTGCCAAGACCTGGCCTAAATGTTGTTCTACAAAACTTTCAGCTATGACAACATATACAAAACCACGATCCCAAATTACATTCCTCGGAATGCTCACATTCAATGATTTCATGGAAGGGCTGAAAGAATGTTGCTGCCAGCGAGGCACCCGTTCCCTTCTTCAGATATACATAGCTGTTGGAGGGAGCAACTTTCCAACACAAAACAAGATTTGCGCTAGGAAATACATTTTAAAAAACTTTTTGTGTGCAAAATGCTTGTTAATCTGGGCCTAAATGTGTGAGAGAGTAAGTATAAGTGAAGCAGTTTTAAAAGAAAAATGGGGGTGAACTCTTGACCAGGATTACACCTTATCACTTTCAAATATTACTAGCTGCCTCTGCTTATACCATCTTTCAAACTAGTAAAGAGGTTCTTCAAACTCATTCTTCCTTTTTACCTAAAGAAGTGTTAGAGTTTCACATTAACCAATATAGCTCTCTCTCTTAATATTTTTTCCTAACCTGACTTCTTTCTGCTGCACAGGCGCTGCTGCATATGTCAGATGTGAACAGGGAGCTCACTAAACAGAGGATTCTCAATTCGCTTATATCCACAAGATGCTCCTTATCAGGGGCTTCAGGGCACAGTCTCTCTGCCTCCTGAGAGGCTCCTGTGCATTTTTCAATTTAGCAGTGTTCATGAACACACATGTTTTGTTTTTTCATGAACACTAACAGTGCGTAGATCAGCCCTCTCCGACTTGTCTCCGGGCTCCTGATGACAGGAGGATGAGGTGAGGAAGGATCCAGGAGCAGAGCGTTGTTTCAAAATAAAACACTGTAGCTTGATTTCTGTATTGCACATGTCTGAGGGGTGTAGTTCAACTACGATCCCCTCACACAGACCCAGTCCATTTTATTTAGCAGGTATACTGTGCATGCCTCAGGTGGCACAGCATATCTGCTTAAATGTGGCTGTCTGGGCCCACACCAGTGCACCCCTGAAGCCAATGAAAAGCCACACAGAGCAGCAGGGGCAGAATCCCCAGCATTCACAGCTTCTTATAGGGCTTGCTTCCATTCCTTTCAAAAACTTGAGAGAGGGATTGACGTGAGTCTTCTCCATTTCAACCCTGCCCTTGCTGCTCTGTTTGGCTCATAGTTGTGAATCATGGCTTTCTGGTTCCAGTGCCAAGCACACGCTTTCGGCTCTGCTGCTGCTCTCGAGGCTCCGAGTGGCCAGCTAAATATGCAAGGCAAGTAAAATGTTTCTATTTGTGTATGTGTTTGTGAGTGATCGAAAGTGAATAGGATTGAGTGAGAGTGTTTGTGAGTATGTTTGAGTATGTCAGTGAAAATGAAAATCAGTGGAAATCTGAGTTTGAGAGTGTGTATGAATAAGTGAAAGTGAGTATGAGGGAGTAAGTGAAGGAGTACGAGTGTGTTAGAATGAGTGATGGATTGGAGGTTGTGAGAATGAGTGGAAGTGAGTCAGTGGTGCAGCTATCTATGGTGCAGCAGTCGCAGTTGCAGTACGGCCCAGAGTCAGTGAATGTGTATAAGTATTTTACTAAGCAAGAATGTGGACCAGTTAGTATAAGTACGTTAGTTTGTGAGTAACAGTTAGTGGGAGGGAGTATGAGTGAGAATGAGCAAGTGAGAGAATGTGAGTTACAAGGAGTAACAGGAAAGACTATATCAAAAGTTTCACACAACAAAGCACAGCACTCAAAGTTTCTGCAGTGCATTGCATGAGCGGGAGAGAGCAGGAATGTGCCATATCTACAAAGATATGGCAGTATCCTGCTCTCTCCCTAGGGCTGTCACACAATTAGGCTGCTGAGTGCCACGCGCACACCTTCGTGCCATAGTGCAAAGGTGTTTGCTAGCATAGGTTTTGTACTGGAAAGCTGCCCTTACAGTACAAAATACTATGGTGTGACAAATTTTAAAACTTTGCCTACTTCGGATATGTGCTTTACAGTGCAACACACATGAAAACAGAGTCGGCTGCTAAATTGGGTGGCAGCGTGGGGAAAAGAATTTAAGAAATGCTTACCTGCTATCTGCAGTGTTGGTGCTCTTCTGGCCTCTACTCCTCGACTCCCGTCATACAACATGCTCCCCTACGCCAATCCAGACGCTGATCTCATGCTGGTATTACCCACCACCTACAGAACTCCTCCTTGATGCAGTGTAACACTTTGTGCTGATTTGCTTCACTTTACTTTCAGGCAGAGTTCCTGCACAAAACAAAGTTTGCTCTGGAAAAAAAATGAAAAAAATAATATTTGTACAGGTTTGTGCCACTTTTGTGATGCAAAACTATAGCAAACTATTTGTTAATTCAGCCCTAAATGTGAGAGAGAGCGAGCATGAGTGAGACAAATGTTGCAGGGTCATACACCCCACCACTTTCAAAGATCACTATATTCAACTGCTTATACCATCTTTCAGAATAGTAATGTAGTTCTTCAAATCCATCTTTACTTTATATTGAAAGAAGTGTTAGACTTTCACATTAACTAATCTATATCTCTCTCTGAATATTTTTTCCTAACCTGACTTCTCCTGCAGAGGAGTTACTATATAAATGAGACTTTATGAGGGTGCTCACGGGGGGCGTGGCCTGGCGCCGGCAAAGAAGGCCGCCTGAAAGTAGAGCTCTGCCGGGGCACGACCCTTTACACCCAAAATCCATATTAAGTCCAGAAGAGGGGATCTGAATTTATCCACCAACGTCTTCGCAATCGCCCCGGAGCAGTTCGCGGCGAAAATCTGGCCGCAGAGAGACGCCTGACAGCAAAGGCCACGTGCGGCCGGGAGGTAATCCGTGGCCGCACCTAGACCTGCTCCCTCTGAAGACACCTGCATGAACATATCCATCGGCGCTGAACCTCTTTACAGCCGTGCCTAGTCTCCTGTGGTCCCACCCGGAAATCTGCGTCCCTTAGCACCGGCGTCCTGCTTTGGTCTCGGCGGCTGTGCGTGGGGAGGGGGACTGCACACCGCTGCAGTCCCCGGAGGGACGACTGGCATAGCCTTGCTGCCTCGCACCATTATCACCGCTACCTAGGGCGCTGCACGGGACAAAGGCGGTGGGCCCCTCCCACATCTCCTTGTTCATGCCCCCACTGGTCTTGGGGCTGTGAGATCGGACTAGGCCCAGCGGGGGAGGCCCACAGAGAGGCGGCTGGCAGTTGCAGACACTGGAAGCTGCTTGATCCCCACCACATCACCAGAGAGGAATAGCCGGGAGTCGCTGGGCTAAAGGGAACGGTGAGGCGCGTACTTAAACACTGTGCATCATCAAAGCCACGTGCACGGGTGGGGAAAGCAACTCTTTACTGTGAAAGGCCATTTCCTTAACTAACATTGAAACAGCCAGGCCGTCATCGACCAACACAGCAAGCCATCCTGCAATCGGCCTTCACCACCTGCGAAGGAGACGGACAGGGTCTACTGTGTACCCCCTACCGATCTCCCCTGTAACTGCGTACTCAGCGCTTACACATCCTCACGGTGCGGACCAATACCTTTGTAACGCGATACTGCACAGTCGCTGAAACTCAGGCTCTGTCGAGACGGGGACATAGCACGCACTTTGGGCAGATTGGACACGAACATTATCACGATGAAACCCAAGGGCAGTGCAACGGTGCAAACAAACAAACTCGATAAATATGCGGTCCCAAAACACAACCCTACTGAAGAAGGAGCACAGGGTGGGCTGAGGAAAATGACCCGTCTCTCACATCCATCACGGCGGCCATTCAGGTGCTGGGCACCACACTCGAGACTAAAATTGACAAGGTCTCCATCGGGATGAACCTGCTGAAGGCAGACATGAGTAAAACCTCGGACAGAGTCAAAGTTAATGAGACTAATGTTCTGGAACTTCAAACATCCACAAAGAAACTGGAAGAGCGGGTACACCAGCTAGTCCACCAACACCGCCAAATGGCATTGAAACTTGAAGACCTGGAAGGGAGAGCCTGCTGCAACAATATACGGGTAGTTGGGGTCCTGGAGGGGCCAAGTGTGGACTTCTTCCTGGAGGACTTAATCCTTAACCACCTCAAACTGAAGCGGCTTTCCTCTCTATTCACAATCGAACTGGCGCATCAGACACCTATCCCCAGGCCCAAACTGGGAGCGGCACCCAAGACAATAATTGCGAAACTACTCAACTACAGGGACAGTGACGCAATCCTGCAGGCAGCCCGAAAGCAAGGGGATCTACAATATGAAAATGCGACAGTACGGTTCGTCCCTTACTTCACGCTTAAGGTTCAGCAGGAACGAAGCTCCTTCGACAGGGTCAAGAGAGAGCTCAGAGAAAGAGGAATCAAGTACATGATGTTCTTCCCTGCAAAACTCAGTCATAGCAGAAGGCAAATCTCTTTTCTTCATGGCCCCTTCAGAGGTGCAGGACAGGCTGGATAGGGTGGCTACTCGGAAATCAACGGCAACTACAGGCAACAACTGGAGAAACAATCGCCCCTACTCGCTGGGCTTAGCAGATGGTTGATCAGACATCGACAAGCAGAGCCAGCGCTCCTGGAGATCGAGGTTCAGCAGCCCGGCGACACTGATGGTCCAAGGGGACTGAGCGTTCTGAACTTTTTGGTACCGACCCAACAGACTACTCTCAACGAACTGTAACGTATACACTTCCAAATGGAGGGGGTGGGCGGGGGATACCTAGTAAGATGTGGGGATTGCTGATCTGGGAAATGATCTTATTTTTACCCTCACAATCCTTTCCTATGGGTGGGGGCATTCCTTAGGCGACTGGAGTCAGTACTAGTCCACTTTCCCCTTCAACTGTTTGATTTATTCCTGGGCGATAGGCACTCTGCTAGCTGGGGATGTGGGTAGTTTTGAACCTATGTGGCAGGGTAGCGGGGGTGTACAATTTTGGGTGGAGAATGTTAATCTCAGTCTGATTGTAATTTTCTTATGTCAAGGTGGGAGGGGGAGGATTTGAGGGGGGATTTTTGGTCATGCAAGAAATGTTTATGTGTTTTGGTTGTGTCACATGTTGCCCGAGCGAGACAACGACCTGGTTTTTGAAAGCGACTATGCAGTGGGATAAAAGTCTAAAGCTTATCAGTTGGAACGTTAATGGGCTGGAGGATAAGATTAAAAGAAGCATAGTGCTCCAATACATAAAGCGTCACTCCCCAGATGTCGCGTTGCTCCAAGAGACGTACCTAATTGGCAACAACTGCAAGGCTCTCAATAGGTGGGGCTACACAATGGTGGCGTACGCTGGCTTCACCTCTGGTTCACGCGGGGTAGGCATCCTAATTAGACGAACATTCCCATTCAGCATCAAACACACATGAACAGACCTACTGGGGTGCTTCGCAGGGGTCTCGGGGCACTGGGAAGGGCAAACCCTCACTCTGCTAGCGGTATATACCCCACCAGGTCTCCAAACTCAAACATATAAAGATCTTGCGACGCTCCTACTCACCCTTCCTGAAGGACAACTCATACTGGGCGAGGACTTCAACGCGGTTGTTTCAGGGATTTTAGACCGTCACCCATCCCGAGACATCAATGCCGGGCATCACTTGTTATGTGGGAATCTAGGACCCTAGTGTAATTTTTCCCGATTCATGCCCATATATAGGTATAAATCACCCAGTCCTTATAGAGGCATAAAGAATCATTGCTTTATTTAGTTATAGCCTGTGCTGCCCTAATACGGCATGGCTACTTCCACTAAACTCCGAGAATCCACATTGATTTCGTGGAAAAACCAGCCTTCAGCAGTCAGGAACCTCCCCCTGCTTGAATACTGATTTATCCAAGAAATCCGGGAGTTTTCAAGGAACTGAGGCACTAGTGACGATATTATGGCCAATCTTACGTCAGACTCAGCACCTTCAGGGGTATAAATATGCCTACATTTGCTCAATCAAACACACGGTGGAGCAGATCGACTAACTACTTGCCAGACGCCCTGCTGGTGCAAGTGCCGAAGGAAGCCGACCCTCCAACTGACGCACTGAGAAGACGCTGTCTTTTCTCTTGCCGAGAAATCCAGCTCCGGTGTTTCCAGGCTACCTTTGCGGGTTGCTGGGAGAAAACCAAGGTACGGAGCTGATTAGATCCCTAGAGAATTCTTGAACAGATTCTTGGTAGAGAAATACTAAAACTTAAACTACTCCTCACTTACTTCCTCCCTCATACTAGGCTTAGGTTAGGTACACCGGGGTAGGTGTATGTTAGAAGCACCAGTTGAGTACTTTTAGCCACTATTTTATCATTGTATGTATTTTATGCATTCTATGTATTTTATGTATATGGCTCAGAAACCATATAATGCTTTTACAGTACTATTTTATAATACTATTCGCATTATATGCAGTGTACTTCTTCACTAGCATTTCAATTGTAGCAGTGCATTTCTTATGCTTAAGAAATAAGACTGTTCAATAAATACTTTTATTGAAAACGCCCGTCTCTCTATTTCTAAGCAACTATGGTGAAACGAAGCATGCACCTCTGACTGAGTGAAATAGCAGTCTATTGTTTCCGCAACTCTAGAGATACGTTTCATTCATGGGAAACAAAGTTGTCATGTTATATGGTTGTCAGAGACTAATCCCTTCTTGTTTATTAGAGAAAGTTTCTAGTAACCTCTGAGCTAGCTGGCACTCACAATTAAGTCTAATATATTCGGCAGAGACCTAGTAGACCTCAGTCCTACGTCTAAGTTGCAGGGTATAATATTCCAATGCGCAGAGCCTATTGGGAATATAGGAACTATACTACATGGCGCCCAACGTTTGGTAAGGTGATAATTTAATTCTAGATACTAGAGTAACTCAGTTGTGCTTTTCACACAGACCCCTTTTTCCAGTAAAAACTCCAAAAGACGTCTGGAGTGGGTGAAAGAATAATATCTGCCAAAACTGAGTAGGACGAAAAATCCTATGTATTAGTTTATGGTTTGTTCAACGTTGAAGGATACAGTGTTCCAAAATATTGTGCACCTAATCTTTGTTTCCTTGAAACTTATTCTGCAAACTGTCAGCCGACTAAAATGCCGGATAGTGATACCGAATTAGAGAGAGCTGCAGCAGCAGCTCAAGCGGTCTTAGATGACGCTGCTATCTTAGAAAATGACACGGATGCTATACTGCTCCAGGTAAATGTAAGTGTTAGAACTGGGATTTCTGGTTGGCTAAGGCTTACGCCAAAGCCAGGCAGAAACCACCATTCTAGTTAGGGCAAGGGGGTCACACGCCAAGATAACCCCTGCTCACCCCCTTGGTAGCTTGGCACAAGCAGACAGGCTTATCCCGGAGGCAATGTGTAAAGCATTTGCGCACGCACACAACAGCAACAACATCCTAGGCACACCACAAAAGAACCTCCACAGAAGGTTATATAAAAATAACTTTTGTATTGTCAAAACACATCAGATAGTAATCACACAATATACATTGTGCCAACTGGCACGGGCAATATTCACAAGGGATTATGTACAAGACAGGGCCACCTGGACCAGTGTCAGAATCAGTGCTTAGCAGAAATACTGATAGAAATAGCACTTTGTTGATCGTAGAATAATAATCACTTTAGCACACCTGCACTAGAAGAACAACCACCTAAATATCACCATACATTTAGGGGTATAGGCAAGAAAACATTACACATGATAATCACAACATTCAGAGGTGTAGGGAAGGAAAACACATGATGCATAAACATACATTCAGCGGTGTAGGTAAGACACATAATGCATAAAACACATTCAGAGGTGTCACAGGCATAATGGCATAGCACATTACGCATAACTCACATTTGGGCCTAACCAGTAAAAATACAGTAGGCAATCTCCTCACTAGTCTAAACACATTAGACTCTGCCTCCTAAGAATAAATCATATTTAGGGGCGTAACTCACATAGTGAAAACATCTCACTAGCAAAAACCTACATAGGTAAAATAACCTCATAGTCACATTGCGCAAACATCACCTTAGGCAATTACTATCATAAACATAGCAAAAAACACATTGCGCAAAAATCACATTACCAGCCCCCTGGCCAAGTGGCCATCTAATAAAGGGACTCAAAAGCCCTGTGTCCAGAATGTCAGGGCGCGCTGCCAATGCAGCGCCAGTCAAGGGTGCGCCACCGGCGCAAACCTAAACGTTGCAGCTGCCCACTAATTGCTGGGCAGCTGGGAACAACAACAGGGCCTAAACGTTGCAGCTGGCACTAAGTGCTGCGCAGCTGTAGAAGGCCTGGCACCACTGTGCCATCTCTGTCCCTCACAGGGACTCTCTCTCCCTTGGCACCTAAACAGTGCAGCTGCCCACTAATTGCTGGGCAGCTGGGGACAAAACTGCGACAGGGGCTCTCACTAGCCCCTAGAACAAATCTGCGCCCTCTGTTGGAGCCAACTGACTCTGAAATACATATTGCGCACTTTGGGAGCCCTCTGACACTGGGACTCACCACATGGGCCCTCTGGAGCACTCTGGCTCCTCAACAACATAATGCCCCCAAGTCCCTCGTGGGGACCCTAAAGTTTCTGTGGGCCTCGTTGGAGCCTTTGGGCTCGAGACATTAATTATGCCCCTCGGAGCACTCCGGCTCCTAAAACAATCATGCCCCTCAGGCGCTGTGCCTACACAGGCACGGACCTGCGCCCCCACGGAGCCCTGTAGACTCTAAACCGAGGTACTACTCCTGTTGGAGCGGCCCCCTGCCAAGTGGGGCCGCTCGAGAAACCACCAGCCACATGAAGCCCCCCTCCAGCCCTCTCGGACACTCACCAGCTGGGGGGCGGCGGCAGGCCTCTGCTCCTTGGGCAGCGGTCGTCTCTTGGCGGCCCTGGGCTCTCCACAGCTCATGGGAGCCCCGGGCAGCCATCACTCTGCCTGCTTCTCTCTTTACCCGGTCCCGCTGCCAGGGACCGGGTCTCTTTTACAGGCGGCGGGCGGGGCTCTCCCGATCACGAGAGCCTCGCGGGGAACTGGCGGCAACTTCTACGGTCTCCCTCTCCCTACGGGAGACCTGCAACCACGGCACGGCTTCCCCCAGGCAGGGGGAAGAGGAAGTGAGACCATCCTGGCCCCGCCCACGGTCAGGCGGGCACGGGCCGGACTTCCGGTTTTGCCGCGGCTGCGGCCGCGCTCTCTTTGCGGGGCTGCACCGAGGGGTGGGCACCCTCGGTGCACGAAATAAAAGTAGAAACGGGGTGGGCACCCGTTACGGCACCTATCAAAAGGGGTGACACCCTCTATAAAAATATATTACTGCAGGCATAATGCAGGGTGGCACCAGCAAGGCAATGACAAGGGTAGGAGCGCTTCCCCCGAGGGAAAACCACAGCGCTCTGCCCACATATGGGAAAATAAAGCACCCATCTCGCGCTGGGGGCACGGACAGCCCCAAAGGTCCCCAGAGATGACCCCTACATCAAGAAGGGTCACAGGCAGCTCAGCATTCAAAGAAAACAAAAGGTCCTGGGGCAAAGTGAAGCAAAGGGGACCTCAGGCAAACAGAGATCCTCCAGGCATCCAGGTCCATCAGGTATCCAGGGGCTGGGCAGGGCCCAGGGAGGCAAGCCTTCCCCTGGGCCCAAGCAGCAGCACACTCCTGGCAGGATTCAAATCAGAAACAAGAACATTTTGTAAGGGGACACAGCCCCTTTTTATACAGTGAATTCCTTTGTCTAAGGGTGCAGGGTGGGGAAAAAACCAGGCACAGCTGGTTTGGGAGCCCCATTGATGAGCTAAGCCACCCCTCCCATTCACTAGTCAGGCTAGGGTCATCAGTCGCACAACAGGGGGCGGAGCCGGCATTGTGTGGGGAAAGCCCAGCCCTATTCAGGACCCAGGTGCACCCCTCCCCTCACATCAGCATGCTAATCTCAACACTCACTACTGGGCAGACCCATCCAGACTCCTGAAGCCAGGCTCCAGCCAATCACGTGTCAGCACACTCACTACACACGCACACCCATGTCTAGAAGTGGCACTTCACACTAGACACATTCATACCGCATACATCATTACGCAGCATTCAATCTCACGAGTTTGCACATACCAAACTCGACCTTGCACTCCCCACACATCAGGAACTACCATGGTCACACATATTCCCCATGCATTCTTATGGGAGGGCAGGTCACTCACCACACATACACAGAGAGCTCACGCACTTTACACTATACCACAGTGAAAAAGTGCACAGAGACCTAAAATCACCAACACCAGGTTACAGAAACAGGTTAGGAAAAAGCAAAAAGTTTCGGGGTGAACCTGCCAAAAGGGCCAGGTCCAACAGTAAGGAAAAGTATAACTTACAGACTCATAAATAATGGAGTATCATCAAAAGGTGGCAGAGTAATCTTTGTCATAGAGGGACATGAATATCGGCAGACAGAAGTATTCTATTCATGGATTCAGTTTCCAGCTGCAAATGCAGGAACACAAGAGTTCTACTACTACAAAGCAGAGGAACCTCCAGCGGAATATGTTCCTTTCGAGGACATTGAAATTCCATTAACTTACCAAGAGCATCAGTTCTGGTTTAAAGGCGCCCTACAACATCAAAATCACATTACCAGGCTCGGTCCACTGGGTAGACCAGGAGCTACATGGCCGGTACTAGCCAGCTATACACCACATCCAGACATTGAAAGGATGTCAGATGTAGAATTATTAGCTCAGCTAAAACAATTAATTAAAATACATAGACAATTGGTTCAATATGTCATGTAGACATTAACAGTCCAACCAGCTGTAAGAATTCCACAGCACACCCCTCACCAGGGGAACACAAATAAAATCACACCACAGACTATACAGTCAGTCATTGGTAAACTACCAGAAAAACGAGAACAGATTCCGCTCTGGTTAGCACAAAAAATTACTCAAATAGAGGCAGTATTTCCTGATAGTACACCTCATGAGAAACACAGGATTCTGACAATCTGTTTACCTATGGGGATTGCACCACACATAGAGGACTGTGACACTTGGGGTACAGTCTTTGCTTCAATCTACACTAAAACACATGGTGTTCCGTTCATGGCGGTGATACCGGACGTTCTGAGACAGATTAAAAATAAATACGTCAAGAACCGGCCTTCAATCAATCAAGAGTATTTGTAAAGCGCGTTACTCACCCGCTAGGGTCTCAAGGCGCTGGGGGGGGGGGGGGGGCAGGGGGGCTGCTACTGCTCGAAAATCCAGGTCTTGAGTTGCTTCCTGAAGGAGAGATGGTCCTGGGTGAGTCGTAGGTGGGTGGGGAGGGTGTTCTAGGTTTTGGCCGCCAGGTAGGTGAAGGATCTTCCTCCGGTGGTGGTTCTGCGGATCCGTGGGACGGTGGCGAGGGCGAGGCTGGTGGAGCAGAGCTGGCGGGTTGGCATGTAGAACGTGAGGCGGTTGTTGAGGTATTCAGGGCCCAAGTCGTGGAGAGTCTTGTGTGCGTGGGTGAGAAGTCTGAACGTGATCCTCTTGCTGACGGGAAGCCAGTGCAGGTCCCTCAGGTGGGCGGAGATGTGGCTGTGTCGGGGGATGTCCAAGACGAGTCGTGCTGAGGTGTTCTGGATGCGCTGGAGGCCTTAAATCTAGGTATGAAATTACTGAAAGATTTCAAACAGGTCTTGACTATACTATTAGCCAACATTAGAGGAGAAGCAGCATCAGTGGCAATCCGCCAGAAATTAAAAAAAACAGACATTACTGAGCAACCTTATGAGCTTGCCAGAATTATTGAAAAATCCTATGAAGAACTAGGTAGAGATAGTTTGGGTGGGAAACCACTAAAACCACAACTAACAGAGAATCCTGAAAAAACTTTTATTAAAAATAATCTCACTTCTACTAAAAAGAAGTGGGAGAACATTAAACAGACACTTCCTAAAGAGAAACACTCTCAGTCCAGAAGAAGATCTCCTCAACGAGGAGGTAGGTCTCCCCAACGGGAGCCCTCTGAAAAGAGGTACAACTTCAGAAATAGGGATACTTTAAGAAAACCTGATAGATTACAAGATAATGACACACGTTCCTCTCGTACCTTTCAGACTTCCTCTCAGAAATCGGAAAGAAGAGGACGGTCAGAACACAAAGAAGAACGCGTCAAGTCCAAAGACAAAGAACCCGTTCACCAAAGTAAAAAAGGTCAATTTTCCAAAAAGAAGGTAGCAAGCATAAAGATCAGACATGCCAAGGATTCAGAGGTCACAACTCAAGAACGGGAAATGGGCTCAGACAATGCTAGACAGCGCAGCAGAAGTAACCATAGTTCGCAGGATCCTGAAGGAGCATCTAGAGACAGTGGACTTGAATGAAAACATTCAGGTTGAAACTGCAGACACCAGGGTTAGTGTACCCCACAAGTTATATGAAGTAACACTCCGGATGGAGGGGGACATAACTAGAAAAATAAAAGCTCTCTTCTGGGACAAACTTTCCAAGGGTTATGACATACTTCTAGCTGAAAAGGACTGGCCACCTGCAGTTGTTAAGGAGTGCCCACACGTCGAAGAGATAATTATGCCAGCCTTCTCAAATCACATTCCAATTCATAAAAAATATACATATGCCAGGAAATGGGCAGTAGCTCAAGCTCCAGCATTATATAAAAATCACGTAGGATGGGATAAGGACTCTCCTCACCACAAAATCCAGTTAAAAAATCAACCTACTGCTCAGAGGCAGTATCCATTCAAGCAAGAAGCTAAAAAACAAGTCAGGGAGATCTTAGATCAACTTGAATATCAAGGGGTGATTGAACCATGCACCTCATCTATGAAAAAACCTTTGTTTCCTGTCTCCAAACCAGACAATACATATCGTCTAGTTTTGGATTACAGACACCTCTTGTTGCAAAACTATTGCAGTACAAAATTCACATTGTGCAGCACTGATGAATAACATCGTGCGCAAAAAATATAAAACCACATTAGACATTTCAAATGGGGTTTTCTGTCAAAACATTGCACCAGAAAGCAGGCATTTGACCGCTTTCTCAATCTTGGGGTCACAGTGGCAATTTTGCCATCTCCCCAGGGATTTAAGACTAGTCCGGGGTTATTTTCAGCCAGAGTAGCAGAAATACTACAAATGTACGATGATGAGGCATTATCCTTTGTCGATGACATCTATCTTACAGATGACGATTTGGACAGGCAATTGAAAAGAGTAAACACCATAATACTTGGGTTTGCTTCTGAAGGGTACAAAATAAATTTTAAGAAATCACGAATTGCCCACCTCAACGTCCTATTCTTAGGGTATGAGTTATCAAGTGAAGGCAAACGCCTGGCTGCAAACTTTCTAGAGAAATGTGCGCTGCTCCAACCTCCGAAACCGCTGAAAAACTTACAGTCAATTGTAGGTTTCCTGAATTTTGGAAGAACTTATGTTCTGAACTATGCAGAAAGGGTTAAACCTCTCTACGAATTAATCAAACCTGATTTCAAACCAACTAATTGGACTCAAACACATACAGAAATTTTACGTTCAGTACAAACAGACATGTTGGCTAAAATAAAACTAGATACACGCAATAATGCGCGCAATCTCGTGATCCGTGTCATCCCAGGGAAATGCGGATTCACATACCTGACCATTAATGAAAGAGAAAAGGTACCAATTGCATTCAAATCACACTTGTACACACAAGCAGAAATGAAATTTACTTCAACAGAAAAAATTCTGACAGCGGTTCAAACTGCAGTAGCAAGAAAGAACTCTGGCGCAGGGTAAACGCATATTGATCGTTACACCTGTACCTGCCTTAGAGGCAGTAACAATGGCAACATTCCTAATGCTAAGGCTTTACATCCAAGATGGATACAATGGGTTAATTCTCTTGCTGCGACAGACGTTGAATACGTCTTTGACCCTAATTTGAAGACACAAGAATTTCTACAATACGAATACGAATGTCCATTGCCGACCAAAATTCTGCCTCTAGAACATTACGGATGTATAATATATACAGAAGGATCAGCACAGCCCGCAGTTGGGGGTAAACAAGCCTATAGTGCTGCGTGCGCGATCGTTAAAGTTAGTTGACGCGAAGGTAAATTTAGACCTATGGTCACAAAAACTCAATCACTCGGAGACTGTACAGCTCAGCGAGCTGAACTACAGGCTTTCAAGATGGCGCTTGAAAATACCGATCGCGAATTCCCCACACATATAGTGTGCGATTCATATTTCTGCGTTTAATCTTACAACAAAAACTTGCAGAACTGAGTTCAAAATGGTTTCAAAAATTCAAAAGGTGGCACAATCAAGCATAAAACTCTTTGGGAACAAGTAGTTCTTTTACAGAAAGAAGTACAAAAGACTCACGTGATTCATACACTGAGTCATCAGCGTGATGGCGTTCACGTTGCAGGGAATTCATTGGCTGATGAAGCCGCAAAGGCAGCTGTGCAAACGGCTTCCGTAGCTACAATCTCTCGCTCAAAAAGAGTAATAGACGGTGAAACGTTGCTAGCAGTAAAAGCCTCACTGACAGGCAGCAATGCAGCGTTACCCAAACAGGAAGCGGAGAGCTTACTTGGTTCAAGAAGCACATATGGGAGAGGGTCTAACACATCAAGGGATCTTAAAATCTCTAAGAGAATTAGAAGAGATGTACTGGTGGCCAGGACTAGGAGTTGATGTGTACAACTTCGCAATTTATTGCCCTAACTGCAACAGAGATCGCAGCAGCGAAAGCCACCAGATACCTGACTACAGAGTAGCCAGCCCAGATCAGATACCATTGCTAGACAGCATTAGGCTATCTACCTGCAAACGTCAGAATGGACTAATGCAGCCCCACATCTACTAGGACAAGATTTATTTGGATGTGGCCCCAGCGCTCGGCTGATGCCAAAACTGTTATAAAGGATTTGCGAGTCTCTATCGGCACATACGCAATTGGCACGCTACATTCTGACCAGGGTCCTGCGTTTAGCTCTCAAGCTTACAAGGAGGCCATGGCCAGCTTGGGCATTGCATTGCGGTACTCTAGTCCCTTCCTTCCTGAGGGAAATGCGGTAGTGGGAAAAAAAAATGTGACATAAAGCAATCCATAACAGCTAAGGTATTAGGTTCGGGTGATGGGTGGGTCAAACATCTAACAAGTGTCCAACGTATTCTTAACAATCTGCCAAGAAATTCTCTGGGTGGAGTCACTCCGTATGAATTAATGTTTGGTACTAGAATGATAATCGAAGACCTCGATAGTCAGACTTCAGTGGTGGAACAAAAACCCTTTGATGTCAAAGATCGTTTGACTGTTTTACGGGACTTAAATGAAACAAGAAGTCTGAGTAATACTATACAGAAGCAAATGCCCACTGAAGAAAAACTACATTTCCCAGCAAGGCTTGTCTGGATTCCAAAGATTGAGGATCTGGTCAGGGAGAAAATTGAGGTGATGGAATTTGGGCCTTCTTACAGAAAAGCGGTGCCTGTCTTGGCCATCCAAGGAACAAGATCAGTAGTACTACCGCGCCTTGCTGGTAAAAGGGAGAACAGAATTGTATCTATCGAACTGGTCAAACCACAAGCATGTGGCCAATATTAAGTAGTAGGCCCAGTGGACTCCCGAGAAGTAGCAGACGACCAAATCTTGCTACAATCCAAGAGGTTCAAACTGAAAGACTTATCACCTTTGATAAACCTGCAGTAAGAAAAGAAGGACTATGTAACAAAGCCATGGAACTTGTGCCTCTTGAGACCCAAATAACAGTTCGTCAAGAAACGCCTGTCTACAATGATGTAGCGTCTGACTATACCAATATGACAAAGGAAGAAGCAGCTCCAGTGATTTCAAGTAATCCTGATGCGATCCCAACAATTGACAGAACTGCTTCTGGCTACTTTATCAACTTCGATAACTTTTCTGAGGATCCCAGTGAACCTGAAGATGAGCCAGCAAACAAAACTCTCAAGGAAAAAGTAACAGAACTACTAGAAAAAACATATCTGGTTTCAGCATGGGTGAAATTTTGGATTGGATTGGGTGTACCTTTCCTCCTGCTCTGGCTCGTGCTATTATTGAGCTTGGGAAGGATGATTGATGGAAAATACAGTACTATGGACACAGCAAGTAAGAAAATCAACTTGGTCCTGAAACCTTACAAGTCATCTCATCGTGAAAAAAGAGGACTGTCAGCAGTGAACATCACAGCCGTTCCTATCCCTGGTGGTATAGCATGGGACAGAACTGATTATGACATCTATGGTCCGGTTGAGCTTCTGAAGCATCCACACCAATTCAAGGTTTCGTTGAGTGACTTTGTCTTACCCAGTAAATTTTCTGATGATTGGGACTTTGAGACTATTAACAACATGATGACAAATTTAGAAATGTCAGCTACATTTACAGAACATGACTACTTAGAAGGGTCATCAGATTATGAACAAATGTATTCTTTTAATCATTATGGTCACCATTATTTGCATAAATCTGCAAGCCCTAGAAATGTATGTTATTACAATCAATGGGAACATTGTCCAACACCGCCAAAAGGCAGTTCGAGAAAATTCTTTGAAAAATTTCCATACTTTACAGGGTTTAATGTTACAAATCCAGAAATGTTTTATTTTAAACATATAAATAACACAGGGATGAAAACAATGTTGACCAATACTAAACAAATTTATTCTGCAAACTTTTATGCTCAACTGTCTACTTTAGGGTTTGACTACTGGAAAGACAACATCGAGACAAAAACTGTCTGAAGCACGAATGATTGGCAGGTACAAGGTTTAGAAGCACTATTCAGAGCCTGCATTATACCAGAACAAATTTTGTTTTTAAATGACACTGTTCAACAGACTTCTTGTCTTGGCTTAGCTCAGATAAAATATTTAAATAAACTGTCTTTACCAAAACCTGCACCGGACAGTAATAACGCTTCGGATGAGGAGGCAGACGTAACATATATATTAAAACAGAACAGAACTGATCCTAACTGGAAAAAATGGTTAATCTGGCAAACAGACACTAATAACTGCCATGAAAGATTCCTGAACAAATCACAAGGATTCAGATGGAATAGGCCAGATCTAAGATATTCCCAGAGACAACATCCAGGGATGGTAACTACTTACAGTGTAGGGAAGCTTTGCCTTGAATGGCTTCAGAAATCTACATTTCCAGACATAAAACAACACTTATCTTTACTTAAAGAAAGCAATGATTTGCGAGATTTCTTAGTGGGACCTCGCAAGCCAAGGCAAAAACGTTTCATATACGCCGGTATATATGCGGCATACAACGAAGCTTGGAAAGTGACGCAAATAGAAACTGCAGAACAAATACGAGAAATTGATCGTATTAATTTGGAGAAAGCACTCTCTGTAGTGGACAATGGGTTAACAACTCTGTCCTCCAGAATATATTCTATGGACAGCATCGTGTCATCTGCTATAGACATCATAGAACAAGACTTACTAAAGTTACAACATGTTCAGTCTCAATTGCGTTCTACCATGCTGTTAGGCTGGACGTTGCAAAATGTGCGTTCTGGCTATGTGCCATGGCATCTAATCAATACAACGTCATTGTTTGCTGTATTTAACCCTACAGATAAACAAATCTCTTTGGCACTAAGAGGAGCAGACTATACGGTGCTGAGCATTGAAAAACTAGATAGATTACAATTGACAGTTTCCGAGAAGCCTGTGATTGAGTGGATAATTCATGGCTCCATTTCAATTCCAGTCACGACATTCCAGTTTCAGTATTGTCTAGAGCATATACCAGCGCGCCTGTAGGAAAGGTTGGGTAAAGAATACATTAAGTCGACCTGGGTTTTACCATATACACACAAGTGTTGGAATGGGGGACATGAAGTTTTCCTTAGTGGCAATAATTGCAAAAGGTCACTAAGTGGTACACTTCTGTGCAATGAAGTTAATTTACACGGGGCCTGTGACAGTTCTGCAAATAACCTTTCATGCCACCTGCACGCTTCACCCTCTCCTACGATAATACCGATTTTCAGGCAGCTATCCAATGGCAGTTACGTTATGTTGAATGATCACAGCTGTTGTGGCATGTTGCCTGGAAAAAGTTATCTCGTAACTGTGTCGTCCACGGTCACTTGTTGTATGCAAGTATTGTATCCAAAAACAGAGACAGAAAGGGAGAAGGCTATATGACCTTCACTGAATATCTCTTCTATACGAATTGATACTTTAAGCAGAATGAAAGCTATTCTTTTACAAAAAAATGTGCCACTGACCTCGTCTAGAGAAACGTATGATCTGCAAGTAGCAAGGTCTTCAGCAGAGATACATGCATTATTATCAACAAACTGTCCAATGCATTTCGCAGAAATGTTAAGCCAAATCTTAAACACGTCTGATACCAGCGGCATCGCTCATGTATTTAAGACGATTTTTTCGGGACTGTTAACACCATTTGAAGCAGTCCTCTGCAGTTTTTCCAAATTTCGTGCACTCTGTGTTCGGCGGCCTTCCTCTCATCTTGGGGACAGGTAGCAGGGATTCTATTTTTATTCCTTCTGCTCCGTTATGGCAAGTCCGGCAACCAACGACAATCAGACAACGATGGAACAATGCCTCCTTGCCATTAGATATCGTGAGAGAATTTCCCAGATTCTTGGCATGGCTCGCTTAAGAGCTCTGAACACCACCTGGTTTCTTTCGTTCAAACCAATCTGGCAAGATTGCATCTTACCTGTTCTTCGATGCCTGCTTTGCGGAGAAGAATGCGTGTTGGACATTTGTCTTACACTTCCATCAGTACTGCCATCGGATGTCGACGCTTTGCTGGGTCCTGTAATGGCTCATGCATCGTATTGCCCCCAACGGCTGCCAATTCTGATGACGGCATTCATTGAGACCTCACCGGCAAGTTTGGCTGAGGGTGAGATACGAGGAACTACAGGCATACAGGTAACATCTACAACGGACATTGCTAATGCATCAAACGCTGACGGCAATGCTCCCCACTTCTGCACATTTGACCTACTAGATGAAGTGGTTCAACTTTCACCTACCACGGTAGAAGACTTATTTTCGAGCCTAGATGATCTGCTGTTTTCTCCCTACTCTGCTGACACTCCTGAGAATAACTTTTGATTATTTCACACAGCGTTCCCGGAACTCTGCAAATTCGGCCTTCATTTTTCAAAACATTCCACTAATTTGAACTTTTTTCCAAAATAGAACTTTGGCACAGAGTAATCTGCTTGAAGTAGAACTATTCTTAGAGAACAAGATTTCGTGTTTGAAATTCCTAAATAACAATATTTGGCTTCAACCTCGATTACAAAGATAGTTAAAAAATGATATTATGTGACTGATCTCAGGTATCGATTAATGACTGTACTTTCGTTTTATATAATGTGAAGATATATGCTCATAGTTTATATTTGATTTCATATGATACCTATGACTTTCTACATGATATATGCTCAGTTCATGCAAAGGACCATATTTGAAAAATGCATTTTTGTATTTTGGGGTGGGATTATAAACACTTTTACTTTGGAATATGTTCAGTGCTTATGTCTTATTGAACTTAATATTCATGGAGTGGGTGTTATGTGGGAATCTAGGACCCTAGTGTAATTTTTCCAGATTCTTGCCCATATATAGGTATAAATCACCCAGTCCTTATATAGGCATAAAGAATCATTGCCTTATTTAGTTATAGCCTGTGCAGCCCTAATACGGCATGGCTACGTCCACTAAACTCTGAGAATCCACATTGATTTTGTGGAAAAACCAGCCTTCAGCAGTCAGGAACCTCCCCCTGCTTGAATACTGATTTTCAAGGAACTGAGGCACTAGTGACGATATTATGTCCAATCTTACGTCAGACTCAGCACCTTCAGGGGTATAAATATGCCTACATTTGCTCAATCAAACACACGGTGGTTCAGGAGCAGATCGACTAACTACTTGCCCGACGCCCTGCTGCTGCAAGTGCCGAAGGAAGCCGACCCTCCAACTGACACACTGAGAAGACGATGTCTTTTCTCTTGCCGAGAAATCCAGCTCCGGTGTTTCCAGGCTACCCTTGCGGGTTGCTGGGAGATCGAGTCCCGAGAGAGAGATACAAGACCTCTATCATTCTAAAACCAAAGTACGGAGCTGATTAGATTCCTAGAGAATTCTTGAACAGATTCTTGGTAAAGAAATACTAAAACTTAAACTACTCCTCACTTACTTCCTCCCTCGTACTAGGCTTAGGTTAGGTACACCGGGGTAGGCATATGTTAGAAGCACCAGTTGAGTACTTTTAGCCACTATTTTATCATTGTATGTATTTTATGCATTCTATGTATTTTATGTATATGGCTCAGAAACCATATAATGCTTTTACAGTACTATTTTATAATACTATTCGTATTATATGCAGTGTACTTCTTAACTAGCATTTCAATGATAGCAGTGCATTTCTTATACTTAAGAAATAAGACTGTTCAATAAATACTTTTATTGAAAACACCCGTCTCTCTATTTCTAAGCAACTACTCAGGTGAAACAAAGCATGCACCTCTGACTGAGTGAAATAGCTGTCTATTGTTTCCGCGACTCTAGAGATACGTTTCATTCTGGGGAAACAAAGTTGTCATGTTATATGGTTGTCAGACTAATCCCTTCTTGTTTATTCAAGAAAGTTTCTAGTGACCTCTGAGCTAGCTGGCACTCACAATTAAGTCTAATATATTCGGCAGAGACCTAGTAGACCTCAGTCCTACGTCTAAGCTGCAGGGTATATTATTCCAATGCGCAGAGCCTATTGGGAATATAGGAACTACACTACACACTGGCTTGCAAATTTCATTGAGGCCTTTGGCCTCACAGACCTTTGGAGACTGCACCACCCGGACCTACAACAATAAACTTTCTTCTCAGAGTCCCACCACACATTCTCTAGAATAGACTATGTTCTTATGCATGTACAACAAAACACTATTACGCAAGAAAGTAGACACCTGGCGAGGAGTATATTGGACCATTCTCCCCTGTGGGCTCACCTCACTATAGGTTAAAGAAGGGTAGGCTGCGTAGCGCCCATAAATCCATGGTACCTTCGCAATCCGGAAATTAGAAACACACTAACTCAGAGCATCAACCAATATTTTCAAGAAAACTAAAGCACAGTACACTCTCCCTGTGGGAAGCTTTCAAAACAGGGATCAGGGGCCACACCCTCTCAGCAATAGCTGGACTGTATAAGGAAAACACTAAGCAAATGGTCTCTTGTGAGCGCGACCTCCTCCTTCTTGAGGAGGCAGTGAAAGGCGGCGAAGATCAAGCCGCTCTCCATAGAATGCTACTTAAGGAAGCTGAGTATAAAGCGTTAGTAATTGAGACTGCCAAAATCCTAGCGAGAGACAAGGACGGACGCCTATACGACCAGGGAGACAAAGCAGGCAAACTGATTGCCTGGTTGGACAAAAAGGAAAGGGCAAACAAGCTTGTGCCAGAGCTTCAGAGTAGTTTAGGTGTTTTGCTCACAGAACCTCATGACATAGTACAAGAGTTTGCTGCTCACTTCGCCCAAGAGTATCGGAGTGGCTCGGAACTCAGGGAGGAAGACTCCACGGCTCTTCTAGCAGACATCCCATTACCTGTCCTTTCCGACTCTGATGCAGAGGCGTTGGAAAGTCCATTTACGAACGATGAAATAGCCACGGCGATTAGAGCGTTACGACCAGGGAAAGCCTCAGGCCCCAATGGTCTGCCCATTGAACCATACAAACTCAAATCTGACAAATTGGCCCCCTATTTAAAGAGCATGTTTGAAGGCAGTAAAGGACAGGGCAAACTCCCACGAGATCAACGTATTGCCACACTGGTTGTTATACCCTAAGCAGGAAAACCCCCAAATGTATGCACCTCATTCAGACCCATTTCCTTATGGAACGCTGAGCCCAAAATACTCGCGAAATTACTGGCAATCCAGCTACGGCAAGTAATAGACAAATTAGTTCATCCTGACCAATCGGGCTTCATGCCACACCGAAATACCGCACTTAATCTTAGAAGGCTTTACGGTGTGTTGGGGCGCCACACCACTATTCAAGAAGATGCCATAGTTGTTTCACTTGACGCAACAATGGGCTTCCATGCCCTCGAATGGGCATATCTAATGGCAGCCCTGCAAAAGCTGGGCTTTGGACCCCAATTCATTGGATGGGTGCGTCAACCTGTGTTGATGGTGGGAAGTTTTCTGAATCTGGCGAATGTCACACTCTCACACCATAAATACATTTTACTGAGATTTCGCTTAAATATGATCTCGTGGATGATAGGATTTCCAGGGAAGCAAGACAAACATTCCGATCTCTCAGTATGTCTTTGAGACAACAAGTCCCCACAAAATGATCTCCACGTCTTGTTTTTTTGTGGGTTTTATCTTGAAGAACGACGCAAATTTATTGTACCAATTTGTAAGAGTCACAATTTAAAATTCTGCCGTGTAGCTCTGTTCTTCTTCAAATCCTTGCAGAGGGCCCGACTCACAGAATAAACTTAAGACTAAATCCTAAACTTACTACTATTTGGTATTCACAGAATGCACTTACTACTTTTGGGATTCATAGAGTGAACTTACTACTTTCGGGATTCACGGAATGAACTTACTACTTTCGGTATTCACAGAATAGATTTAAGACTACTAACTTTACGTCCGCACTCGGGCCGGAAATTCCGGCCCAGAGGCGGAGTTTCTGGCTTGGGGGCGGAGCTTGCGGCCCGGAGGTGGGGATTTAGCCATGGCTGAAATCTCCACCTCTGGGCCGCAAGCTCCGCCTCTGGGCCGGAAGCTCTGCCTCTGGGCTGGAAACTCCGCCTCCGGGCCAGAATTTCCAGCCCGAGTGCGGACGTAAAGTTAGTAGTCTTAAATCTATTCTGTGAATATCGAAAGTAGTAAGTTCATGGAAACTCTGATTGAAACGCATCCGTTGTAGCTGTGAGTGGGAAAATCACAGATTTGCCCCAATTTATAGTGATGCTCGAAAGGCCGCCAAACCGAATGACCTCCCGTATGAGGGGATCGAGATTGTCCACGGGATGCTGGACGTACAATGTCACATCGTCCTCATACATGGACTCAATGACCACCAGACGAGTGAAATCGAGGCCCCTCCACGCATGATGCTGATACAGCTGGGCCGCCAGTGGTTCCATAGCAACAGCAAGAGGAGGGGTGAAAGTGGGCACCCCTGTCTGGTGCCCCAGACAACGCCAACCGGGGGGGACATGACACCATTTATACGCAGCCTGGCCAAGGGGGAGGTGTAGAGCAGCACTATGTTGTTAAGGAACGCCGGGGTAACACCAATACAGGTGAGCAGTGAGAATAGATAAGGCCATTCCAGTGTATTGAATGCTTTGGTCACGGCGCGGAACACCGCAGCCGCAGGGAGGTCAGGATCCACCCCTTGCATCACAGCGAAGAGGATGCAGAGATTATGGGCAGTACTTCTACCCGGGACAAAACCGCACTGGTCCGGCCTAAGAATCGTGGGGAGAAGGGGAGTGAAGGCATGAGGTGAGAAGTTTCAGGAGGATTTTATTATCAATGTTGATCACTGATAAAAGTCTGTAGGAGTCGCACAATAGTGGGTCCGTGTCTGGCTTGAGTATGGTCACAATGAGCGCCTCGCGGAGGGAGGGGGAAGGACGTCCTATTCAAGTGAGACCCCGTACATGTGAGGAGATGGGGCGCAAGCAGAGGCGCAAACTCCTTATAAAAGGCAGAGGTGAGCCCATCTAACTCCAGAGCTTTGTCCCCAGGCATAGCCCGAATGACCCCGATGACTTCATCTACGGAGAATGGTTCATGTAAGTACCTGCAATGGGCATCACTGAGCCAGACCAGCTCAATCGATTCAAAGAAGGGGAGTAGATCCAGAAGTACAGGCAGCATATAACGGGGTATAGAACGCCATAATTTGGGACTGTACCGCTTCTTGCCCGACCACAAGCTCATCCTCGCTCGTACGCAGCTCACCGATGTATTCACTGGACCACGCCTTCCTAGGCAATCCTGCAAGGGTCTTGCCAGCTCTGTCACCCTCACCATATTGATGAGCCCGCGCATCCTTCCCCAAATAATGTGTCTCCCTTAGGGCAGCCTCATCAAATTCTGCCATCGTGGACTTGAGCTGCTCAAGGATCGGGAGTTGATTAGTTTCAAAGTATTCTTGCTCAAGCAGTTGTATCTCGCTCTCAAGTTGCTTCAAGTCCCCTCGAAGGGTGCGAAGTACACCAGCCTGCTTAGCAATGCATTTGCCCCTAATGACAGTCTTAAACACCTCCCATAATGTGGATGGGGAGTCCACCGACCCAACATTTAGCTCAACAAATTCTGTTATTGCAGCCTCAATGTCCTCCCGGAAGACCTGATCACGGAGCGCTCCAGCAGAGAGTCTCCCGCTAAAAAACCTGCTTGGCGCATCTAGCAACACAAATTTCAGTAGCACTGGGGCGTGGCCTGAAAGGGAGCGGGCGAGATGAGCATAATGAAGAACCCAGATATCCACATCGTGGAAAATGAGCCAATAATCTATTCTGGACCACGTAGGGCCCGTAGTAGAGACACAGGTTGCCTCGCGGCTAAACGGATGAAGCCGACGCCAGACGTCTACCATGCCAGGATGCTCCATGAACACTTGGAGTTGTGCCGCTGCCCGAGGGTAGGGCCGGCTCGACCCTCTCAATCTATCTCTTTTGGGATTAAGCACCACATTAAAATCACCACCCGACAGCACTGCACCCGGGCTCAGAGATTCTACTAACCCCCACACTTCGCAAAAAAAGGGGTCATGGTACCCATCCCCCCTTTGACACAGGAATCCACGGTCACCAGATGCAATCAAGTAGCAGCCTTCTTTGAGAACAAAATAAAAAACATCCTACAATCCCTGCCGCCAAAATCTGATAGTTATTCCCCTGCGGTTCCCACTGCCACAGACACAGTCCCTACTCTGGATTCCTTCAATCAGATATCCAATGAAGGCTTTTTGAATGCTCTCACAAGCATGAAAAGTGGATCCCCGAATGACCCTGACCCTATTCACATCCTTCAGCAGGTGGGACCTACCGTCTCGCCTTTGGCCACTGATCTTATCAATGCCTCATTTGACCAAGGAGTGGTTCCCCCTAGTTGGAAACATGCAGTTGTTAAAGCGCTGCAGAAGAAACCAGATCTCGATCCCCAAGACTTTGCAAACCTCCGACCAATCTCTCTTTTACCAGGGATGAGTAAGATCGCAGAGAAGGCCGTAAACCAACAACTTTCGGTTTACCTAGAAACCAACAACCTGCTTCGCCCCTCGCAAACAGGGTTTCGCCCGGGTCAGGGGACTGAGACCGCCCTTCTTACAGTGGTTGAAGAAGCAAGATGCATCTTGGATTCAGGAGGATCGGCTTTACTGATCCTCCTGGATATAAGCGCTGCATTTGACACTGTAGACCATGGGATCCTGATCCAGCGCCTCCTTAATCTAGGTGTGAGAGGCACCGCACTGCGATGGCTCACATCCTTTCTGAAGGACAGAACTTTCCAAGTATGTGAAGGGAACGTGCGCTCCAAGCCTTTCCCCCTCCAGTGTGGGGTTCCTCAGGGCTCTTCATTGAGCCCTACCTTGTTTAACATTTATATGGCCCCCCTGGAGGATGTTGTCACTCCCTTTGGGATTAAAGCCATCACATACGCTGACGACACCCAAATGGTTGTCTCACTCTCACTGGAAAAGGATAAAACCAGAAAACTACATGATTTCCTTGCAGGTATTTACAACTGGATGTGTGACTCGCGTCTCAAATTAAATGGCACAAAAACTGAGCTTATGCTCCTGGGACATCGAATAACATCTCTTCCCAACTCCATATGGCTATTGTGCCTAGGAGCTCTCCCACAACCTAAGAAAGAACTCAAAAGCCTAGGGTTCTGGCTGGAGCAAGACCTCTCCCTGAAAACACAGGCCAAAAAGACGGCTGGTACCTGTGTGGGCCTACTTCGCTCAGCCCGTAAAATTCTTCCCCTACTCCCAACACAGTCCCAAAAATTGCTCATTCAAGGTCTCATCTTGTCCAGATTAGACTACAGCAACGCCCTTTTCATGGCTGCACCTGAATCCACTATTAACATCCTTCAGCGCACCCAAAATGCAGCAGCGAGGCTGTTGACAGGCACCGCCCGGAGATCATCAGCAAAACCAGCACTCAGAGCCCTCCACTGGTTACCCATCGGGAAAGGATTACATTTAAGGCTCTGTGTATCACCCACAGATCCCTTCAGGGCAAAGGGCCCCCTATGTTAGGGACAATACTCTACCCCTACAAAACTACCAGGTCCCTGCGCTCATCTCAGGGCAACCTGGCCACTGTCCATAGAGTTAAGAAAGCCCGTATGGGAGGGGACGCTTTTCGGTCATGGCAGCAACCCTATGGAATTCCCTGCCAGCCAGGATGCGAATGGAACCGAACTACATGAAGTTTCGGAAACTTCTTAAGACACATCTGTTCCCACAATAATTAGTAATCCACTCATCTTTTCTTCCCTTCACTCAGTTTTCCACTGCACCCTCAGCGCTGGGACGCTTCCGGGCAGCCATGCGCTTTATAAATCCTTTTTCATTTCATTTCATTTCATTTCATTCATTCATTTCATGGTCATTGGGCCAATATATCGAGACCAGCCTGACGGGGTGTCCACCAAGAATGCCAGAGACCATTACATAGCGGCGCACAGGATCTTGGATAACTGTGCGCGTGTGCCATGGCAGCCCCTTTCTCAGAATGATGGCAGTGCCTCTCGCATAGTTTGAGTAGCCTGTAATAAATATTTCGCCCATGCAGCCTGCTCACAAACGCAGATACCTGTCCCGTGTCAGGTGTACCTTCTGTAGAAAGCATATATCCGCCCCATGGCGATTTAGCAGCGCTGCTACGGATGCACCTTTCTGCAGTCATTCAAGCCCCGCACATTCCAGGTGATTGCTTTAAGGGTGCATTTGGTAGTCGACCTGTCAGCCATAAACGCAGCACCATATCTTATAAACAATGGGGGGGTTACAAACCCACAGCTGTGATGGCAAGGCCAGAGAGGGGGGAAAAGCGGAGAGGAAAGGGGACAAGGGAAAAACAAGCCAAAAACATCGCCATGTTGTTTCAGCTTACAATGCTGCAACATACAAGTACCATTTTCTTTATTGTACTTCGGAATGATGAGCGATTGTTTAATGTGTGAGACTTCACCATAGGGTGACAAGTGTATAAAAAATAAGTCCCCAAATACACTTTCAAACTTATTACACGCATACAAAATGTAACCTCACTCAGCTTGAGATATGCAACAATCAGCGGTGGACTGTAGTAGTTGTCACAAAGATGGCAGTTGTGAAGCACTATCACCCAATCAGTAATGTAGGTGTGTGTGTACATCAGTCATAGAAATCGTCTATTTAAACATGAAAGTTACCATGTTGATGTGGACTTATATGTGCGATGACACATATAAGTTGAACATACCTGTGTAAAGCAATGGTCACCAGTACCTAGGACATGTCTGTTAAAAGTTAACCCCTTGCATGCTGTGGACGGCCCCTGGCCGTCCGACGTCATGGTGGGCGTGTGCAGGGGACGGCCGGGGCCGTCCGAATCCCGCCCACTAATTAATTCACCCGCACAGAGCGAAAATGTGCGCAGCGCGCAAGGGGATAAAGAAATGGGTCTGCCTGCATACATAACACATATAGGCCCACATGCATCATTGAGACATTTTGCACTTCTTAATTTGCGAAAAATAAGGAATCGCAAATTAAGAATTGCAAAATGCTATGCATCATTATTTTCGGTATTCATTTGTGATTCGGTAAAATCGCAATTTTTACCGAATCCCAAATAAATACCGAATTCTTAAGTTAATTTTCGCAATTCCCATTGATTCCTAGGGGCCAAAAGGCCCATAGGAGTCAATGGGAAGGCATTAGCAAATTGCGAGTGGCACTTTGAAAATTTCATGGGTGCAGGGGGGGGTCCAAAGGACCCCCCCATGCACCCCTGAAATGTATTTTTCGCATCATGTTTCACACACACATGTCCTAAGGACATGTGTGTGTGAAACATGAATGTTGAAAAAAAAACATTTTCAGCATTTTAAACACTTTTTCCAAATTTACCGAGTGGTTCAACCACTCGGTAAATTTGACACCCTAATTGCGATTTTGCACATTTAAAAGTAATGATGCATTGCTTTTAAGAAATCGCACATCTGCGACTTCTTAAAAGCAATCGCAATTTTAGAACTCGCAAAAATTTTACGAATTCTAAAATTGCTTCATGCATCCCAAAAAGCACTTTTGGAATCGCAAACGGCCGATTTTAAGGAATCGCACCGTTTGCGACTCCAAAAATGCTTGATGCATGTGGGCCATAGTTAGTTAAGCTTAAATAATAATGTACCAAGTCATTGACTGTTGGTATTTTCAACATTTCAGATGACCAAAGATATGGATCACAGCCTTGGCTCATTATCCCATTCCAAAATCCATAGACAGAGGGCCAAAATAGTCCACTCCACTCTGACCAAAACAAGGAATGTAGTTGAATGAATGTTTGGGTTCCCGGATCTGCTGCCAGGATTACTCTGGGCAGGACTACTGTATTCGCCTCTTATTGTCTGATCATACTATTATGTACAATTTTGCATAACATCTGTTTGCAAAGCAATCGGTCGTGGGACAATGAGGCAGAAATCCCATATGAACTGGAAAAGGAAGAAGACAATTATGCTGACATTGAGCACACAATGGCAAGTCGGCAGAGACGGGACCAAATTGTGACTAATGTTTTCTTTCTCAATAAAATGGAAATTATGTCAATAATGACAAAAACGATGTCAACTTATCATCCAATAAATATTTTTTTGAACTCGTCCACTGTGTGGTGTATGTGTGAATGTCAAGGTGCCTATATAGTCACTCACATCTTCTCAACTAGATATAGGCCTCAACATGTATAAGTATGTCTTTTTGAGTTTTTGATAATGGGAGCATATCTCCAACTCAGAACAAATCAACACAGCAAGCCAATGTGACATAGTGCACCCCATGAAAAGGCGATGGTAGGATTGGTCTATATCTGGAAAGATATGGGGCATTCCTGTCTTCTCTCTCTAAAGCAGTGCAGCACAGCAAACTGTCTTGCTGGTTTGTGCTGCATCAAAGCGTGTTAAATGTGGCACTCGGCGTATGATGGATCACAAATACCCCAATAAGTGAGTCCCTGAGGCAGTCTTAGAATTGATGTGTGTTTCACATATGGACTAGCATGCAGAGAGACAGTACTTTGCTGTTACATATTTTGCAGCAAATACCATCACAGATCATGAGAGACATCTGTCATAGCCAAAGGTCTAGTCTCAGGTGTAGATGTCTAAATTAAACTTGCAAAAATTGCATTCATGCCTCTTTGGGGATCCACAAAACACAACGCATCTGACACCTTTCCGTGCAATGAGGCTCAAAGGCCCGTATCAAAACATACTAAACTGCTGCAGTACCAATGCATGGCATTTATCAAAAACATAAGACAAGGGAGATGTTTGCCAGCTATTACACCACTTCAGGAAGACAGAGATGGATAAGGTATGACGTACATATGTTAAATTGCAAGCATAGATGGTTGTGGATATACACAATTTCATTATATATGGTACAATGGTGGTGTATGGTAGGAAATTTCCCCTTCAATTTAAGAGTTGTGTACCCCTGCCCTGAGTGCCTAAATGTATTGTTATCTGGATCACTAACATTGGTATATTCACCTAGGGGAAAATGGAATATACGTGTGTGCCATGACATAGGCCTGTGTCATGGATTGCAGTCTTTTTGACCAGGAGGGCCACCCAAAGACCTACCCTTATAGTTGTGGTATGCTACTGCCTTTGCCAGGCGTAAAACAGAAGAAACGTGGGGGTGGCATAATACTGTGCAGTGATCAGTAGTTGTGTACATCACCATTCAACCCTGGGTCCCTCCAGTAAAGCCTATTGGCTCACTGACCTCCTCCAAAGTTCTACTACTGTGAGTTTCACTCACCCCGGCCCAATATCAGGTTGATCTGGAAGTGTGTGCATAAAAAAAACTTCTGCAGAATGCATGTGTCTGTGCAAAACATACACAACACATAAGATGAAATGTGGAACAGTGAGCACATGGTTAATGTGTGTGTGTGTGTGGGTAGTGTGTGTTCAAAGTGACACATTCTAGTACAGTACAAAGAGGCTGTAGTAGTGAACAGTGTGTCCAGGGCGAGTGTGTGTGCTGAATGTCAGTATACTAGTGATAGCATGATACATGTGGAATACAGTACTGGTCACTGAATGTGCTGTTTGTTAGTCCAGAAAAGCTGCCAGCTGGTTGGGGCATACACTGGAGTATGTTAATGTTAATGTTATAAGGGACTTATAAAGTGCGCGTACACCAAGAGGTTTCATGGCGCTATTCTGTAACTGGTCGAAGCCAAAGAGAAGTATTAATTGTGTGCTTGTTCGAATAACCATGTCTTGAGCAACGTTCTGAAACAGAATAGTTCTGTACAGGACCGGATCACCAAGGGGAGTGAGTTCCACAGTCGTGGCTCCAGATATGCCTCCTTGTCGTTTCCGTTGAAATTTGGGAATAGTAGATGGAAATGTTTTGAGCGGAGATCATGGGAAGGGGTGTACCTAGATAGAAAGTTGTTGATAAATATGGGGCTCTGACTATTTAATGATTTAAAGACTAGGCGGCCTGTCTTAAAGGAAATCCGTTTAGGGGGAGTGGAAGCCAGTGTAATCTTTTTAAGAGAGGTCTGGCAGATTGCCACCTAGATTGCTGGTGGATCAATCTTGCTGCCTGGTTCTGCACCATCTGGAGCCGTCTAGTCAGAAAGAGTGGCATCCCCAAGTAGATCGAGTTGGCATAATCCAGGTGGGGTAGTACCAAAGCTATCACCACCTGTATTAGTGCTGCATGAGTGAGTAAGTGGCTGATCTTTCGGATCTTTCGCAGTTGAAAGAAGCAGGTTGATACCACTGCACCTACATGGGCTTTCAGTTATAAGTCACTGTCTATAGTCACTCCGAGGCTTTTTACAGAGGTAGAGGGCTTTGGAGGGGAGCCGAGTTCCGCTGGCCAATAGTGAGGGCCCCAGAAGGTCTGGCTTCCCCCATCAGTAGCAACTCCGTCTTACCTGGGTTGAGTTTCAGGTGATTGTGATCCATCCACTGACGGATGAATAGCATGGTTTCCTGAAAGTTGGTAATTGAATTGAGGGAGTTGTCTATAGTGAATGTGAGCTGAAGATCATCAGCATAGTTGAATGTAGTTACATTCCTATCCTTCAGAGACTGGATCATAGGAAGAAGGTACAAACTAAACAGGTGGGGAGATAGAGAGGATCCCTGCGGGACCCCACATGTTGTAGTTAGCTTGGCTGCTGTGAAGTTGGCCAGGCGTACTGCTTGAGTGCGACCCTCTAGGAAGGATTCAATCCAATTGAGGGCAGGGCCCTGGATACCAGCCTGTCTGACACGGTCCCTTAGTATCCTGAGGTCGACCGTGTCAAACGCGGCGGATAAATCCAGGAGCACCAAGGCCTATGGGATACCTACGTCTGCTTTACCATGTAGATTGTCCTGCACTGCTAATATCACTGACTCTGTAGAGTGGGCAGGACCAAATCCTGCCTGGTGGGGGTCCAAGTAGCAAGATTGTTCCACAAAATTAGATAAGCATTTAGCCACGTGGGCTTCCAGGATTTTGGCTAAATAGGGGAGCAGTGATATAGGGCGGTAATTAGAAGATTTTGATGGGTCCGCTCCAGGTTTTTTTAGAAGAGGGACCACGATGGCATCTTTAAATGCTTTAGGGACACAGCCCTGTGACAGCGACGTGTTCAAAAGAGATGCAGCAGGCTGTGGAAGAGTAGAGAAGATTTCTTTCAAAATGTGTGGTGGGCAACAGTCCAGTGGAGAGCCAGATTTTACTTTAAACAGTAAGGCCAGAAAAGCCTGGGTGCTGATAGCTGGGAATTGTTCCAGTGATAGAGCATTAGTAGTTGTGGCATGGAATAACTCGTTGGGTTTAGAGCATGGAATACTGGCTTTAATTGTGGCGATTTTCTCAAAAAAGAAATTGTTACGGTTGTCACAAAGCTCCTGAGTGGGGGTAGGTTTTGGCGACACTCTGTCAGCGTTTGATAGCTCGTTCACAATTGAGAAAATTTCCTTCGATTTATTACGGGAATTCAATATTCTAGTGGAGAAGTGAGCTGACTTTGCTGCATTTTTAGCTTTTTTATAATCTTTCTGCGACTCTGCATAGAGGAGCTTGTCTTCGGGAGCATAATTTAGTCTCCACTTTCTTTCTTTTTGGCGGAGTGCTAACTTCTGTTCTCTTAGTTCTCTAGATAACCATGTGTGTGCGTCCGCACAACGGTTTAGTCTGAGCTTCTTAGATGGAGCAAACCTATCGCTGGCTTTTAAGAGCCATGATGAGATGTTTGTTTCATGGAGATCGATGTCCGGATTGAGCACTGAGGTTGAGCTGGCTAATGTGTTCATAAATTCCTTTTTATTAAGGGTGCCCCAGTTCCTTATCATGCCCCCCCTCATCCGAGGGAGACATATTACTAAGAGGTACTGTTACTGAAAATGTTATAAGGTGGTGGTCAGACCATAAGCATGGCAGGATCGTGGGAACAGACACTGTGAGATTAGTGGTCCAGACTTGGTCAAGTATATGACCTTTACTATGTGTAGCTGAGGACAAGTGCTGGGTGAGTTTGCGGTTAATTAGTAGATCTGTAAGTTCCTTGGAGTGGGGACCACCAAGAGCATGATTAAACCAGTAGTTTAGGTCACCAATTAAAATGATGTTGGTATAGTTTGTTACCATGTTCGCCATTTGCTCACTCAGTAGGACGGGAAACAGAAGCATGTGCTGAGGGGGCCTCTATATTACAACACATATCAGCAGGTCTGAGTTTGATTCCAGCTTAATAACCAGATTGTCCACTGCCGCAAGACTCAGAGAAGAGACTGCCGTGAAATTATGGTTGCGGTGAATAATTGCTGCAACTCCCCCACCCGATTTACCATATGGGCGATCCACATGGAGAATATAGTAATCATTGGCAGTGCGGCTAAAATGTCGGGTGTAGAGTCAGGAGTCAGCCAGGTTTCTGTTATGAACAGAATGCCAGGTCGATCAGCTGCCAATAGCATGAATACCTCTAGCTGATGTTTGACTAAAGAGCGTGTATTTAAGTAATATACGCGTAACGCTGCCTGCTTAGGTAGAGTAACATCGGCTTTCTGCTCAGTACAATCTGTTATTTCTGGGAAAGATTTGCGTGTCTGACGGATGTTATTCCTCCTCAGACATGTTTGAATGGCAGGACTTAGAGGGAGCGAGGCCAGATGGAACCCTCTAAGTTCCTCTGATGAGTATTTGAGGATTCGGGTGGGGTATCTAGCCCCTAGCCCCGTCCGGACGCGGATGGCACAGACGGGCTTGCCTTTGGCACGCCTTCTGCACGCCCGCAGTGAACATCCGCGGCCTGTCTCTGTGTTTCCCCAAGTGTGTGTTGAATCAGTGATATGTCACAAGGAAAGGGCCTGGACACATCTGAAGAAGAGCGAGATAAGGCTAAATAGGGAGAATAAAATAGTGGGACAGAGAGCCCACTCTCAACCTATTAATGCACATTTGACTGTGGCAGACATCCAGGTGTGTACCTCCTGGTTTTGGTACACTGGTGTACATGATGCAAGTCACATTTCCAGGTTTATAAATGAAGCTAAATCGTTGTAGTCTTTGAAATTAAAGTGTTGAGGCATGGAGACACCCACTTTCCATCTATGGACTGGCTACCAGCTGCAGAATCAAGTCAGCAATGTGTACTGACATGCATAACTCCAGATTACTTATGAAATGCAGAGTTACACAAGATGGACTAGCTCACCGTAACACATCGCACGTAGGTTTTACAAATACCTTGCCCCCCCATGCATGATGTAGGACCATAACCAAAAGTGAATATATCTGGGCCATGTCTAGAATTTCCCATTGACACATCTGAATGAGTGTGAATCTCTGGTATGAGTGATATGCATGTTTTTATATTGTGACTAAATAGATATAATGTACAACTACACTGACCTCACATGGGTCAGTTTGACATATTATATAAAGAGATACCATTGTACTGAATGTATAATGTGCATATGTTTATCCCAAGATTTGGTGTAGGTGTGGACCGGCACTTATGATTGCATGACAATGTGAGACAAATTTTGGTGAACGTCCTGTACATTTGCAACTTGAGCTAATACGTGTTTACAATTACTCCCTATAGCTATCATAACAGCAGATATGACCAAGACCTTTGATCTACGAAGGGCTCGCTGTGGCCATATTCGTAGAATTGCCCATGGTTATAGAAAAATGGGCTGTGTCTATGAGAAGGCGAAGGCTAGTGGCATTTAGGGATCACAAAACAGATCCAGGTCGCAGAAGACTCCTGCGGCAGCAGGATCCCAGGGTGGCTCAAAAGGCAGCACACAGCCCACTCCTGGACCCTCAAGCGGACCAGAGTGAGCAGCCATAGGGAAAAAAGATGGTCAGATGTGCTGCACCCTCCAATTGCAACTTTTTTGTTGGGCCAACAGATGCCGTGCATGAACAGGAGGATGGCTCGCATAGAATAAGAGCAGCCCAGCATAAGCAAAATTGTATGGACATGCCAGGATGCACTGCAACAGATAGCCACGCCGATCAGACTCTCTCTATTGGAAAATTCCCTTCCCTGTATTTTTTATAGTTGATAAATTCATTTTTAGTAGGCACAGTGATAATTAGGGTTTGGTGTATTGTAGGTTTAGTTTAGATACGTTTTAGATGATTAAAAAGGTAGTAGGTTTTTCAGTGAGGTCCCATTATAGTAGTCTTGTAAGTGGGTGTTTGGTTAATGTTTTGTGTTTAGAAATATATATATATATATATATATATATATCAATGCTCGAAGGTGTCCACCTTTGAGTAGCACGCGAACAGCAGCTTGGTTTATGTATAGGTGAGGACGGGGATCCACTCATAGACGCCGCTCCGTACGGGATCTGCCCGACGCGTTTCGAAGCTCCATATGCTTCTCTTCAGGGGCTTTAACGGAAGCGGTGTGCGCAACCGCCGACCCACTTCCACATTTTATATATAGCACACCCAGCGGTTGCGCACACCGCTTCCGTTAAAGCCCCTGAAGAGAAGCAAATGGAGCTTCGAAACGCGTCGGGCAGATCCCGTACGGAGCGGCGTCTACGAGTGGATCCCCGTCCTCACCTATACATAAACCAAGCTGCTGTTCGCGTGCTACTCAAAGGTGGACACCTTCGAGCATTGATTTATACGCGGCCGTCCAGCCGCAGAGTATGCACCACCCCGGCACCCTGGGGGTCACTAAAGTGAAGCAGCAGTCGTACTTGGAATCGAGGACGGGCCCACTTGTGGAGTCCATACAGGACTTGATTGTGTGCTTCCCGGACCACACTTCCCAGAATGCACAGTCTCATTTGAGCCTCCCATCGGTGGGTGTGTTATATATAAAATGGGGAAGTGGGTCGGCGGTTGCGCACACTGCTTCCGTTAAAGCCCCTGAAGAGAAGCAAATGGAGCTTCGAAACGCGTCGGGCAGATCCCGTACGGAGCGGCGTCTACGAGTGGATCCCCGTCCTCACCTATACATAAACCAAGCTGCTGTTCGCGTGCTACTCAAAGGTGGACACCTTCGAGCATTGATTTATACGCGGCCGTCCAGCCGTGGAGTATGCACCACCCCGGCACCCTGGGGGTCACTAAAGTGAAGCAGCAGTCGTACTTGGAATCGAGGACGGGCCCACTTGTGGAGTCCATACAGGACTTGATTGTGTGCTTCCCGGACCACACTTCCCAGAATGCACAGTCTCATTTGAGCCTCCCATCGGTGGGTGTGTTATATATAAAATGGGGAAGTGGGTCGGCGGTTGCGCACACCGCTTCCGTTAAAGCCCCTGAAGAGAAGCAAATGGAGCTTCGAAACTCGTCGGGCAGATCCCGTACGGAGCGGCGTCTACGAGTGGATCCCCGTCCTCACCTATACATAAACCAAGCTGCTGTTCGCGTGCTACTCAAAGGTGGACACCTTCGAGCATTGATTTATACGTGGCCGTCCAGCCGCGGAGTATGCACCACCCCGGCACCCTGGGGGTCACTAAAGTGAAGCAGCAGTCGTACTTGGAATCGAGGACGGGCCCACTTGTGGAGTCCATACAGGACTTGATTGTGTGCTTCCCGGACCACACTTCCCAGAATGCACAGTCTCATTTGAGCCTCCCATCGGTGGGTGTGTTATATATAAAATGGGGAAGTGGGTCGGCGGTTGCGCACACCGCTTCCGTTAAAGCCCCTGAAGAGAAGCAAATGGAGCTTCAAAACGCGTCGGGCAGATCCCGTACGGAGCGGCGTCTACGAGTGGATCCCCGTCCTCACCTATACATAAACCAAGCTGCTGTTCGCGTGCTACTCAAAGGTGGACACCTTCGAGCATTGATTTATACGTGGCCGTCCAGCCGCGGAGTATGCACCACCCCGGCACCCTGGGGGTCACTAAAGTGAAGCAGCAGTCGTACTTGGAATCGAGGACGGGCCCACTTGTGGAGTCCATACAGGACTTGATTGTGTGCTTCCCGGACCACACTTCCCAGAATGCACAGTCTCATTTGAGCCTCCCATCGGTGGGTGTGTTATATATAAAATGGGGAAGTGGGTCGGCGGTTGCGCACACCGCTTCCGTTAAAGCCCCTGAAGAGAAGCAAATGGAGCTTCGAAATGCGTCGGGCAGATCCCGTACGGAGCGGCGTCTACGAGTGGATCCCCGTCCTCACCTATACATAAACCAAGCTGCTGTTCGCGTGCTACTCAAAGGTGGACACCTTCGAGCATTGATTTATACGTGGCCGTCCAGCCGCGGAGTATGCACCACCCCGGCACCCTGGGGGTCACTAAAGTGAAGCAGCAGTCGTACTTGGAATCGAGGACGGGCCCACTTGTGGAGTCCATACAGGACTTGATTGTGTGCTTCCCGGACCACACTTCCCAGAATGCACAGTCTCATTTGGGCCTCCCATCGGTGGGTGTGTTATATATAAAATGGGGAAGTGGGTCGGCGGTTGCGCACACCGCTTCCGTTAAAGCCCCTGAAGAGAAGCAAATGGAGCTTCGAAACGCGTCGGGCAGATCCCGTACAGAGCGGCGTCTACGAGTGGATCCCCGTCCTCACCTATACATAAACCAAGCTGCTGTTCGCGTGCTACTCAAAGGTGGACACCTTCGAGCATTGATTTATACGCGGCCGTCCAGCCGCAGAGTATGCACCACCCCGGCACCCTGGGGGTCACTAAAGTGAAGCAGCAGTCGTACTTGGAATCGAGGACGGGCCCACTTGTGGAGTCCATACAGGACTTGATTGTGTGCTTCCCGGACCACACTTCCCAGAATGCACAGTCTCATTTGAGCCTCCCATCGGTGGGTGTGTTATATATAAAATGGGGAAGTGGGTCGGCGGTTGCGCACACCGCTTCCGTTAAAGCCCCTGAAGAGAAGCAAATGGAGCTTCGAAACGCGTCGGGCAGATCCCGTACGGAGCGGCGTCTACGAGTGGATCCCCGTCCTCACCTATACATAAACCAAGCTGCTGTTCGCGTGCTACTCAAAGGTGGACACCTTCGAGCATTGATTTATACGCGGCCGTCCAGCCGCGGAGTATGCACCACCCCGGCACCCTGGGGGTCACTAAAGTGAAGCAGCAGTCGTACTTGGAATCGAGGACGGGCCCACTTGTGGAGTCCATACAGGACTTGATTGTGTGCTTCCCGGACCACACTTCCCAGAATGCACAGTCTCATTTGAGCCTCCCATCGGTGGGTGTGTTATATATAAAATGGGGAAGTGGGTCGGCGGTTGCGCATACCGCTTCCGTTAAAGCCCCTGAAGAGAAGCAAATGGAGCTTCGAAACGCGTCGGGCAGATCCCGTACGGAGCGGCGTCTACGAGTGGATCCCCGTCCTCACCTATACATAAACCAAGCTGCTGTTCGCGTGCTACTCAAAGGTGGACACCTTCGAGCATTGATATATATATATATATATATATATATATATATATATATATATATATATATATATATATATATATATATATATATTTGTTTAGGCGTTTATGTATAGTTAGTATGTATAGTTAGTATATGTTTAGGATGTAGTTGATGTTTGTATTGTGCTGAGCTATGTGTGTTTAGGAGGGTGGTGTGATGTTTTGATGTATAACTTATCATTTGTCAATAGTGGTTAAAATAGAGTATGTTTTAGATAAGTTAGTATAGGCTAGTGTAAGAATAGTTAGTGTAGGATAAGTAGTGTTTGTTAGTTTTTGTAGATAATACTTTTTCTGAATCAATACATTTATTATTGTGCTCTAGTTGGATATTATTTATTTTTCATGAGTTGGTACTATTGTTTTGGGTGAGTACATGATGTACAGACTGTCCCGAGTTCATTGTAGGGATATGTTGCATTGTTAGAGACCTCTGGACACCTGTAAGTCTTCCTCACATTGAGTCATGTATGGTACCATTTCCATAATTTAGACACTGCAAGTGGGGCTCAGAATTTGATAACATACACACACAGCATAACACAAGTAGTCTGCTACTACAGCACCCTGTGTGAGAGGGAGTGGATACATAAGTGTTTAATTTGAATTTGTATTGCAAAATGCTGCCTAACACTATTGCTAACACCCTTGCACAATTGTTCAAGGAGGTCTGCATTGTTGCATGGATTTTAATTGTGAAGGAAGTAACCTGCGTCATCACAACGTCCATCATAATTTCAATTTACTTCTTGCTTAGTGTGCCACATCATACAGCTTACTTAAAAAATGCTGATGAGAATATATATTTTTTTTAAATATTTATTAGTGAGTAACAGGACATCAGAATGAACAACCAAGCAAAAAACAAACAAAAAAATCACAAAACATTTCATCTGTGTAGTTACTCACAATATTTTTCTTTTTTTCCCCCGAACCCCCAAACCCCCCTTAATACCCCCCCCCCCCCCCAGGGATTGCTACGGGGAGGGAGGAAATAGGCAGAAACAAAAAAATAAAAACATTGGTATGACAAGTTAATCGCATTATATCACACTATATACAGTATATACAGACTAAACACTATATACAATTCATCCGGGCTATCCTTCTACTTCAATATTCAGTTGTTTACACGGTCCACCCAATTAATTACAGGCTCCCATACTAATTCTCCTTCCCTACGAGTCCGTGGGCCTCTTTGCTTAAAAACCAGAAGCTCCCACTTCCCAACATTTAGGAATTTACTAAATCATTTGTGTTCTGTCAGGGGAGCAGGGTCCAACCAAGCTGTTGCTAAACATAATCTCAACGAAGCCATTGCAATATAGAATAATTTCCGTTCTGATGTCGTCATATTTAAATCCGCTATCCCCAAAATAACAGCCTGAAATGTTAATGAAATCATAAATCCAAAAACTTGCTCCAGCCGTTGTTCAATTTTGTTTAGCAATGGAGTCAAGCTGGAACAGGAAGAAAACATATGAATACTGTCAACTGCGTACTCCCCACACCTCGGACAGTTGACTCCCGTAATCCCACCCCATTGTTGTATACGATGTAGGGTTATATACAGATTGAACCAAGTTTTAAAACATTGGACCTGGAGGTTAACAGATATAGTAGCAGTATGACTAAGGCATAATGAATCTTCACATACCTCTTGCCCAACATGTAATCCCATCTGCCAGCGGCTAAAATGTTTAGGTAGATCATCGCTTCTCTTTTCATTTAACATTGTATAAATCATGGATATAGTAGAATGCCCTCCCCTAATAGTTTCAACTAATGGAATAGAAATCCAGCTAACAGTTTTCCTAGAAAGAAAATCACGAATCTGTAAGAACCTAAAAAAATGCCGATTACTAATATCAAATTTCTGTCTAATGTGTTCAAAGGTCTGTACCCCCTTATCTGAGACCAAATCTCCTAACATAGAAACTCCATTTGCAGACCACTCTATAAAATACCCATCTGCAAAAATTGCTGGCAGAAGAGTATTTCCTGTTACCGGAGTATAGATATGTATTCTTCCTATATTAAATAGTTTCCGCACGGTGTCCAAACTTTAAAGGCTGCTATTAAAACCTTAAACCTCACATGTTTAAAGTACGCAAAATCAATATGTCTGAATAATAACCCCTTCACCTCTTCCCCATAAATTAAACTATAAATTGTTACCTCACGATCCTCTACATCCGGACTATCCAGCAATACAGCAATAAGCCTCAGCGTGATTGCCCTGTAATAAAGCTGGAGATTAGGTAGAGACCAGCCCCCCTCTCTCTAGGTAGCGTCATAAATTTAAAGGCTCGTCTAGGTCGTTTACCAGCCCAGACAAACCAAGAAATTATACTTTCTAATTTTTTAAACCAAACTTGTTCAAATAATACAGGGATAGCTCTAAAAAGGTATAGGATCTTAGGGAGAAAAATCATTTTAACAACATTGCATCTACCCATCAGGGTTAGCTGGAGGTTATTAATCTTACTCAACTCCTTTTCCATCTTACATAGCAATGGTTTGAGGTTAATCTCCACACTTTCCTCTGGGCTAGAACTTATCACTATTCCTAAATATTTTGCCTTATCAGTAACCCGAGAGTCAATCAACGAGATTTTATCATTACAAATAATTTGGGTCTTAGAATCATTCAAATGATATCCTGACAACTTACCATACTTTAATGTCAAATTTAGGATTTCTGGCAATGCAAGCTGAGGAGAGTCTGTCAGGATGGCAAGATCGTCCGCATACCCCAGTAGTTTAGTATCCCCGCCCCTGGATCTCACCGGCCGAATCATATCATTCAAAAGAAAGTTTCTAATTAGGGGGTCTATATAAATTGCAAACACTAAAGGGGAACAGGGACATCCCTGCCGTGTGCCTCTTAAGATATTGAATGTACCCATCTCAATCCCCATAACAGAGATTTGAGCCGTTGGTTGCTTATACATGCTCTGAATGGCTCTTATAATTCTATCCCCAAGACCATAATGCCTCAATACGGCCCATAAAAAAGGCCAGGAGACCCTATCAAAGGCCTTTTCCGCATCTATCAGAATTATGGCCATAGGGTCTCCTCAAAGCTTGGTAAAATCAAACAGAGCAATTGTGCGGCGAATGTGATCAATAGTTTCGCGCCCAGGCACAAAACCATGTTGTTGGGCAGAAACAAGTTTCTTTATCACCCCCGAAATCCTATTAGCAAAAATCTTGGCATATATTTTGATATCGCTATTAATAAGCGTAATTGGGCGATAAGAACCCATATCAGATGGACTTTTGTCTTTTTAAAAAAAAGTTATATTTCGGGCTCTTCGCCAAGACTCGGGGGGGGCTCCCCATCCTGAACTCTGCGAAACAGTTCAAACATAACCGGGGTGAGCTGAAGTTGGAACACCTTATAGAATTCACCCGGCAAAAAATCTGGGCCAACCACTTTGCCCCTCGGGAGAGAATCTATGGACTGCCAGAGCTCATCAATGCTGATTTCAGCATCTAATGAGTCTCGTTCTTCTGAGGATAGCGTATCCACCCCAATCCCCTTCAGGTAATCCCGAATATCCACCTGAAGTGTATCATTGTCACAAATGTCTTCACTATACAGTTTTTGATAAAATTTCTGAAAGGCGAAAGCAATGGCCCTCTCATCAGACACAAGACCAACTTCCGGATCCTGAATATTTTTAATACGCGAGGCAGTCTCTCTTTCCCTGATTTTTACCACAAGCATATGCCCTGCTCTTTCACTATTCTCAAACATTTTGGATCTCCAGGCTATAAATTTACTAGCTGCTTTAGCCTGTGAAAGTTCGGTTATAGATGATTTAGCTAAAACAATCTGTGTTTGGGCTGCATCACTGTCCCCTCCTATCTGTATCACATGGGACAGGTTCAGCTCTGCCTTTTCTAATTCTGCATATAATCTCTGTAAATTGGTCTTTTCCTTCCTTTGGGTTTCCCATCCATATCGTGTTGTTTCCCCCCTAATCCCGGCCTTTAGGGTATCCCAAACATTCTGAATACCTGTACTACCTATATTTTCACCTAAAAACCGTGGGATCCACGGGGACATAACATCCACGTACTCCTTCTCGCTAAGCAGCCCACGGTTGAACGTCCAAGCATCAGTTTTACTCTTACACAATTGTGTGTTCAGCTCCAGCAACAGCGGATTATGATCCGACATTACTCGCGGAAATCTTATAATGCGGGAGCCTTGAGTAAGAGCAGGAGAAATAAAAAAATAATCAAGCCTGGAACAGATTTTATGTGGTGCAGAAAAAAAAGTATATCCTGGGTCATCCCGATTAAAAAGAGCCCATGCATCCGTTAGCCCATGTAATTCTATCAAATGCCGTAAAGCCCTGTAGACTTTTGGTTTTCTCTCGCTGTATAAGGTCCCTGGATGATTCATAAGCCCACACTCCATATTTATATTAAGATCCCCGCAGATTATAAACGGAGATGGCCACCCAACCAACTCAAAACTCAGCCATTTATATAATTCAGGATCATCTAGTACTGGACCATATATGGCACAAAGTGTAATATTTTTGCCCTGAAAATTGCCATGCACAATTACCCAGCGGCCCAACCTGTCAGCGGAAGAACGGGAGATATTTACCTTCCCCGTCTTGCTAAAATAACTACTCCTTTGGTCTTAGCCTCAAGTTTAGTCCAAGATATTAGCTGAAACCCCTCAAATTCCAACAATTTATGACGGCTGGGTTCGATATGCGTTTCTTGAAGGCAGAGAACATCAGCCCGCAAGAATCGCAGGTCTTCCCTTACCCGACGCTGTTTCGTCGGATCATTCAGCCCACATATGTTTATGGAAGCTATTCTGATAATAGCCATACCTCAAAAAAAATATTCCAGCCAATAAACACAACAAGCCCTTTGTATTGAATCACGTTTAGTTAACTTGTCATAAAACCTTACCACAAAACCTACCCTTTGCCCTTCCCATAGCAAATCCCCCTCCCCACCCCCCTCCCTTCTTGAGCCCCCGCCCCCAAACACAGGCAAAATAGGTCCTCGGACCTATGTGATGCCTCCCACCACCCGAGTGTCCCCAGGTCACTCCCTGTCTGAACATCCTCCATTGTTGAAGCGAACGAGGGTGCCCAAATGAAAAATCCAACTAAACCCCTAATAAATCTAATAGAGGGAAAGAGAAGACAAAAAAAATAAACTACCAGTATATATACATCTCAGTATTTCCCCCCCCCCTCCCCCTTTAACATATCTATTCAGTCCCGGTCAAACACTAGATCTGCTTAAATCAGTCTTAGCACTGAGAGTCCTTAAGCCCGTTAGCCATCATGGAGTTCTTTCAAATATTCTTCTGCCTGTATTTCAGACGAGAAAACCCGAGACTTCCCCCCGATAGATAATCTTTAACCGTGCAGGGTTCATTAAGACCGCCTCACACCCTTTTTTTTGGAAGGGGGTAATCAACGAGCGGAGTCGCCACCTCCGTTCCACAGTTGCATGGCAGAAGTCTGGGCGTACAAAAAAGGTATGGCCTTCAGCAGTTCTTTTGGCGTCAGGGTGGGCCTTTTCAAAGATAGCTTGTCTCAATAAAAATATTACCGAAAAAAATCAGGATAGCCCTCGGCTTTGCTTTCGGACCTGGGTTCTTTTTTTGCATAAGAGGGAAACAGGGGACTCTCTGTATCTCCGTGTCCCATGACCAGTGAGAGAGCTCCGGAAATCCTGCTTGAAACAACCTTAAGACAAAGCCTCTGATATCCTGACCCTCCACATTCTGTTCAATTCCTAAAAGTCGGAGGTTATTCCTTCGAAGCCTATTTTCGGAAACCTCCAGCTTCCACATTATGTCAACCAGTCTATCATCATTGGCCGTTGTTTTGGTCTCGGTCTTCTGTAACCCTGTCTCAAGCTCAACAATTCTCTCCACAATTCTGTCCCATGACCAGTGAGAGCGCTCCGGAAATGCTGCTTGAAACAACCTTGAGACAAAGCCTCTGATATCCTGACCCTCCACATTCTGTTCAATTCCTAAAAGTCGGAGGTTATTCCTTCGAAGCCTATTTTCGGAAACCTCCAGCTTCTACATTATGTCAACCAGTCTATCATCATTGGCCGTTGTTTTGGTCTCGGTCTTCTGTAACCCTGTCTCAAGCTCAACAATTCTCTCCTGAAGTGCTGCTGTTCTGGCGATGACCTCAGAACATGCTTTGGTATTTTTCCGGATAGCCCCCTGGATCTTCATTGTAGCTAGCTGGGTCCTCTTATGCTCCTGCCGAGCCTCGCTCTGGATTGATTTTAACATGGCGTAGATCAGAGTGTTAGACGGAGGTGAGCTCGGCTCTTTTTGCTCTTTGGCCCCCCCTGATCCTGTAAAGCTAATAGCTGCATGAGCATAGTCCCACTGTAGGTTGTTACTGGTTTCGGAACCATCACTATCCCTGTCCCTCTGACAGGACGCCAGCTTTGATTTATTATATCGGAGTGTAGCCTTTTTTGATGTAGCCGCTGTATTTGGGGGGCTACCACTCTCCTCATCCGATGTCATATCTCCGCTGATGGAGCCCCCTGTGGGCTCAGTGTCTGACTCCTCAACCACCGAAAAAAAGCTATCCCCATCTACAGCCTCCATCAGGTTACCATCAATCAGTTCCGGTTTCTCCCCAGCAGGAGTCTGAAAAATAGAAGAAACCTCCAGCCCCCGCAGCTGTCTTTGGGGAGAGCTCACAACCACTGCGTTCTTAAAACCCTTGAGCCCCTCACCAGCACTTGTTTCAGGACATGCCGCGTTTGCAGGAGGAGATAGTGTGATTACTTCTTCCCGACCTCTGGTATTTTTTCCACCCTCATCTCCATTTTTAGCTTCTTTTGGAACTATACCCCCATTTTCACTGCAATTGTCTTTAGTGATGGTAAATGTATCCACTGGAGTGGTTACGACTATCATAGGAACCTGTGTCTTATTTTTACCCAGCGTGGCTTTTCCAGCAAACATTTTCTGGAACTGTTAAAGCTTTCCCCCTTCCAATGTCTTCCCCCGGTCACAGTCCACGATAGCCCCGGGTCCTTAGCTCTGGGCGCATCGCTGGGCGGGAGTTTCTCCATGGCATTATCTGCCGATTTTTCTACTTGCTTCCCTTTCACAAACCCAGCCTTTTTGCCACTCACCGCCGTTGTGGTTTTTGCAGCCAGCTTCTCAGATCTGCCGGCTTTCTCTGCCTTCTCCGCTTTTTCGACTGCAATCAGATTTTTCTCACACCAACGCCGGCGCCAACAGCAGGTAAATCTCTAGGCGTTTTGCCGGCAGCAACGGCGAAAGCATTCCCATTCTTCCTAGGAGGCATCATACCACACGCAGCCGTCTCTCGCGCAGCCGTCTAGCTGATTACTTTCCGTGCCTTCTCCGCGAGCCACACCCGCCAGGCTCCCAGGTGTGCGCGGCTCCGAAGCTGATGAGAATAATTTGTGCCCATATATCTCCCTTGTAGTACCCCTCCCCTGGGGAAGTGTAGCATTAATACAGCTTCACTGGTCTTTCACTCATGCTAAACTTGTATGCACCATTGATTTGATATGCGGAGGCACTCACACTCAACAAATGTAAGACCTCATAACATAAGCCATCTAATTTGAATTGTGTTTCATAACTCAACACTTATCAGTATGCACAGTGGGAGGCAAGGTGCACTTGCATGTCTTGGTCACTGTCATTTATAGTACTTTATTTATTTATTTATTTATTTTATTGGATTTGTATTGCGCTCAGCTACCCTCAATGGGTTTCCCGGCGCCAGGTATTGGGTTGCCCTTGTGCATCCTTCTGTGGCACACGTGCTATGCTAATCCATGAGTATTGTTGGCATGGCTATCTGGCTAACCTATTGAAAATGGACTAATTGTGTTGAAAATCTATTGAGATTCTGGTATTAGCTGTGCGTCCTGCAATGGAGTGGGATATCACTCCTGCTTTTGATGAACTGTCTTAAAACAGGGCACTTGGGCAGACCACGGATCCGGGCAGCACACACAGATAAAAACGATGAATTTTTGTGGTAAATACATAGATAGGTGTACAGTTGGACACCCCATCTTTTTGTATAATATTGGTACGACCATCCAGCCTTTTGTATTATTCATTATCTTTTTTGGGAGCAGTGATGTTTTCACATTTGGAAATGATGTTGTAATCTTCACATTGCATCAATGTGTTGACATTTGTTACAGTGTTTTGACCTTATATGCCTCACAAATTCAATTTACAGGTGGTTTGTGTATACTTTGTCAGAAGGTTCTTTCTGTGTGTCTATCAAGAAAATGTGTCTTGTTGATACACTCTGACATGACATTGATAAGGTACACATTGCTCATCGTACAATTGAAATAGATGTGCACATACAAAAGCAGCATGTGCAATTAAGTTGAGCTCTCCCTTCTTTAGCCGCAAAAAAAGTGGTTTATTATTTTAAACTTACTTTGTATATGAACACTTTAAAAAACACTACTATACAAAATTCATTATGGTTTTTACAAAAAACAATTATTCCTCAAATTATTAGATGATTTGATATTGCGATGAACATGTATCCTAGATTTTCAGGTTTTGTGCATAAAAAAAAATTCCATTTTGGACACATGTCAGATGACATTCACATGTGAGGATTATGTACAGTGAAGAGGAACAAATTGCCATTAGCAAAGGTAGGTTTTTTTTTTAAAGACCCCAAGTGGACAAGATAAACAACTGCACAAACAAATAGTACTGTGCTGGGTTCCAAAGAAGGTGGCATGAAGTTCTACACAGTTCAGTCAAAAAAACAGGGCTGGGGAACTCACAAATGTTTATATGGCAGTTCTACGGTGGAAGCTGAGAAACTCCCTACCTTCTTCCCCTGATGTGTATTCCGTCTCCCCTGGAATTGGTGGTGTTTGTTTGGGAACCAGCTAAGTTATTTTACTATCTTCAGGCACACACAGATCAGAAGCAAAGGACGTGACTCCCCTGTTGCCACCAGCATCTGTGAGTGCCAGGAAGGCAGCATGGTAATCCCTGGCAAGGTTCTGCTGGTTTGCTAACAAAGCAACAGCGTTGCTATTGTGGGCATTTGTTGATGCATTGAAGGAGTCAATCTTGCCCTCCAGAGACTGCATGGTATTATGTTTGTCTCTCAGCAGATGTATGATGGAACAACAATGGCATTTTCCAAGAATTAATTTACAACGACGCTGGAACCACAATAGAGTCTTTACGTCAACTTTTTTTACCCAGAGTATGCTTTTAGCACAAAAATGCAAGTATTTTACAGGTAAGTATAAAAAAAAATATATATATATATATATATTTATATATATAAAAACAAGAAATCCTGACCCGTCACTGCTTCCAACGGGACTTCCCAGGTACGGACCACACGTGCCTGCCACTACATGTTTCACAAACTGCGATCTTGATGATATATATATATCTCAAAACCACCTCCTAATCCAAGAAAAGAAGTGCGCACAACCAGACTTCAGGGTGACGGGCACTCTTTATTCAGCAAAACGGCAGGTTGAGCCTCATGACGGGATTCTGTGGCGTGGTTACCTCCTTATACGCCGTCACGGACCACTCCCTCTTCGTGTAGTCCTACAATACTACAGTTCCCAGGGTGCACTTCAAATGAAACAGTCTCCAATTTATTTCATGTTTCTGAAAAACGGTTTCATATTGTAATTTCAAGTAAAAAATTACCATTTTTTGCAGAAGCAAGTTTTTTTTTAAAGGTGTAGACATTATTTAGGTTTAAACAGAGAAAGACAAAAATAAATACATACAATATAAAACTGCACACAAAAAACTATATACTGTTGTGCACCACATTTAAGTCAATATACCCCTGGTTGAAAACAGTATATCACAACATTCTGACCAATACACACCCTACTACATTCATCACCACACCATCTGAGGGGGAGAACCTGAATCATAGGAGGCAAGAATACTCTGCCAACATTTATAAGTCTCAGAACTAAGCCTAAAACCCCGCACTTGGTCGAACCGCGTTTCGGCGGCACAAAGCCACCATCTTCAGGACCTCTTTCAGATTAACACTCCAAATTCCCAGGGGACATAGGGTATAGTGCATCTGTGGATTTAGGGCTTCTGTGAATGTACCTCACATATATTCAGAATCTCTTGAATCCTGCATCCTTAAGATTGATTTACCCTTAAAAGGATGCTGTAGCATGTAACACAGTCTCTTCACCAGATTATGTCTTCGTAATGTCCTCAACTATTCATATGGATCAAAGTATTTGTAGGTTTGATATTTTCTGTTCGTAACGTCTTATTCACGTAGTCGCAATGGCATGTTCGCAATCTGTCTTAATCTCGTACAGTGTTACAGGTTCAGCGTTTCCTTCTATTCGTAGACCCGATATGGGCAGCCATGCACAAAAGTTCGTGGTTTGTTTAAAGCCCTCGTGTGAATATCCAAGTGTTATCAATGACGGCGTGTCCTTCTGCTTGCTAATTCGGTGAGAGCAACCATGTGGCAGTGTAACTTTTTCAAGAAGCAGGCCCCGCCTGCAGTCTTCTGGAAGCAGCACGGAGTATCCCAGCAAGCACGGAGTGGTCCAGCGAAGATTTGCTCTAGAACAACACTGTGAGGCGAGGGAAGGTGAAGCACAATGTGCATCACGTTCGGACATCAGGCAAACAGGTACCGGCTAACACTGAAAATCGTAACTGCAGCCACAATATATGAGCGAAGAAATAGACTTTAAATGAATTGTCTGATCTATGCAGTGAAAAAGCACCACGAACTGCAATTACAATGGGAAACCGTTTTTTTCAGAAACATGAAATAAATTGGAGACTGTTTCATTTGAAGTGCACCCTGGGAACTGTAGTATTGTAGGACTACACGAAGAGGGAGTCGTCCGTGACGGCGTATAAGGAGGTAACCACGCCGCAGAATCCCGTCATGCAGCTCAACCTGTGATCAAGACTACCTATGTAGTTGAAACGCGTTAGGAAGGACTGTGAATTAGGCTGCTGTTTTGCTGAATAAAGAGTGCCTGTCAACCCTGAAGTCTGGTCGGGCGCACTTCTTTTCTTGGATTAGGAGGTGGTTTTGATGTTAATTGGAGGTTGTTCGCCCCCAAGCGCCCTGGCCGCCTAAACAAGTGTCCATGCTTTTGCGAACAAACGTGTGGCAATATATATCTATATATATCTATATATATATATATACACATATATATATATATATACATATATATACATATATATATATACATTACCTACTGGCGGTCGCCAGTAGGTATATATAGTTAGGATTGTTTTCCATAGGGAAATCGCAACATTCTATTGGGAATAACTTTGGCGCCGGTTGAGGGATCTGCCTGTAATTTTCCTTAACTTTGCCTCGCTGCGTTCCGCTCCTTCCCTGAAAGTTTCGGGGGGATTCGTCAAGCGGGGGCCGAGATAAAAGGGGGGTCCCAAAACGTGTTTTCCCCATGTTAATTTCCATAGGGCGGTTGGACTCACTTTTAGCCCGAACGGCTGAATGGTTTTCCACCAAACTTGGCAAAATTGTAGGGACTGGTAGCCCGATGTGCCTTTGCTATGTCTCAAGATATGTGCTCCAGTGGATTTTGAGTAATTTAGGTTAAAAAAAAATATATATATCTATAGCAGCTTACCCGTGAGCTTACCCGTACAGTACGCGCACGTACGCGTACCTCTAGTGTGCGAGCTGCATTCTGATTGGCTGCCAATGTCTCTCAACACTCCAAAACAGAAACTGTTGGCAGCCATCTTGTGCCTCGGTAGACTGAGGCACAGGAAAGCAGAAAAACAAACGTATAGAACTCAAAAAGGGGGCAGGGTAGAAGCATCCTGACCCCCTAGGCCTGCTCAGGGGGTCCCACAAGGACCCCCAAGACCCCCCCCCAAATTTTTTTTTCGGAAAGTCGCGGGGTACGCTTACGATGCGCGTACCGTACGCGCACAGTGCGCGTACCTCATTTTTTAAAAAGAAAAAAAAAGATTTGCGGGCCTTGTAGAAACACCCTGACTCCCCTAGGGCTGTTCAGGTGGTCCCACAAGGATATTAAAATATATAAACATTATCCGCTAATAGAATTAACATTTAAAAAACCTTGCGAGTTCACTGAAAAAACCAAAGGTTTCAGGCCTTATATAGTTAGGAATTAGCATTTAAAAAACCTGAAAAAACCATAGGTTTCACACCAGTTATAGTTAGGAATTAGCATTTAAAAAACCTATGAAATTCACTGAAAAAACCATAGGTTTCACACCAGTTATAGTTAGGAATTATCATTTAAAAAACCTATTAAATTCACTGAAAAAAACATAGGTTTGACACCAGTTATAGTTAGCTGAACATTTTACTCATACACACACACACACCCCACACACATACCCCCCACACACACCCCCCCCACACCCACACCCCCACACACACTTTACACACCCACACCCCCACCTACACCCACACCCCCCACACACCCCCACCCACACACACTTCACTCCCCCCCACACACACACACACCTCACAGACACACCCCACACATCCCCCACACACCTCCCCCCTCCCCCCCCACACACACCTCTGACACACACCCCCCACACACACACACACACACCACACACACACCTCACACACACACACACCCACACACACACTCCTCACACACACACCCCCACACACACCCCGACACACACACACACCCACACACACACCCCCCACACACACCCACACATCCTACACACACCCCACACACATACCCCCCCACACACACACCCCACACCCACCCCCCCCCCACACACACACACCACACACACACTCATTTTTTTTTTTTTTTGAGGGGGTGCGCGCCCTGGTACACGTATCGGTACACGTACCGGTACACGTACCCTGGAGAAAAAAAGAAAGACAGAGTTTTTTTTTAAATGTAGCATTTTTATATAAATTGGAGGTCGCCTGCGACTTTTAAAAAAAAAAGTCTTTATTTTTTTGCCTTGGGGGTCCTTGTGGGACCCTCTGAGCAGGCCTAGGGGGTCAGGGTCCTTTTACTCTGGCCCCTTTGCGAGTTTCACACCTTTGTTTCACTGCTTTCTTGTGCCTTGGTTCTAACAAGGCACAAGATGGCTGCCAACACTTCCTGGTTTTGAGTGCTGACAGACAGTGGCAGCGAATCAGCATGCCTTCCCGAGAAAGCTGCATGGTCATTGCCTGTCAACACTTCTAACCAGGAGGTGTTGGCATCCATCTTGTGCTAGTGTTGACAGACAGTGACAGCCAATCAGCATGCCTTCCCGAGAAAGCTGCATGCTCATTGGCTGTCAACACTTCTAACCAGGAAGTGTTGGCATCCATCTTGGGTCTTAGTAGACTGAGGCACAAGAAAGCAGAAAAACAAACGTGTAGAACACAAAAAGGGGGCAGGGTAGAAACACCCTGACCCCTTAGGGCTGCTCAGGTGGTCACACTAGGATAATAATATATTTAAACGTTATCCGCTAATAGAATTAGCATTAAAAAAACCTTTGAAATTCACTGAAAAAACCATAGGTTTCAGGCCTTATATAGTTAGGAATTACCATTTAAAAAACCTTTGAAATTCACTGAAAAAAACCATAGGTTTCAGGCCTTATATAGTTAGGAATTAGCATTTAAAAAACCTTGCGAATTCACTGAAAAAACCATAGGTTTCAGGCCTTGTATAGTTAGGAATTAGCATTTAAAAAACCTTTGAAATTCACTGAAAAAACCATAGGTTTCAGGCCTTCTATAGTTAGGAATTAGCATATAAAAAAACCTTGCAAATTCACTGAAAAAACCATAGGTTTCAGGCCTTATATAGTTAGGAATTGGCATTTAAAAAACCTTGCAAATTCACTGAAAAAACCATAGGTTTCAGGCCTTATATAGTTAGGAATTAGCATTTAAAAAACCTTTGAAATTCACTGAAAAAACCATAGGTTTCAGGAGTTATATAGTTAGGAATTAGCTTTTACAAAACCTTTGAAATTCACTCAAAAAACTATAAGTTTTAGTGGTGTTATAGTTAGCTGGACATTTTACTCATACAAAACCATTGAAATTGCTCCTATATAGTTAGTTGTACTAACTATATTTCGCGCACCCGCAATCCACTGCTGATGATGTCACATATTAGATCATCCATGACATGGTCAGTGACATCACTGATGACATCTCAAATGACATCACTGATGACATCACTGATGACATCATCCACGTTAAAATCACATACACCTTTTCATACACTATTACAAGTTTTTCATCACTCTTTGTAAAATACAGAGTATGTATCATATTTAAATCCATTGTCACAGCAATACAAGTATCTAAAAATCCACTCAGTGATTCATAGATGTATACACACATCTAATCACTTACCTATGGATTCACTCATACATGCTGTCAATGAACAATAGAACACTATCAAAAATACTTATACATCTATATCGACGTTAAACAACAGCACGCATCCTATTCACATATGAAGTCATCCTATTCACTTATGCAAACAATGGATCATACTTACATATTTACTTAGCAAAACACTTATACAAACACCACTTCTATTCATTTAGATAGTAAGTCATACTTAGTGAATTATAAAATCATTATTACAAGTATAGTTATCCATACAGTCACTCACACAATCATTGTGTCTTATGTATACTTATTTATATACAACAACTGACACATACACTGCCTTTTATTTTTCTAGTTTGTTGGACCTGTACCTTTGAGAAATATATTTGCTCATCACCACACCCATAAAGAGATTCCCTCACCCAAACTGTTAGAACATGTAGTTTTAACTTCATATATCTACTGAATCAACTATTCACACATCTTTGGACAGTCACACACCCCCCACCGAACCACACACACTTTCACACTCCCATACAAATACTCAGTTAACTAATCAATAACTAATATAGACTTTCACATAGCTAGTAACCAACTGTAGAATCAGTTTACACAACAACTGACAAAGTGATACAGATATTCACACAGTTTAGTCACTATCCACTATATTTAGTGAGACATTATAAATTGGTCAAGTAAATAGTCAATTACACTGCTACTAAATCCTCCATCCAAATATTTATTTATATATATCTACTCATTCTTCAATGCAAATTGCTATATATATAATGCATATTTAAATAACGAAGCAAACCACATTCACTGGATGATGTCATCAGTGATGTCATTTGAGATGTCATCATTGATGTCACTGACTATGTCATGAATGATCTAATATGTGACATCATCAGCAGTGGATTGCGGGTGCGCGAAATATAGTTAGTACAACTAACTATATAGGAGCACTTTCAATGGTTTTGTATGAGTAAAATGTCCAGCTAACTATAACACCACTAAAACTTATAGTTTTTGAGTGAATTTCAAAGGTTTTGTAAAAGCTAATTCCTAACTATATAACTCCTGAAACCTATGGTTTTTTCACTGAATATATATATATATATATATATATATATATATATATATATATATATATATATATATATATATACATATATATATATATATACATACAAAAGAAATCTTCCCATTTTGAAGAAAAGACGATGGACACAGCGGAGCACAATGAGGCAGCTTAAATCAAATCTGCGGCATGACGCGTTTCGGGGCAATCCCTTTCTCGAATGCCAAATGTTGTATTTGCAGTGGACTACTAGCAATGTCTTTAAATAGTCCCGCCTCTCTTTCTAATAAAGTGAGCACACCTGACCCCTAATTCGCTCGAGGACCACCCATGCAAATTATGATGGAAAACTGCATCTCCCACAATGCAGCACAATGATCGTCCGGGGCGGGTAATGCTGAAAGCCTGGATTACAGTACTCACGGTGAGTGAGGGGCCACATGAGAGCAAGGTCAGGGATGATTATGCAAGTCCAGATGTCAGGAAGGCTGCCTCAAGTGCCCCTACTTCCAGCCACACTTTCCCACTGCGGGCAAAAAACTGGAGACGACAGCACAGTGTCCACGTCTCTCCATTCAGTGATGGACTGTCACTGCCAGCAGTTTCACTTCCCTCGTAGGTCGGGTGGCGGTCCTCAGCTACCGATAACTCGGAGAACCAAAAAAGTGTAGCCACTGTTGCCTGTGATGCTGAGGACGCTTAATGGGAGGTGTCGCGCTCTAGCCCGCCCAAAACAAACACAAGACACGGAGCTTGGCTAGGGGTAACCTTCTTTATTCCCTGCCAGGAAGTTACTGGCTGACAGACTACTTGCTCCTCCTTTTCCTGTCTCTTACTTCCTTTTCCTCCTTGCCTGACCTGTCTCTCTGGAAGGTCAGGCATAACGACATGACATCTCCCCCTTTTGTACAAAGAAGTGATGCTACATTTCTTCGACGAGTCGCCGTGGTATCCTCACCTGGCGTCTGGGGCGAGTCTCTCTCTCTGGCATGTGGCTGCGTCGATCAGGACTATTGGTCGTTCTTGGACGTTGATAATGTTGGATCTCGGTGTTGTCGTTTTGACTGGCGGAGTCACTTGAAGTGTGACCTGAGGATGATTCATGCCTGTTCACCGGATAGTGTCTTTTGAAGTGAGATATATTTCTCGTTATTTGCTTATGATCAGCTTTGGCTGTAATCATAGTTCCTTTCCTCTTGTGGACTTGTAGGGGAAGGTTCAGGTATCGGCTGTCTGCTTTCGTTCGCCGGTCTCCTCTCACTATGACCCAGTCGCCTTCGCGGATATCAGCTTCTTTGGCGTGTCGGCGACTGTCTGCATACGTTTTCATTTGCTGTTTCTTCTTTCTGTCAATGTCGACTAGTGTTTCGTGGTCAACGGTGACAGTCCTTGATTGAGGCGTAGTGCTTATCATGGGCACTCTTGTCCTCGGTGTCCTTCCCAACATTATTGTGGCCGGGCACTGATTCGTGGTGTTGTGAGGAGTGGTCCGGTAGGCCCTCAGTACCTTGTTCAAGGTTTGCTGGACGTCTCGGCGTGTTATCTCTGCTTGTTGGATGGCTTTCTTTAATGTCCCCATGAATCTCTCCACCATGCCATTGGCTTGTGGCCACAGTGGAGTTATCTTGTGGTGTTTGAAGTCGAGGTGCTTCGCGAATTCCGCGAACTCATGGCCATTGAATGGGGGCCCGTTATCGGACTTGACTCTTGCGGGGACACCCCATGCTGCGAAGATGTCATCCAGTACGGGAATGACGGCTGTTGCTCTGGTGGATGATATTATGTGTGCAAAGGGAAATCTTGAATATTCATCCATGACAACCATGATGAACTGTCCAGACTGGAGTGGTCCAAAGAAGTCAACCGCTACTTGCTTCCACACCTCATCTGGCAGTTCAGACATTTGAAGAGGTGCTGGGGGTTCCTCACGACTCACTAGCTGGCACGTCATACAGTCCTTTAGAGTTGTCTCTACCATGGAGTCGAGGGAGGGGAACCAGACTCGTTCTCTCAAAGTCTTCTTTGTGGCGTTCATGCCTCTGTGGCCTTCGTGGGCTAGATTGACAATGCCTTGGCGCAGGTTGTGAGGAATCACGATCCTTCCCCCTCGCAAAAGAAGGCCGTTGTCACTGATGGACAGTTCCTCGTGAACACGATGAAACGCCGTGAGGTCGTGCAGGGGAGGATCTGAGCCAGGCGCGGTGTTCATGGCGTGTCGCCAGGAGTTGTTGCGCACGTGGGTCATGACAGTTTGAATCAGTGGGTCAGAAGCAGATGCATTCTGGATGGTTTCCAGGGGAACTGCAGGAGGACACGCAGCATCGATGACGAAATGAATGTAGTCGTCTGCTAGGGATTCAGTTTTCGCGACACTCGGCAAAGGGTGTCGGGACATATAGTCTGCAGGGTTTTCAGCTTTGCCTGGTTTGTGAACAATCGTGTACACGTAGTCTTGGAGTCTCAGACCCCAGCGTTCGATGCGAGGTGGCATCTTAGCGTTGGGATTGCCAAAGATGGTGAGTAGGGCTTGATGATCAGTAATGATGGTAAAATGTTTCCCATATACAAATAAGTGAAAGTGTTCACACGCCCACACTACAGCTAGGCTTTCCTTCTCCGGTTGGGAGTACGCTCTTTCCGTGTCCGTGAGGCTACGACTCGCGTATGCAATGATGTGTCGTTGATCAGAATGTTCACGGTATTGGGCTAGAATGGCACCCAAACCCACCGGACTGGCGTCGACGGTGATTTCTGTCCTTTTATTTGTGTCAAAGTATGCTAGGTTGATGGCAGACCCAACAGCTTGTTTTATTTCCGTGAAGGCTTTGGCACACGCTCGTGACCAATCAAAGGGTTGTCCTTGACGTGTCAGTTCTCGAAGCGGGTAGCTGATGGTGGCGTAGTCACGAATATATCGCGCGCAGTAGCTCGCCATCCCCAGGAAGGAGCGGAGGTCACTTACATCCTTGGGTGTCGGAGTGTCAGCAAGTGCGGCCACCTTGTCGGGGTCTGGCGTCATACCTTCACTTGAGAAAGTGTGTCCATAGAATTTGAGGGTGTTTTTGTGGAATTCGCACTTATTGGCATTCAGTGTCAGGTTTGCCTGCAGCAGTGCATGGCACACTCTATCCAGCGCAGTGTCATGTTCAACTTGATCTTTGCCGAAGACCAGCAGGTCGTCGCTGTAGTTGAAGGAGTTCGGGATCCCTTGTATGACCTTTCGGATGGTTTCCTGGAAGATTTCGGCGGCTGATGAAATGCTGAAATTCAAGCGCTTGTAGCGGAATAGGCCTTGATGCGTGGTAAATGTTGTGATATAACGTGACTGTTCATGGAGCTCTAGTTGGTGGTAACCTTTGTTCAGGTCGAGTTTGGAGAATATTGTGGCGCCATTCAGTTTTGTGATCATATCACTGATGTGTGGCCCTGGGTGGCGCTCACGCTCGATGGCGGTGTTGGGCGCTCTCATGTCCACGCATAGCTGGACTTTGTTGTCTTGTCCTTTCTTCGGGACCACCACGACCGGTGATACCCATGGGGTGGGTCCGGACGTGCGTTCTATGATGTCTGATTGTAAAAGGTCCTGTAGTTCATCATCAACGGCTTGTTGCAGGTGGAAGGGCACTTTCCTGTGATGCTGGGCAACAGGTGTGATGTTTTCGTTGATGTGGAGCTTTACTTTGAAATGGTTCAGCTTGCCCAGTCCTTTGAAGAGTTTCGGGAATTTTGCCACGATGTCAGGGGCATCTTCCGTCATGTATAACAGCTCCACCAGCTTCAGTCGTTCCGCTGTTGGCAGACTGAGCAAACAGTCGGCGAAGTCGGGTCCTTCCACGACGTGGACATATGCAGGAATTTTCCTATTTTTGAAAGTCAGTGTGGTATGGAATCGACCAAGGCATGGCAGTGGTTTCCGGCACATCCACGTGAAAATGCGGACTGCCGCTGACTCTAACTTGGGCCGGTTCTTCATTTTCTGGTACTCTAGTGCGCAGATATAGTTCAACGAGGCACCTGAGTCCAGGACGAATTTCGCTGGGTGGTCTCTTATAAGAATGTCTAGTTTTGGATATCGTTTGAGTCGGTCCGGGTCGGCCACCATGCATATGTATTCATCACTGTCCTGTATCGTTGTTGACGAGTCAAACACTCTGCAGACGTACTCATCACTGTCTTGTGACACTGTGGTGAGTGCCGATGAGCTGTTGGATGAGGAACGGTGAGCCTGGCGTGACCTCGTGGAGTGATGACGAGAGCGAGGCGTACTTGTGGATCGGCTGTGCCGTTGGTGAGAGTATGCCGAGCGGGTACTGGAGCTTGAGGAGTCGGATGAGTGGCTCTCTCTTCTCGTCACGGCTCGGGCATGGTGCCGGGTGTCGGATCGTAGAGTGGGTGACCTTCGGGTGGATTGTCTGGCTTGGCAGGCTATCTCAAAGTGATTGTCCTTTCCGCACCGATGACATCGTTGGCCGATGGCTGGACATTGCCCCGAGTGGGGGTAGTCTTGACCGCATCGATAACAGGCAGGTGCAGGTTTGGTATGCTTTGTATGTCGTGATTCCCGTCGGGGTGATATTTTCCGGGAGCTGCGGTGATGCTTGCTTGTCCTATGCGCACTCGACCCTGGGCGGATGTTTGTACGCGACTGTACCCGAAGGGCCTGCTCTTTGTGGTCTTTGTCTTTGTGTTCAGGCTTGTGTGTTTCCATCCTCTTGGCATGGTCTTCTGCTTGGTCGTTAATCCTTGTAAGTTCTTCGATTTGTTCTAGTGTGTAGGATTTCTTTAGGAGGCGTCTGCGTAGTGATTCTGAGCGGCAACCATCGATGATGCGGAGCCGTAATGCGTCTTCCGTCTTGAAGTTTTTGAAGTCGCAGTGACGTGTCATCCTCTTGATGCGTGTGATGAAGTCGCCCATGCACTCTCCTTTCTCTTGAGAAGCTAGGTTGAACACATAGCGCTCGTAATCGACATTGCGCTTGTGCAGGAATCGCCGATCAAGGGCAGCCTTTACTTCGTCATAAGTGGCCGTAGCAACATTGGGCATTTCTTTGATTATTTGTGCTATTTCTTGGCCGGCTAGATTTCGTAGCGCAACCAGTTTGCGCTTAGAGTCCTGTACTAGGGACCCTTCCATGTAGTCTTCGAAGTCCTCGCTCCAGGTTTTCCAGGCAGGCCCCATGGTGTTGCCAGGCGTCAGCACCAGCGGCTGTGGTTGTCGCATGAAGGGTGCTCCTATGGACGCTACTTGAGGCATCGCCGTTGTGTTGGGTTGCGTGGGTGCGCCTCCGGTCGAGGAAGTGCTTTGAGCGTCGGTATCAGACATGGTGTTTCTGTATTCTGTATAATAGCTAGTAATTATTTCCGCTTATTGTTGGCAGTGTTTATGAATATTTTTGCTTATTGCTGCCTTCTCTTGCTCAATGCGTGGTGTAAATAGCTTTGTTCCCGCTTTTTTTGTACTCGTGGACATTCGCCTGACTCTAAAATGGCCGCCGTTGGGGAAGCGTGGGTCTATTGGGAGCTGGCGCCTGACTTCAAGATGGCCGCCGTGTTCTCTGGCCCTCGGCAGTCTCTGACACACGTGCAGACCACGCTCTGGCTTGTCCAGTGGTCGCGTGTGTTGTGGGACTCACCCTCGCAGTCTTCAGGCCTCAGAGGGGCAGGAGATCCGCTCTCACCTCGGCGCCGCTCAGCAGGGCTCTCCGCGTCTCGCGGTCCTCGGGCCTCAGAGGGGGCAGGGTACTCGCGCACCTCAGCGCCGCTTGGCAGGATCTCCACTTCTTCCGCGGCCAGGCGCTATCACGCAGGCACTTTCTTGCGTGCTCTTCCTTGCTCCGCTCCGTCCGTGAGCCAGGATCAAATGCAGGCGTCGCTCCGTTTCGCGCTCTTTCTGGTGGAGCGGCACTTCTGGAGCTGCTGGCTTGTCGTTGGGGCCGGTCCTCAGCTGGGCTGCGCGACGTTGTGTGTGGGGTTAGCTGATCCCACCCTCGTCGCCATTGTCGCGCTCTAGCCCGCCCAAAACAAACACAAGACACAGAGCTTGGCTAGGGGTAACCTTCTTTATTCCCTGCCAGGAAGTTACTGGCTGACAGACTACTTGCTCCTCCTTTTCCTGTCTCTTACTTCCTTTTCCTCCTTGCCTGACCTGTCTCTCTGGAAGGTCAGGCATAACGACATGACAGGAGGGTCCCTCCTGCGTGTCATAGGCAAACACGCAACATATGCAAAAGAAATCTTCCCTTTATGAAGAAAAGACGAGGGACACTGCGGAGCACAATGAGGCAGCTTTAATCAAATCTGTAGCATGATGCGTTTTGGGGCAATCCCTTACTCAAATGGCAAATGTTGAATTTGCAGTGGACTACTAGCAATGTCTTTAAGTAGTCCCGCCTCTCTTTCTAATAAAGTGAGCACACCTGACCCCTAATTCGCTCGAGGATCACCCATGCAAATTACGATGGAAAACTGCATCTCCCACAATGCAGCACAATGATCGTCCGGGGCGGGTAATGCTGAAAGCCTGGATTACAGTACTTAGGGTGAGTGAGGGGCCACATGAGAGCAAGGTCAGGGATGATTATGCAAATCCAGATGTCAGGAAGGCTGCCTCAAGTGCCCCTACTTCCAGCCGCCCTTTCCCACTGCGGGCAAAAAACTGGAGACGACGGCACAGAGTACACGTCTCTCCATTCAGTGATGGACTGTCACTGCTAGCAGTTTCACTTCCCTCGTAGGTCGGGTGGCGGTCCTCAGCTGCCGATAACTCGGAGAACAAAAAAAGTTTTGCCACTGTTGCCTGTGATGCTGAGGACGCTTAATGGAAGGGTCCCTCCTGCGTGTCATAGGCAAACACGCAACATATGCAAAAGAAATCTTCCCTTTTTGAAGAAAAGACGAGGGACACAGCGGAGCACAATGAGGCAACTTTAATCAAATCTGTGGCATGACGCATTTCGGGGCAATCCGTTTCTCAAGTGCCAAATGTTGGATTTGCAGTGGACTACTAGCAATGTCTTTAAATAGTCCCGCCTCTCTTTCTAATAAGAGAGGGAAAAAAAGAAGAAAGTGTAAAGGAAGTTGCTAATAGTACATCTTCTATGTTTGTGATCACATGTGGTGTAGAAAAAAAGAAAAAAACATATAAGAAAATGGTGAGCCTCTTTACTGACAATCTGTGAACAAGGGCGGACGCCCGAAACGCGTCAGATTTGGCAGCTCCATGAAATAAAATTTGTGTGCCAGAAGCGTTGGATTCGCGTTGTCTTTGTACTCACCGGAAGGAGGTGCAGGGGACAGCATTTGGAGTTTATGTATGTATGTATGTGTATATATATATAGTAACCTTTGTTGGCAAAATAGCGACTGTAAAAACGCCTCTTTTTTGGCCTTCCTCTATGTTTGTAACATATTTTGTTAAAAGGAACAATGTTAGACAAGGTCGGCGTTGTGACTAAGCTGCATGTCAGCACTGTAGCAAGTTGATGTAACTGTTGTTGCCAATGAATAAGCGACATAAATCCAACTTTTCAACTTGCACCAGAGTGCTGTGGAATCCTTAATCAAAGGGAAGCCATTAAAATATATCCCCAGTAGGTAGCTATAGTTAGAACCTAGTTTCCATAGGAAAAGCATTTTTTGATTTGACGAATCTTCGTGAAATTGTCAAAAAAAAAGTCTATCCAGGCCAGCCCCTATCCTGAAAGTTTGGGGGTGATTCGTCAAGCGGGAGCTGAGAAAAAAGGGGGGTACCAAAATGCGTTTTCCCCATGTTAATTTCCATAGGAAATTTTGAGACGGGCTACAGCCCGAAGTGCTGAACGGAATTACCCCAAGTTTGGCAAAAAGGTCCAAAAAGTGACCTATTTTTTAAATGGTGTAAATCCGTTCAGTAGTTGCTGAGAAATTAAAAAAATAAAAGTTTTGATATCTAGGGCAGCGGTGGAGTCGTGACCTCTCCCGACCACGAGCTTCATTCTAATTGGCTGCCATGACCACGAGCTTCATTCTAATTGGCTGTCAACACTCCAAACCAGGAAGTGTTGGCAGCCATCTTGTGACCCGGTAGAAGCGAGTCACCAGAAAACAGAAAAACAAAGATATAAAACAAGAGAAGGAGGCAGGGTAGAAAACCCCTGACTCTCTAGGCCTGCTCAGGGGGTCCCAGAAGGACCCCTAGGGCCCAAAAAATCATTTACATTTTTTAAAAATGTTGGCACAATTCGTGTTGGGGTCGCGAATTCTGCCGAAATTGTTAAAAAACAATGAAGCGCGGGTTCCCACATTTTATTTTAATGAGGCCCCCGGGTGGGCTAGGTCCTGGGGCCATTTCTTAAAAAATTATAGCGGGGGCCCGCGGGGGCCCCAGCAGCCCCGGGGACCACCACATCCCCGGGGCTTTACTCATGTTGGGAAGGGGGCTGCGTGGCCCCCCTCCTGGAGCCAGTGATGGCCCTGAGGACCGCCACCCCCCAGTGTCCCTGGGTGCCCACCCCCGGAACACTGCTGTTTGCTATGACAGGGTGGGAGCCGCGCGGGCTTCCGCCCTGTCATAGCAAACTTGTTTTGGATTTTGGAAGGGGGAGCTGGGGAACCTGCTCTTGCTTCCAAAATTCAAAGCGGATTGCTTTCCCACACGGGGAGGTGGATGTCAGCAGCTCCACGTGTGGAAAAGCAATGCCGGCTCCTGCAGGAAGCGGGGAGCCCGCGGGACCGTGGGGGCATTGAGTCTCCCCTACGGTCCCCAACTGTGAGGCCAGGCCTCGGGGGATGGGGTCCTCGGGCCAAGATTGGCCATGGAAGGGGGGCGACATGGCGCTCTTCTCGTTTTTTTGTTGTTTTTTTTAAATAATGAACATGCCGGCATGCTTCGGGGGATGGGGTCCCCGAGGCGAATGTAAATTAGTGAAAGTGTAAGTTTTTTTTTTGTCGCGACATTAGCGTGGCTCTCAGCGCAGCCTCAGTGTGAAAGCGATGGGTGCGCGGCTCTCAGCGCGGCACTCGAGTACTTCTTAAGTCTTTCAAACACCGAGGGATATATTCTCAAGGACACATCACCGAGTTAACAGTACTTTAATCCAATCAAAATGGTGATAAATTTAACGCACCATTCACAAGCTGGAGCAAACAGCCAATATCACCAGTTTACCAGTGATAGCAGCCTCAAAAAGCATTGTCACGGATGACCCCGGCAAATATTGCTAATGAGATGTTATGTAGAGTAGGCGTTCCCGTGCAAAAAGCAGTGAGCACATCTCTTCCCAAGTTTCTCAACCACCAGCAAGAGCGTCAAAGAGAGTACAAAACAGGTCATATGATGCGTTAGTAGCAGAAAGTTTACACCTGCTCTGAGCTGGTGTAAAGTCGGACTACAACCTAAAACATGAAAGGGAGCCCAGCCCAGAGCCAAGCCTGAACGACAACAGATGCAATGGAGCCATCGATCATGCAGCTCGGACACCCAACACTGCTCCGACACCTCCCGCCACCAGCCCCTGCCTAGAGGTGTCTGCCCGCTACTGTGCACCCAGGCTGCTGAACCCCATCCACTTCTACTGCTTGGAGGTGTCTGCTCGCTCATGTGCACCCAGGCTGCTGCACACTATCTACTCCCACCACCCAGAGGTGACTGCCTACTGCTGCGGAAACAAGTCTCTCTTAGCTCACCTTCCACCACCGGCGTGTGTGTAAGAGGGAAGCCGTTGCGTACACACAGTCAAGTGGAGCTCACAATTCAGAGAGGGTGTTGATTGCCAGGATGGCCACGCATCATCGCAGGCTGCACACGCGTTGAGCTCTGGTGGTACTAAGTCAGTGGAAGTGAAGTCATTATCTCGTGGCGGGAGGTCCGTGTGGGGGGGTCGTCAATCGGTAAATCACAGCCTGCTAGACAAAAAGCAAGATAAGATTGTGTGTCACGCGTCCTTTAAAGGAGAGAGAGAGAGGAAGAGTGAGAAAGAGAGAGAGAGAAAGAAAGAGTGAGAGGAAGATAGAGAGAAAGAGTGAAAGAGAGAGGAAGAGAGAGAGAAAGAGAGAAACAGTGTGAGAAAGAGGAAGAGAGAAACAAAGGAAGAGTGAGAGAGGGAGAAAGAGAAAGAGTGAGAGAGGAAGAGAGAGAGAAAGAGTGTGAGGGAGAGAACGCGTAAAAGATGGAGAGGGACAGTGAGTACCCACACTGTGGACAAAACCCTCACAGCTCACCTTTCCGCCACCGGCGTGTCTCCAACCACGTGCCGGGACTTAGTGGAGCCCTCTAGCTCACTCATCTGAAACACACTACAGAATCAGTAATGGCAGAGTACAGACGACTGCGCACGCCTAAATCGCTGTGCCACCTTTGTGGATCCAGGCTACTGCACCCATATCCACTTCCACTGCCCAGAGGTGTCTGCCCGCCGCTGCACCCCATCCACTCCGACTGCTCGGAGGTGACTGGCTGCCGCTGCACACCCAGGCTGCTGCACCACCTCCACTCCCACTGCTCAGAGGTGACTGCCCACCGCTGCGCACCCAGGCTGCTTCACCACATCCACTCCTACTGCCCGGAGGGGACTGACTGCCGATGCGCACCCAGGCTGCTGCACCGCATCCACTCCCACTGCTCGGAGGTGTCTGCCTGCCGCTGCACACCCAGGCTGCTGCACCACATCCACTCCCACTGCTCGGAGGTGACTGTCCACCGCTGTGCACCCAGGCTGCTGCACCACATCCACTCCCACTGCCCGGAGGAGACTGCCCACCGCTGCGCAAACAAGGCTCTTTGCTCACCTTTCACAACCTGCATGTAGAAAAGAGGGCCTACCACGTGCTGCTGCAAGCCCCAAGCCAGGGCCGGGGACAGGGCACCCTGCAAATCATGCAGCCCTGTTACGCAGGCCACCAGGTCTCACATTTGGTGCTGCGTCTTGATTTCACCATGGCAGAGGACATACCAGTGCACCCGCCATCATCGCAGGTGACACACCCGCTCCGCCCTTGTGGTGGCACTAACTCTGTGACCAGTGAGGCCATGCCACGTGGTGGTAGGCCCCCGCTGTTCGATGGCTCAGGCCTACACTGTGGTCCAGTAGGGCACACAAACCAGACCTGTCCGGACCGCCGGGACGGGCCATCACCACAGTGCCCCTACCTCAATACACCGAAAGTCACCGTCCCGTGGCAGTGTCCCTGTGCCGGCCGCAGTGCATCTGGTGCCACCAATTCTGAAATGGAAATGGCGTGGAGCACGTGCGCCCGGTCCTATTTATTGGCAGGGTCAAGTGTCCTGTGACGCCTGTGCTTGATAGGTGTGGTGTGGGTGTAAACCAGCCATCAGGTAGTGGCTGTGGCGTACTGACAACTAGACCTGTGAGCAGCAGATCACTACAATGAAAATCTGGTCCATGTAGCGTTGTTGTCCCTCCCTGTATGCGTAAGTGGAGTGGCCTGGCCTGGCATATGCCAGTCCAGCGTGAGGCTGTGAAGAATGCCTCCGGAGCTCTGGGCGTGGTTCCGTCCTGGGCTGTATGAGGAATCAACTGATACGGGTGTCTATGTTGTAGTGCTGCTGCCCCCCGTGCAGCAAGAGCCAATGTGTCACCCTGTGACCCAAGACCCAAAACATGGCCAACATGGAAGGTAAGGGGAATCACTGACCCTACATTCATCCATACTTCCACACATGAAAGATCGTGCACATGACACATCTGTGTGGATATGAATGTTTATTGCACATTCAGTGGAGTATTGCAGCTGTAGCAATGCAGGGCCATGCAAAGCCCAAATTTCAGTTTTTGGCACATGGCGGGCAGCCAATTAGAGCCAAGCTTGTGCGGGGGGTTAGGCTCCGCCAATATATGTACTTATCCAATCACTCTGCCAATTCCGAAGCCCTTTCTAAATTCACTATGCACTCTCCTTGCAGTACTCTAATGATCCAGTCTGTAGCTATGTACTTATACAAAGAAAGAGACTAAGTTACATAACCAAAGTTTTCCCTACTGCCAGTTGCGAGCGCTGTGCTCAGCAGAATGTAATGTGGTAGGGCCCAGGGGCAGCATCATGCATACATAATGAACACACTGACACAGTTAGATAGATAGTGGAACTGGGTATGTGCACGCTCTGCCCCTTTTTATTACCAGCATCACATGTCCAATGATGTCTGTGCTGGATGCGTGTGGGGTGAGTGTAAGCCAGCCCTCAGGTAATGGGTGGTGCTGGCAATAAGTACAACAGTAATCATCGGATTACACACAGAGATTCAATCATAAAGGGTCTATGACTTGTGCTGCACTAAGTTAGGGGCATCAGATGTGAAATATTACACAAAATATTCTATCGTAAAGGGTTCATGACTTGTGGTACACTGAGCTAGGGGCAGCAGATCTGAAATCATACACAAAAGATTCTATCATAAAGTGTCCATGAGTTGTGGTGCACTGAGGTAGGGGCATGAGAAGCATTCCGATTGTGCACAGCTAGCGATGATGCGTGGTCCAGGAGGGCCGCACTGGTAGCAATGTACACAGACATCGAGGAATGCTTTTTGTCAATTCCTCTTGACAAAATCTGAGGACATAGAGTACAATTCTGTCTGCAAGTAATAAATCAAGAGTCAAGACTAAATTCAAACTGTGAGCTCTGCTGACCGCAGTGTAGGTAAGAAAATATGAAATATGGATGGAATACATTGTCGAAATGTGTAGGTTTCTGGGACGTTATAGTTAGTTGCCTAGTGGACTCGGAAAATAATGAATCAAGACTCAATTTGAATTGTGAGTCCTGCTGACCACAGTGTAGGCTGGAGGCAGCGGTCAGTAAAGGCCCACAGCCACGTGGCGTTGACTTTAGCTGCACAGATTGGGAGCATTTGGTTTTCTTAACCGATTATAGTCTCTTGCACAATTTGCATCAGTACTAATCTTGAATTGTGAGCCCTGCTGACCGCAGTGTAGACCGGAGGCAGTGGGCAGGAAGGGCCCACAGCCACGTGGCATCGACTTGAGCGGTATAGAGTTAGAGATAGGTGTGTCGCTCAGCATGTGTGCAGCCAGCGATGATGCGTGGTGAGGGCGGGCCACAGTGGGAGCAATGTCTCTTGCCTACTGGACAGGGTCATCTGCAATTGCGACTCCATCTGAATTGTGAACCCTGCTGTCCACAGTGTCCCTGCTTTTTGTCACTTCCTCTCGAGAAAATCCAACGACATAGACTACAGTTCACTCTGCAATAGATAAATCAAAACTGAATTCAAATTGTGAGCTCTGCTGTCCGCAGTGTAGACTGCCATTCAGTGTTCCTTTGGACTTGCAAGATGAATGTGGTCATTGTACAAAAGCTATAATTGATATCAAAAAAGTTCTTGAAGGATACTAAAAGAATATTATGTAGGATTTAGGGACGTTGTAGTTAGTTGCCTACTGGACTCTGTAAGTAATTAATCAAGACTCAATTTTAATTGTGAACTCTACTGACAGCAGTGTAGGCCAGAGGCAGTGCTCCGCAAGGGCCCACAGCCATGTGGTGTTGAGTTGAGCTGCACAGTTAGTGGCATCAGAAGCCTTCAGAGTGTGCGGAGCCTGCAATGATGCGTGGTCTGGGCCAGCTGCACTGGTAGCAATGTCTTATGTCTAATGAATTCTGCCTTAATAAGGGTATGTGGCAATGACTTATGGTGCACTGAGTTAGTGTCACCTGAATCACTCAGCATGTGCGCACCCTGCGATGATGCGTGGTCCGGGTGGGCCGCACTGGTAGCAATGCCTTTTGTCTAATGAATTCTGCCTTATTAAGGCCACGTGGTGTTGACTTGTGGTGCACTGAGTTAGTGGTACCTCTGGCGCTCAGCGTTTGCGCAGCCTGCAATGATGCGTGGTCTGGGCAGGCCGCACTGGGAGCAATGTGTCTTGCCTACTGGACTGCGTCATCTGCAATCGCTACTCCATCTGAATTGTGTGTCCTGCTGTCCGCAGTGTAGATCAAAGGCAGTAGTCTGTACAGACATAAGTCTGCGGTGCTGTGCCGCTGTGTTAGCAGGGGATCTGTGTCGAGAAGGCCGGTGGTCATGGCAGCAGCCACGTGGCAGTGTGAGGGCCGCTGCTCTGGCAGATGCGTTGGCCTTCACACAAGTGACCACTCCCAGCGCTCCGGCCTATTTATTCACACTTTTACGCTGGAGTTACGTACGTTGGACCAGCCCACTGCGCTTTTTCTTACATAGGAGGGATGACACAGGTACATGACCAAGATCTTCCCCACTGCCTGAGGTAACATGGCTGCGTCCACTGTCCACAACACTACAAGCACCAGCAGTATATGTACACATGGATGGGTTTGTGCTCTGCATTGTGAGGTCTGTCCAGCACATCACCGCTACACTTGGTATTGTGTGCATTATTATTGGTGGGTGACTTGCGTCCTTCACACATGTTTTGGTTGCTACATCTCCCAACATTCAGCTATTGTGTAGCTGAGGGGCCATGCCGTTTTTAGGAAGTCCGCTGTCCTGTTGTGTGCTGCCTCGGTGGTAGTAGGGAGGGGGTCCGGGGGGAGGTCCTGAGGGTGGTAGCAGTGGGTTTTGTGGCCTTCTTGGGGGTCGGAGGTGCATGATCAGAAGCTCTATGACATGTGTTGGTCTTCGGATGTGATTCTGGGCTGGGCTCCTTTTCACACTGTAGGTAGTTGTCCTACTTTACACTAATAAAAGACAGATGTTACATTCCTACTGATAACGCAGCTTATTGCCTGTTTTAGGATCGCACCGCAGATTTGACTGCTCACTGAAAATATCGGCAAGTGGTGTTTTCGTGTTATTTTTGCACATGAACGCCTACTGTGCATATTATTAGCGTTAGTTGTTGCTCTCATTTGTGGTGATTTTTATTTGCTGAAGCTTTTGCTCGAAAACTGGCGATATCGGCTGTTTTCACCAGGTTGAGAATGGAATGATAATTTAAAATCACTGAAAAACTGTAGGCTTAATTAATATTATAAGTCGAAATTAGCATTTAAAAAACCTTTGAAATTCACTGCTAAAACCATAGGTTTCAGGGACGTTATAGTTAGAAATTAGCATTTTAAAAAACGTAGAAATTCACTGAAAAAGCATTGGTTTCAGGGACGTTATAGTTAGTTGGATATTTCACTCATACAAAACCAGAGAAATTCTAACGTTATAGTTAGTAGAGCTAACTATAACTTGTGGCCCCGCAATGCACTGCTGATGACGTCACAAATTACATCACTCATGACATGGTCAGTGACATCACCGATGGCATATGAGTGGTAGAAGATCAACATGTAGTTTAACCCCAATTCTATTTTTTAATTAACACACACAAACACAATTATATATATGTGTTACACATATATATATATATATGTATGTATGTTACCACTTAAAAACCCCACACCTACCCTAAACCCTAAAAATATCGTTGCCACTCAAAAACCTATACCCATCTTAAACCCTACAATTACCCTTGCCATCCAAAAACCCATACCCACCCTAAACCCTAACACAACATTTTAACAGTTGTTTTTATTAGAAAGAAAGCAACATCAGTCACATATAGTTCAGCGATCATTACATAGTCAGTCATATGTTGTCTACAAGTTTTACCAATCAAAAGCTCATTTTCACTCAGCCATCTGTATCCCTTCTGTCCCATGGGCGTTCCGTCATTTCCATTTCCGTGGTCGGTGAGACACACAGGGCATTCCTATAAACATTCCAATTTCCCCATTTCCTATCCCACTTCTTGGGGCAACCTCTAGATTAGAAAACCTCTTTTTCTGCGACCATACATTTGTCTAGGTCCCTCGCCCAGTTTCCTAAAGATGGAATGTCAGCTGTTCCCCACTTCATAGCTATGTTCCGTTTTACCAATATGTATCCCAGGGTGACCCACTGTTGTTCCACCTCGGTGAGATCTGTCGCCTCCAATATGTAGAGGAGCCCCAATTGTGGTGTCAGTGTGATGTCTTTCTTTAGTGCTTGTTGCATATGCCGTGTAGCCCTCTCCCATAGGGCCTGCATAAGTGAACATTCCCATATGATGTGATAGAAGGTTGCCTCCCCATTACAACACAGAGACACAAAGAATCTTGTCAGCTCCCGATCTTTGCTAGGGTGATACCATGAGGTATGTTCTATGTAGGACTTTTAGTTGGACAAGGCGGAGCCTGAGAGGGATAGCCGCCTCCCTGGGGGACATCAACGCTGTTTGCCAGTCGTTATCCGCAAGCTGTCCCAGATCTGTTTGCCATTTATCTCTGAGGGATTGAAACGGGTCTGGGAGATTATTACATAGCTTTTGATAAGTAAGCAACACTGCTTTTTTGGCAATGATTCAGAGAGGAGACGGTCCTTGAGGGGAGAGAATTCCAGCAGTTCCTCTGTACCCCTGAGAGCTCCTGTGAGTGCGTGACGGATCTGGAGATAATGAAAGACCTCTCTTTGAGCGAATTTATACTCCTCCTTCAATTCTGTAAACTGCAGTATTCTACCCTTTTTCCACTGGTGACCTATCGTCGAGATACCAATAGTATCCCATCTGTCGAACCCGGGCTGGTTACAGAGGGTACCCAGCTTTTGGGCTGACCACAACGGGGTAGCCCTGGTCAACATATCAAGCCAGCCAAGTCTTCGATTGGCCTGATGCCAGACCTCCACAGTGAGGGCCGTGGGGCCCAGATAACGGCCTCTCCCAGCCTTCGAATAGAGGGCCCCTAGGTAGCCCTCTCGACCCATTTGGTAACTATCCAGGAGAAAGGTGGGGTCCGTCGGGGGCGGTACAACCAATGGTTGACCACGACCAGCTGTGAGGCCCAGTAGTACAGACGCATATCTGGGAGTTCTATACCCCCGATGTACCGTCCCTTGGTCAGTTTAGTAATGGCGATACCGGAGCCTTTCCGTCCCACAGCAGAGTCCTAACCTCACTCTCACTGTTTTTAAAATATGAGTCAGGGACCCTGTATGGGCAGTTCTGGAGTATATACTGGAAACAGGGGAGAGCCAACATCTTGTAAAGCGAGGCTCGGCCTAACAGGGAAAGGGGCGGTGCTTGCCAATGTTTGACATCGCTGCATAATCTGTCCAGAGGCGCAGCTACGTTTTTAGTGTAGAACAGTACAGGATCAGGGGTGACATAGATCCCTAAGTATCGAAAACTCTTGGCGGCCTTTTCTATGTAACAGTCGGGCGGGAGTGCAGCGATCAGACTGTGGAGGGCGAAAATCACGGATTTGGACCAATTAATGGAGTATCCCGAATATTTACCAAAATTAATGAAGATATTTAAAAGTCTATGCACTGATCTTGATGTTGACGGCAGATACAGTAGAATATCATCAGCGTAGAGGGATATTTTGTCTTCCCTCCCCTCTACCTATTTCAACCCCCTTAACACTGGATGTCCTCTGACACATGATGCCAGTGGCTTCAAGAGCAATGAGAAAATCAATATGGACAGGGGGCACCCCTGTCTTGTGCCCCTTCTCAGTGAGGATGTTCTGGAGAAGCGGTTATTGACCCTTACCTGACCCTTATGGCCTGTGTAGAGCAGCTTAACACATCCCATGAATTTCGGACCAAACCCTAGGTGTCGCAGTACCTCGAAGAGGTACGGCCATTCAATGGAGTCAAACGCCATCCTGGCTTCCAAAGACAACATAACAGCGTCTTCTGCTATGACGTGTTTACGGCCCAGGACATTGTGGAGGCGACGGATATTCAATGCCGTGTTGCGGTTCGACATAAGACCACACTGGTCAGCATGGACCAGTGACCGGGGTGAAGTAGGCAGCCAGGAGTTTCGCGAAAAGTTTGGCCTCAGCGTTAATCACTGATATCGGTCTATAGAAGTAGCAACTATCAACATGTTTCCCTGGCTTACGGATAACGACGATGGAGGCCAATCGTTGATCCACCGGCAGGATCCCTTTTTTGTAGATTTCATTATACATGTCCCGCAGGTGGGGTACGACAAGCGAGGTGGTAGAGTTGAGAAATATAATGGGGACACCACTAGGCCCCATTGCCTTCCCTGATAGTATGCTGTTAATTGCGGAGCCGATCTCCTCGTCGGGGAGATCGACCTCCAACATGTCTCTTTCCTCCGAGGACAGGACAGGCAGACACATATCTGCCAGTAATGGTGAGAGTCATCCGCTGTGGTTTCGGCTGAGTTCGCTTATATCCGCTCCAGGGTATCCGCAAAGGCATCTGCGATTGCCTGGGGGTCAGTTAACGTCTCTATGTTATCAATTTTAAGACTGGGTACCCACCATTCTGAATGTTCCCTTTTTTTCCAACCATGCGAGCAGCTTGCCCGCGCGATCCCCAAGTTCGTAAAGCCTGTGAATTGTGGCCAGTAGTCGTGCACCAGCCCGCTCCCGGGCTAGGGTTTCGTATTCAAGTTGCTTTATTGTTAGACTATGGTCCAAGAGCTCACTAGGGAAACGTGAGTGTGCCGTCTCAAGTTGCAGCAGCTCTTCTTCAAGCTGCTCTAGTTGTAGGTTTTGTTTCATATTATACCCTACCTTGAGAGCCAATGCCTGACCATTCACCACTGTTTTAAAGGCCTCCTATATTGTCTGCACAGAGTCCACCGAACCGGCATTCTCCTTGAAATAGTTCTCGGACTGTGATATTAGGCTCTCTTTTATATCTGGGATCGGGAGCAACCAGGGATTAATAACTACAGTGTTGCGCTGCCTCCAATTGTAATGTGTGAGTTCCACCCACACTGGGTGGACAGCGTGGTTCCCGAAAGTTATCGATATGTACCAATTGAGTCAGGTAAAAAATCAATCCAGGAGAGACTGCCATGGGCACCTAAGTGGTAGGTGAAGTGTGTCAGGTTTGGATGGAAATAGCACCATATGTCAATGATGCCCATGGCTGCGAATAATATTGACATGTACTTGCTAGAACGGTTCTGGGGGCGTGCCAGGTGTCTATCTACCAGGTCATTTGGGGTCATATTAACCCCCCCCCATCATTTGGCAGACCCGCGGTGAGATCCAGCAAGAGTCTCCACAGGTCGGCCAAAGCCTCCCTCCCCAGTGCCAGTGGAATGCAGGCTGAGACATCATTTAGTGGTTTCCCTCCCAGCTAGCCTCCAAGACTGCAAACCTGCCCTGGGGATCTGCCCATGGACGCATCGGTGTGATAGCAAGACTTCTTTTCACCAATATACCTGTACCCCTGGAGCCGGAAGTATACCCTGCATGGACAAGTTTATATCCCCACCGGGACAGAGCTTTGCAATTGTTGCCCACTAAGTGAGTTTCCTGTACCAGGACTAGATCAGGGGCGTGGCGTTTAAGGTATTGCAGCACCAGGCCCGTTTTTAGTTTGTCCCCTAACCTATTGCCATTCCACATCAGAGCGGGGAGTGACGTCTCTACAGAATTACTAGCCATGTCATTAGTAGGGATACCGGAGCGAACCCCGCAGGCAGCCCGGCTCCCCTTCCCGCTGTTAGAAAGGGAGCAGTAGGTGGGCAAACAGAGTTTGGGAAGCAGCCGGAAACCAAAATGAGCATGAGTGAAGATAATATCTGTTTCAGGGTGCAGAATACAAAAAACATAACAACCCCCTCCCCACCTCATCCACCACCCTCCTCCCTGCCCCCTGCCAGTGGATCTAAAACTACACACTCCCCAACAAGGCAGAGTGCCTGTCACCACCCCTGCCCATATCTGAACATCTTAAAAAAGCAAGCTACATTATAAGCGTGGACCTCCTCCGAGAGTAGGCTACATGGCAAGTGTAGTAGAATAAGTGGTATCCCCCCTTCCCGGAAAATCCATAGTTAACCTTGCTGCTTCTTATTTCATGGTTCAGCAGTGTCCCAACAAAACCCCTCGACTAAAGACCCCAAACATTCGCACATGGATACGACATGGCGCACCCAGAGTCACTTAGCTGTGGCGTGTGTCTTAAAGGTGGGCCAAGGTCCAAGGCTTTCTTTGGTCCCAGGGGGCAGTTATTGTCTTTAGCAGCGTATTAAGGGCCTTATTTATGAAGGCCTTGCGCCGCCGGTGCGTCACTTTTTCCCATTTTAAAAGTAACGCACCGGCGGCGCAAGGTCTTCATAAATAAGGCCCTAAGTTTGGAACCCAGTGGCGGGCTTTATCCTGTTGCTTTGCAGACCAGTTATTTTCTCGTTGGGGGGCCTCTCCACTCGGCGCTACCCCTCAAGCCAGTCCCATGTGTCCTCAGTGGAGGAGAAGAACCAGGTCATTTCCTCTGCAACAACGCAGAATTTCGCTGGGAAAAGCATTGCATACTTAATGTCCCGTTCTCTCACTGCCTTTTTAACCACTAAAAAGCTGCGCCTTTGATTTTGGAATTTCGTGGTGAAGTCCGGGAAAATGGATATCACACTGTTCTCTATAGTGAGTGGCAGCCTGAAGGATAGCATCTCGATCCCAGATGGATGTTAAAGACCCTTGCTATTATCGGTCGAGGGGGAGCTCCAGGCATAGGCTGCCACCCCAGGATTCAATGAGCCTGTTCAATAGAGAAGTATTTGTACAGTCCCTTTGTTTTTAGGCGGTTGGAGATTAGGTCCTCGACAAAGAGATGAGTAGCCAGGCCCTCAGCCTGTTCCGGGACCTCCAGGATGCGCACGTTGTTTCACCGCGCCTGCCCTTCGTAGTCATCCAGTTGTGTCTCCATCTTAGCTTGGGTGTCTCGTAGCCACTGGACTTCTTGTTTGAGTTGGGAGGCTTCCTTTGTGAGCTCCGTTGTGATATCTTCAACCTCTTTAACTCTAGCGTCCATCTTCCGAAGGTTTGCCCTTATGAGTGAGACCTCAACATTCACTCCATAAAGTCGAGTCTCTAGGGAGGTGCACACTCCATTAATGTCAGCCATATTAACTTGAAGCACTAGGTCTTGCGGGTGGGGATCTCGCCTCGTCGCTGACCTCAGACCGGGGGACCCCCTGATCTTCTCCGGATTTGGACCACGCAAACTTGTCGAGCTTGGTTTGCAGCGATGTCTTCGTGTCTTCCCCCCTGACATGATCCTTCCGTGCTTGGCAGGTGATAGGTGGCATAGTAGGGACCAGGACTGGTAGTCTCTGCCGCCTGCAGTGGCCTGTCAGGTTTCTCGGTCAGGGCACTTGCAGGTGGTGCGAATTGATGGGCGTTGGTGCCCCTTCCCTCACTTCACTGTCTTTCGTGGCAGGAGGAATACACAGTCTTCCGGAAGCACGGTGCGCCGAGGGGCTTACCCTATGAAACAGCTATGGAGGCACCACTGTTGTGTACAGGTATAGCACTGCACCGTGCTCCCCCCACTGCTGTCCTGGGGCGGGGACTGCCAAGCAGGCCACAGGAGTTCAGAACAGAGACCCCCCTAAATGCCAGGCCAACAGAGTGTCCCACACAACCACTGACCCCGGAACCAGCTCAGGAGCTCTCACCTCCTCCTTCACACAGCGAGTATCTCCTGCGGTATCGATCACCACCTCGCTGGATGTCTTGCCTTTCACCCGGTCGTGAAACCCCACTGCCCACCGGCCTCCCATGGGTGCTTCCGTGGATTTCTTCGGGCTCTTTCCCTGGTGGCTTCGCCACAGAGCTTCACCTCAGGGCACCCCCCCCTCACACCTGAACCCGTGCGGGCACAAGCCAGGCCGCAGTGGAGCACCGCGGCAGTACCAGGGCATTGTCTGAGCCCAGGGCACCCCAGGCATCTTCACGCCCACGCCGTCTCCTCTTGAGCCGGCAAGCTGCCGTTGATCGCCAGATGAGAGAAAAGCACACAGGTTCCGCTCACACACCCCGGACTGAGGAGTTCCACCCGTGGGCTGACCTCGATCGCCACCTGTCCACAAGCCTCGTGGCAAGCAGCCAAGGCAGACACAAAGCACCGTCAGCTCCTGGCTCCGATATCTTTCAGCAATATTATCGCGGCTGCCGTGCTGCCATTTTGTGGCGTCTCCACCTCGGCAGACCCACCGCTTTCCTTCATTGATCTCGCACCTCCAGGCGTCGGATCTGCAGACAGAAGGCGCTCGCCACAACCAGGGCTTGAAGTCCACCTGAATTGGAGTTTGGATTCACATTTTTTATAAGGATTTGGGACGGATGACGGGCAAAGGCTTCGGAGCCTTGCTAGTGTGCGGCCATTCCAGTTGGCTGCTGGCCACACCCCCCTAAACCCTAAAATTACCTTTGCCACCCAAATACCAATACCCAACCTAAACCCTAAAATTACCCTTGCCACCCCAAAACTCATACCCACCCTAAACCTTAAAATTACCCTTGCCACCCCAAAACCCATACCTACCCTAAACCCTCAAATTACCATTATCCCCCTAAACCCATTGGTCTCCATCTTTGACCCAACCTCATCAGCCATTCGCTGCTGGACTCCTACCACTCACAGTTGAAAAACAACTTGGGGGTCCTCAGAGTCCTGAGCCATGATGGAAAAGCTGGATGGCCTATGTACAGTGTGTGTTGGTTCCTCTGGAGACCCTGCAACATCATCTTCCCTTGCCAAGACCGGAGGGGAAGTATTCAAAGTGTCCAGGAGCTGTTGGAAAGTATCTTCATCCATGGCGGGCAGGGTGGTATTTCCAACAGGTTGGGCATTAAGGACAGGCTGAATTACAAGAGGTGTTTTTGTCCCTCTGGAGAGAGACAGAAATATGTTACGAAGAATCCGATTGATTTTGGCTCAAGTGATTATTGTAAAATTCTAACAGTTTTTTCTAATCACTTTAAATTACACAGGGATATGTGGAACATATATTTCTACAAGTAGATAAGGCCATGTTACGCTTTTGTTGCTCATCTCATGGTAACACATGTACATTTTTCACACAACCTCACTATTAACTAGGGGGCCTATTTGTGTAATTACGCACAACTCTGCACAGCAAGCAACCTTGCTGCACTGGACTCATGCCCTCTGAAGGTGTTAAAAACAGGAAGAGAAGTTATTGTTCCCCACCTTTCCGCAGTACTTAATGTAGCCATTTTCCGTTGGGCAGGGACACACCTCTTAGAAGACTGCAGAGGTTAAACCACTTTAAAAAAGCCCTCTTGGACCCAATGGAACTAAAGAATTATCACCCTATTTCCCTGTTGCCAGTCACAGCCAAAATTCTGGAGAAACACTTGAATTCTCACGTTAGCACTTATCTAAAGGATTATCAGTAGCTGGATGGTTCACCAGATGGATTTAGAAGCGATCATAGCACGGAGAAAGCGCTAACTGCAGTATTTAATAACATCCAGGTTCAGGTTGATCCAGCGCTTCTATTGAAAAACTGTCTCAATAACACTAATTATCACCTCAATACTCACCATTAATCATGAAACACTTATAAAGGCCCATAACACCAATGAGACAATTTCTGAGCGACTGAATCATGTGGTCTGATTAATAAACACTACTTACATTTTATTTACACTATTATATACAACTGCAGTTTATCTGTATTCACCATGGTTTTTAAAACATTTATGAATCATTAATCAGGCCACTAAGGCGATTGAATCAACTAATGGTAACTAGATCATGAATAAACAAGACCAGCTTGTCATTTCAAATCTAATTTTTATTATCTTTATTTTCATAAGGAAAAAGCATTTACGTTTTAAAAATCTTTATTTATTAAGTAATCAAGAAAGCAGCATTTTAGTGAGGAAGAAAATTAATAAACTGACATTTTCAAAGCAAGCTCAGAAACATGAATTATTAGTGAAATAACAGTTTCCATTCCCTAAATCTATTTCCCTGTCTGATTCTCACTTCACCTAGAAAGGAAAAATCATTTAAAGTCTGCAATCCTTACGTGCGCCAAAAGTCCGACAGCATCTCACGTCAATCAGGAATCAGAAAGAAGAGAGTTTTTTCTACGCTCCAAGTGTCAGGTTTTATACCTTTCTTTCTAGCTAAACTTACTACATTTTACATAATTTAGAGCGATTCCGAGCTCTCCATTGGCTGTCCTGTGTCAGTCCACGATAAAATGTTAGATCACGTCCGTTACTTGACCAGGCCCAGGCTTTTACATAAGCCCTATTGTCTCTCATTACCACGTCTTCCAGCTTCCTCAGAAAAGATACTTTTCTCCACAAGTTTTAAAAATTTGCTTCCTAGCCTTGGCAGACACAACAAGTTCCTGTCCTTGAGCCTTTCTCCAAGTGCACGTTCAACTCAGCTGAAGAACTGCTTCTCCAAATTATATGATGATAGTGCAGTAAAAGTCTTCACAGCTGCGCATGTGCAAGGCATTACTCTGGACAAGTTTTCATCTGCAACTCTGTCAGCCATACTTTTGAATCATTTCTAGGCCTCACTTCGGAAACTAGTCATCAGTTAATTAAAGTATTGAAACCCATTCTGTTACCCACCCCCTTTGCTAATTAACCCTGTTAATTATATTACCTAGCTGAAGCACGAATATGCAGCATTATATTTACCTTTCCTTTAGGAACTGCAGGAACTCTTTTATGCATTTTGTCACAGAAAAAAACATAACATAAGCACACAAATAAGCACATGCCATAAGTTAAACAGCCGCATTTAATACTGACAAAGACAATAGATAAGGTTAGTTTATTATTTCTTCTTTTGCGTTTGCAACATCAAAGCACATTAGTTATCCCGCATGTACTGATGCAAGAACTCTTATACTATGTTGATTAGTATTTTCACCACAAGCATATTAATTTGATTACAATTATGGGAGATTAACTTCGCAAGTTTGAACAAAATGTTGTTCTGTACCTTGCTTCATCAACTCCCCCATCTGGTGATTTAAAAATCACCAAACAATACCCAAAATTTATAATTTATCAACCCTTGAACATGTTTTGGACTTTCTTAATATTAGTATTTCTAGAGTTTAGATTCATTTATTTTTCTGCAACTTTCATATTGAGTTCTCCGAAACTCTTCTAATGCTATTTCTTTTTCTTTCTCCTTTCTAAGTTTGCAAATTCTTTTCTTTTCTATTACATGTTTTCTTCTCTTGTGAATCATGCAACTAATTTTTAACAAAAGTATCACTATAGCTATGACTATTAAAGGAAAAACTATTTTACCTATAATTGAACTACCAATCTCTTGAAACCAGTGTTTAATAGCTGCAAATCTTTTACTTAAGCGTTCTGAAAAACTATCATCTTCTAAAGGTTCTACTTCTTCATGTAATTCAGTTATGTTTCTAATGTACATTTCTATATTCTGACTTTTGTCTGGAATATAAGTACAGCAATGTTGGACATGCAAAATTCCACAGACTCCACCCTCTTTTGCTAGCAAAATGTCTAAAGCAAGATAATTCTGCATTACCATAGACCTCATGGCAATAAGCTCTGTATTCACTAATTGAAAACCATTTGCAGTATCAGTTGACAATCTATCAACGATTGTAGACATTTTTCTAATCTTAATTGTATTCAGGGTTATACCCACCATAGGTATTACTGCACCAAATATGTCTCCCAAGATTTCTGAAAAGCTTTCCCTTCTAAATCTACTCAAATGATTGCTAATTTCAAATGAACCTTTTGCATTTCTATCAACATGGAAAATTGTGGGGAAAACTAAACCTATATAGCATGTTCCATACCAGTGGTCAGGGAGATTGTAATAAGCTTTGTTCCCACACACAAAATAAATTCCAGGAAAAATTGGATCTTAGCCCCCTTTGAATCCCCAACCCCCTATTATACGATAAGTGTCTTCACATTGACTTGCACCAACAAAATAATTATCAAACAAAGTATTATCTCTTCTAATACAGAATTTCCCACTAACAGGTGTATCTATGTTAATTGCAACATTCTCAATTCTACCATTGAGTTTTTCGTCTTCCATTTGCCAAAATGTTGACTTAGTATGTTTCAACATCTCATTTCGCTTGTAAATTGCCCTTCTCTCTTCCACCAAATTTAAGAACGACTTTTCTTCTGCTCTCAATTTACATGTTAAATTATTTCTAAAAGCATACTCATAGGTGAGTTCATTGGTTACTAGGAAAAATTCCCTCATCTGTTTAGCATATTTTACTTTATTCAAGCTATCTACAACTTTTAAATTAGCAAATATTTCATCATAGTTAGAATAATAATACTCCAAACGTCCAGTTTGATAAAACAAACTAGCTATTACACTGCAAGTAATGCCATAAGTAAGAGGAAGCATATTATAAGTTACACCTTCAGACACAGAAGTAGGTAATTTTACACAGATGTAGCAATCTTTTGCATCCATCACCTTAACATATTCAGATAAAAGTCTAGAAAAGGTATTACTAGAAAAATCTCCTACAGATCTATCTTGATAAATTTCTGGTTTATGTACAATGATTCTATTAGTCTTATCAACTACATCATGATCAACCACGACTTTACTAGTCATATTAGATTTATACGTTTCTTTATCTATTCCAAAAGGAAAAATGGCAGCTAAAATTAACCAGACTAAAATTATCAAGATTACACATTTGAAGACAATTTGAAGCATCTTCTAAAAATTGAGCACCTCGAATTATTATTATAATAAGGTATCTTTACTTACAAACAAGAACTTTAAAAATAAAAAGAAAAATTAAAAATTACTGAATATACTAAAATTACTGAATATACTCCCCTCTTTTTTTCTTTTTTAACAAATAATTTTATTTTCTAACAGTTTTTCTTCGACCTTATGTCATACATCAATGTGTATTCCAGCTAACACAATTTCTTCGACCTTGTGTCACCTAATGAACAAAATCAATCATTGTCACTTGCATCATTAAAATTTCTTTGATTACTATTTACTTCTACCACTGGTGGACTAATTATGTAAGTCCACTCAGGTGACATACTTCTGATTTGGCTTTATTACTCTCTTTGTTTTTCTGCTAATCACTTCTATTTTCTTTCCTGCTTGCTCTTTCTTATTTGACTCTTCTTCTTTTTGACTTGTGATCTCGTTGACCTGATCTTTTGCTCTATTCACTAATTTATATTTTAGCCCTACGTTTTCATTCGCCCAATTATCTCCTTTTCTTGATAATTTTCTTTTCGGTTCTGCTATATTATACTCCACTCTCCAAGCTCTTTTCCTTGATCTTTTCACTTTTAATTCATTTCCACTTTCATCTGTTTCACTCTCTGTGTTGTCAGCTGATTCATTAATAATCAGTTTTACTGTATCAGATTCTTTTTTAGATTCAGGAACTTCTTTACTCTGCAGTTTCACTCTGTTAGGAACATCATCCTTATAGCTGGTACTTGGAATTTCTTCTTCTTCTTCTTCTTCTTCAATTACTTCCAATTCCCAGTTTCAGAATTTTCGTTCCTGCTTCCAGAGCTTCCAATCTGCTTTTCAATATTCTCCTGTTCTTGATCTTGAATCACTACTTCTTCAGCTTCTTTTTCTGCTTCTTGATCTAGCAGATCTTCATCATTTTCATTGTCTTCAGAATCTTGTATCACAATTTCTTCATTCAATGCCTCATTCGCATTTGAATCTTCCAGATGTCGACTTTCTTGTCGATCTTCAGGATCTGGATTTCTATTTCTTTCAGGTTCTTCTTCTGAATCTGAATCAGCAGTAGTTTCACCTTCGTCAGGATTCTCAGGTGTAGGCACTCGTATCGTATGGCTAGCATGAATCCATCTCTTCAAACCCTTACACTTTACTGCATTTGCTATGACTAATATCACCTGCCTTGCTTTCTGCCACCTTGGTACTAGGCAGTTTCTTCTTCGGTGAACTTTTGTCCTCACCTAGTCTCCAGGTAACAGATCATGTGCTTGTTCCTTCTCTTTTGTAATTACTTCAGTTCCCACCTGATGGAACACAGAAGTCACCACATCAGATAGATTTTTTACAATAATCCATTATGATGCTATCATTAATGCTCAACAGTTTATCAACTGGAACAAATGCTTGCCTCATGACCCTACCCATTAATATTTCATGAGGGCTCAAACCTGTTTTTCTATCTGGAATGCTTCTCAAAGACATCAAAACAAGTGGAAGTGCATCAGTCCACTTCATTCCTGTTGCTAAACACATTTTTGCTATTCTGTTTTTTATTGTACCATTCACTTGCACAACAACACCTGATGCATCTGGTCTGTAAGCACAATGCAGTTTTTGCTTTATGTCCAGAGCTTCACAAACCAATTGTAGCAATCTGTTTTCAAAATGTGTGCCAACGATCTGTCTCGACCATCATAGGAAATCCATATCTTGGTATGATTTCTCTCCAAAGCAATTTTGCCACAGTAATTGAATCATTGCGGCGTGTTGGGAATGCTTCCACCCATCTTGAAAACAAACAGACTATCACCAAAACATATCTGAGTTTGTTTGTTGTGTGAGGTGGCATGTCAATGAATTCAAGCTGTAATCTGGTAAATGGACCACCCTCCCGTCCTATGGTTCCCATGCTCACAACAGTTTTTCTGTTTGGGTTGATCTGTTGGCAGATAAGACACCTCTGACAAAGGGATTCTGCAATTATTCTGAATTTTGGATTGTACCATGTTTGCCTAAATAATCTGATCATTGAATCTTAGCCAATATGTCCCGGACCATGGTACATGCGTGCCATGTCAGAAATCATACTGTCTGGCATTGCTGGTCTGTCATCTTTGTAAACCCAAACCTCTTCTTCTTCTCTCTGTCTGCATCCTGCTTTTAACTATGTGTTTTTCTCTTCATCATCTGCTTCATCTTGCAACTGTTTTACTCCCTGCCAAGTCTCAACTTCAGATGTTAGCATAAGTGAGTTCAAAACATGTTCCTTTTCTTTTTCCCGATTAATTGCCATATTTTCTTTAGCACAGAATTTTGCTATTGTGTCAGCGTATGAATTTCCTTTTGTTATGTAATCTTCACCTTTTTTATGTGCTGTGCACTTTAAAACTGCAATTTTCTCTGGCAATTGAATTCCATCGATTAGTCTCTTGATCAACTGTGCATTTCTGATTGGTGATCCCGCAGAAGTTAAATAACCTCTTCGAGACCAGAGCTGGCCATAATCATGGACTACACCATATCCATACTGACTATCAGTCACTATGGTAACTTTTAGCTCTTTTCCCAATTCACATGCACAAATCAAAGCAATCAATTTTGCTACTTGAGCTGAACGAATTCCTTTGAGACAAGATGCTTCAATTACATCTGCAACTGTGCACACTGAATATGTTGCATTTAGAACACCTTCATCTGTTCTCAAGCATGAACCATCAACAAATAAAACATAATCTGATTCAGCTAATGGAACATCTTTTATGTCCTGTCTGGGTTTAGTGCAATATTCTAATACATCCAGGCATTCATGATCAACAGCCTCATCTCTAATTTCTGTTTCAGAAGTGTCAGGTAATAATGTGGAAGGATTTAAATTCACACATTTCGCAATTGAAACATTGTCTGAGCCAAGAATCACCTTTTCATATTTTGTTAGCCTACTGTTTGTTAAATGTTGTGTTCTGCTTCTTGTGAGGAGAATATCAACTTAATGTGGTACATATACTTTTACAGGAAATCCCATTATTATTCCTTCACTTTGTTCCAAACTTACACTAGTTGCAGCTACTGCTTTTAAGCAACCTGGTAATGCTTTTGCAACAGGGTCAAGAACAGCTGAGAAATATGCTATTGGCTTTCTCAGTCTTCCATGTCTCTGAATCAGAACTAATAATGCACATCCTTCTCTTTCACTGCAATACAGCTCAAACTCTTTTTCGTAGTCAGGCATTCCCAATGCTGGAGCTTCACACAAACTTCTTTTAAACTGTTCAAAAGCTTGTAACTCAGTTTCTGTTAGACTAATCGGGTCTTTTATGTCTGCTTTCGTTAGTCTCTGCAGTGGCTTTGCAATTACTGAAAATCCACTAATCCATTGGCGACAATAACCAACCATTCCCAGAAACATTCTAACCTGTCTCTGTGTTTTAGGAGGTTGCATTGCTTGAATCATTTTTATTCTTTCTGTTGTCACTTGTCTGACTCCCTTTGCAATTCTGCGACCAAGATATTTTACTTCTTGTTATCAAAACTGTAATTTTGCAGGAGACACTTTATGTCCCTCATCTGCCAGATGATTTAAAAGAGTAATAGTATCTGTTACATATTTATCTCTTGTTTTTGCAGCCACAAGGAGATCATCAATATATTGCACTAACGTAGATTTTCCAGGTAAATCTAGATTCTCCAAGGATTTCTTTAGCAACTGATTAAAAATAGATGGACTTTCGGTGTACCCTTGAGGGATTCGACACCATGCTAAAATACGCTCTTTGAACCTGAACGCAAAAAATTGCTGGCTTTCTGGATGCAATGGAACAGTAAAGAATGCGTTACATAAATCAAACACCGTATACCATTCTGCATCATGCGGAATCTGATATAAAATTACCGCTGGGTTTGGTACAACAGGGCAACATGGAACAACAATTTTGTTAACCTTTCTCAGGTCTTGAACAATCCTGAAAGTACCGTTTGGCTTTTTAATTCCCATAATCGGTGAATTACATGGGCTGCTCTCAATATCTTTTAGAACACCTTGTTTTATGAATTTATCTATTACAGGAATAACTCCTTCAATCACTTCTGCTTTCATTTTATACTGAGGAATGTTTGGATAATCTGCTCCTTGTTTAACTGATATTTTTACTGGATCTACATTTTTCATCAGACCCATTTCATCTCCAGTGAAATCCCAAATTTTAACATTCACTGTAATAATACTTTTATTTGATTTGTAAAAAAACCATAAAAGGGTGGAACTTACCACCATGCGGTCAACATTTACATCTTTAAAACAATACAAAGTAAACAACAAGTCGGAATTAAAAATAGTAACGTAAAAGTACACAAACTTAGCAGAGTTGATCTATGAGAGAAAGTAAAACTTAAAAGAGTCGTGTAAGTTGGATCACATTACACTTTTTAACTCAAAAGAATACTTGTATTATACTAGTGAGTGGAGGGAAGAGTATCCATTGAGCAAAATGAAGGAGGGTCCGTGCCGGCTATTGCCAAGCCTGTTATCCTGAGTCCTCTTTGGTTGGTACCTTGTTTTCCAGCTCTTGGGCGGTGTACTCCAGAAATGTTATAGTATTACAGGATAATTGGATCCAAGACCCACTAAGGCATTTAATAACGGCCGCCCTGCAGGTTCTCACCTGAGAGTCGCTTAAAAGTGGTAGCAGGAGTGTTTTCCTTAGTTCCTGGAGTGCCGGACATATGCATATGAAGTGCAGTAGTGACTCCGCGCCATTTCCACCAAGGCGACAGTCGTGTGTTGGCCACGACCGTAGCCATTTGGGGGTGGGGTCTTTACTTGAAAAGCAACCCAGCCTTAACAGGCTTAATATCCTTTTGTAGTAGTCTCTGAAGCAGTCTTGCAGATATGGATGGGGTTTCAGATAGATGTATGATGGCAAGACGATCCAGGCATGGCTTTTACCAGTCACTGCAGTTTTGTCCATTAGTAGTGACGCTTGTTTAATTGCTTTGTTAGTTAACTGTTTGAAAGCGGTGTAAGTCATGGGTAAAAGCCAGGATTCTTCCAATGCTAATGCATGAAGCGCTTGCCTAAGGGACTTGTATATGGAATTGGGGAGCCCTGCCTGTTTGTCAACTTCTAGCCAGCTCAGATGAGCCAGGGAGTGATCTTCTGCGTCCCTCATTCGCCAGTAGTATTAGGCAAGGGCTCCTTGTCTTGCCGGAAACTGATTTGTGAGACCATATTCCAAACGTATTTGGGCTTGGGAAATGTGATGCGGAATTGAAAAAAGGTTTTTGAACAGGCTGGATTAGGCGAGATTTAGGACTATGGAGTCCTGGGTTGCCATCAACTCAGAGCCGTATGTGAGCGATGGCAAGAATTTGGCAGCTACAATCTTTAAAATGTGGCCAGTGGAATTTCCCCGTAGCTGTTTTTTGGACGGTTTTAAAGGCAAATTGGAGTTGTTTGACTTTTAATTTCCCTTGTTCCAAGTGCTGTTTATACTTTAACTTATAGTCCAATAAAATGCCCAAATATTTGTATTGGTCTACCTGAGTTAGTGTGGTGGAGTTTATCTTCCAGACAAATTTTTGTCTTTTCTTGCGAGAGCCGGAAAAGCATAGGATGTTTTTTTTTAAAGATTTATTGTTAATTGTGCATTCGAGAGATACGACGCAAGTTTGGAAATCATGCGTTGTAGGCCGAGAGGAGTTTGTGACAGGAGCACAATGTCATCTGCGTATTGGAGACTCATTATGGGTACATTACCCAGTTTGGTGGATCTCCCTGGATAGAACGTAAGTCACTTTCTAGGTCCGCGGTGTAGATGTTGAAGAGGCAGGGGGCCAATACGCAGCCTTGCTTTAAGCCGTTAAGCGTGCGAAATTTCTTTGTCAGGCATCGGCCATCTCCTTTTTTCACTTGGAGCCATGTGTGTGAATAAAGCTCTATAATTGCTCCCATTAGCTTTAGCGGCGCACCCCAGACTTTCATTTTAGCCCAAAGTTTGGATCTGGGGACTTTATCGAATGCCGCTTTTAGGTCCAGAAAACAAGTGTACAGCGAGTTAGAATTGTCGATTGCCTTTTTAGCTAGGAGGGTTATCGCGGATAAGTTAGTAAGAGTGCCCATCCCTGGGCGGAAGCCTGTTTGTGTTAGCGGGATTAGCCCTATGCTGCTAACCCAAGCTTCCAGTTCTACCAATAAATTTGACGCGTAGATCTTAGCCTCCACATCTATTAGAGCCATCAGCCTGTAGTTGTTAGGGTCTGAACGGGACCCGGATTTATGTATTGGGTGTAAGATGCTGCCCCTCCATGATTCAGGAATGTTCCCGGTCCTTAGACTGTGATAGAGTAGTTGACTGGCCCAGAACGTGGGGTCTTTCCTGAATAAGGCATTGGGAAGACCATTTGGTCCGGGTGCTCTGTCCGCTCTCATTGATTTTATGGTGTTAGAAACCTGCATAGGTGTGATCAAGTCAGTTTTTCATGTGTAGTTTGTTGTTAATGGTTCACTGGTAACTTTAGGATCAAAGGACTTTAAATCTGCTGTTGTTCTCAGGCTTGACGGGGGAGTCTCTGGGAGAGACTCGGCTTTGATATCTGTGAATGTATCGTGCGTAGAGTTATATAATAAGTCGATGTGACTGCACCATAGCTGATCTGTCATGTCTGAGTTAAACTGCCGATGTTTGCCGTTGAGCAAAAAGTTTATTTTTGACCAAAAGTCCTTTGAATTCTGCAACTTGCTTGCATGGAGTATAGTGCTCGCTAGTTTTTCCTTATATATTCGCTTGGCTCGGTTTGTCTCTCTTTTTAGCTCTTTTTTTAAGGCTTCAATGGTTTTCAGAGTTTGTTGTGAAAAATGAAGTTCCTTATTGCGTTCAGCATTCATTTGTCTTTTTAGTTGTCGCAGTTTTGGGGTGAAACATTTCCCTCCACTGTTTCTTATGGTTTTTTGTCCTCTGTGGTTAGATTGAAATTTCTTATTTATATCTACTACAAAGGACTCCCAGCTCTTTATTATGTTCTTTGATGTATCAGGTAGAGAAAGCAATATGTGGCACGATGCCATTAGGTTGGAGAGGTTTTCTTCATTCCAATTTAGCCGTTGTAGGTTAAAGATTTGGGTATTCAAAGATAGAGGTAGTGCTTCCTCAGACTTTTTTAGTAGGATGGACAAGGTAAAGGTCTGTGGGAAATGATCACTTTCTCCACGATCCTGAATGTGAAAGTCTCTGATATAAGGGAATAGATCGGGGTCAGCCAGGGTGTAATCTATGGTTGATCCTGAGTTCTTGGAGACCCTCGTTAGGGCTGCCGGTGTGTCTAGGTTGCCCCTTCCATTTAGGGTGTACAAGTGTAGCGCTTCTAATTCTGTAGCGCATATCCTTCCCGTTGCACTTTGTCTGCCTTGATTGCCCTGCCGTGGATCAATATGGGTAGGAAGGGTTCCCGCTTGGCGTTGAATTAGATTCATATTGAAATCTCCGGTTATGAGCATGTTTTCGCTTGGGTAGGTGGACTTTAACATGTTGATTACGGTTACTAGTTGTTTTATCCTTTTCCCTTTTTGTTTTCCGCCGGGATGCATATAAAGGTTCACGATCAGAAGGCCCATGTTGGGGGAAATTTCAATTTTGATGCATTGCATCCATGTAGAATCTAGGTCAATGCAGCTGTGTGAACACAGGAAGTCCGTCGATGTAAAAATGGATAGACCTCCTTTAGCCCTGCCGGAACATGCCTCCTTGTCTGCTGGTATGCAGAATTCTTTGTATCCCACAAGAGGCATGTTTTTGGTCTGCCATGTTTCCTGGAACAATAATATTTTAAATTGAGTAATAAACTCTATAAAGTCTTCTTCCTCCAGCTTTGCATTTAATCCGTTGACATTCCATGAGCAGAACGTACAGCACTGCTCTTTCCCAGCCGTTGGTCTGCTATTGATTCATTCTCTGTTCCCTTGGATCGATGCCAGGGGGGCATGTTGGTGCCTTTCGGGCATGTCTGCCTCCTGATGGGCAAACATGATTGTAATTTGCCTGACTTGATGACCTTTTTCTGTACTGCTTTTTAAATCTGGGCCTTTGGCGTTTTTTAGGAGACTTCGTTTTGGATTTTGTTTCCGCACCGGGCTGGGATATCGAGCGGGCTCCACTTTTTTCAGATCAATACCCCATAAAGCAAAGTCCTCCCGATAAGTCAGGATCAAATCTGTGATGGTGTAGTCAGTCCATGTTGTTATCGTGGAATCAGGGCCTTGTTGAAAAGGGTTTGGTCTGAACTCTACTAGTTCCAAGTCGCTTGATTTTAAATGTTGCAGGCCTGGTAGATCTTCTAAGAGTCTTAAGATGGCCCCTCTATTCAAGATGTCATGGGTCCCTCTTGAGCAGTATTGCGGAGTTAGCTCGATTTTGTTGCTAAAGGTATATCGCTTATGGATTTTTGGTCGTCTGCTCTCTTCGATAATTACAGGAGCCGTTCCTGCCCAGTCGACCTCTGGGTCAAGTGTATGCAGGTTGACTGTCTGTAGACTACTTGTAGTTGCTTGTCCGTTGAGGACTAGAACTGATGGTACCTTGGTTTCTCCACCCTGCGTGTCTCGTGAGGTTATTCCCTTGGTCTTTGCGGGTTTGTCTGTATCATCTTGTCTTTTATATTCTAGTGCTTGAGTGGATGAGATATTATCCTTTAAACTGTTTCTTTGCTGAGTGTTTATATTGGTGGCTTGCTCTTGGGTTGGTGTTTTGCAATTTGACTTTTCTCCGGGTGGATTAAAAATGCTGAACACTTTTTTTGCGTTCTGATTTGAATTTGTGGAAGCTGTGGCTCCTTTTAGGATGGTAGTTTCCTTGTCGGGGGATGAACTTTTGAGATAGGCCCTTGCTCTGGAGTTGTTTTAGTTTGAGGTGGAGCACCCTCTAGCTGCTCCTTTGCTTCGGTGTTGTTGATTTTATTGGGAAGCGTTGGTGGTGCACATCGGCTGTGTGATTTTGCCTTTCTAGCTTTCCTTAAATGTTTCCTTTCTCTCTTAGTGAGCGTGGGTGCCTGTATGGTGGGGTTAGAGTTGGGTGCAGCATTTAGTAATGACGCCTGAATTAGGTGTGTTTCTTCTCCATGATCTGCTGGATTGTGTTTGTCTGAACTTGCTGGCGTCATGGTGTTGTTAGAGGTAGGGGAGTCTACTTGATCTTGGGATTCCAAGCTTACTTCGCCACTACTGATCTCGGTCGGCCTACCTAAACCTTCTATAACGTGCTGTTGGCCATTTGCTTGGCTTATGGATGTAATAGTTTCCGAAGGTGAATCCATAGAGGATTCCGTGACAGCCCCCAATATCTGCGTCATCAGACTGGGTACTGTAGCCAGTTTGTCTATTATTTCAGAACAGTGGCAAGTATAAAAGGTGGAGTCCTTGTTAAGTTGCACCTTAATGATCATGTTATTTAAGTCTTGTAAATTTGATTCAATTCCTTGGACATGGAAGGCCAGGAGGTTGAGCAGGTCGACTTGCGTGTCCAGTTTGTCTGCGTGATAGGACATGGCAGCACCTATGGTTTCCATTGTCTTTAGTAGTTGCGGACAAATGGAGGCCGTATGGGTGCTCTCTGATGTTTCCCCCTGAGTATGACTAAGTGTGGGAGGGGTAACAGGATGCTCGCGGGGGACTGATTGGTTGCGATGCTGGCGCGGTTGCACACTCCTTGGTGATGGCCTTTTAACTGTGCTTTCCTCCTTTCCAGGGCTTTGATCATGTTAGACTGAGAACTGACGCATACTTCGTTCCAGTTGTACAGTATCGCTTGCTTTTGCGTTTTCTTCCTGTGGTTTCGATGGCTGAAGGGGGCATTCCTCGAGTGTTGTCTGGGTCATTTTCTGAGTGAATTGTGGGCTTTGCTCTAGAAAAATCGAGTCATTGCTTGTGTCCGGGGCCCAGTGGACTAAGGCGCGTGCCGGTGATATATGGGCTGTTTGTTGTGGCTTGCCAGATGGATTCCCCCTGAGTTGGTCCGAGCCTTTGACTAGTTTTCGGGTGTTTGGGTCCCCCGCTCCCAAGGTTCCTTCTTGTTCTTGTTTTTGTGTTAGAAGCGTTACAGGGTTCAGGGTGGAGAAGTGTGGCTCACTGGTTAGAGGAGGCAGACCTGGAAGCAGAGGTCAGCCCGGGACCAGGGTTCAATTCCCGGCTCGGCGGGGTCTTGAGTCCTAAAAAAAAAAATGTCCATGGACTCGACAATTCTCGCTCCGGTGCCTACTCGATTCACGGGTTCACACTCTGCGACTCTGGGCAATAGCTTGCTTAATCTCCACAACGGCCCCTCGTGGCGGGATGCCTGGCTTTCACCTTGCGGATACCCTGCCGGGGTTATCTCACAGGGGAATACCAGGACGGGTTCCCTAAGCAAGCGCTTAGAAACCGCTCGGTGATTTTGCGCTATATAAATTCCTGTACATTTACATTTACACTGTAGCACCTTAGGTAAGGCGGTGGTGATGATGGCAATGTGACACCTTTATTCGTGCCCCGCTTGGAGGCGCTAAATTGAGTACTTTCGGATTTTGAGCTAACGTCATGTGGTGGAGGTTCCGGTCCGCTCCCAGTGGAAAGTCTTTGACAAACTTTGAGAAAGTTAGTAATCAATGCCCGTTTGCTTGCTTTGTGGTGCGGGGCTTGAACTTTGTGGGTCGGCGATGGCGTTATGTTGTGCTCAGGTTGTGCCTTGTTCTTAGCTGCGGGGCTGCGAATTGTGCTGACCTTGTGGAGCTCCTTTGCTCCCTCGTCTGAGCTCTACTGGTTCAACATGATGATGTATCGAGCCCAAAGGGGTTTTTGCAAGATCTATTAAATCTGTTAAATTGGTGCCTTGCTCTTCCGAGGTTGGATTTTTGGGGCTTTTGCCCCGGCCTGTAGAGGGCCCTTCTTCTGCGCGGTTGGTCCCCCTTGACTTTTTTTGTCTTACCCTGCGATTTTCTGCTGGGATTTCCTCGCCTCGTAGCTTCCCTGATCTCATGATCGAGATACTTCAGGTTGGGCAATACAGTTTATCCTTTAGTTGGTGGAGTAACTTGAGCTGGGGGCTCCGTTGGTGAGCCGGAGCTAGCCTGCTTTTTAACTTTTATGATGAGTAGTTTTGCTAGTTGAATTTGCTGGTTAGGTTTTGCGACTTATGATGATATGGTGAAAATGGTGGGCGGGTAGCAGGCCACAGATTTGAAAGGCGCCTGCTATTCCCTCGCGGGGGGTGATTTACCGGCCCTTAGCGTTTTTTTTTTTTTTTGTTTGGGTTTTTGTTGTTGGGGCTTGAGGGCCAGAGCAGCTCTGGGCAGTTTTTATTGCGGGACAGGGGTGTGAGCGCCGTTAATCAGCTTAAACATTCACTGTATCTTTTAATTCTTCAGGTAAATTATTCTTATCAAACACAGGAAATAGTTTACTTTCTTCTGCCTCAACCATCGACATTGTTAATTTGTAAAGCCCATCTTCTTCTGGAGTTTGTAGCTCAATACCATCCTATTTTACAATTCATCTTACAAAGGATATCCCTACCTAAAAGATTTACAGGAATACTATCACAAACTATGAATCTTTGCATATCCTTAAATTTACCTATTTCAACTTCAACTGGTTCAGTTAAATCAGTTTTTATTTGCTGATTTGCTACACCCACTACTTGGATTTTGTCCCCAGAGAGAGGTAGGTTTTCTATTTCCACTGATCTAACAGTAGAACGGGTAGCACCTGTATCCACTAGGAAAGTAATTTCAACATCATTCACTTTACCATTTACAAATGGACCAGACTGATCTACCTCAAGAGTGGCTCCAAGTACACACTCTTCCTCCTCTCTCAGGCACCGTCAGAAGTAATCATCAGATTCACTCCCACCATCTTCTTTCAACCAATATTGTTGTGACACATTCGACACATTCACTCTTGGAGGTCTGTTTACCTGTTCACCTCCGCTGATTCCTGTTTCTGCACTGTATCTCTGCACATTTACACAGTTTGGAAGAGGCGGTTGTGGTATCTGACTTTGCTGATTCACTACCTGTCGCTGTAGCTGCTGATTTATCTCATTCTGCATCTGTGGATTTAATGATGCATTTTTTAAATAATTTCTGGGCGGATTCTTACACTCACGCTTCCAGTATCCAATTTCGCCACAATTAAAACATGGGAGTTTCTGTTTAAGCTCTTCTATATTTCCCATCAATTTTGGCTCATTATAATTACCTTTAAATTTTCCTTGATTCTGGTCAACATTTTTATTTCCTAGATTTGCCATTTGTTGTTCAGCCACTTTTACCTGTGCCCACATAGCTTTTTCTTTTAGCTTCTTTTGTTTAGCATCTATTTCATCACTGCAGTATTTTGCTTTTCTCAAAATCTCATCTACTGAGTTTGATTGCCAACCAACTATTCCAGTTCTTATCATTTCACCAATTTCAGGTCTTAAGCCATATACAAATCTGTATATAAAATGGCTCATATTCTTTTCACTTAAATTCTCATAACCACTGTATTGTTTGAATACCAGTAGTGGCCTTTCATAAAATGAATGTACTGATTCTTTTGGCTCTTGGGTTGTTCTATCTATTTTAACCCAATCTATTTCTTTTGGGGGAATCTTGTTTTTCAAGAACACAATTACTTGATCATACTTCCTGATTACCTCTGGTGAAGGAGCACCTGTTACCTTATGTCGAGGAAATTCTTCTGTAGGCCAATTTATAGAAATTTTACATTCTGCCCAAAGATCTGATGGGTCAACTATGTCAAAGAATCCATCAAGATCAATCCATAAAACTTTTGAAACTGTCACAAATCTGTCTACTTGTCGATACCATTCTACAGGTTTTTCTCTTAATCGAGGAAAATCATTTGTGAACATTAAAATGTCCTGTCTTGTCCATGGGACATGCACATACCCACCTCCCGGTATTTCTCTCATTGGTAATTCATTTACCACTTCCTCTTTCTTTTCTCTGACAGAAAAAGCTAAGCTTGTTTTGTCTTCATCTCTTTTCTTTGTCCATTTTACTCTCCATTTAGCTAAATCACCCCATTTTCTCAAAATCACAATTAAGTCTTTTATATGAATGATTCTTCCTGTGGTATTCATATTCTCAATGTCTTTTTCAGAGAAATCCACCCTGTAATGTTTCTGCAAAACATTTTGCTTGCTCAAATCTGCTTCTAATTCAGCAGCCATTTCCTCTAATTGATCATATTTTTTTTTAATTTTCCATGTTATGCTTTTTCAAATAAACAATAATTAATCATCCTGATATAGCTTCAAACTGTCAGTTCCAATTGTTCCAATTATTAATTCCTCCAAATCTGCTTTCAATTTTGCAACATCAAGTAATTTACATTCAGGGGTTTGTGTTAAATCTATCTTATTCGGACTCTTTTCCGGAGTTCCAGAGTCAGATTCTGCACCAGATGGAGTTTTACTTATCAAACTCTGATTAAAAGTTAAGTCAGGCATCATCATTTTCTCTCGATGTATTTCAGATAAATCTGAATAAAATGTTTCAGTCACTTTCTGTATTTCTGAATTTAGTGGAACAGTTAAAGCTGAATGTCTAATTTCTTTTTGATCAAATACTGGACGAACAGGTCCAATTGTTACAGGTACTGTTACTGCTTCCATGCTTTTAGTTAATTGCTGTATTAATTCATTCGTAGAACGAATATTTTCTGAGGTACTCGGTAATTCCTCATACCTTTCTGTTCTTTTTCCATTTGGTGCTATATTTCTCTGGACCGGGGTTTCATTTCTATAGACTGGGGTTTCTGCGTAATTTCTATTTTCTCCTGATATATTTGAACTACATCTTGTTTCTACTCTTTCAGGTGTTTTTCCATTATTCGAATTTGTTTTAGGAGACGACTCATCAATAATTTCTCTTGGAGGGGCACTAGGAGAAGTCCATGAACAAACTGGTTGATAAGGCAGCGGTTTTCTGGTATAAATTTCTTCTAATACTGCATCTTCTGTCTCATTTTCTTCAATAATATTCTTTTTCTTTTGAGTACACTTCCTTGTTATTCCGCAACACCAACCAATCCGTGCGTGAAACTCACTAACAAACCAATCAGGTTAAGCTACGTCACTATTTTGCTCAACCAATAGAATTACTGTTTTTCAGGATAAGCCAATCAGCTGTAAGCTTGCCTTAGTCACGTGAACCAATCTGTGCGCAAACACTGTGGCTTATGTTAGCCAATCACAGCGCGACTCGTGTGACGTATGCTGCCGCTGCAGCTTCTCCGTCTCTCGCTCCGCTCCTTAAACTGACACCTCCTTTACAATATTGAGCCATATTTACAAATCCTTCGATTGAATTCTGTTAATAACTCCACAAATAAACAAACCATTTGTCTGTTTCGCTAAAAATAAAGTGATAGCTTTCCCAGTCATTTAAGTATTCTTTTGCGTGAAATAGACGACGCTATTTTCACTGAATATTTAAATTCGTCGATAAAGTAAGGCTACTCCACCCTTCTAACAGGTAATAACAAACTTGTTACTCTCTAAATGCACATACAGAGTTATTTTACACCTCCTTAGAGACAATTCAGAGTTTAACTCGATCATATATTACAAATTCATTTACGCACATCTATACGGAAAATCCCTAACCATGCATACATAAAATCTTTAGTAGGACTCTAACCCACCAAAAGAAATCCTCACTTGCCAGTAAGATAGACAACGCTTCCTTACCCTTCACTCAAGCTTAGATAAATTCTTCTACTCTTTTCACAGTGAGTTTTAAAACAGGCTCCAAGTCCCTATACTTGAAAGCTACGATTTCATAGACAATCCTCACTATGCATTTTACCTTACACACCTAAAATCCCTAAACTTGTGTTGTACGTCCACAACACTAGTGATATATGACGATACCACTATTTTGAAATAAACCAAATGCACTGTGTAACTTCACCTGTCACACTTCTCTTGCGGGCACAACTAGGAATTTTCACACTGCTGGAAAAAACCTTTCGACTACATATAACAACTGAACAAACTTAACATACCTAACATTCTAACATATGTTAGACATTGATCCTATGTATTTACCATGTAACATGTCAGTTACCATAGTAACCGAACTCTGCTACCAAGGAATTGATCCAGCGCTCCTATTGAAAAACTGTCTCAATAACACTAACTATCATCTCAATACTCACCATTAATCATGAAACACTTATAAAGGCCCATAACACCAATGAGACAATTTCTGAGCGACTGAATCATGTGGTCTGATTAATAAACACTACTTACATTTGATTTACACTATTATATACAACTGCAGTTTATCTGTATTCACCATGGTTTTTAAAACATTTATGAATCATTAATCAGGCCACTAAGGCGATTGAATCAACTAATGGTAACTAGATCATGAATAAACAAGACCAGCCTGTCATTTCAAATCTAATTTTTATTATCTTTATTTTCATAAGGAAAAAGCATTTACGTTTCAAAAATCTTTATTTATTAAGTAATCAAGAAAGCAGCATTTTAGTGAGGAAGAGAATTAATAAACTGACATTTTCAAAGCAAGCTCAGAAACATGAATTATTAGTGAAATAACAGTTTCCATTCCCTAAATCTATTTCCCTGTCTGATTCTCACTTCACCTAGAAAGGAAAAATCATTTAAAGTCTGCTGTCCTTACGTGCGCCAAAAGTCCGACAGCATCTCACGTCAATCAAGAATCAGAAAGAAGAGAGTTTTTTCTATGCTCCAAGTGTCAGGTTTTATACCTTTCTTTCTAGCTAAACTTACTACATTTTACATAATTTAGAGCGATTCCGAGCTCTCCATTGGCTGTCCTGTGTCAGTCCACGATAAAATGTTAGATCACGTCCGTTACTTGACCAGGCCCAGGCTTTTACATAAGCCCTATTGTCTCTCATTACCACGTCTTCCAGCTTCCTCAGAAAAGATACTTTTCTCCACAATTTTTAAACATTTGCTTCCTAGCCTTGGCAGACACAACAAGTTCCTGTCCTTGAGCCTTTCTCCAAGTGCACGTTCAACTCAGCTAAAGAACTGCTTCTCCAAATTATATGATGATAGTGCAGTAAAAGTCTTCACAGCTGCGCATGTGCAAGGCATTACTCTGGACAAGTTTTCATCTGCAACTCTGTCAGCCATACTTTTGAATCACTTCTAGGCCTCACTTCGGAAACTATTATTAAACAAACACAAGACATCAGTTAATTAAAGTATTGAAACCCATTCTGTTACACACCCCCTTTGCTAATTAACCCTGTTAATTATATCACCTAGCTGAAGCACGAATAAGCAGCATTATATTTACCTTTCCTTTAGGAACTGCAGGAACTCTTTTATGCATTTTGTCACAGAAAAAACATAACATAAGCACACGAATAAGCACATGCCATAAGTTAGACAGGCCCATTTAATACTGACAAAGACAATAGACAAGGTTAGTTTATTATTTCTTCTTTTGCGTTTGCAACATAAAAGCACATTAGTTATCCCGCGTGTACTGATGCAAGAACTCTTATACTATGTTGATTAGTATTTTCACCACAAGCATATTAATTCGATTATAATTATGGGAGATTAACTTCGCAAGTTTGAACAAAATATTGTTCTGTACCTTGCTTCATCAAGGTCGACGCACGGCATACCACACTGCGGATTCTTCTTGACCTCACCGCAGCCTTTGATACCCTGTCTCCATTGAGGTTGGTGGAGCAGCTCAAGGAGATAGGGATCGGGGGCACGGCCCTTAAGCTACTTACCTCTTTTCTTAGTGATCGGGTACAGGTAGTGAAAATGAGCCAATTCCACTCGGCTTCTAGCCCTCTGTTATGTGGAGTCCCGCAGGGCTCCTCGTTGAGCCCGACCCTTTTTAATATTAATGTTGCCCCGCTGGCTAAGGATGTAAGGTCCTTTGGATTTGAGGTGTTGTCGTATGCTGACGACACACAAATTATGGTGTCCATCACACATAGTATCAGGGAATCTGCTGCAAAATGTAAAAGTTGTATCCAGGCAGTCTCCTCCTGGATGGTCAAAAACGAACTTATACTCAATGGGGAAAAGACAGAGGTCCTGATCTTCGGAAATCAACAGAACATCTGGTCCAACGACTAGTAGCCAGACACGCTTGGCTGCTGTCCCTGCTCTGTAGCCGATGGCAAAAATGTAGGTGTCATAGTGGACAATTCTCTTTCTTTAAATCTGCATATTAGCAGAACAGTGTCCACCTGTTTTGGGATTATGAGGAAATGTTTCCAGTTTCTTTCCTTTGCCGCACGAAAGCAGGCAGTTATCGCCTTAGTGATGCCCATACGGCACTATCATAATGCCCTCTATTTGGGCATTAACAAGAGCATGGTGCACACTTGCAGATGGTGCAGAATGCCACTGTCAGGTTGGTGATGGACCTTCCAAAATATCACTGTCTCGGCCTCTCTCATTACCTTGCATTGGCTTCCTTTGGATCGAAGAATTTTGTTTAAGACCCTATGCGGACCCATAATGCCTTCTATGGTCTAGGCCCTAACTCTATCAAAGGGTTGTTCCAGTGCTATCTTCCCACCAAGCCGCTTAGATCGGCGAGTAAAAATCTGCTGATAGGCTCAATAATGCTAGATGGGGAGGCAAGGCCTTTTCCATTGCAGCTGCTAGGCTGTGGAATTCCCTCCCAAATGATCTGTTGGGACAAGCGTCCCATTCGCATTTTTCGCAGAGCTCCGAATACCTGGCTATTTACACAGATATCAGTTTGAGCATATTTTCTTTACTCTGTAACAGTGTCTCTCTTGCAGCGACTTGACGCCCTGGGGCTAAGCTTGCGCTCTATAAATCCAATATTCATTCATTCTGCACTGCATGAAAGAGGAAAGGCATGTATACGCTATAATTTAAATTGCTGAGGGGGATCCTGTAGTTTCCCAGCACACCCAGTCATTTCCAGACTCCAGATTCCACAACAGTAAAAACTGAGACCATCTCTGAAGTGAATAGCCACCGTCTCACTGGGAAGTATGCAACAGCTCATCAAGGAGCTCATCTGCAGAATCCCGCAAATCTCTTCACTCAGCCCGAATCTCTTCAACTTGTACGAGACTCCTGTGGCAATCATCATTCAGACCTAGGAACTCTACATCATCTCTTATGCTGATGACACCCAAATCATACATTAACTCTCGAGGATGTTACATTATGCAACTGACCAACATGGCTAACTCTATGTGTGATGATTTGCTCATACTCAACGTGAAAATATAGAAGTGATGATATTCTGCACCATGAACTCACCCTGGTTGCCCACATGATTTGGACAAAAACCCTTACTCTTCAACCATCCCAGAAACGTGTCCTTCATCCTAGACACCTACCTTACCACGAGTCTTGAAATTGCCACTATCACCGCCACCTCCTTTCACATAAATTGCATGGTCAGACAGTTCTTCATATGGCTCCCTCCTGACAACTGTAAGACCATCAGCCAGGCCCTCATCACATGTAGACTGTACTACATCAATGCCCTCTACTTCAGCATCGTTGCACAACTGCCCCACAAGAGGCAAACTATCCAACATACCACTGCCAGACTATTACTCAGCCTACCCTCTGACACACACATCACACCTCAGTAAAATGTCTCCCCATTCAGACACACTGGCAGTTCAAGATGCGCAGCCACATCTACAAGGCACTACACTACCAGGGGCCCACGTAGCTCACACACCATCTACGCTTACACCAAACAATTATGGGCCTCTACTCTGCATCACATGCACTCACCCCTACCCCCAATATTCAACTCACCCCTACCCCCAATATCCAACTCACCCCTGCCCCCAATATCCAACTCACTCCACCCTCAATATCCATATAAGCAAAACAGGAGGTAAGGTAGTCTCCTACATGACAGGCTACACCTGTAAAAAATTCACCCAGCAAATCAGAACAGCTGAGTCAAATTTAGATATTTGTTGTAACAGTACACCTGGCTCTTCAAGGGATCTTACTTTCAGCGCATGCACATACTCAGCACCTGGATAACCTCTCAGGTGACAAGTTGACCCTCTACAAATCCACATTACATTACATGCCACTTTTGGCTGCCTAACGCTAACACAGGCATACTTCAATCATGGCGCAAGGGGAGCCGTGTGGTGCGCCACTGGGGTGCACTGGCGGTCTCGACTGTGGTAAGAGTGGAAATCAGGGATAGCCTCTACATGGCGGTGGTGAAGGTCACATATAAAAGTAGGGGTTGGCCGCTCAAGTTTTTCAAAGTTTGGGAGGTTGGTTGAAATATTATTGAATACAATTACCTGCCACAGTTACCATGGCTGTTACCTGAGCGCTTACACATACGTGCAGTCCTGTTGTGATTCACATTGGCTTTTCTACTGTATCACATTGTTGTGGTTTCGTACCAGCCCCATGCGGGGGCAGCCTGTGTGTACCCACCTCTTTTGTTGTAGGGTGTACATTTACGCCCTTTTTGCTGTTTGTTTTATGTGACTCAAAAGAAAAAAAATATATATATATTCATTTTTTTAAGTTAAAAAAAAATGATGCTCTGAAGTCAAACTGTGCTCCAATGGTGACTCAGGCCGTGAAAGCAAGCAAGTTGCCACCATACCTGTCCTTTACTGCAAAAAGATTTGAGTTTAATTTTGGAATCGCTCTCTGTTAATGACCTGAGAGATACCTGCCACAGCAGAGGAATAGCGAACCCCGTCTTTTTCCTCTCTTGACTTTTCCTAGGCTCTTTCCAAATATCTTCTTTCTTGATGACCACACACCTGAATTGTTTCTCTGTTCTTTAAGGTCCACCTGGAAAAGATCAGATAGGGCCTCAACTTAGCAGGATAATGCAAATCTAGTAGGCTCACAATGCAGAGGTTGCGTAGGTAAGTAGAAGTCTTTATGCCACAGGAAGAGCACTTCACTAAAAGTAAAGAAATTTTTGAGGCAAATGAAAAATGTCGTCACAAAATATGTTAACCAGTTTAGTGCTAAGTATGTGCAGGACATATCCTTAGCACTGCTTCTGCAAGTGGTAAGGATGCATCAAGTACATCCTAGCTGAAGAGCCAGGAAATATGGATTCACTTTTGAGATTTTCAGTTCTAGATGCTGGGGAAGAGGTTGCTCTAACGTCAATAGATTGAAAGTGAAAACTCTGCTCATTTCACTTACATCAGTGATCAGGGTGCATATTTCTGCCTGACCATTGTTGGAAATGGGAAATCTCTCCTTTCTACTGGTAGCTCTGCTTAGTGGATCTTTGCTTGGGGATTGCCACAGAGGGATGATCCCTGAGCTGGGATACACCAACTAGACACCAGGGAATACTTTGCGGGGCAGTAGGGGGCGGCCACCCTGGCAATGGGCTAGTGCTACCCCCCCATGGCCACAAAATTCCTTCTGCCCACCTTCCCCGGACGCAGGTAGGGGGTCTTTACCTCCAATCGCCACTCTGCGGAGGGGTCAGAAAGACTACTAGAAGAGAGGGAGATTTGATAAAAACCAGTAAAAAGTGGTGTGGCTATTCCACTCCGGCATCGGGCTGAGCTCTCAGCCTACCAAATGACTACAACAGTCACCCCAAGCGCAGATAGGCATTTACATCCAATCTACTTCCATGGGGGTAGAAAGTCCACTAGACCCCAGGGAGATTTTTTTTGCCAGCAAAGAAAGGTTGCTGGGGCCTGCACAGACATGAGACCAAGACCTCACCCCAGCAATTAACCAAACAGTATCCCCCCTGGGGGGCGGGAACAAAAAGCCCAATCATCAGGCCAAGCACCCCCACAGAATATTGAAAAAACAGTCTTTCTGCTCGCAGGAAGTGAATAGTGGGGATTTACTTCTAATCTCCCACCTGGGGGTTGGCGACAGAAAGGTCAGTAAATACCATAGCAAATGTTTATGTGCCACATAAATAAATGGGTGGGTGGCGGCCCACTCAGGCATTGGGCCCAAAAAAGCTGAAACGTCTTTCTACGGCCCCTGGAGCCAATTGGACGATTTTCCCTCAATCTGCCCCAGGGTGCAGAAAGCCCTCTAGACACTAGGGGAAACATACACCACTACCCCACAAAAAGGTGGGAGGAGGCTTGCCCATGCATCTCGTGTTCCTACCTCAGCGAACAGTCCAGCCCGAACTGTCAAGCCGGGTTCTCCCTGGAGCAGAAACTAGAAAGCTGGGACTGGTTTCGGAGTAACACCTCTTATCAGCCAGGCTAGCTTGAATACAGTGGCACAGTAAGCCCTGGACCCACACCTGGGCATACCATGTGCACTTTGAGCGAGATAAAAGACACACATAGGATGGAATGCAGAACAAATCAAAACTTCACCCCCAGTCAAGAGATCTGGGTTAAATCCATTGTTCACTATCACACCCCAGATTAGCTGAACTAGGGCCCAAAATCCACAACTACCTGAATTGCAAACAAAAGAGTTGGTTTTTAGTGGAAAAATCTGATCTATGTTGCGTTTTGCCAGCCTTCCTTTGACCCACCTACTCAAGTGAGGTACCATTTTTCTTGGGAGACATGGGGTAATTCTGGCTGAAGAGAAATTTGTCGCTCCCTGCAAATTCCGGAACCTTCTCTCAGGAATGAGGAAAAGGTGTGTTTTAGCCTAAGTTTGAGGTTTGCATGGGCTGGACTGTTCCCATGAGGCGCAGCGTCAACACTGATTTGAATATGGCTGGGTCCAAACTGGAATGGTGTAGCGAGCAACAAAAAAAAACATGGATTTAATCCAGATCTGTGGCTGGGGTGAATGTTTGATTTGTGCAGCATTCCGTCAATCATATGTTGTTTTTGCATTTTTTTTTTCTGAGTGGAAAGGGTATGCCCAGTCATGACTCAAGTGCTTGCTATGCCACCGAATTCAGGCTAGCCAGGCTGATGAGGGGTGATACCCCAAACCTGGTCCGAGGATGCTTGTTTCAGCTCCGGGGAGGGCCTGGCCTGAGAGTTTGGGCTGGACTGTTTCTATGGGGAGCAGGGTCAAGACTGATTTGCATATGGCTGGGTCCAAACTGAAATGGCGTGGCAAGGAAAAGAAACCTGGATTTAACCCAGATCTGTGACTGGGGTTGAAAGTTTGAATCGTTCAGCATTCTGTCCATCATATGTTTTTTTTTGTAATAGAAATACAGCCATGGAGGAATGTTGAATCCTGCCACACATTGGAAAGCCATGAGCCACTGAAGACAAACTAATGCAGTCTGGTAGCTGTTTAAGCAGGTAGAGAGAAATTAGAAAGCAGTTCACCCTGCTGTCCCATGTGGTGTGTCAGTGCCACACCCACGACTCCGAAAGGAGTAGACAGTCTGCTATAACACAGGTTGAGAAAGCTGACATTGCCAAAAGGCTAGCCGCCTGGAATAAACTCTGAATTCCCTTAATTGATGGGGAAACTGTTTCAGTGGCATCGGTACCTTCAAAGAATGTGCGGTAGCTCAGCTGTTCTAAACTCTCTTTAGCACAGTCTGTGTTTTTCCCCTAAAAAACCTGGACCCATCGAATGACATACCCATTAGGGATGCCAGCACATCACCCGAAAATCCAGTCGACATCATCCATGCATGTCTTTGAAGAACGGCAATGGTGTTAACAGTCCTGTCGAATCAATTAGTGGTATATCAAAGCTTGTACAGATGACTTACTTCACTGCATCCTGTCCTTCATGTAGTGTCTGCGCCTGAGATGCTCAAAGGTCCCCTGGGACTACAGGCAATATCTCGCTGACATTGTCCCAAACATCATGTGAATACTTGCCCAGAACAAATATATATATATATTTATTGATCTAAGAACCATGCTAGCGAATGAGAACATTCTCCTGAAAAAGAGTCAATCCCTAGCTGGAGTAGTTGCTGGAATGCAACTGGGATTGACCTTACTATTAGAGGCCTGGATCACCAAATACAAGGGCTATGTCACCAAGCCACTGGCCGACTGACAAGCAGGCAAAAACAAGGCTTGGTCATTGTAGACACCTGGGCATCATTAAACGGCAGCAAGAGCTCCTACAACGTAGGCCCTGGTTGAAAAAACATTTGATTTTGATTAAATGATGGACAACTGCAGATCTGGCACCTCAGCTGCCCTCTGGACCACTGCCACAAATGAAGCACTTTCTTCCATTGGTGGCCCATGAGTGGAGTCACCTAAGCAAAGGTATCTAGCTGATTGGCATTTTTTTAAATCCATATAGTGCATCATTAATGTATCAAGGAAGGGAGTAATCGGTCATCCCCTCCTCATCACCATCAGTCACCAGGGAGACACTGTTTCTTGTACAGGGTCACAGTCAGAGCCAAAGAGAGTGGAGTCATTCATGATAGTTTCATTGTGGCAGAGCACCAGGTTAAAGTCAGGATGCATAATCAACAGTTGCGCTTTCGTGATCTCATCAGTGCGACATTGGTCAAGTGGGACCAACGCTGACTTGGGGTCCAACATTGGCACTGGTACCAGTTCTTTCATTGGCGCCAGTAGAGTCTGCATCTGGCAGGACTGCATCCGTTGTGGATATGGGGGTTGTTATGAAAGGTGGTACAGGTCCGGTAACAGCTCTCAAAGGGACCTCGAACAAAAAAATCTTGCAGGGCTGAGAAGGCAAAACGTCCTTTCCACCGGATCTGGCTGTCAAGACAGTAGGCACTTCCAGAAATTGTGCACCATGTTGCAGCCTGGCACATGTCCAAGACAGGTAACTTCAGATGCCAACGCAGTGGTAGGAGCCTTAACTCTAGTGGATGGGCCCTCAGACCTTCCGGAGGCTGTCATTTGGCAAAAGCATGGCAGATCTTAATGTAGAGGACTATCCACTTCAGCAGTCTTTTTTAGTCTAGCCCTTCCTTTCTTTGCCCGAGAATCTCACAAAAACTGATCATCCACCCGATGGTCCTTAGCTGATAAGATTGTATTATATTGTATTGTAGTTAAACTTGTAAGGCGCTCATCTACCCACATGGGGTCACCCTCCTCCTCCTTCAAGGGATCAGGAGGGGCATAAAACAGGAGGAGATTGATGAACTGCCCAACTCGGAAAGGATTCATGACTTTCAGCAAGGCCATCAGAGTCCTAGCACCAGTTTGTCCGGTAAAAAGATGGTGTTGGGCCAATGTACCTATAGGGCCTGGAGGTGATGAGTTAAATTAATTGCAATGAGAAAAACAACCTTTAAGGTCAGAAGAAACACAAAAAGCAGCTTTGCATTAGCTCAAACTGAGTACACATGAGAAACATCAGTACCAATTTAAGGACCCACAGTGCCATCACACACTGTTTGAGAGAGCAGATTTGTGTTAAACCTTTAAGAAACAGCACCATAGCAGCTGACTTAAAATGATGCATGGTTTGACAAACGCAAAAAGGCTTAAGGGGCCAACAAATAAGCTTTCATAGTGCATAATGCAAGGCCTTGCTGGGCCAAAGACAAAACAAACAATAAAACATTCAACAATTTGGCTTGCAAAGGGTCTGTTTTGCCGATGTCACATCAGGCCACAAACCTGTCCCCAAGCATGGCATTAACAGACTTGGTAGACAGATGCCTGCCATCAAGAATGACATCCATAACCTCTGATAGATCTAGCTCAGTCAACTGCTGCCGCTCAATCTCTATGCATGGAGTGGTAGATTGTGCACGTTTGGGTGCAGAAACCTGCCCTGTTGCAGCAACAAAAGATCCGCCTGGAGTGGCAAACTGATTAGAGGACAGACGCTGATACCAAAAAGCTTAGAGTACCACACTCTCCTAGCCCAATCCAGAACCACTAGGACGACTTTGAAGCAGTCGCGCCTGACTTCTTCGGAACTCTGGCAGGAGAAGCAACAGTGGGAAGGTGTACAGGAGTCCAGTGTTCCACTCCAGCTGGAACACACCCCCTAGCAAGAGTTTTTGAAGGAACTCCAATGCACATAAGTTTGGACACTGCACGTTCTTGATGGTGGCAATAAGGGCTAGCCAAAGTTCCCTCTACCGTCGGATGATGCCTTGCACCTCTTTGGGATACAGACACCATTTTTGATCTGCCAGGCACCGCTGGCTAAGCTCTTTTACTCTGGATTTCAAGAATTCCACCAGGTGGTTCACCCTCAAAGATCTGCCCTAACGCTCCATCAATTCCCCGAGGTGCAGATCCTCTTAGGATAGGACCCAGGATCGCACTCTGCCTTACTTATTGCAGTACATGGCCGTGGTGTTGTCTGGGAGAACCTGTACCAGATCCCCCTTCATGGACACCAAGAAGGTCTGCCACTGATCTAACTGCAATCAAACAGCCACTACTGCAGATTGTATTGTCACGTCCAGAACCTGGATTTTATCTTGATAATTTGGCCTTGTGCTAGTCCCTCAGGGACTTCACAGTCCACTGCGGAGCTAGCATATACCACCTGGAGTAGCCGACATGCAGGAGGCTAACAGGCCTAGAATCTTACATTTGCTCTCACTGAGAGAACCAAGGATGAAACATTAGGATCATAGCCCAAATGTCCTGAATTAATTACAACAGAAAGTCTTAAAATGCACTGTGTCCAGGACAACGCCTATAAAAAGGCTCTCCCAAAAAGTCAGATACTACTTCAACTCGTGGATCGTGAACCCCAACAATGTCAGGTGAATTACCTTCATCTTACCGTGGTCAGCTCAAGCCAGCCTTCAAAGTAAGGGAAAACCAGTATCCCTGACCTCCGAAGAGGAGTGCCAAACACTGCCATCATTTTTGTGAAAACCCAAGGAGCACTGGTGAGGCAGAAGGGGAGCACAGCAAACTAAAAATGCCCCTAACGTACCTGGAACAGCAGGTAACATCTTCGAAGCTGCAGGATGGGTTATTAAAATACACATCCTGTAGGTCTGAGGTCCCCACCCAGTTGTCCAGACCCAGAGCAGTCAGAACCTGGGTCACAGTAAACATTGTGAATTTGTTTTTCCAGAAGAAAGCTTTCAGAGGGAGAAGATCTAAGATGGTCCGAAGTTCCGCCACAAGGAAATAGCATGATTAACAACTTATCCCTGTTTCTGCGTCTAGAACCCTCTTGATGGCTTCTTTGGAAAATAAAGCTTATACTTGTGCATTAGAATGGAAACGTGCTCCTCCGAAAGCCAGTCTGGTGTGGGAGGGACATGTGGTGAGGCAGAAAGAAACAGTAGGGCTTAACCATGCTGAACAATCCGGAGGACCCATCTTTTGGATGTGATGGATCGCCACCCTGGGAGAAAGTACTGGATTCTGCCTCCAACGAGGTGGCTGTGCAGTGCTAAAGGCAAATTAAAGCAGCTTGGAGGCTGCTGCTGCAAGGGAAAGGGGATTGGAAGGACTTATGCCCTGGATGACCTGTGCACTGCTTGCCAGATCCATGTCCCCATTCCTGATAGGAGTTGGGTGAATACAGATGGGGCGGGGGAGTCTAGAGTTGCCTATACAACCACCTAGAGTGGCCTCGCAATTTCCTGAACTGGTGAGGAATATCTCTGTCAGGGACTGAAAGAGTCAGAGATTGTGCTGTAGCCTTATTCTCCTTAAAACTCCTTAAATCTAAGCTGCTTTTGTCTCCAAATCGACATGAGCAATTTAAGGGCACATCCATAAAGGAGGACCGTACAATTCCTTAAAACCCTGTGGACTGCATCCACGCATGGTGACGGAGCATCTCACTAGTGCTAACCGCCCGTGCCCGACAATCAGTAGTATCACGAAAAGTGCAAATCACATAATCTGCCACATTTGAGGCCCCAATTTCTTTCGGAAACCACCAGCAAGATCTTCCTGACAATGTCCCAGAGGGCATGCTTTTTTAAGCCCAATAAATAAATAGTACTTTGCGGGGTTTGTAGGGAATTAATTCGAGTTCACCTTACTGGTGGAAGCCACCACCACCAGACTCTCTGGAGTAGGATGCTGTGTAAGAAGTCATGGTTGCCAGGAGCCAGCCTATGGCATCTGGTCACCTGCCAATCCACTGGCAGGCACATAGTTTGGAGAAGGTGCCTATAAAGGGATCAATAAAGGATTCATTCAATGGAAGCAAGGGTTCAGATGAGGCTGCACAGGCTGAAAAACCTCAGTAAGGACTTTTGTCTCGACTTCAACTGAAGGCAGTTACCACAGGTAAGGAAGCACTCTCTTCTGTTGGGGGGCCCAAAAGGCGAGTTCAACCCTGTACTGGGGAAAGTATCACACCCACTGGCATTGTGTAAGTCTATGTAAAGGCTGTCATCATTATAATGAGTGGGAAAATCATTCCCTTCCCCGCCGTTATCATCTCTTGAGTGGAGGCAAGGTCTGGTCAGATTCACCTCTGCTGTAATGGTAGCATAGTATCAGACTTGTTCTGTATGGAGACCTGGTGCACTATAGTGGATTCAGAGGGCGACCTTGGTCAGTGTTGGTTATAGGAGTCAGTACTGGATTCTTCGCCAACGTCAATGAAGCAGGGACTGACGTGAGTCTTGAAGCCAAGGTGGAACTCTGCACCAGTGTCAGTGCTGAACCTGTGACTAGTCCAAGGTGTTCAGATGGAACAGAGGATGGAGTTACCGGTGGTAATCCGACTAGAATCCCTCTGAATTCTTGGGGAGCTGGAAGAGTGCCAAAGATACGCAGCATGGCTTCCTTGAAGGCCTCAACCTTCTCAACTGGCACTGCTCAACTGTGGAATTGGCTTCTCAATCTGAGATCGGGAACAAGATCAATTACCATCTTTATGCCCTCGAAACTTCTCTTTTAATAAAAGTAGAAGCAGGGGGTCAAGTCTTGCTTCGTCTTCTTACCCTTCCACTTGGATTTTGAATTACCAGAATGCTTCTACTGCAAAGACTATTTCTCACAGAAGCAATCTCAGGAGTGGGTTCATGAACTCAACCACGAGCGGGAGGCTCCGGACTTCATCCTGTGTTCAGCGATGTAGAGCTTTGCAATCCCAGATCACATCTGGGTGCATGAATCCGCACTCATCGCACGACCTGTCATCATACCCCGGACCAAAGCAGCAAAGAGACAACTCCAGTGGGCCTATGAAAAATATGTGTTCAGTCTTGTCATGGCTTGAAGCCTGTATTTGTGAGAGGGGACATCATTTATTTGCACACTATTTTTCATTTAGGAATTGACGATACTAGCTAAACTGTGAGTGGAGGTCTAGATCAGTGATTAAATGCATAGAAAGAAAGGAACTGACGTCATTGCCTAGGGGTGGCGCACATATTTGACTCCACTCCATCACTTCTGGGGTGGAATGAAGCTGGAGTGAAGCCGCACAGCGTCACGTAGCGGCACAAAGGCGCACAGCTATGAAAGGTTCCCTGATCCAGTCTGGCGCCTGGGGAATATTTGAACTGAGAGGAATTTCCAGTAAGAAGTATCCATGAGAAATAATGGTATACAAGGAACTAATACGCATAACGTGTTCCCCCAGACAACAACTTCTATTCAGGCACAAATGGGTCCAAAACTGCGTAGGTGGAAATGCAAACTTTCGCCCGTCCCAAATGCAGATAGTAACAAACTGGTTTGATACATATGAAAGAGAGCACCAAGTGGGGAACTCCACTGAGATCCAACAGGTACTCTACATGCCAATAAGATGAAGGAAAATATTCCAATACCTGCTGTCACAACAGGTCAAAATTAACCACTCTCAAACTGTAGCAGCAGCTGAGGACCATAAACGAATACTTGTGGCTGAAATAAAATGCCTCCATAAGGCAGCTATTGAAGAACTACCCACTCCCTCAAAACAAGGCTACAAACTTGAAATGAGAAATTGGGTTACTCCCTTCCAACACAAGAGCATAGCACTTGCACCAAGGAGGGTCAATCTGTCAGTTCAATTAAATGTCTGAGATGAGCAACCTGGTCCCGCTGACAAATCATCAAGAGCCAAGCAACTGCCAAAGGCATTCAACAACTAATAACATTCATAAGCAGATGCAGAGGAGTGCCACCATACTCTGAAGGGTGGAAGATCTGCAAGACAAACAAGTAACCAATGTGTAACTCAAACACCATGCACTAGCAATAAATGAATATAAATAAGCCACTGCAGGACCAAACACATCCAAATGCAGGGTACATCCCCAATTCGGCACAACTGGAGACCCGAAGACAAAGACCGGCATCCTTGAAGATGGATTAAACTGAGACCACAAGTTTGTCTGGGAACTGTGTATCCTGTAGACAAAAGAGAGACAATACACTTGTGCCATAAGTGTAAAAACCCTCCAGGGACATATACTTAAATAGCACTGTTCTCAAGACTGAAAATATTTTCTGACCTGCTCCCCAGAAGGCATTCAACATAGTCTGGAAGAGGAACCCAGGGATGACTATGAGGGAAACTGCTACTTCTGCTAACTGTATCCTACAAAGGCACCCTATCCTCTCCAGCTGTGGGAGAGCAAAAGCCGCCTATGAGAATAAAAGTTTTGGTAATGCCTTTAAGGACATAGTCCTGTCCACATGTTTGGATCTCCCATGTTGTCCATGAGGTATGCTAATCACTGATGGAAGGCCCACCGATCAGACATCAGCACATTCTGGGGCACCATCATCACCAGTCAGGTAACTTAGCTCATTAAAAGGATGAGAACAGTCAAATGTTGCATTCAGCACATTTTTATGAGTATCTTAATGAAGACCCAAGAATCTCAACCTCTGAGGATCGAACATATCTGGCCACTTAGTCGATAACATTAGGATGAGACCGAAGAAGTTGTCGAACAATCACAAAACCATCATAACCCCTTCAATAAGTGAATTCTCAAGTGCTACAGTAAGAGAGGAATCACCATCCGTGCTATCTCTCAAGAGCGTGAGAGTAATGTGCCAACTTCGCAGGTTCCAAGATTCAGACTCACAGAGGAAAATATGTTCATCCTCATTAGCTCTGCCCATAACAATTCCCATCAGCTGGGGAGGCTAGCAAAGGGCCACTGTCAACACCTTACTTGTAAACCTGGTTCTGCATCGTAGGATCCTCACTCACAGTCCTAAATGTAGAATAGTAAGCATACAACTGGTCCGCGATTGTCAAAAAGCTGAAGAACACTAAGGAAGAGTCATATAGTGTATGTAAATCTTACTTGGGAAAGTAGTTAACCAGATTCTTCACAGCGGCTTGACCTACTAATGTGTCAGCTTGTGAAATTACATTTACACAGTAATATTTGGTAATTGTATATACTAATTTCCAGGGGTATGTTGCCTTTACAATGATTATTTTAAACGTACTTACATTTACATTTCATTTTTAACATTGCATTGTAATTTCATGTTTATTTTGTTTCATGCTTTCACTGTCAGTACTTTTAAAACTATGTTTGTTTTCTAGTTAAGGGAGGAATAAGTTCTATTTTTTTCATTTTGTTATGTTATAACTTATTTGATAAATAATATTATTCATTTTAGATGTGGGTTAGAAAAGTGATATGGGGCAAAGGGTGGGAAGTAATTTATTTAATTATTTCTAATGTATCCGAAATCAAATGTAATTCTATATATTATGAGATTTGTAAACTGATATACTACTAATACTTTCACAAGCCCCTGTTACACTCCTTAGTGGAAACGTCTGAATTCTTGTTAGATTTCAAATGCTGTCACCAAGGAATGTAACAGGGGCATGGGAAAGTATTAGTAGAAATGAAAGAATATGCCATCTATGCTCAGAGGGAATTCAAGATTGTGACCATGAGGTCTCATATTATAGCTGTCAAAAATAACAGCTAGTAGCAAACTGTAAAGATGCATTTTTTTTTTAAAGGATTTTCACCCTGTGACCAGACAGGCACCCTTTCATCTGCGTTTTTCCCTAGCCCAGACGGATGGCTAAAAGATTGTTCAGCATGCTTTAAACATTCTTTCATTTAGATGCTGAAATGTGGTATTAAAACTTGTTAAAATTATGTATGCCCTCTTAGGAAAATGCTGATGAAGCTGTGCTGGCTACATATTGAAGGAAGCAAACACAAGCAGATGATGGATGGATCACTGAAACTTATCAGACACTCACCCCCAGTCACAGATCTGGGTTTAATCCATTATTGTTCTTTAGCTTACTTTGCCACCCAAATTCAGACCCAGCCATGTGTAAATCAGTCTTGACCCTGTTCCTTATGGGAACTGTTCAGCCCGACTGCCAAGCCAGGTCTTCCCTGGACCAGAAACAGCATCCTGGGAACAGTTTCGGGCTAACACCCCTCATGAGCCAGGCCAGCTTGAATCCAGTGGCAAAGTGAGCAAGGGACCCATCTCTGGGCATAACCCGCCAACTTAGGGTGAACATATTGAAGGAGGCACCACTAGACTGTTTCCCAATATGTCTACCACCAACTAAAAGTTGACTTTCAGATATAAAAGTGTTCTGGAGTTCCGATCGCATAGGCAGGAATATGGATTATTCTACATTTATGACTATCAGTGAGGATCCTACAATACAGAACAGTGGGTCCCCTGTAGGCCCAGACGATCTGCCGCTGGGTAAAAGGAAAAAAGCCAGGTCACCCCAGGTCAGTCCGTGATATACAACCACCTCCCAGCAGACAGCTTGCGCAGAAGCTGTCCTATTCCAAACTAACACAACCAAATTGAACATGTTGTTAAAAGACAACTGGGGTTTTGACATACACTGACCAGTCTGAAATGATAGACATTTCAAAAACCTTTGGCGTCTTGCGCAACACCTCGTAGAAGGTTATAGAGTCCTGAGAAAAGACTGTCGGGATACATCAGGATTAACTGGCTGAAACGTGGGTGAAAGGCCAGGAGTTGACCTCGAAGCTCCAAAAATAAAGTCAGACCAGGGTGGGGCACCAATGTTGGATTAGAGTCCACCAAGGTAGGGCACCTCTCCAAAGATGACATCTGAAAACTTGTCCAACAGTCCGGACTGAGGTTGAGATGAAGACAAGTTCATTGCGTGTTATGTTCTGAACTTTGAGTGTGAAGACTTGTTCAGGAGAAAGACTGCCTTATTATACCTATCCCAGGAGTAGGATCAGAAGATGTGTCACCCTTCATCGAAGTCTAGAGACAGCAGACATTCTACTGCCGTTGAAGGAGAGCAGGCACAGTCATGTGTGTACCTGAGGCACAAGTAAAACCTAGACTCGAAGGACAAACTTCTACTGAGATAGAAGAGAAGTCCTGTAAACAGCTAGAACATCACCTATGACACCTGACATCTTCCTCGTTGTCACTAACCACAAATGAGGGGAGAGGGTCAACCGTATCTACAACTCTACCACCCCGAACCCCCTAAGTCACGTTATACACACAAGAAGGTGTGGACAGACTCAATCAAATACACGTATAACACCACAAAACAGAAAAAATACAACTGTTTTGGAAAACTGCCCTCACTCACACACCGAAGTGTGTGACATGCTTCATCATTGGGTCTGCTTACAAAACGCCCTGGTGTAGCCACACTCAGGACAGAGCATAAGGGAGGGGGTAAACATAAAAGACCAAAAGACACAGTACAAAAACAAACACAACATATATATAGTGAGCGATCAGTGAGTGTCACCCTGTGACTAGGACTAGTGATGCGACAAAGTGCAGTTGACTCTTGTTTTCAATAATCCCTCACTTGGTTCTAACACTAGGTCCAGAAAGGGTAGGCTAGTTTTTGTGACAGTCGAGGTGAAATGGAGAAGCGGGTTTCTCTCATTTAGCCAATCAAGGAAACGGACAACAGATGATTTATCACCTCTCCAAATCACCAAGACGTCATCGATGTAACGACGCCATAATCTCAAGTGGGAAAACTACGGGCCCGTGGTATAAAAAATCGTGAGCTGTTTAAATGCCCCCACATATAATCCAGCCAGGCTGGGTGCGAAGACACTACCCATAGAAGTACCATGGGTTTGTAAGTACATAGTGCCCTCGAATTCAAAAAAGTTCCTCATTAGAGCTATTTCTGCTAGATGTAATATAAAGGCTCTAGGTGTATGGTATAGCCACTCATCCTCGAATAAAATGGTCTCCAACATTCTGAGGGTTTCTCTCTGAGGAATGTTCGTATACAAAGCCTCTATATCAAGGCCTATGAGAAACTCGGTATCTGGGTCAAATGGGATGTCTTTGAGAAGATTCAGAATGTCCAAAGTGTCTCTCAAGTATGCAGGTAGGTTCTGGACAAGTGGTTTAAAAAAGAAATCGCAAAATTGTGACAGGGGTTCAAGCAGGGACCCCATCCCGGAGACAATTGGTCTCCCGGGAGGGGGTCTTACTGCCTTATGGATCTTCGGTAAGACATAAAAGTACGGGGTTTTTGGATGTTTGTTAATTAGAAACTCCGCCTCATGGCCAGTGATCCAGTCGTTAGTTCAAGCCCACCACCATAGTGATCTCCCTGGTGATGGTGTCAGTGTGGTCATCCGTCAGTCTACGTTAAGTTCTAGAATCAGATAATAAGCAGGTGCATTCCGTGCGGTAGGCGCCCTGATCCAGGATCACCGTCGCCCCGCATTTATCCGCAGGCTTAAGGATAATCTCTCCGTTATCCACAAGTTCCTTGAGTGCCAGTCTCTCTAAATTAGACAAATTTGAAAAGTGATGATGTTGAACTAGATTCGAATTCTCCAAGTCATGAATTACCGCTTGTTCAAAAGCCGCCACTTATGGAGGTAACAGCGATAATTGGGGGATGAACAGCGACTTTGGTTGAAAGCAGCTGTCCTCTCTGTCTGAGTCTAAGGATTCCTGATCCTGGAAAAATACCTTTAGTCTGAGGTTACGATAAAAGGCTGCCAGGTCTTGGCGAATTTTGAATAGGTCAGGAGGGTTAGTAGGAACAAAGCCCAGCCCTTTTTTCAGTACCTGTTCCTGTAGGGGGGTTAAAGGACAGGAGGATAAATCAACAACTAGGGTGGCACATTGCTGGTACTCGGAAGGCTGCTCTGTGCCATACTCCTGGTTATCCGTTGGGTGATCTCCTGATCCTGGTTCTCCCAGGTCACTTGTTGCTGACCTCTCTGTTTCCCACGTCCCTTGTTCCGGCCTTTCCCTAAAAAAGGCCCCTGGTAATTTTGGAACCGTGTGGTCTGGTACTGAGGGTTCTGAAACCGAGGATTCTCAAACTGTGGATTTTGAAAAGGTCCTGTAGGAGGGTATCCCATCACAGGCCAGTTATAAGCCTGGTTAGGGTATTGTTGAAATGGCTGATGGAACATCGGTGGTCTCGGCCCCCGCCAATATCTCCGGCCCCTCCCTCTTCTTCTCTGTGGGAAATCTCCTTCACTGCCCTCACTAAAGCTGCTGGTGGTATAGTAGCGAGGCCGACCCTGTTGATTATTCTTATTATTCTCTGCCAATTTCTGTTTTGCATACTCATCATTAGTGTATGGATAGACCTTTTCACTAGAAAAGTTCTTAAAATCCTTTTGTAACTTTGAGATCTTAGAGTGTGTCAAATGGTCCCTATATTCAGACAATTCCGTATTAATCAAATCCAGTTTGTGGTCGAATGTAGCCATTACAATCTTAGTTTGAAGTCCTGATTCTGTTGTTTGAATCTGGATGAGGAGGGCATCTGCTAGTCGTTTGGCCGCACTAATAATCAAGACTAGCCAGTCTCGAGTACACTTCCAAGCCACTAGGGCCCAATCCCGTCTGAAAGCCTTATCTTCTAAAAATATCAAGGGTTCATTCGTAACGAGGAGCCTCTCGGGGCAGCATTGACCCGCAAATACTCAGTTAAAATAGCCCCAAGCAATATCGTCTTGACTTGGGTTTTCTTCAATTCCAAAAGAGTGTCCCAGCCTTCCCCTTGTGCTAGAACATCAGTAACCGCTGAGAAGGTCCTGCCAGTATATCTGACACTATATCTTCCCCAAAGGACAGTCCGGGGATCAAGGCCATGTCGGTAAGGTTGAGGGTGTCCACTGAAGGACCACAGCCACCAGGTTCTCAACAGGTGGACGTGGAAAATAAAGGTAACAATGGAACAGGGAGAACAGGACGTAGGGAACCCAGAAGTAGATATAGAAAAGCAATGTAGCACTATACACGTCCCGGTTAACAAATATCACAGGACCAAGAAAAGGTAACCCCTGCGGCTAAGCTGCCGCTCTAAATATCACTAACCACAAATGAGGGAAGAGGGTCAACCGTATCTACAACTCTACCACCCGAACCCCCTAAGTCACGTTATACACACAAGAAGGGTTGGAGAGACTCAAATACACGTATAACACCACAAAACAGAAGAAATAAAACTGTTTTGGAAAACTGCCCTCACTCACACACCGAAGTGTGTGACATGCGTCATCATCGGGTCTGCTTACAAAACGCCCTGGTGTAGCCACACTCAGTACGGAGCATAAGGGAGGGGGTAAACATAAAAGACCAAAAGACAGAGTACAAAAACAAACACAACATATATATAGTGAGCGATCAGTGAGTGTCACCCTGTGACTAGGACTAGTGATGCGACAAAGTGCAGTTGATAGGAAAGTGCTTTAAAACTGGTTTGAGGATACCACATGAACCTTTATTAGTGGGTTCCACAACCAGAATTAAAAGAAAAATAGGATGGGTAGTGTTTGGAAGAGAAGATTTAGGTACTCAAAACACCCCTCCTGGTACTGCTTGTGCCAACATGTTTCGACCGACTTACTGCGCCTCAAGAGGTCACCCCGGTCTTCTTCAGGACGTATGTCGTTCCCAGTCCTGATAATGGCCTAACTGCAGTTCGGTCAAAGTATCTTCCTTGTGTATCAGTTCCTAAGTACTGCACTTGGAAAACTATTAGAGACAATTTTAACTTTAAGGGCAACATTTTTGGAACAGACAGCACCTCCAGGTCTTCATCATGCGGAAAAAAACAGAACTGATGTAAGAACACTGAGGTGGTGTCATACACGGCTTCGGTACATCACATCTAGGGAGTACCAGAGTCGCGCTTGAGCTGTGAAACTACCTGCTGGGGAGGCAGTGATATCTTAACTTTTCCAGAAGGATCCAATAGAACTAGTGGCTTGAAAATATATCACATGTGTGAAATAATTAGAGATTCAATATAAGCTCACTACCAATTGGTATTACACACCAAATTAGTTAAATATGCTCATCCATACTCACCAGAAGAATGCTAGAAACTGTGGGAAAAGTGAGAACACAATACATATTTGATAAACAAATACAGGGTTAAGTACATACTGGAAATTAATAAGGTGAGAGGATATCCAATAAGAGATGTTTCTAAATATTATTAGAATAAAAGTCTAATTTATCCAAGACACCCAAGAATGTTAATACTCTGATAACAAATATAACCAGGTGAAAACCGGCCCCCCACTATATCACTATTGTGAGATACACATAAAATATTCCTAGCCATGTGGAAACTAACTATCTACTTTTTAAGCAAACTGAACTAATGTCCAATATGGTCACAAAGACTGACAACCCTCAATCTCTTTGACTGAAGGTTGAATATCATAAATTGCATGGGTGGTGGAAGAGATGAGGAACTGAGTAAATATACATTATAAAGTTCAAGAAATGTATAGGACCACAGAAGATCATTGTAGAGCAAAGAGTCAGCCATGGATACTTAGGAAGATGAGAACATTACATTTTGTATGTATGGATGTCCACGAGAGACACGGACGAAGAGCCTCTGTGATGAAATATAAAAAAGAAGCACCTCTACGTACAGATCTTTAATTATGTACATAAAGCTTTTGCATTAAAAATATATGTATAAATATATTGAAAAATCTATAACAAGAGACGGACTCCTGTACGGCAGACATTTCAAGGGAACATGCTCAGTGTGTCCGAAGGGACCTCTCTAAAAACCAGAATACTGAACAATGGCCCTCTTCTTTTCTTGAATGCGCTGCAACAGTTAATAATTCACAAATATTACAAAATGTGCTGCTGAATGAGGACAGGACATAAGAAAATTCTGTAATCTGCCTGAGCGAACAACCAATAAATGACTGAAAAATTACTGTTCAACCGTTAAACAAATCTGCAAAATTGCACCCTTGAAACTGTCCAATTCCAGTCACTGCCAGACGCCAAATATTGCTTTAAACCTCAGTTGCAAAATTTGAGGGTAGATACTTATAGGCAGATATTATGAAAAGGTTATTGTAGTGCAGATTCTGAGTAAAGTCTCTCTCTGTTCTTTAAAGGTACACAAAGATTGCCTCCAATTTTTTGGCACTTTGCGGTCATAGTTCAGAGTGATCTTCTTGTGGCATGTTCTCCACCTTCAAAGATTTCGATCCAGTGGACTCCTCATACTTCATATTGGCATATGCCACCTCTGTTGCCAGCTGCTCCAAAGGAGGGCGTCCCAGTGCCAGGTTCCGTAGGGAGATGAGCGTCAACAGAAAACTACAAAGGAAATGATCAGAGTATGACTAACTTTAAACAGCTAAATATAGGGACGAGAGATCTGAGTTATCATACAAAACATGGATAGTAGATTTGCCATTATACAGAGATTCAGTTTTGGGTTTTAAAAAAGTACCAACATACCACTTGTCAGCTACTTCAGCGCACACACAGTAAAAACACTGACAGAATCCATTAAAGGATAAGAAATATTCCAAAGGTCTATGTTACCTGCAAACTTAAATATAGCATCCACCTTACTCACACTGGCTGCTTCAAGGTGCAGGTCCTGGGAAGATGATGGTATACTGTGGTGCAACTTAGAGAGGAAAAGGCATGGCTGTTGGACATGGTGATGGCGTGTAACACTGTGTCATTTTATAAACTTGTAATTCACAGACATTCATCTGAAGTGTAAGCACAGAAGGTACAGCAGATTATTCTCCTTTGCTAAAAGCTGCACTCATGCCAAAGGGATCTACATTTTAAGGTTCTACAGTGGACCAGCTAATGTAAGAAATACACCGTCTGTAAAATGGACCTGAGGGGCTATTTTCATTTTATAATACTAGGCGTTATGTTAATAATGTTTTACCACTTAGTGTGCACATTTTTTGCAAATCATATTCAGAGCAAAAAGTGTGCACCAGATGTTGACTGCAAGAACTTGCTCACAATTAGTAATGCACCATGAAATGTGGCTTTACACAACATTATAGTGCTATTCATCTCTACATTTCTGAGAGTTTGCATATCTACATCCCGCTAAAAGCCCACCCCCACTCTACGGACTAAGCTGTGAATATTGGCTATTCCACCCAAGCTGCCACTAGCGCACTCTTTCTCTAATGGCTGACAACCTTGGAGAAAAAATGGTAACCTTTAATTTTGTGAGTTGATTGTTGCCTGCCTAAGCAGTCTTTCATAGTCTTTGATACTTCACATCACCCAACATACTAATGAGATAAACTTTGGGATACATGATGGGACTGAATGATTTTTTAGCAGCACAGATCTGAGCCATAAGAAACTGCCAGAGCCCATGACTCACATCCACAATACACCAGCAAGATGAATTTAAAGGCCCTGGTCCTCTTGTTCGTGAGGGGATGGCCTTTATGCGCAGTTGATTATGTCCCAAATTTTCAATGAACGTTTGGATCTAGATGGCTGTAGTTTTGAATCTCTGTCAGTTCCTTAGCTCCTGTAACTTCAGCTAATGTCACAGGTCAGATTGTATAGGAAATCCAATCTCGATTATACCATTTATCACAGGCAAGCTTTACAAATCCTTTCAAGGATCCTTGAGTAGAATTAACGTCCAGGGAGAACCATCTTGAAGCACTAGCACAGCTAGTAAATAATGTCATGATTCTGTCTCTGCTGAGATTCTAGGATTTACAGCAGAGTAGGTAAAATGTATGTGGATTTCTTTTCACCTATGTCTTGGGGATTAAATCCTCCAAAAGAAAGGACAAAGACAGGTTGGCACCAGTGCCCCTTCTACTGGGGATGATGCTAAAGTGCTAAACAAGCTTTGACGTGGAACATATACAAAATACTCAAGGGGCTTCACACTGAAGTGTGCCCCAAAATATAGAGTGATCAGGCTTACATAGGATATAATTGAAAGATATCTCAAACAATCTTACAAGGGGCCAATGCTGAGGTGCTCAGCAGGCTATGAAACAGAATTTACAATTAGATTCTGGTTTATTTTATCCGTCTATAATGGACAGTCCTGAGGTGCCAAGTAGGCTATATTACTGAGTTCTGCCAGTGTACAAGCAGGAAATCAGGGCAGAGTACTCCAGAGATAAAAGCTCATCACACTCTCTATCCATGCCAGACCTGGGTATAGACAAATCAGGCATTCAGCTGGTCATCAATACTGCCAAAAGATTAGTACGAAAATGCTCCTTCTACAATACTGGAGGATTGTACTTCGTAGATGGCAAAAGAGAAATCAGCATAAACTGCTTCGGATTTTCAAACTTTGGGTCAGTCCTTACTGACTAATTGTTCCACCTCCTAATCAAGATTCTTCATACACAGCTTTAAGTCATGATTTGGATTACCCTGGCTTATGTAAGCAGATCATTAGTATGCACATAGGAAACATTTGTGCAAGATAAGAAAATAGAAATGCCACAATGTACTTGATATGACAACTCGAAAGCATTCGGTGGTGCTTAATAACGTTTGTTTTAAAAGAAAAGTATTGATTTGGATGGTTTGTCCCTTGATGAGCACGCAAAGGACATGGTCCAACTTGGATCTATTCAGACTTCCACCTTGCTATCCTCTTCATCCTCCTTCCATGAGCTGAAATTGACAGTCCTCAGACTCTTCAATTAACTCCTTTTTCAAGGGCCAACCTGATGTTCCTATCTTCGAGAACCACATGCCTATTCAGGGTGGCTTTTCTGGCTCACTTGGAATTATATAAAACTCATAGCCTGCCTCATTCGCAACCATTAGAGATTCCCTCGTGGCCATTGCCTTCCTTGTAAGGACATGAAGGTTTGCCCTAAATGTATAGCAATCCTCTGGCCCTTGTAGGGTGCTAATCTGGTGCCCACATTCAACATTTTAAGAAAATAATCAAGCAGCCCTGTTATCTTCTGCAGCCCAAATTCCACCTATAGCTCTGACCTTAATTCAACATCCAGTTGCAACCCCATTGGAACTTCTAGCTCTAGAGGCTCCACTCAAACAAGCAGGGCCGGACTGGGAACCCAAAGCAGTCCTTTCATACCAGTGAAGGGTGTCGGAACAATTTACATCACACACAAATGTAGAGACAATGAATAATACGTGTGTAAATCAGTGTATACAAAATGTTACATAAGACAAAGGGGACTAAAACGTGTAGGATTCACACATCATTTTTTAAGAATCATTGGTTTAGGGAAGCACAACCTCAGGATTCAGAACGCCACACAGTGGTTAGGGTTGACTTTACTAGTAAGAATTTATTTTTACCAAAACAAAACCTTTTTTAGCAAAATTTGGATAATGAAAGACTGGGAACAAAACCATAACTTTCTAACCTTGATTATGATTGTAATTTATGAACTGCACAGTGACACAAGGATCTCTGTGACAAAAGCATTAATCCATTGAGCTATGTAAAATACTGTTCTGTGATCTGCATAGTACATGCTTTTTGCAGCAGGCATATTAGCCCTCTGTGCTACCTTAGATGAGTAAAAACTACCATTAGACAAAACTCTGACCTCTTTCCAGCAGGTAAATTAATCGCTTGGGTTATCTTGGCACTTTTACTGTTGCCTGAAAACTTTTGAAAATACAAGGCATTTTGCAGTGCTTTTAAAAATGCTGCACTGCTACAAAACCGGCTCCCAGGAACAAAGGAGCCTCGTGGAGAAATGGCAGATGCCTAGTACAGCCAGTCCACCTTGCAAACAAGTGTGTCTAGGTACTTGTCTCCTGGGTTGTCCCAGACCCCATAAGCCTTGGACATCTCAAAAGAAGCCCAATATGGATTCAGGCCAATACAGATTCAAGGGAGAGAAAAACAGACGTTTCCATAATTCTACTAACAGTTTTGGAGAGATAAAGTTACTTACGTGTAAAAGTTCTCTCTATCACTCTATATCTTCTCTCTATCACTCTATATCTTCGTTAATTGTATCAATACTGAATAGTCTCACACCCATGTGTGGGATCTCAGAGTCTTGAAAACAGACAAACAATTCTCTTTATAAAGCTAAAAACGACAATGCATAAACAGAGTCAACATTTGCTTTACATTTATGTTATCTTTGTATATGTCACCAACCCCATTACAAAACTGGAAAAGGGGTTATAAATGTGATGCTACTGAAAATGGCTACATTTCTCTTTTAAAAAGAGAAATAAGTCATTAGATAGGTTAACCTAAGCATGTTGCTCCAAAGAGAGGCAAAAACAGTGATCTCACTTGAAGACTGGCCTTGGATTTCCTCAATGTCTGCATACCCAACAAGCATTTGCAATGCAATAGGTCTTGCAGTTACACGAGTTTAAGCTATTGGCATTGTAAATGACAATGCCTTTTATTTATGTTTTTAAAACAAAAAACAAAAATAAAAGGCATTGTTATTTGCAATGTCAATAGCTCAAACTCACATAAATGTGAGACCTATTGCATTGCAAATGCTTGTTTATATTGTGAAATGAAATGAAAAGAATCGTGTAGCGCGCAACTAAGCCCGAAGGCATCAAGGCGCCTAACAGCAAATCCATAAAAACAAATGAACAGTAATTGTGACACTTGGGTCATGTTTGGCACATTTTAATTCCGTCAGTGAAACTCATTGCATTACCCATGTCGGTTTGCCACATTTCCGTAAGCTTTTGTGATTTTTTTGTAGAAGGACCAAAATGTATTTCAAATCAAAGTGGAAAAGAGATCACCTCGACCAATTAAAAAAAAAAAAAAAAAGCTCTTAGATTATAGTTCGGCCAAAAGTCCTATGTGACACACATTAAATTAGACCTCAGACATGTTACTACACTAGTCCCTTTCATCAGAAAACATTGAGGGACTACCAACACTCAGTCTGGATCATTCATCCCACACAATACGAGATCCTGCTAAACCCGTGAAGTAAAAAAAAAAAACGCATCTTTACTTTGAACGATTAGCTGAATAAACAAGCACTGGCATAGCCAATAGGTCTCGCCTTTGGGACCTTATAAGTGTTTAGCCATGCAACAGTTGATGTTGTTGCACCAAGGATATTGTGCTGCATAATTAAACAGTTATAAAGTCCCAAACACGAGACCTATTGGCTGTGCCAATGCTTGTTACTAACTGTGGTAAACAATGCATGTTCATATGCAGAGCACCGTGCTGCTCTTTTGTTGATATTCCTGCTATGCACACGTGAATAAAAATATTTGAACCACGGTATGTGGTGGTGAATATAAATTTCTACTTGCAGTTACGTACTGTAAACATAACATACGTTCTAGAAAAATAAAAAAACTAAAGAGGTACAAAATGCACTTTAAAAACTGGAAGAAGCGACAAACAATTCCATTAATAAACAAAAAAAATGACAAGGAACAGAGTGACCAAAACAATGTTGCAAACCTCTAGAAGGAGAGAGAACTGACAAGCTGCTACAGTTAATCCTACCTGACAACTTGAAACCTAATGAAAGTTTCACCATGTGAAAAGTGATAGTGCAAGACTGACACTGAGTGACTTTAGTTGCCAACCACAAAAGTTATTTTGATTGGAAGGACATCTTTGGAGTTTTAGCTGATGTTTATGATGGATATTCTTCAATAGCGTGCATGTGACAAAAATCAAGAAAATGTTTGAAGCAGGTGAATGGTTTCTGCAGGCCACCTTGACAGAAGTCCATATGAAGCCAAGAAGGATGCACCAGCACTGGTCAGGAAGGAAGGAAGGAGATAAACGAGTATACCTGTGTGTGCGGGGGGAGGGGTGGACGGTGCCTGCTGTGAAGTAATTTGTGTGATCCAAAAGAGGAGAGGTTAATGAGTGAGTGTATGAGAGACAATTCTCTATTTGACTCTTGGAGAAGATGAAGCAAGAGGGACTAAGGTGGCAGTGTAAAGGTAAGATCTCCCTTCAGGAGGAACCTGAGTGCTATGGGGCCCCTCCTCCGGGATTACAAGATACTCCAAGAAACAACATCTGGACTGAATGGAACTACGTAAGTCCAATCCACCAGCGGACAGATTCATAGGAATATCACCCCATCTTCTTTTTTTTTTTGTTCCTCATCTCAACCATGGCTGAACCATCAGAGCCGTGGGCTCGAAAGAGTATGACTTGGAAGACTAAAATGCTGTCTCAGTACATGACTGGTAGGGGTCGGTCGTTTAAGAGGGAGCGCCAAGACCCTACAGCTAGATTAGCTTAACGCTAAGTCACAACCCCTTTAACAATATAAGATGGAACTTGCCATTAGCCAAATTACACCACCGCCTATGCCACAATTGACCTTAGGTATGAAGGACAGATGTGAATAAGCAAAAAGGAGTTCGACATGGCTTCGTAATCATAGGAACTGGGAAAAAAAAAAAAAAAAAAAAAACCCAGTTTCTACTCATTGAGACCAATCGAGTTTCAAAAAGCTCTTTTTTCTGGTTTACCTCCTCTAGATAAATCTAGTTTCGATATAGAAAGCATGGAGGAACTCCAATCTTGTAGTGTCGGTGGGGAGGCCTCTTTCCAACGCTTACAAATCTCTCGTCGAGCCACCAAAATTGAGTAGAACAAAAGGTTATTATTTGCACTACGCTTTTTGTCTTTTACTCCAAAGATTACAAGGCCTAAATCTATATTCACCATGGTACCTATAGAAGATGTTAGTCTGTTGCTTATTGATTGCCAGTAAACTGTTAGATGTGGGCAATCGTGAAACATATGTGCATCTGAGGCCTCGACTTGTCCACACCGAGGGCAGGCCACTGGTGTACCAGATGAAAATTTGGACAACCTCTGAGGCGAATAATAAGCCCTATGGAGGGTAAAGAGGTGGTTTCTTCGCAGCCACGCTGGTTTTACAATATCCCATAACACGGTAAAGGATATTTCCCAAAGTTCATGCAGATTAGTTATCGGCAATAGACGACCCCAAAGATGATCTGGAAGGTGGAATATTCCGTCTATTTCCTCTAAGATTAAATTATAGAAATGGGAAACCTCTTTGGTTTGTAGGGCATTGTCAAGTAGGGAGGATTCTAGTTGGCTGATATCACCCAATAAAGGGATTAGTTGGCGAGTGGAGTCAGATTTTTGTGCTGCCGCCCAACTGGAGATCTGGAGAAATTTCAGTCTTGATAAGTTTGAGCCTACCCTACTCACTAGATGTTCCCAGGAATACATTTCCCCTTCAAAAAAGAGATCACCCCAAGTCAAAATCCCAGCTTCTTTTAGCGGGCTTATCAATGCATCTTTAGTCCATTCAGGTGGAGCTGGAAGATCCCATATAGGAGAACCGTTGGAATAGTAGCCTATTTTGGTAGTAGTTCTAAGGTTGTACCAGGTTCTTGCCAGACCCTGTAGTATCTTCAACTTAATTTTCTTAAAAAATTTTGGATCTCCAAACTTAAATAAAAATCCTGTTTGATTTAAGCCTTCACATTTTAGTAGTGTAGAAAACATAAGGCCTATGCCCTGATCTTTTGGAGTTTTAAATAGGATTCGAGCATGTGCCAACTGGAATGCCCAAGCATAGATTTGGATATCGGGGCCAGCCAGACCCCCCTTCTCCCTACGGCGCCTTAGTTTATTCCAAGAGATTCTTACAGACTTATTCCTCCATATAAATGAAGTAATGTCACTTTGCATCTTTGCTATCATTTTCTTCTCAAAGTAAAGTGGTAAACTGTTGAAAATAAAGGTCAATTTAGGCAGGATGGACATCTTGACCAGATTCGAGCGGCCTAAGAGCGTCAATGGGAGATGTCTCCAAGAATTCATTAAGTTCCTGCAGTCTTTGGCTACCTGGGTAAAATTTATGTGGGCAATCTGGTTGATATCATTTAAAATTTTAATACCTAAATATCTCATATTGTCACAGGGTTGTACTGGTAATGTCGTATTAGTAATGTTCCATACCATTACCTCGGTTTTTGTGGCGTTGATTTCATAGCCGGAAATTTTGCCGAATTTTTGTGCCAGATTAATTACTAATGGGAATGCTGTGTTGATGTCAGATGTTAAGATCATAAGATCATCCGCGTATAGAGACACTTTTTTTTCCCAATTTCTGTGACTAAATGGAGTGATGTTAATTTCTTCACGAATCAATTGGGCGAAAGGCTCCATATAAATATCAAAAAGTAAGGGCGAGAGCGGGCAACCCTGCCGGGTGCCTCTTGTAATGGTAAAGGGTTCCGACAGCCCACCATTGACCAAGACCGAGGCTGAAGGTTCATGGTATAATAGTTCCACCGTTCTACGAAAAGCTCGGCCCACCCCAAATTTTTCCAAGGCCCCCGACAGGTATTTCCAATTGACCCTGTCGAAGGCCTTGGCAGCGTCTAAAGCAAGAATGGCCAAGGGCAGTGATGAAGTAGTTGCCATGTCAATTGCACCTATAAGGTCGTAAATTAATTCGTAGAGTTGGCGACCCTTAACAAAACCCTTCTGGTTAGAGTGTAAAATTAAGGGGGCTACCTGTCCCATTCGTATAGCTAGTATAGACGCGAAAATCTTATAGTCAGCGTTGAGGACTGAAATTGGGCGATATGAGCCACAGGCTGTAGCTACTTTGCCTGGTTTCAAGATAAGCGTAATGGAAGCTTTGTTCCATGATGGAGGGGGGAAGTCTCCCTCAACCAGTATCAGATTAAATAAATTGGTAAGAAAAGGGGCGATATCGGCTACAATATGCTTATAAATCTCTACCGGAAGACCATCCGGGCCTGCCGCCTTCCCATTTTTACTGTTTAATATGGCTGATGTTACCTCCTCTAACATAATTGGGTGGTCTAATAGGTTCGCCTGCTCTTTAGAGAGAGTCGGTAGGGTGATTTTGTTAAGCCAGTTTTCTATCTGAATTGGGGTGATATTATTGTCCTCCCTATAGATAGCTTGAAAAAAGTCTTTAAAAGCTAATCTTATTTCTGGGTCTGAAGTCGCTGTACCAGAATTCGTTATTATAGAAATGATATTATTACGTTTTTGATCTGTTCTGGACTTCCAGGCTAACAGTTTGCCTGCCCCTTCGCCAAATTCGAAATTAGCTAATTTACTAGCTTCCCACCTCTGCAGGATTCGCTGATTTAGTACAGAAGCCATTTGTCCTTTAAGTTTCGTGAGCTCCTCCTGTTTGGTCTGTATAGCATAGTCTGAGCTGTTGTTTGTATTTTCTAAATATGATTCAGCTTTTAGTATATTGGCCTCTATCTGTGAAACCTCTTGAGTATATTGCTTCTTACGGTATGAAGTTTTGTTCTTGACAATCCCTCTCAAAGAACATTTGAATGCATCCCATACTAAACTGTGTGACGCCGAGCCAATGTTGGTTTTAAAAAATTCTTGCGTCTCGACCTTAACATAGTCCAGATCCTCAGGGGATGTAAGGAACGATCTGTCAATTGTCCAAGACCTTGTCACGGTGTGAGACTGTAGTTCAAGGTCTAAACATACTGCCGAATGGTCGGACAGGTGTGATGGTAAATAAGTTATATCCCTTACTGACTTTTCCAAGCACTTGTTAACCAATATGAAATCGATCCTTGATCTGTGTCGATACTTATAATTTCGAAAAGAGAAGCCAGATTTCGAGCCCGATCTTACCCTCCAAATATCAATAAGTCCGTATTGGTGCATATTTTTAATTAGAAAATCTCTTGATTTGGAATGTAGCTGTTGTCTGGTAGAAGTGGACTTATCCAACTTCGGATCAAGGACGATGTTAAAGTCACCCGCTATTATCATTGGTTCTGGAAAATGTAACAGCTCGGAAAACAACGTGGCCAGAATAGATGGGTCATCTCGATTAGGCCCATAATAGCCTACTAATGTAATGCTTGACCCCCCAATCATTACTGTCGCGATTGCCCATCTGCCATGCGGATCGACCTTTTGTTTCAAGAGTTTTGTAGTGAAGTTTTTTTTAAAAAGAATGACAACCCCTTTTGTGTTAACTATCTGAGAAGTAGAGACTGTTAAATCTATCCATCTATTCTTTTTTACCAAGTCTAAAATTTCATCTTCAACCAAATGTGTCTCCTGGAGGATAATGACCTGGGCACCCCATCTTCGACAAGCACAAGACGTGGACGATGTAAAAGAGTCAACAGAGCTTGGAAGACATTATTCCTGTATTTGCAGTAAGTGGGTGGTGGGCTGGGCATAAACACTTATTGGCAACCAACCACCCTTAGGGTACCATGTGGGATCCTTTATACTTTTAAAGTGCAGAACCTGCTCCGGACTTTGGTCCACAGTGATGTCATATGAGCTACAGGCTTTCCAGTTAAGAATTCTGGGGTAAGACTATAACTAAGAAAAACTTCAGGATGCCCAAGTGTGAATGACTTTACACCAATTCAAACTTTTCAATGCAGCTGCTGTACTGGCTGACAGTCTGCCACTTCGGGGTAGGTGTAAGACATCTATGGAGATGTTCCCTGGCAGGGAAGTAAGATGGTAATGCTATCTTGGGTTTGAATGTGAGCCACAAGAACTGGTAAGAAAACTGTTGATGATCTGTGTGTTCCGCCAAGTATGTGAGGTATGAATTTGCACGATTTTCCTGACAGCTGTGGAGAGTAAATAAGTTCTACTGCATGAGCTGTGCTGCAAAAGAGGCTGAGTAAAGTCTAAATTAACTAAAGAGTAGTGTATTGTTCTTTAACAGAGCTGAACTTCCAAACAGGGTTTCTGGACCCTCATATCTAGGAGAAGCAGTAAGTATATATGATGATCTTTTTTATTCTCAACCAGAAATTAGCCCTCTCCGTGCAGAGATTTTGCCATGCAGGTAATAAAAAGTGCTACATTGACACTGATCATTACAGGCATGATAGTTCATTACAATACCAATATGACTGCCAGACGTCAGGCCACATCTAGAATTATGCTGAAAAGGTAGTGTAAACCTAGATTCACAACAGTTGCTTTAAAGCTACTAAAACTCCTTTAAAATTATTGGGACTTATGAGATCCTGCTTTTATGTCGTACTACCATGGGATGGGGATCAGTTACAATATGTGGTGCAATAAGTGACGGTCCACGAGAAGAAAAGACTGATGGCTCAGTGGTACAGATTCTCTGTAAGATATAAAAATTGGCGAACTCCAGTTCTCATTCGCGACTTCCCATATTAAACAGGAAACATGGAGATGCTCTAGAATCAGCTCCTTGATCCTCTGCCCCTACACCTGGCCATGCTGTTGGGAAAGAGCATTTTTAAAGGCCCACCTAAAGAAACAGTAATGTGAACATGGAAAAAAGTAGAGACATAGCGGGCGTCAACATATAGCGAGATCACAGAATTCTGGACTTTGAGGTATGTTCTGAGTGGAAACATTAAAGTATTTCCCATTGAATACAGCCGTTACAGTTCATATTTACTGCCATATGCTTCCACTACAAATAGGAGAATTCTGAATATTTAAACAATTGTAGGGGTCACACACTTGGGAAAGCATGTCATACAACCGTTCCAGGTAGGTCAATTTTAACATAAAATGAGGAGGGATCTCATACACAGATGAGTAAATAATGTATCCTGTTAATATGTATGGTGCTCCAGTCCCCCGTGAGACTAGGTCGCCTTTATAAAGAACCCCCAAAATACACCAAAATAAATGTTGTGGTGCTGAATGAAAGTGATGCCCCTTCGGGTAGATGTGGCAATATGTCTGACTAAAATATCAGAATGGCCACTACTGATCATAGTACAGTTGTAGATATTACTTACAAAAATGAATCAACAAAGACTGAAACGTGGCAGTTTATGTAATATGTAAGGTCAACTAATTGTTAGCAGCTGAATGCTAAAGAGTACGCCCATCTAAATGGCTGAGCAGTTGTGCCACTATAAAAACTGGACAATAGCAGAAAAAAAGTTTGAGTGTGAAAAGAAATGCAGTCATAAAGGAAAAACTGTATAATAACTGAGGGGGGTATGAGCTGCATTTTGGGTCTTTTGTATTTGATGACACCCTGGCGATAATCTACATATACTATATAAAACAAAATCTATAAAAAAAAAAAATTATAAATACACTGGGAAGCCACAGGTAGCTCACTAGTTGCTACACACAAAATGTATGTACGTATGTACGCATGCATGCGGTATTATTGTAGCAGACGCAACACCAGATACACAGTAGATTGTGAATATATTCAGTCATGCTTGTTGATACGGCCTCGTATATAATGAATAACTCACTACAAGTGACATTACAAGAAATTATGAATTCTTCCCTCTAACCAGCTACATGAAAGTCAATTGTGGGTGTGTGTGATCAGAGCACTTCATTGTTACAAAATTTCTTACAGTTGCTTTAGATGTGTTGAGGGCTGGAGCCCCTCGATAGCTAGTTTATGAGAATGCAGCAACTTAACTTCCCAGAAAGTTAAGTGAACATTTCATTTTCTTCAGGAAGAATGTCAGCACTCAAAAACACTGGTTTCATACACCGTAATTATTCATAGACCTCAACAGTGCTATTAACACGTTTTTATAAACAAAAACATCCAGAAAGTCTAGGGTACACTAATACGTCTCTTGTCAACAAATACAACCTTAACATAGAGTATATTGGGGCGTGGTCTGGCCACGCAGGAAGATGGCCGCCTGAGGATTGAGCTCCGATGAGGGACGGACTCCTAACGAGCTCTCCTCACTTATCTGGGCGCCTGGATCCTCCTCATCGTGCTCCGCTGCTGCCGAAGACCATGTAGCCCGTATTGGTGGTCTTCCTTGGCGGCCAGCGGCAACACCTCCTATTTCCCTGGCATGCCGGTGAGGTAGTCGACTCCCTTTGTGTGCGCCTCGTGATTCGTGCGTCACTGAAGCCGCGCCTCCTCACAGAGCAGGCCACGCCTCTCCCCAATCCAGGGCCATGCTTCTTCATGTTTTAGGCCGCACCCCCTCAAGAAACGAGGCCGCGCTTCCGTGAAAGAGTTATTAGCTTTGTCTGACATTGTGCGCATTCCTAATACACGGCGCCCTCTCCAGATACACTAAGGAGAGATTTTTCTTCCGCGTTTTTGGCGGAGTCCTTTGAGGAATACACTGGAATAGGGACTTTCACTGCCTTAATGACGCATGAATGTTTTCTCTGCAGGAATTTATGTTTTTCTTTATTTTTGCTTCTTGGCTTTTTCAATCTGAATTTTGCGCACTTATTTTGCTGCCTTACATGACATTTGATACAGGACATATTAACTCCATCATATTTATCATTTTTCCAACACTTTTGTTACCTCAGCTTGTCTACTCATGATGACTCTGTACCACATATAGTTTTGGAGTATGTTCAAATCTTACTTTAAGTCAATATTTTCTATACCATTGCTATATGCTCATATTTCATCATAATTGCTTTTATTGAGAAATATTCTGGGCAGTTCTGAGTGGAATGTGCTTCTGTTCTCTCATGTGACGCCTTCACATTTTCTAGAGACGCACATTCTCAGCATGTATAGGCCTTAGTACTTTGAAAATTGTTTTCATATTTTTACCAGTCTTTTGCTGCTCTCATCATTTTCGTGAAACTGCTTTGCTCATGGTGTTCTTTTGGCACGCAATGTTTTATACTCTTGTATTGCACCTGTTTTGTATAACAATATTCGCTGTTTCTGTGACAATACTATAGTGCTTTTTCATTTTGATGAATTATCAGTATACAACATATACAGGTCACTAATTTGTTGCATATGTTCCATTATTATTAGCCTGGAACCTGTTTTTCATCTTCTACTTTGTTATTTGATGTGCAATTGGTTTCATCATTGCTTCATATTCTAATATTCCATCAATCCACTTTTGTAGACCACCTGTGCAGCTGTGTGCTACAATGTCTAGCAAGAGGAATGGTAGCAGGGCACCTAAACAACCACTTTTTACTGAAGTGGTGAAGCAAACTCCTACTTTGCCATTGAAAAGTAACGTATCCACATCGCCTCCTACATCCCAAGCTGTACCACCTCAGAGTGACAAGGCATTATCTGATACTATGCAACGCATCTAGCAGGAACTTTCTGGGGTTAATCGACGATTGGAGGGGCTAGACATCACCATGATATCATTGGCTGCAGAAACTAAGTCCATTAGAGCAGAACTCACCACTTTTCATACAAGGATTGACAACATTGATTCTAAAATATTGGATATGGAGAGTCGACTGGATACTGTTCAGAGTTCAGATCAAGACCTCCTTTTTTTGCATAGCAAACTCATTGATTTGGAAGACCGCAGTCGTAGGGATAATGTCTGCTTTTTTGGATTTCCAGAAAACATAAACAGGAAATGAAGTAATTTCTCTATGAGACTCTTCCTATTCTGACTGGTAATTCGTTTGCTCCTCCTCTTGAGATTCAACGTGCTCACAGACTTGGTCCTCCACGTTCAAATGCTTCTGCACGGCCCAGACCAATTATTGCTTGTTTTCTTCGACATGAACAAACTCGACAAATTTTGTCAATGGCCCGTTCATATGGTTCCTTTCTCTTTCAAGGCCATACCATTCATATGGCTGCAGACTTTTCAAAAGAAACGAACGAACGACGGAAGGGTTGTTTGAGCCTGCACGTTTCTGTATCACTAGAAATGGAGAATCCAAAGATTTCTACGATCCTGCACTTCTCCAGCAATTTTTGAATGACATCAAATCCAATGATATGGAAACCCAATCTTCTTCTTGTGATCAGCCTCCATCTTCCACTTCTCCATCTCCAAACTTGCCGACGCCACACTCAAACACCTTTAATGATTCCAGACAACGTGGTCGGGATTTCACTCGTCTGACTCGCTCTCAGGATGATAAGGCTTCAGCTCTGCACTCCATCTCCACCTTTACTAATGCCCTGCAGAGAGACAAATCTAGATCACCTCTTAAAAAACCCTCAGATGCTGACTGAATCCTTTTTTCCGTTCACTTGTATACTTTTGTGATTTCTTGTTCTTACTTTTAATGACCATTACAATCATTGATTGATATAATTTTTACTGTTCACTTGCCCTTTTGAGGCTTTATTGCATTATATAATTTAGTCACTTTTGCTTCATGTCTCATATTGTGATATCTGTATTAATGCTATTGTATAATTGCACTGTTTTCAGTTTTTGAAGCGTATTTATCCCTTCTAAGGTATTGCTTATTGCATGTTCAGTATACGGTAATCACCTCTTGCATTTCTTTTTCATGGCTATGTGTTTTACAATACTATGTTACGGTTATGATAATGTTATTTTACTCTATTGCGTTTCATATATTCCATATTATCCTTTATTCATTGGATCCCCATTCTTCTCTCCTCGGATGGGGTCCCGCCCCCTTGGCGCTGCTTCAGTGCGCCCAGACCCGCGGTTAACAGTCTCGGTTCCTTCTTTATTTTCCTATTTTGTTCTTTCTCCACTTCTAATATCTTATTTCTTTATTTCTCTTTACTTTTTCTATTTCGGATATTTACTCTGCCTTTCTAACCCTCTTCGCATTCCCCTTTTATTTTCTCTTTTTTTCTTTCTTCTTTTTCTTTCTATCTCTTTCTTATCAGTTTCTCAGACGACTTTTGCACACTTTGTCTTTTGTTCTCCAGAGTAACATCTTTCTTTCTTTCTCTTCGTATACCGTTTCTTTTCTTCTTCTTTATCTCATTCTCAACTTCTTCTATTATGTCTTCAACTCATCCATTATCAGTGATTTCCTGGAATGTTCATGGTCTCACCCATTATATATATAAAACGAAAGAAAGTACTTTCATATTTGCACTCTAAACATGTGGACATTGCTTTACTGCAGGAAAAACATTTGGATGCTGTTGAATCTAGTAAACTCAGCAGAGATTGGGTCCGTAAAGTTATTCATAGTAGTGTTTCTAAACCTGATCCCACCAATCCTAATCCTGTTCGTAAATGTGGTGTAGCCATCCTTTTCCGGAAGTCACTCCCCACCACAATTTCCAAGACATGGTCTGATCTGGAGGGTCGATATGTTTTTGTTAACCTGAAAATTGGGAACTCTTTAATTTGTCTCGGCTCTATATATGCTCCACTTGGTACCAAAAAACATTTTTTCCATAGAATACATCGCCTTCTCACAGAAATAAATGCCTCTCAATTTCTCATTGGAAGGGATTGGAATTTGGCTCCAGATCCTGCCCATGACAAAACAGGCTGCCTTGATACTGTTAACGCTTCAGATAGAGCCATTTTCCGTGATATTCTCGCCGACAATGGTCTTGTTGACCATTGGAGGCTGTGTCACCCACAGGATAAAGAATATACGTTCTTTTCTTCTACCCATGGCACATTTTCCCGTCTCGACTATTTACTTCTTTCGCAAAAGGCAGTTCAATTGGTTACAGAGTCGAGGATTTTGGAAGCAGCCATATCCGATCACTCTCCTGTTCTTTTGTCTTTCGGTTTAGGTCTCTCTAGTCCAGGACGCAAACCATGGAGATTGAGCATAAACAAATATAAAACTTCTTTTACAATCACATCTCCAGGATTATCTCACTATTAACGAGGATTCAGTTTCCTCTAAGAGAACGGTCTGGGCAGCTGCTAAGGCGACCATTAGAGGTCAACTAATGCGCGATGCTGCTCTTATTAACGCTGCAAAACAAGTAGATCTTGAGCAAGACATTCAACGGCTTTCTTACTCATATATCTCAAATCCTACCCTCCAGAATCGTAAATTATTGGAACAGGCACGAATGTCTCTTAATAGTCTTTTTACTTCTAAGGCTGAATACGCCTTGCAAAAAATGAAAGGGCAACACTATGAGCAGGGGGAAAAAGCTGGTCGGTTACTAGCCGCGCAACTGTGCCAGAGGGAGGCCGCTATGGTGATTCCCGCTATTAAATCCAGTTGTGGCGACGTACTTACTAGACCACAAGAAATTGTTGAAGAATTTGCTTCCTTTTATAGATCTCTTTATTCTCCAAGCACTCATATAGATAAACTCAAAATGTCCAAATTTTTAGATGCAATACATCTTCCACGACATTCAGATGACGGTAGAGCTTTACTTGATGGTATCATTACAAAATATGAGATTTCTTCAGCTATAACTGCCTTACCATACCATAAAGCTCCAGGAGACGATGGTTTCCCCCCTGAATTTTATAAATGGACTGGCTAGAGCATGATTGACACCTTACATGTCGCGTTATAAGAAGCCGTTGAGGAATCCTCTTTCGGATCTCTTTCTAACAAAGCAATTATTGCTGTTTTACCAAAACCTGGTAAAGATCCCTTGTTGTGTGGCAGTTATCGGCCTATATCTCTCTTGAATTCTGATATTAAAATACTAACTAGCATTCTTGCATCGCGTCTTCGTAAAGTTTTACCTTCTTTAATTCATAATTCACAAGTAGGTTTTGTTCCAGGTCGTTCGTCTTGAAATCATCTCTGTACTTTATCTCATGCTTTATGGTCAGCTAAACATCTTGCAGATGATGCATTACTTCTTTCCCTTGATGCTGAAAAAGCATTTGATCGCATTGAATGGGAATGTCTCTTTACAGTCATGCAAAGGTTCGGCTTAGGCGATCAATTTATAGATATAGTGCATCTGCTCTAAGATAGCCCATTAGCTCAAGTTAATTGCAGTGGTTTTCTGTCTACCCCATTTCCAATTCGACGAGGTACTCGTCAAGGTTGTCCACTTTCCCCTCTCCTTTTCCTCCTAGCAATGGAACCTTTGGCTGCAGCAATACGACAATCTGCAGAAGTAGTAGGCGTCCCTCTTCCAATTGGCCATTCAAAAATGTATTTATATGCAGATGACATTCTTCTTACCCTTACTGATCTTCCCCGTTCTCTTCCCGCTCTCCTCCATATTATCAACAATTTCTCTTCTTTCTCAGGTTACAAGATAAACTGGGATAAAAGTGAAGCATTACCCATGTCCATTGGTACTACAAAAGCAGCAATCTCTGGCTTTCCTTTTCATTGGCAACCATCCCGGCTTAAGTACTTAGGAATATTAATTAATAGAGGTTTGGATAATGTGGTCACGGATAATTTCACTCCTTTAATCACGCAAATGCAAAGAGACTTTGACAAATGGAAAGCTCTGGGATTATCTCTTTGGGGACGGGTTCAGGCGGTTAAGATGGTTACTCTACCACGTTTTCTTTATGTTCTAGGTATGCTCCCTCTCCACATTCCCCTAACTACTCTTCTATCCATTGACTCTAAAATAAAACTTTTTATTTGGGGTACGGTTAAACCACGCCTTGCTTTTGGACAAATTAAAGGCTCATCAATTACATGGGGGTTTAGGTCTTCCCTCCATCGAGCATTATTCACTTGCCCTTCATATCTCACAACTCACTTTTTTTCTACCCAAATCTAAAGATATACCCCAATGGGTTCCACTTGAACGTCACCTTTTGCCTCCTGGTTTAGGTTTGTCCCTTCTATATGGTAAGGGGACCAGTTCTTCCAATCCTAAAAACCCTATCTTATCTGCAATGCATAAATCTTGGCAGAGAGGTCATTGTATACTTAAATCTAATTCGCGAGTTCACGTTAAAGCTCCTTTATGGCTTAATTCAGCTATTCGTATTGGTGGTCACACTTTGTCCTGGCCTTTATGGCAAGAAGCTGGCATCAATTCTATAGATCAACTTTTTCATGATGGAACTTTTAAGCCCTTTTCCCAACTTAGCAAGGAATTCCATTTACCACCTACACAATCTTATAAATATACCCAACTTCAACAAGCTATCACAAAGCACTTAGGTTCTCCACCAGACTTACTCTCAGTATCTCCTATTTTGTATTATTTGCAGTTATGGGGAAACCTTAAAGGTGGGACTTCTGGTCTTTATAAGACATTTCTGCATCCTCTATTTTCGCAACCTCTCTCACAAGCTCTTCAGTTGAAATGGCAATCCCGTTTATCAGTTGCATATTCCAATACTCAATGGGATCAAATTTTAGAAGGGCTACATAAGGGGGTTCGGGAAGCTTGTCTCAAATTCTGTATTTTCTAAATTATCCATGAATGGCATTGGTCTCCTGTTAAATTACACCAAGCTAAATTGTTATCACAGACTTCCTGCTGGAGATGTTCAGCTTCCGGATGTGATATTACACATATCATTTGCGAATGTCCTCGTACTAGATCCTTTTGGCATTTTGTATGTCGTTACCTTTACCTTTTACACCTGCCAACATTATTTTACATGACTTTCGAGGTGTCCCGAAACTATCCAAACCGCAAATTAGTCTTCTTCATACTGCTTTGGCTACGGCCAAAATTTGTATACTGCGTCTCAGGAAGAGTGGTTGGTGGCAATGATGCAAACAGCTTTACATGAACGCACAATTTATAGGCTTCCATTTTTCTCAAAATTTGGTCCCCTTTCCTGGCAACCACTGTGGACGATGACTCTGCTTCTACTCTTTTTCTTCTACATATACTGTTTCTGCTTAACTCCATTCTTTCCATGGTCCCTTTCCTGTTACTTTACTATTGATGCCCTTTCCCCTTCCTTTGTATCAATTCTCCTCCTGTCTGTTCTCTTTACTCTGGTACTCTTTTCTTTTCTTTCTCTTTTCTTCTCTTTTCCTTTTTTTTCTTTTCTTTATTTTTCCTTCTATAGTATGATTTACCTATTATTCTTCCTATTGTTACCACATATAGTATTATGGAATATATGTTATTTCTGTTTCCTCATATTTGTTATATCCTATGTAAGTTTACTTCTCATTTGTATTTACCATTATATTACTCTGATTTATTGCTGCATTTGTATTCGTATTTTCATCTGCAAAGTTTAATTAAAAATTTCAATACAAAAAAACAGAGTATATGAGCAGTCCAGTCTAGCTGGAGGTACTTTGAGAAATCAAGTCAATGTGCACACTCAGCTGACAAGAGGTGGGAAAATGTTGTGTAACACTACAAACTAAATTAATCATTTTAAAGCAGATTTTCTTTTAGATTGGTTGCTCAAATTATATAGGGATTTGCACAATAGCTTTGCACGTTAAATATTTATCAAATATCAAATCTGTTACAGAGCTCAACAGGGTACCCCCATTACTGCATTATTTAAAAGAGACTTTAAAAGGGGTTATTATTTAAAAAAAAATCCAGACATGACTTAACATCACAATAGTTGTGGTACACATGGTACACATGGATAAACGGCTTGTGTTTTATAAGACTTTAAATAGTAACAGCAAACAACTACCGAATAATAATACATTTATAAAATTCCGGTTGAACAGATTTCTTTCTCGAAAATTAAGAGAATCCGTGAACAATAAAACGTTGGCGGATAAAGCTTTAAAAATATTGTACACATTTGTCGACAGCCCGGTGAACGTTAACTGATTCCCACAATCTACAGATTTTTTTTTGTCTGACTACTAAAGCCCATTGAAATGTATGTGCCATAAGACTTATGTATTTTTTTATCCGAGGCGAGGGCTCCATTTTAAAATGACTATTATTGTCTTTTGGTAACAAAGATTTATTAGTAGAGCGGGTGTTATTTTTAAGAGAGGTGTAAGTAAAGCAGTGACACTAATCAATTAGCAACATGAACTTGTGTTTTTTTTTAATTTACTTTTCACCAGGCAACTCTGAACCGTATTGTTTTAAGTTGCCACTAACTAACAATAAATTGCAACAAATGTCTTCTGTTTAATTGTGCCAAATGGAAATGTATTTTAGGTAAATGCTATCTTTCCGGCCAACACCGCAAAATGATCTGAAAGGTGTAAAAGCAGGTAGCCTCACTAACTCTTTTTTAGACATCAAGCTCTCTCCCACATATGAATCATTCCACAACTCAGATATGGCACCTCATCAAAAAACTTACACTTCTTTATGTAGAATCCAGAATACAGATGCCATATACATGATGATCTTTTAAGGATCTGTTCCCCCCCAGTAAAAGCATTTATCAAAGACAGGAGACATCGAGATTCAGGAAACAGAAAGCAACGAGTTAACACGGGTAGGAAACAAGCACTGACAAAACCAATGAACATGACTGAGGCAAGCTGGCACGATCTGTATTTTTCTGATGTAAGTGTAAGCCATGACATCAACATCCACACAAGAGCAGAGGCGCAATGGGGGAGCCATGCATAACATGTCCTCCCCACCTCTTCCCCTCTCAAAGATTTTAAAACAACCTGGACTTCTGCCACTTGCCCCCTCCCCCCCAGTCCAAATAGATAAAAAGGAACCTAGACCTTCTGCCAGATAGTTTCGTCTACATTTACTTCTATTCCAAAATGTTAAATGATTAAATTAATTAATAAAACATACTGGTCCTGATGGAGGAGGAATCGCTTAATGATGAGATACATTGCTGAGGGTGAATGGGGAGGATAGGACGAAAGGGTGGTGCGGGACTGACAGTGGTGGACAGATCTGGTACTTGCTTTGACCACTGAGTGTCTGTGGGATGTTCGGGGAGGGGGAGTTGTTGTTCTTTAGTTTTGCCTTTTTTTTATTAATGGTGACGAATGCATATTGGTGAAATACTGCAAGTTGTTTTTTTGGTTATCTGATGCGCTGTTGAAAAACAAAATAAATATCCTGGCCTCCTGACACCCACCTCCAGAACGGTCTACAGTTACACGCTCCCTTAGTCAAATATATAAAAAAAATTGTATCTAGCCTCTTGCCACCTACGCTCACCAAACTCTGTGCCATTACTCCCCCTCCGGACACAAAGCTGTTGCATTCTCTGCCCTCAAAGTAAGAGCGGAGAGCAAATATTATGCAGGCAGGGACTCCGGGAAAACTGCGGGTTAGCACTGAATTGTTTTCCATCTGGGTCCGGGTCTGTAAAGTCGCATGCTGATAGTGAAACGTGGCAGTTGGCTCATGCCAGGCTCTCCCACTCCTCATTTGTGTCAGTGGTGACTCTGGAGAGGGAGGAAGATAATGGGTGAGGTCTGTTGAGTTCCAGATGAGGCAGCAAATACAGGGGAAGCAAGCATTTTTGTTTCCTACTGTTCACGTGTCATAGGAGTGAATAACTTAAGTTTGATAAGGTTATTCACTTCAATAGCTTCCAGTGGAAACAATATATAACCATTGGATTCTGTAACTGTACAGCAATGTATATTTCTGAATGAGACTTTCATCTCTACAATTAGTTGTTTCAAGACCCCATGCAGTGGAGAGCTATTTGGCATTCATGTACATCTCCTATCCGTCCACTATACTTTTCAATCCAAGTAACAGACTAAAATGTGCACTGCTCACATTAATTTTTTATATTTCCCTATACTAATTCACCACTAATCCTTTTTGGGTTCCGGAGTAGCGTGCTACTTACCGAAAAATCGCTTCTATGCCTCGTCAGGGGTAGTAAGTGCTGTATAAATGCAATTACAATTTAACAAACAGTAATGGCAGCAAGATGGAGTAGTGTCTTACCTGTAACTCCAGTTCTGTAGTGGGGTATCTCTGTTATAGTCATAATCTAGTGAATAGTCCCGTCCATGTGCGGGGACCCCGGAGCAATCAAAATAATCTCTTAAGCTGTCTCTATGTGCAGTCCTGCATAGACACTTAAGAGAATTTAAAGACAAATAATGCAGCCTATCAGGCTACACTGTCCAGTACTTCAACTAGATATTCCACCAAAATTAAATTCAGCACAGCCTGCCAAGTACTTCTCATAGAAAAACTTCCCCTTTTACCAAGAAATCCTTCTGGAAGATAGAGAGGAAGGGGTGGACAGACAAGCCCCATAGGCTGCCATTATGTGGCTCAAAAAGGGATACTGTGCCTTTAAGGAAACTTTCTAGAACTCTCAGTATCCCAGAATGCACAGCAAGTCCCCTCCACTTTCAGTTCTTTTTGGAGGCGTATAAAGCTAGACCTGTAGCATTCAGTACATGAACATCTTTCTCCACCGGGGAGGAGGGTGGGCGCTTATGACTATAACAGAGATACCCCTACTACAGAACTGGAGTTACAGGTAAGAAACTACTCCTTCTGTAGTAGGGGATCTCTGTGTATAGTCATAATCTAGTGAATAGAATGGCAAGCCCATCCCCAACACCAAAGCGGCGGCGGAGAAGAAGAAATACAACACCACTACTGTGCGAATAGATTTCGCAGCGAAGCTTGCCCAACCTGAGCATCTGCCTTGGCATCAGAGTCCAGACAGTAATGCTTAGCAAAGGTATGGACCGACTTCCAAGTGGCAGCCCTGCAGATCTCTGCAATGGGAACATTACGGAGCAAAGCTGTCGTGGCCGCTTTGCCCCTGGTGGAATGAGCCTTAGGCTTACCCCCTAAGGTCTTATTAGCCTTTTGATAACACAATTGTATACAGGACTGACCCATAGTTGATAAACAATTGGTCTGACCTACGAATATCCTTGGTTTTATCCAGATACAATTTCAACACCCTTCTGACATACAGGGAATAACGAGATCTTTCCGCTGGAGTGGAAGGATTCTGAAAAAATGTAGGTAACATTATAGTCTGGTTAACATGGAAATCAAAAATAACCTTAGGAAGAAACTTAGGGTGAGTGCGCATTACAACCTTAGCAGCATGAAATACAGTATAAGGTTCTTGGCAACACAACACCTGAATTTCACTCACCCTGCGGGTCGATGTAATGACCACGAGGAACGCCGCCTTCCAGGACAGGTGCTGTAGCGAAGCCTTATGAATAGGTTCAAAAGGTTCCTTCATCAATCTGGACAGCACCACATTCAATTCCCATGAAGGAGAAGGAAGACGAACAGGAGGAAACACTTTCTTCAAGCCTTCCAAAAAATCCTTTATCACAGGAATTTGGAAAAAGGAAGTCTGTGAAGGGCATTTCCTGTAGGCAGTCAGCGCAGCTAGATGGACCTTAATGGAATGGAAGTTAAGGCCAGACTGCGCCAAATGCAAAAGGTATGGAAGGATGACATCTTCCTTACATGTTGTCGGATCATAGTTCTTCTACTTGCACCAGATGCAGAATCTCTTCCACTTGTAAGCATAAGAAGTCCTAGTGGAAGGTCTCTTAGCCTCCTTCAGTATGTCCATACAATCCACAGGGAGATTCAAAAGGCCATATTGCACTATCTCAGGAGCCATGCCGCCAAACTCAAAGACGAGAGGTTGGGGTATACCATCTGTCCCCCGTACTTCGTGAGAAGGTCCGGCCGGCACGGCAGCCGTATGTGAGGAAGAAGAGACCGGTGAAGCAGGTCTGTGAACCACCACTGCCTGGGCCATTCCGGGGCAATTAGGATCATCTGCGCCCTGGACTGAGACAGTTTGATGAGCACCTCCGGAATCAGGGGAATGGGCGGAAAAGCGTACAGAAAGCTGTTCGACCAGTTGATCCATAGCGCATTCTCCAGCGTCCCCTGCTGGTAATACCTAGACGCAAAGTCTTGGCATTTGCTGTTTTCGGATGTGGCGAACAGATCCACGTCTGGAGTGCCCCACCTGGCGAAGACGTCTCTGAGTACTTCGTCGTTTATGACCCATTCGTGGTTTTCCTGAATCAGTTTGCTCAGCGCGTCCGCCTGAACATTCTGCACACCTAGCAGATGAGTAGCCGTTATCGTCCGTCCTCTGGCCAGCAGCCAGTGCCAGATCGCCTGCGCCTCCTGCGACAAAGTGCGCGATCTCAAACCCCCCTGCTTGTTGAGGTAATACATCGTGGTCTGTACAAGCAGAGAGTTGGTCTGAAAGGACGGATGAAAGGCCTTCAGTGCCAAGTGAACCGCTCTGAGTTCCAGGAAATTGATATGATAAGTGGACTCCGTCGGGGACCACGTTCCTTGCATCTGTAACTCTCCGGAATGCGCTCCCCAGCACTGGAGAGAAGCATCCGTCACGATGGTCTGAGTGGGAATGTCCTTGTGGAAGGGAACCCCTTTGAGGAGGTTCTCCGCTGAACACCACCATTTCAGAGACTGTAGAGCATGCAGAGACTGTTGTATCTTGTCGTCCCAGTTCCCTTTCCTCTGGTCCCACTGATCCTCTAGACACTCCTGCAGCGGTCTCATGTGCAGCCGTGCGTGTGGCGTGAGGAAGATACAGGAGGCCATCGACCCCAGTAGAGAAGACACCGTCCTCGCTGTTGTAGATGGAGCGGTCATAAGAGCCTGAGCCTTCCGAAGGAGTGATAAACGTCTCTCCTCCGAAGGAGACACGCTTGCTGACAGCGTATTGATGGAGGCTCCCAAGTACTGGAGGCTCTGGACCGGAATCAGGACAGACTTGGACATGTTGATATGCAAACCCAGCTTGTTCAAGAGAACGGCCGTCTTCTGGAAGTGCGATTGAGCTTCCGCAAAGGAGGATGCCTTGATCAACCAATCGTGCAGGTACGGGTAAACAAACACCTTGTTCTTTCTCAGGTGTGCCGCTACCACTGCCATGCATTTTGAAAAGGTCCTGGGCGCAGACTTCAGCCCGAACGGTAGTACTGTGTATTGATAATATTTGGCGCCGACTTGGAATCGCAGGAACTTCCGGTGTTTCTGTGCAATGGGCACATGGAAGTATGCATCCTGTAGGTCTATCGCGCACAGCCAGTCTCCCCTTTGCAGTTGAGGGTAAATCTGGTGCAAAGACAGCATGCACAACTTTTCCCTGCGAATCCATTTGTTGCTTGCCGCAAATCCAGAATGGGCCTGAACTCGTTCTTGTCTTTCTTGCGTACCAGAAAGAACCGTGAGTAAAGACCTCTTCCCCTTTGAGACAGAGGGACGTCTTCTATCGCCCTTTTTCTTAACACGGTGTCGGCCTCCGCCTGGAGCTCGCGCAGTTGGAACTGCGAGCAAACCGGTGGAATTGCTGGAGGCGGGCTGATGAACCGAAGACTGTATCCATTGCAAACAATATTTAGCACCCACTTGTCCTGAGTAATTTTTCTCCACTCTGCCAGGTAGTATAGGACACTTCCCCCCACCGGAGTGGGTAACGGAGGATGGGGAAGTAACAGCCTAGGGCCTAGACCCAGCCGGGCCCTTGGTTGCGGTGGCAGATTGCTGCCCACACCGGCCCTTCTGATGTTTTTGGAAGGGCCTCCTCTGGAACTGCTGTTGTTGTTGCTGTCCAGTTTGCTGGCCTCGCCCCCTGCGCCCCGTACCGTCTCTGGAACGGGCAGTAGGTCTTCTTTTGTTCCTTGGGCTTCTCCAACCCGACAGCCGTCAGGTTTTCAGCCTCAGCCTTCATCCGGGCCATCTCATCGTCAGCGTGCTTTCCAAAGAGGGTCTCGCCCAAAAAGGGTACCCTCTGTTGGGCCTCAGGTTTCAAGGACGTAAGCCGCAACCAGGCATGACGTCTCTGGTTGACTCCATGGCAGTACCCGTGGGCTGCCAGGAGTGATGAATCCGCAGCTGCGCTGATCAGTTGATTAGAGACCAGCAGTCCTTTGTTCAGGATCTCCATGAAATCCTCCCTCTTCTCCTTGGGAAGGAGGTCAGCGAACTGTTGGAGGGACTCCCACAGAGCCCGATCGTACCTCCCCAACAACGCCGAGGCACTCGCGGCCTTCGGGGAGGTGGCGGACATCCCGCAGATCTTCCTGCCTGCCGAATCCATCCAGCGGCTCTCCTTGTCTGGAGGCACTGTAGAAGACGGGGTGGTGGCATGTTGTTTCCGTGCCGCCGTCACTATCACTGAATCCGGTGCTGGATCCACCCTGAGAAATGCTGGGCCCGAGTCAGGAAACCTGTACTTCTTTTGGAGCCTGGAGGGGGCTGATTTCGTAGTCGCAGGAGTGAGGAACAACTCCATGGCGGGCTCCTCCAATCCCGGGACCAACGGCAACAGAGGTCGAGACAATTGCTTCTTATGAAGGGTCTCAAAAATGACTGAGGTTGTCGGCGTGGGCATAGTAAGCGTTATGCCCAGCTTGCTCGCCCCTCTCAGCAGTACATCCTGGAAGGATATAATGTCGTCCACAGGCGACACCCTCGTCCGAGGGGACCCCGACAGGGTAGGCGAGTAGTCCCTGGCGCTGGACGAATCCGTACGAGATCTGGACCTGCCCCTCCTGTGGCGCCGCCTAGATCTAGTAGACGAACAACGGTAACTCCTGGATCTCCCTTTCCGTCCGGAGCGGGATCTAGACCTCCTCTGCCTTGGTCGTTCCACAGGTCTCAGCGGCGGAAGTTGTGGCGGCCTGACCGGAAGCCTCGGAAGAAGAGGCCCTGTAGGCGGAGTCGGAAAGCGCGGCAACCAGGTCGACCTCGGTGGAACAGGCGGCCGCCCCTGAGGTGGCGGAAGTGGAGTCGGTGGAAGCCCACGCGGCGGCGGAGGAGGAGGAGGATGATGATGAGGAGGAGGCGGCGGCGGAGTCGGAATCCGAGGGGGCGGATCCTTTGGCAACGGAGGCAGTGGTGAAGTCGACCTCGGTTTAGGGGGCGAGTATACCACAGAGTACACAGAGCCCGGAGACTTCTCTCTCCTCTTCTTCCTAGCCTGACCCGACTGGGGAGACCGAGAGGTGAACGACGTCAACGCCGTGCCCCCGATGATTTGGAGGAGCTTCTGGCGTCAGAACGTCTCCTGGAGGACGAAGCCTTCCTCTTAGGCACAGAGCGCCTCTTCGGCGTCGACGAACGACGTCTCAATGTCGATGATCTATGTCTCGACGCCGGACTTCTCCTTCTTGACATCGAAGATCGCCATGACCTCGACGCTCCTCGTCTCGACGTCGATGATCTTCTCGACTTCGACGATCTCATCTTCGACGTCGAATGCCTAGTCGACATCGACGGCGAAGTCGCCTCGACGGCGAGCGCCGGCGTGACTTCTCTCGACGTCGATGACTCGACGACGAGAATAAATCTGTACCTGACGTCGACCTCGACGGAGGTCTTGACGTCAGTCCCCTCGACGCCGCACGTCGCCGCCGCTTCGACTGGGGAGACGGGGAACAGACCGTGGTCATTCCTTTCGACGCCGACGTCGATGGTCCTGGAGGTGAAAGTCTGGGAGATCTCACACTCCTCAGGAACATGTGCAGAAGGGAGACACAGGATACACACCTCGTGTGGATCAGACTTGGCCTTCTTCCTAGAGCACTCAGGGCATTTATCAAATAAGGCAGGTATATTTGATAAATGAGGGCTCAGAATTACTAGAAAAACACCAGCAATTAAAGAAGGCTCAAAAACACGTCGAGTGAACACACTCTAACACTGTAAAAGTGCAAAAAATTTGAAATAAACCCTAAAAAGGGAGAGCTCAATGCCCCAGGGTCCTGCTAGCAGGAGCCGGAAAAAATAAATGAAAGTGGAGGGGACCTGCTGTGCATTCTGGGATACTGAGAGTTCTAGAATGTTTCCTTAAAGGCACAGTATCCCTTTTTGAGCCACATGGCAGCCTATGGGGCTTGTCTGTCCACCCCTTCCTCTCTATCTTACAGAAGGCTTTCTTGGTAAAAATGGAAGTTTTTCTATGAGAAGTACTTGGCAGGCTGTGCTGAATTTAATTTTGGTGAAATATCTAGTTGAAGTACTGGACAGTGTAGCCTGATAAGTATAGGCTGCATTATTTGTCTTTAAATTCTCTTTTAAGTGTCTATGCAGGACTGCACATAGAGACAGCTTAAGAGATTATTTTGATTGCTCCTGGGGCCCCGCACATGGGCGGGACTATTCACTAGATTATGACTATACACAGAGATCCCCTACTACAAAAGTCCTGATCCCATTTCCTTTAATGTGGTTGGGGTCCTCAGGGGGGTTTCAGGTTGCATTTACATGTATTCACTTCTGACCTACCTTCTCCTGAATAGAAAGTACTTCTTGTTGGAGAATCGCATGAAACGATCTATGATGGTGGCATTTCGTCTCCTCTCGCTCTCCTCCAGCCTACGCTGCCGACGTAAGAAGGCAAGGATCACTGGGTCGGTCACATTCATCTCATCCACTGTTCCATGTAAGATGGTTTCCAACTCTGCTGGCAGGGGCTCTGTCTCTGAAGGGGGCAAAAAAAGAAACTTATGTATTTCATTAAAAAAGTGCTTTAGTGTTACATATGCTAAATCATTGAGTGGAATCAGGAAACGAAGCCTCTAATCTCAGCTTCCACACAATAAATTTTTTTCAAAACTTTGAGCAAATCCTTTTCTTTGTAGCTGTGTTCCCTAGTCTGTATAAACATTGATATGTTTAGAAATAGGCTGTTCTCCAGCACTGGAATTTTCATACCTTCACATGATTTTCAAAAATTCTCATTGGCAAGCTAGAAATCCTGATACATTACAGATCGGCAGTCGCGCCTCTATAACTCAACATTTCAGCGTGCCAAATCTGTTTCCATAGGCCAATGAGGTCAAACAATCCAGTCACTTTTGGAAACAACGTAAAAACTGACAAAATGCTGAAGAAAAAAAAGGCCACACCTACGTTTGCATGTACACACTGCTTGACTCCATCTGGTTCTTTTTCTCAGTTTGGTGATTTTTCATTCAAATATTTCAGAATTATTATGCACAAACTAAGTGTCTGGGACGCATTCGCTACTGCTCTGTATGTCCATCAATGTTAGTGAATACCAGATGCTTGCATATCAAGTCCATAGTATATGAAGAGTTTAAAAATCAAACAAAATACATCAACAACTTCAGCAGTGGCATACCTCTCACACCCACCACCTAGATATACATACAAGCTACGAGTTTGGTTACATTCCAAAAACAAACATGTGACCAAATATTTCCAAACAGGTACAAAACCACATCTCCGCAGGCAGAGTGGGCAAAGCTTTTGTGACTCCAACTGAAACACACACACTTGATGATTCCCTCTCCTACCCACTCTTCCCTTTATGTGCCCCAGCCAACGCATTCACTGCCCTTTAGGAGACCAATTGTCATATACAAACAGTTTTTTTAGTGCCACATATTTTTCTGTTTGTCACCCTATTTTTCCCTCCTCACCCCTTGTCTAACTACAGTCTCCTTGCTCCATCTTCTCTTCAGTGCTTAATTTGTAAAATCATAACTGCCAGTGCCAAATGGTTTTTTTATGAAGTCCGCAATAGGCCTGGACCAATATAGGGATTGCTGAATATCTGGGTAGTGTCATGTTGTCTTAAATTCACCTAACAACTACTTATTCTTCCACCATAATGCACTCTCTGCCTCTTTTTCTTACTCTTGAAGGTTCTATTTCATCATTGCATTCTCCTTTTGTCATGTCTTTCTGTTCCTCCTGCTTTTGTGTATTTCTCTCTTACTCTGTGTCAAAGTCTGATGAGGAAAAGTAAGTGACGGTCTCCAAAAAGGAGTGCTGCAGGGCCCCTTCCGCAACCACAAACTCCAATTAAGTACCAATTCTCTTCTTCTAACTTCCCCGCTCGTTAGAAAAAACTCTTTCACAAACCTTTTTAAAGGAAGAAGTGAGAATCTGACAGGGCAATGTAGGCAAATGGGTTGTAGCCATAACCTGGTGCAAAATGCACACTGAGCTTGTAGGAATAAGACCACTACACCATCGTCCCATCAACGAGTTACATCGTTTAGGGTTACTAGCAACTTTATCCGTCTCTCCTCTGTGGAGTAGAGGCAGAGGGCTGCTTATTACTTAAATCAGAGTTCCTGGAGGAGAACTAGGATTACAGTTATGGGTTTTTCATCTTTTCCAGGGAACTTTATTAATAGTCATAAGCGTTGAATAGAATATCAAGTCCTTTCTATATAAAGGAAGAAATAGACACAGACCAAAAGGAACCATTCTAAGAAAACAGATTTCAAAAGCCAGCTTGACCCACTTGGGCCTCAGCCCCCGAACCTGAAGCAAAATGTCTTGCAAATGTATGTATGGAGCCAAGTAGCCGCTTTACATAATTCAGAAATTGGAATGTTCCTTAGTAATGCAGCCGTACTAGTGGCATGGGTTCAAGGTTTTCCAAACAACATTTTGTTACCATTGCAATAGAAAAGCAGAATGCTCCAACACATAGACTGGTTTGATGCAGCTAAACTCATTTAAACAGACACAAGTGATAAAAAGCGGATCAGATTTTCTAATGTCGAGAGGAAAACGGTGTGACTGACATGAAAGTCTGACAGTACCTTTGGAAGGAAACTTAGATACGTTCAAATGACAACTTTACTTCTATAGAAAACAGTTTATGACACAGTAGCACCTAAATCTCACTAACTTTGTGGGCAGAAGTTATAGCTATAAGGATAGATACTGCAACTAAGCTTTAGGAATTGGCCCAGAAGGAGGACAGGTCAACTTGGAAAGAACTATGTTAAGCTGGGTTAGACTACAGAGCTTCCTGTTTGGGGAAGACATTCTTTTTTTTTTTTTACTTCTTTTTATTAGCAACAGAGAAAACAGGTGGCAATCATCACAATCAAGGCAATAATATTCTACATTCAAGCGCAGGGGGTTTCAGGACATACATAGTGATCATAGTAAGGAGGCATACAAAAGCATATCCAGTAATATTCATAGTACAAGCGGTTCTTCAATTGAGGCGTTCTGGGGGGTTTCACAAATGTTCCCCCTGTACTCGTTCCAGGTGGTCCAAATTTGTGTCCATTTCCGAGGGCATCCCCGTGCCTCATATACCGTCTTTTCTTGGAGCATGCACCAGTCCATGTCAGTTTTCCATTGGCCAACCTTAGGAGGTCGAACCGCCCCCCACAGTATAGCAATTTTCCTTTTGGCGATCGCAAATCCTAGAGTGGCCCACAATTTCCCACTCTGTGATAAGTCCGTAGGTTCCCAGATGTTTAACAGGCACCTTTTAGCTTCAAGTCTGATCTCCACCTTCCATACTTCCTGCATACACCGGGTCACTCGGGTCCAGTAGTGCTTCAGCCGCGGGCATTCCCAGAGTATGTGGAAGAAGGTCCCCACCTCTCCGCAACCCCGTCTACAAAGCCCATCTGAACCTCGGCCCGTTCATTGCAGTCTAGTCCCTGAGAGGTAGACACGATGTAGGATTTTTAATTGAATGAGCCGCAGTCTGGCCGAAATAGCCACCTCCTTAGGGGAGGCAAGTGCAGATCGCCATTCCTCCTCATCAATTTCTAGACCGTCAGCTTCCCATTTACCCTTGAGGGGGAGCAATAGGTCAGGGGAATGATTAATGATTTTTTTGTACGTGACTGATATGGCATGCTCGGGGAGATGGCCATCTAGGAGTCTATCCTCCAGCGGTGAGGAGGCAGGGGGCTGTGTTCCTGTTGGAATGTTAGCCTGGAGGGAGTGTCTGACTTGCGTGTATCTAAAGTGTTCCGAATGAGCTAGCTCGTAGGTGTGTTGGAGTGAGGCAAAAGATGTCATCCCCTTCGGGCCCCATAGGTCCCGAACATGGGATATGCCTATGAGGTCCCAGTTACGGAACCCCTTGGTACGGCCAAGCCTACCGAATCTCTCAGAAACCCACAGAGGGGTGGCCATCGTGAGGGTCTCAGCCCAGCCCAGTGTACGTTGGACAATATGCCATAGCTGCACCGAGTGTTGCGTGGGTCCCGTCAGCGAGTATCGTCCCGGTTTGGAGTAGAGCGCTGCTTCAAAGTTCCCGCCCGGTAAAAGCCAGCGGTCCATTCCGTATGCCGGGTCGTTACCATTACTGTAGGTGCACTGGTTGATGGCGGAGAGGTTCGCGGCCCAGTAATATTTGCGGATGTCAGGGAGTGCTATACCGCCACCGAACCATCCCAGGGTCAATTTCTGTATGGAGATGCGGGGCATTCCAGACCACAGCAGTTCCCTCTGCGCGGCCTCAATAGAAGCGAAGTAGGCATTTGGGACCAAGTCCGGGTAATTTTGCAAGGCGTACAGGAACCTAGGCAGTGCCATCATTTTGAAGAGTGCTGCCCGTCCGAGGGACAGCGGGAATCGTTGCCAGGTGGCAGCATCCCTCTTGAATAGCTGCAGAGGCGGGAGAAGGTTCTTCTCGTATCTTACATCCAGTTCTTTGGAGATAAATACCCCCAAATAACGGAAACCCTCGGTGGCTACCGCGATGGGGCAACTCCGCGAGAGCATGGGAACCTCCCCCTGTAAGACATAAAGGACGGATTTGCCCCAGTTAATCCGGTAGCCCGGGTTTTTCCCGAAGTTGTTGATAATGTCCATAACCACTATGAGGGACTTACGAGGTCTGGTGAGGTATAGCAGGACATCATCCGCGTAGAGCGAAATCCTGTCCTCCCATCCGTCGGCCCAGCTTATTCCTTTCAGGGATAGGTCTTGCCTGATCCACGCGGCCAGGGGCTCCAGTGAGAGGGCAAAAAGGAGGGGCGAGAGGGGGCATCCCTGTCGCGTTCCTCGTCCGAGTTCAAATATTTCAGAGATATTATTATTGACAGAGACCTGAGCCAAGGGCGCTTCGTACAGAAGGCGCACCCATCCCATGAAGCTCAGGCCGAATCCCAGTTTACGGAGAACAGCCATCATATATGACCACTCAAGTGTGTCAAACGCCATCATAGCGTCAAGGGATAGTACCACCGCATCTTCCTGGAGAGTATGGCATCGGCCCAGGACGCCATGCAACCTACGGAGGTTGAGCGCTGTGTTTCGGTGTGGCATAAAGCCAGATTGGTCCGGGTGAACTAACGTGGGGAGGACAGGTTTCAGTCTGTTGGCGAGGACTTTGGCTAGTATTTTGGGTTCTGCATTGAGGAGGGATATGGGCCTGTAGGAGGCACAGGCATCTCTAGGTTTCCGCTCTTTGTGGATGGCCACTATTGTGGCTAATCGCTGATCGCGCGGCAGAATACCACGTTCCTTGCTCTCCTCAAACATTCTTTTTAAGTAGGGACTAAGGCCAGAAGGCGCAATCTTATATATTTCTATTGGTAATCCGATGGGTCCCAACGCTTTTCCAGACCGGAGGTCCCCGATCGCTCGGGCCAGTTCCTCAACAGTAAGTGGCGCCTCGAGGTCCTCTCTTTCCAAATCTGAGAGAGAGGGCATTCGGACGTCGGTCAGCAAGGAGACCGAGTCGTCCTCTGGTCTGTCAGAGCCCTTACTGTATATCTTCTAATAGTGCGACGCAAATTCCCGGACTATGTCACGGGGATCAGGGATTACGGCACCAGTCTCCGTTTTGAGCTCTGCGACTATTCTCTGTGCCTGTTGCTTTTTGTCTAGCCAAGCTATGAGCTTGCCCGCTTTGTCCCCTTGATCGTATAGTCTACCCTCTTTGTCCCTGGCTATGGTCTTGGCTGCATCGTTAGCTAGGGCTCTGTATTCCGCTGGCTTAAGTTCCCTGAGATGAACTGCCTCAGGCCCACCTTCCGCGTTGGCCTCTGTTTCTCGTTCCAACAGCTCCCTCTCTATATTTACAATTTGGTCTTCACGTTCCTTTCGGCGACCCGAGATCGCCGATAGGGCCTCTTCTCCAAGTACAGTTTTAAAGGCCTCCCAGAGCACCGTGGACGAGGCCACCGTACCGTCATTTTCTGCAAAGTACCGGTCTATGGATAGGAGGAGTTTACGCCGGATGGGTTCACAGCGTATGTACAACGCGTTAATCGGTGCAGTGCAGCCCTCTTGTTTGTCGCCCAGCGTGAGGTGGGCCAACAACGGCGAGTGGTCTGAGATTCCTCTCGCCAAGTGTGTAACCTCCTGAAGTGTTGTGTCGCGGTATTGTGGCGCCAGAATATAATCGAGGCGGGAAAACGACCGGTGTGGGCCGGAGAAGAAGGTGTATTGTGAGTCTCGTGGGTGGCGGGTTCGCCAAAAGACCGAAGGCGTCCAAGAAGTCAGTAAGCCATCTATGGCCGGGTGGGATGTCTCTGGGTGGAAATCTGTCTAGAGTCCCGGATACAACAGCAATAAAGTCTCCCCCTATCAGGAGACGCCCCTCGGGTAGCGAAAGTATCAGCCTACCTAGATCTTGATATGTGTGTGATTGAAGACCAGGTGGAATGTAGACCAAGACGAGGTTTATCTTGTGACCCTCCCAGGAACCTGACACCGTAGCAAAGCGTCCCAGGGGGTCAGAGTCTGATTGGTCAATAACTAAAGGAAAGTTGCGCCGGAGTAGTATGCCTACCCCTCGTGACCCTGAGGTGAAGCCTGAGCACGCCGCCATGTAATAACCCCACCGGTTCAGCGCGTGACATGTATTTCCTAATAGGTGTGTCTCCTGCAGGAGTACTACATCAGGGAGGTGTCTTTTAACAAGTTGTAGAACAATGGTGCGTTTGAGCTTGTCCCCCAGCCCATTGACATTCCAGCTTAGTACCTTTAGACTCTTATCCCACTTCATTGGAATGTGTATCTCCTAGCGGAGTCTCCCTTCAGATCTCCTTCAAATGTGTGAGATCATATTTCTGACCTGAGGCCCTGCGTGGAGTAGCATAGCTGTCGACGAAACAATAACATACCTGATGTGACATTGCCAGAACCTTGTAACTGATCCCTACCACCCCCCTTTCCCCCCCACCCTCTTCCCCAAAACCAATCCCCACCCCCTTCCCTGCTCCCCTGCTCCGTAGGTTTAAAACGACCCACATCCCCCAATTAGCAGAGTGCCTTTCCCCCTGAATTCACCCCAGAAGAGGAAGAACTTACAACTCTAAAAAACCTGTCTACCCTCCCTAGTGGACCTTTGTCAGGGGCGCGCAGTAGCCCCGGCCGTGTCCGCCCCCCGGGGGCAGACATTCTTAGTCCCATATTTTATATTTTATCACTTGGACTTTAAAATGAGGTATAAGAAGGCCGTTTTCGATACGCAGCAATAGCAGCCATGAATTCCTTTGGCCAAGAAAATTGCAACCCAGCTTTAGCCACCTAGAGAAGGTATGAGATGAACAATTCCTCTGGCATCCCGGGCCAATTTTCTTTTGATTGCACCAGATACAGAACCTATAAAAATTAAAGGTGTAGGAATCTCGTGTGTAGCCCCTTTTCTAATGTTGATTTCACCAGCAGCCCGTGTAGGTATGCGCGGTAGGGCCGGGTGGGGGTATTTTGACAGACATGATGAGGGAAAAGTTATTATTTATTGAATTTTTCCTCGCCATCATCCGTCGAAATTACCCCCAACCGGCACGACCGTGTGTTCCTGCACGGGCAGCGGCTGGTTCATGCTATCTTTAGGAAGATTTAGGTTCTCATTCTGCAAGAGTTCAAGCGCCAGGCTCAATGATGGAAGGTTGGGATGCAAGATTTGGACACTGAACTTGAAAAGGAGATGCATCCCAAACTCTTGCATGGTCAGGCTAAGAGGTGAGGAAGATTGGGGAAGCACCAGTGATGTGGACATTTTGAAGCAATCAATTTTTTTCAATCCCGCTTGACGAAGACCAACGGAATCAAGGGTATTAGAAGAAAGACTAACAAAATCGTCCTCAACCAATCTATCAGAAGGGCATACTTAATGTACTTATTAGTCCCTTATAGAGTGGTATACCATGTACCCAAGGTAAGTTAAGTGCTACTTGTGGGCCTGCAGCACTTATTGTGCCACCCACTTAAGTAGCACCTATTTTTCACACTTGCAAATAAATAGTTTGCTTTTGCATAATGAAACCCATGAACATTGACTGTACTGATTTGCAGATTTCTAGCAATGAGCCATCTTCAAATTGTTTGTGTTTAGAGAAATTAATCCGTGGTTCAAGTCCCTCCATGTTTGTTTTCACATTGCACTGTTGTAGTATTGACAGTCGGTGCAGAAAGTATATCTATACAGCAAGAGAAAGAACTGAGCACCAATTACAATACTCTAAACTCCAGGAGGCTGATGTGATGACACCTCTCTTTCTTTGATCGGTACTACCAGGGAAGGGACTGAACTGCAGCATGTGTAAGAGCCAAGCTGTCTTCCCAAATACCTGAATATTTCCACCAATGATCTAATAGACACATCTGTTCTGAAAACTGGCATGTAAGACCAGGAAGATGCATGAGGCCATGAATCACAGCATTAAAGAAATATGAAACGCTGTTCTTCCTTTATCTGCATGTTTGCTTTGTTTAAATCTAAAATGGATCTGCATTCTTGCTCCAGTCCTTTCTTTGGAACTTGAAAGTAACAGAAATAAGTTCCCTTTCCATTTTGGTAATATGCATCCTCTCAACCATTTCCCTCATCATATGACTGGTGACCTCTGACTGAAGCTCATCTCAAGAGTAATGAGAGGACTTCTTTGGAGGTATAGCTGAAGGAGAGGAGATGAAACACAGAAAATATAAATTGTATACAATATTCAGCACCCATCTTTTTTATTTCATCTGTTCCTGGTAGTTGCAGATGCTTCCATCTCAGTGGATTGGCGAACAGAAGGAGGGAAGTAGACTACAGAGTCACTGTTTGGCAGGTGATTTCCTGTAAAAATTGAAATTTGATAACTGCTCTGCCACACGAAGATTTTCTTCTTTTTTATGCCATTTTTGCAGATGAAACTGCTTTAGCTATTGATTGATTTGAACCCTTGGCTTAGAATAGTGGCAGTCATTGTGCTATTACTGATGTCTGCTATACACCCTCTGCTTTCCTAAGCGTACACCTATAAGGTTTTCGGATTTCCAACTCTATATTCATGTGTTGCATCACATCACCCACATGAGAGTCAAATAAGGTTGTTACCAGAGAACGGAAGGTTCAAAGTTCTCTGTTAAGCTTCTAGTGTTAAACAATAGTCATGAGCTGGAAGATCATAGGAGCCAGCCGCACAAATCACCTGAACATTCCTTCATGTACATGTAGTTCAAGTAGAACATTTCCCTCATTTTCTCGAGAATGCTTCTCAGTGTATCTGTATTAGCAGCAAGGTAAAGCAGCAACACTGGCTGGTTTCACTGCTGTTATAGTGATGCCAGAAACGTGTCCACCTAAATCCACACTTTAGCTTTCCTTAAATGGCTTTCTTTTAATCTTTCCAGGTGCCCATTCTTGGTTTCCTGCGAAGCTTCTGCGGTTGTTCTTGATTTGTTTAAAACCTGAGGCTCCTCAAGGCCCAGTCCTTGGTTCACTTCTCTTCCTTCTTTAAGTTATTCCTTTGTTTTCTATTAATCCTTCTCGTGAGAGAGGTATGGGCAGCGGCCAGGGCATCTGACTTCGTAGCACAGGGATCACGGTTCGATCCCCGGCTCCGGTGGCAGATCAGCTCAGCATCATGTGACTCTGGGCAATAGCTCACTAACCACAACGGCCCCCAGCGCCTTGAGACCCGTAAGGGTGAGTAGTTCGCGCTTTACAAATAATGAATTTAGCTTTTATTTAGATTTATGACCTGGATTCCCATTTCTATGCTAAAAATTCCCTGAATTCCATTTCTTTCTCCATCCTTTTTTTCTCTTTGTTGAAATAAATGTGTTTCTGGCTCGTGGTAATTTACAATTGGATGTGATGGCCTCTCATTTTCTAAACTTTAATCAGAGCAAAATAGATATTCTCTTTCCCCCTGTTCATACCTCCTTTCCTACTCCTTAAACAGAAATTCCCTTTCTCCCTCCATATACTTCTTGTCCTACTCCTCCTGTTTCTATCTGCTGTTATGTTATGTAATATGTATATGTAAAGCACACTATCCTGGTCTACTACACGTCCTTCCTCCTTGTCTGCATGGAATCCGGGCTGCTTAACTAGTCTAGTCTATGAACTTTGTACCGCTGCATGCCTCAACTGTAAGGATATACAGTTTTTCTCTCTTTAACATGTGCAAACTCAAAACATACTTCTTTTCCAAACTCAAACTGGCAAATTCTGGATCACCCCATTGTATTTTTTTAAATAGATTTATATGTTGGCATGCCCAAATATCTTGAAATACCCCTCTGCAATCCATTGCAGTTCGTGTAATCCATATTTTTGTCTCTCTCCTTCCTTAACTTATTTATGACAACAACACGTTATTTTCAGTGTAATATGTTTGTCAAAGTTACAATCATCTGCCCTGTTTTTGATCTATTATCTTGCTGTCCCTCATTGCTTTGTGTCATCAGCTTCTTTATGTTTGCTGAATGTTCCTCATTCTCCCCAGGGCCTATGCGGATTTCATGCTATTTTGTTACTGGACCCTTGGTTATGGGGACAATTTCCTTTTTTAAATTGAGATCAGATACCAAATTTTAATACTTTATTGGAATAGCATTTGCAGCGCATTTTTTTTTAACTCAAACCTAGCCTTGGCCTTGGCTAATAATTTACTCTGTACTGAATTGTGTATGTTTAGTTTTTGTAAAGCACTTTGGATAAAAGTGCTATAATTAGTCAAAAATAATAAAAGAGAATAAAGATTCGGTTTTTGAGGCAGATGAAGGTAATGATAAGTTACCTCTACAGTGGAATAGTTTTAGCTACCAACAGGCCTTTGGTTACTTTTGCTGTTACTCCTGGAGTAGTCTCTGCCAATATGGGAGATGAAATTGGTGACAGTCTTGCTGGATTACTTAACTGAACCTTGAGGGAATCTTTCCCTCTATTCTATGTCCACAGACTCGAAACGTTTAGCTTCAGACTAATTTTTGGGATGTTATCACTGGCAAGCGGGTAAACAAAAATGTAGGTTGATAAGGGAAGATCTAGGATATTTAGTTGCACCAGACGATGCGTAGAAGAATCAAGAGGTCTGTTTTGCCAAAATGCTGTGGCAGTAGTTTTGTGACAAAAGGTAAGTGATGCCTCTTGCTAAACTAATATTGTTATATTTGGGTCACACATACTGCTAGAACTCTACAAATATACATATTGTATTGTATTGAAGCATTGTATACATATTTCTTTATTTCGGCTAAAATGCCATAAAAGTTTGATCACAAAGAAACAATAAATACACAAATAAAAATGACCACAATCATGCTCGTCATTGGGTTAAGGATAACAGAGTAACATCCGATATCAAATGACAGATACATACACACAAATAGTTAAAAGGCAGTAGAAAACATAAAACAATCTCCCCCCAAGGACAATAATCATAAAATCAATGCAATCCATGATCAATTATACAATAAATCTAAACCAGTAGAAGAACCATTTTTTGAACAACTAGTTCACTGGATAAACCCAGTACTTTTATATTAAGGTCAGCTCTGACATAAGCCTAAGTAGGGAGTTATTGTGGTCTCAATTTCCATGCCCACAACAAAAATCGAGATTCAGAAAACACGATCAGTTCACTTGTGTCACTTTTCAGAATTCTAAATGTCCCTGATAATATCTGACCTCAAGCAGCTTACATAACGCAACAATCCACTTTATGCAAGGTCTATATACAGCGCAAAAGAAAAGGAAATGTGCTTCCGTCTCATTTTGGAAGGCAAATGTGGGCAATCATTAATTTGCTGTACTAAAATTCCCCATTTTGCTACAACAGTATTCAAGGGTAAGATGCCCAATCTAAATTTTACATATAGATGTTTTGCCTGGGTCGGGTGAAATCTGTCCTGGTACTGTTTATAGTTAGGCTTCTGATTAAGAAATTGGCCCCTTACACTTTCTACTGCCTGACCTTTCCAAACCTGCAATAGCACATTTTCCCGATAAGCTACCTCGACTTCCTGGGAGGCACCTTTTGTAATTTTCAATAGATAGCCCCATATATCCTCCATTTTAATCTTCTGGCACACATTCTTAACATGTCTACGCCATGGGATGCTTACAGGAGGTCCTGGGAGATCAATTCTGACAAAGCATCCCTGTAGGACTCAGCTCCTCCAATGCCCACAAGGGTACCCAGTAAAATAATTGTTTTAAAAAAGTGACATGATGAATATGCTTGAGGGCCATATCAAACCCAAGCGGTATAAGCAGGGTACTTGTGGGCAAATCTAACAAAGTCCTAATGAATTTATTTTCAGACAACATAAGCGCACGGCAATTAGTATACCCCCAAGACCGACTCTGCATGCCAACACAGTGGTGGCAGTCTTGGTTCTGGTGGAACGAGCCTTCTGGGGGCGGCTTCTTAGCCAGTATGTAACGGATTCTCAATGCAGAGGACTAACCTCATTGAAATGGTTACCATCCACACTGCCTACCCTTCTTCACTCCTAGGAATCCCACACAGAGCTGATCATTCACCTGATAGTCCTTCGTATGATGAGTGTAAAACTTCAAAGCTCTTTTGGAATTCAACCGATGGAGTCTTTCTTCCTTTTCAAAGGGATGAGGTGGAGCAAAGAATGTTGGAAGGGTGATGGATTGGAAGGATGGAGAAGAGTCACAACCTCGAGCAGGAATGCTGCTTTAGTTTGTAGCACCAGTTTGTATGGAAAAAGGCGGTATATGGTTGAAGGACAGACAACAGTTGCAACTTGCATAATAAGCAGACGTTATCGCTATGAGAAAGACTGTTTTCTGAGTCAAAAGACAGGGCAGCTGCGCACTGGTTGAACTGGAGGTACACATCAAGTCTGTGAGAAATAGGTCATGGTCCCACTGTGGCATCACAAATGGTTTGAGTGGAAATACGTGGACTAATGCTTTCAGAAAACAATTCACAAAGCGTGAATGGAACAAAAATGGTTGAAGTTGTAATCGTAAAAAAGCCAGCAATGCAGCTAAATGACGTTTAACAGCAGCCTGAGCAAAGATAGATAAATAGCAACACATCTGATACTTTTGTTTGCAATGGATCTATCCAACAAGAAGCACACTAATCCACAAACTTCTCCAAGCATCCAGAGCATATGGTTTTTGTGGATGGATGCCTGGCTGCCAAGATGGCATCCACTACCGCAGGAACAATGTCAAAAGCAGTCAGCTGTCGCTGCTCAATCTAAATGCATGGAGGTGTAGATTGCACAGGCCTGGGTGGAGGACCCTGCCCTGCTGCTGTGACAGAAGATCTTCCTGAAGCGAAAGCCTGATCGAGGGTCTGATGCTCATGCCCAAAAGTTCCAGGGACCACACTCAATGAATGAATGAATGAATAAAGCATTTAATAAAGCGCACGGTGGCCGAACGGCTTCCTGGCGCTGGGGACCTGATCAGAGCTCAGCAGAGGGAACCCAAGGAGGTTTTAGGAAGGGAATGCCTGAGAGAAAAGAAAAGTTTTAAGAGCTTTGCGGAAGTGAGTGTAGATGGGAATGGAACGGATAGAGAGAGGAAGACTGTTCCAGAACTGGGGGGCCAGGACTGAGAACCGAGTGCCCCCCGTTCTGGATTTACGGAAGCGAGGGATATGAAGAAGAGAAAGAGAAGAAGAGCGGAGAGTGCGGACCGGGGCATGAGAAGAAACAAGAGAAGTGATGAACAGGGGCGCAGAACGGAAATGAGCCCGAAAAGCTAAACAGGCCAATTTGAAAAAGGATCTAAAGTGAACTGGAAGCCAATGAAGTGATTTGAGAACCGGGGTGATGTGAGAAGATTTGGGGAGGGAAAGGATAAGACGAGCAGCTTGATTTTGAATGGCCTGTAGGCGGCGGGATTCGTAAGCCGGTATGCCCACGTACAGGCCATTCCCATAGTCAAGGCGGGAGATGACAAGGGCCATGACTATGGATTTAAGTGTATCGGTAGAAAAAAAGCGTGAAATTTTCCAGATTAAACGAAGAGAGAGAAAGCAAGAAGACACGACGGAGCTGATCTGACTGTGCATGGATAAGTCATGACTGACTTTAATACCAAGAGTGCGAACAGAGGAGGCGGGCACCGGGGGGGGCAAAAGAAAGGGGCCAATGTGCAGGGGACCAAGGGTTGGAGGGGCCACCAGTGAGAACAAGTTCCGTCTTGTCTGGATTGAGCTTGAGATGGTTAGCGCTCATCCAGTCAGAGATGAAGACTAAAATGGAGCAGAACTTGGGAAGAGAATCAGGGGAAGAGGAAAGATCAAAGACGAGCTGGAGGTCATCTGCGTAGTTGTACACCGAGACCCCCAGCTCAAGGAGAGAGGTGATGAGGGGGTGAATGTAAAGATTGAACAGGAGGGGGGAGAGAGAGGAACCTTGGGGAACGCCGCAAGTGACAGGGCGGGGGGGAGCAGAAAAACCGGGGAGATGCACTGCCTGGGACCTGTCCCGCAGGAAGGACGCCAGCCAGGAGAAGGCTGCGCCCCGAATGCCTGCTGCGCTGACACGGTCGAGCAGGATGGAATGGTCAACCGTGTCAAACGCAGCGGACAGATCGAGAAGGACCAGGGCCTGGGGGAGGTTGGAATCGGCCTTCCCCTTGAGCTCGTCCAAGACTGCGAGGACCACCATCTCCGTGGAGTGGCCCGGGCGGAATCCCGCCTGGTGGGATGCAAGGAGGCCGTTCTCCTCTATATAAGTGGAGAGGCAGGAAGTGACATGAGCTTCAAGGATCTTGCCGAGGTAGGGAAGAAGAGAAATGGGGCGGAAATTGGAAGGAAGAGAGGGATCTAGGCCAGTTTTTTTTAGAATGGGAAGGACTATAGCGGATTTGAAGGAGGAGGGGACAGATCCAAGAGCCAAAGAGGAATTAAGAAGAGCAAGAGGGGGGGCAGGACAGTTGGTGAAAAGAGTTTTGAGAATGCGTGCTGGCGCGCAATCCGCAGGAGGACTCAAACCAGAGCCACTAGGATCACTTGGGCCTAGTCCTTCCTGCTCTTCAGAACTCTGGGCAGGAGAGGTTGAGGTGGGAACACATACAGGAGTCCTGATCTCACTCTGGGTGAAAAATATCTTGAGGGAGGGTTGTCTTGGGAACTTAAACAGCAAAGGTTTGGACTCTTCCCCACTGCAGAGAACGCGCAAAGATTGAGCCAGGGTTCTCCTCATTGCTTCAAGATGCCCAATGCCACCTCTAGGCATGAACTACTAGGCAACGCTGACTGAGTTTGTCCACCCTGGCGTTCAAAGATCCTGCCAGGTGGTTGAATACCAGGTAAATGCCCCAATGATTCAGCCAGTTCCAGAGGGGAAGAGCATTCGGTCACAAGACCAACTGCAGTATCACATGCTAGTGGTGTTGTCTGTGAGAACCTGAACCAGCCTCTCCTTGATGGACAGGAAGAATGCCTTTAGTGCCAATACCATCTTGGGAAAACTTCCGAGTTATTGAGGCTCCAACCCCGCTTTAAATTGAGAATTGTGTGCAGGATCGGCAATTGTATTCTTTGTGGGTCACTGAAGATGAGTAGACATGAGTAGACATCTCTTTGCAGAGGACTGTAAGCTCTAATACAGATTTTGTAACCCAGAGGAAGTTGACAATGTGGGTAAATATAAGAAGAATAAAAGTGGGCCAATGAATGTGTGTTAAAACTGGGTCCTGCACAGACTGGTCAAAATGCCCGACAGAGTATGGGAACAGGAGGCCCGACATACCCTCTTTCTTTTATCTAAAGCTCCATGATTTTACATATTACATCCTGCAAAGACTGGTCAAAATGCCTCAAAGTGTTGGAACTGGAGGTCTGGCTTATCTTCTTTCTCAAGGTGTTATTTTTTCTGCTCTTTTTTTTCTTTGGAGAAGCTGAAGTTGTGGCAACAAGTGTACATTTACTTATGTTTAAGTGGCTAGGTTAGACCCAGGAAGAATCACTGCAATTTTACATGCACACGTTGCCTTCTTTTCCACACTATGACTTGACACACAATTGCTTGCGGGACAGTGCAGGATTTGTTTCTCTGAAACCACATTGCTTACAAATTCCACTCTGTAAGTACACTATTGCAACAGCTTGAACATTTAGTACAAGGCCTGAACACAAATTGTGCAAATGTTGTTGTTGATTATTCGTCCATGAGGCAACAAAGCTATCATAAGAGAACAAACCTGGCTGAAGCCTTGACAAGGAAGCATAGATACTGTTATTATAAATGCACACACATTTCTGTGTTCAAATCAGAGGAACACTCTGCTGTCATTGCAAGATCACTGTGTCCTGTTTACCCTCTGCGAGAAGCGATGTCCAACTTGTGACTAAGACGGTGACCTGCACATACTTACCTACAGGTAATGGGGAGTTACATTATCCAGTAAAGGATTCTTGGCAGAACACCCACCCTAGACAACTAGGTTAGGGAGCATAGTAGGAGTACACTATACACATAACTTATATGCCAGCATATATATACTGCTTCAGCACAATGGTGTAATTGTTTATTCTTTTCACTGTCCTCATATTACTAATCAATTTCATTTGCTTCTGTCTATTAACCATTGAAGTGCATATATTTTATACAAGAATCACAGTGGTTCAATAAATATTGAAACACCCCTTTGTGTACTTCAAGTTTATCTACCTGATTATGCACAAGTGACTGTGGGAAATAGTTCTAGATCTGTTACCCCAATTCCTTGGGAAGACTGGGTTGTCATGTTCTGAGGTAACCCAAACCATTAGTTACCGGACAAGGCATAGGCGGTGCTCATGGGGGCACTGTGAGCTAGCAGGACTATCAGCCAACCTATCCTGAGGGGGTGCATGGAATCAGTTTAGCACCATCCCAATGTTTATGTTGTCTAAACAAAATATACAGTTGTACTGAGAATGTGGAAACCATACAACAGTACTTGGCTACCATCACAAGCAGAAATTCTGGAGCTGGGTTTTCCTTCAGGAATATAGGATGATATTCCACTGCTCAATATTTTTCTCTAGACAGCTCTTTTCTGGTCAAGGCAAGGCTTAATTTAGAAAAGAACTGGCTCCACGAGACCAGGAAGAAGATGTTCGGGACTGGTGCTTAGTTTGGAGGGTATCCTAGATCAAAGAAGAAAATTCTCAAGCTTGATTAAAGTCTGAAGATTGATGAGAAAAATCAAGCCAGTCTGAGGAGGAATCCCTATCTGGCTGTGTGTGCCCTTTACAACTCTGGATAATTTCAGTGAAATATTCCGCAGGAGTTTTCACAGCAGCTTTACTTTACAGGATTGTTTATTACATTCCCTAGTACACTCCTCCCTAGGTATTTTGTGGTGTCACTCAGAAGACCCATTGGACATCGAGGGTATGAGAGCGCATTTGTAAGAATTGGGAGCCGCATCCCTCAGTGTCAATGAAGGTGGGGGAGGAGGAGGCAACTTATGGTTTGGTAAGACAGACCATCAGAAGGACAATGTGCAGTCTCTAAAGTATCCTCAATGGTGTCTGGTAGGAAAAAGAAAAGAAAATAATCCTGAAAGGAATATGGATGCCATCCTCAAAACAAGCCTCTAGAGATTTAGGAGATGATGATAGGGTCCTAATCTTCTTTCAGGACTTGCGGATTTACAATCCTATAGATTTTGACTTTGACTATGGAGTGAGGAGAAGCGAGACACTGAGTCCTAGAAGACTTAGCAATCAAAAGAGGCCTTGATTTTACGCCACAATACCTTAATCTCCACGAATATGAGAACACACATGGTAATAGGAGAAGTCAACCACCTTGTCATAAACTGCAAAAGGGGGTAACTAAGAGATTTATAGTATGACACCCCTAAAAAGGGTTAGACCAAGCAACCTCTGGAGACCTTATAGTTGAGCTGGACCTAGCAGGATTCAATTCTCTACCTTTGCTAATTTCTCCTGTTTTAATTCTGAGACAAATTTAGTCTCTCTCACTCAGCTTCCTGTAGAGAATGTTTTGATAAATTCCACATTTCTACACAGTGTCAGTCAATCAAATCATGCACGGAGAAATACCTGAAGAAATTAGGAAGTCTGTTAATGGTGATAAAGAATAATGGCAGAAACACCTAGAAATAAGTAGTAAAATACTAACTCATGAAAAAAGGGTGGAGCCTCGAAGAGGCATTCTTAGATGTCAAGTGATTACAACCCACACCACAGAAGGAATTAGAATTTCATTCAATAGCAGCCTTCAGAGACTGCCAATGGGACTTGAGGAAGAGAACTGCCAACGACAACGAATTCCAAAGTAGGAGAGAGGGGACTGATTCAAAGTGAGGATGACTGTAGTTTAAGGGTCATTAAGTGGATTTCTACTGACCCCTATTTTGTTTTATAGCATATGCTTTTATGCCAAGAACGGCTTGTGCCTTTGGTTTGAATTCTAAAATCTACCATGTGAGAGAAGATTGAATGACAATGTCAAATAGATGCTATCATAAGCTTTGCACACTTATACCATCTTGAAAGTCTGTAAACAAAATTGTAATTGCAATACTACTGTTACAAGAACATGTCATCATCAGCAAGCAGTTACCCTCACCAGTTCCATTTTGCACCTTCTCCTTCAGTTCCTGAAGTTTGGTCAGATTCTGCTCCAGCACCACTGCTGTTGTGTTTACATAGGTGTACATGTAGCAAGAAGGAGACTGGGACACTGTGAAAACCTTGTGGTACTCTCCAGCAGGTAGCTGTAAGGACAAGTGATGTAAAGTTAAACAAGGAGCATAAAAGAAAATAGGAACATGCACAGCAGAGGTTGAATCACACACGCAGAATGCTGTGGGGTACAGAGACATTGTTCCAAATGAGGAACAGCTATGCATCGACCTCTAGAAGTGCAGCACAGATAAAATAGAGGGCTAAATAGAATTGGTTGCATAAATTTCCAGTCATTATGCTGGGAGTCCCACTAGCATAATGAATAGTAGTGAGTAGTATGAACAAGTATGTCTAGTGATACAGTGGAAGTAGCAATACAGTAATACTCATTTACTAGCACAATCACCTAATTGTAAACTGTTGGATCTTGATCCATAGAGGTGAATGTGCTCTGGACACAGCTCCTAAGACGACCGTAGTTCGGACTTCGTCTCAACACTATGTAAGCTATAATTAGAGAACCTCTGAATAAAGGTGGTTAAGGAGAAATGGGGGTGGGGCGCATCAATCAGATACCAAAGCTGGAGACTGTAGTTACAGGGAAGTCATATTTCATATTTAGCAATTGATCTTTTGTAAATTAGCATGCCGAAATCATGAGTCAGAAGCAGTAATACACAGACAGACAAATACTGGGAATGTGAAATAGAGGCACTAGTTACTGAATAATATAGCTATGCAGTCCTTTTCCCACTTGGGCTTCAGTAGTAACATTCATGTCCAGGAAATACAATTCAGTTGATGTGTGCACGTTCTTCCAATTGTCAGCTGAGGCCTCCTGGATACAGAGATGCCAGTGTTGACATATTTCTTGTACAAAGTGTAGTTAAGTCTTCTTTCAAGAGGGTGAGAGGCTTTAATGTAATCAAACTAGTGCAAGCCGAGTACCACACAGCAACACCTTGTTTCAAGAGGACACAAATAGCTGCCACAAATCACATACACCCTTTGTTTGAAGTAACTAAAATCTGATGCAACACTAGACATATAACTCCCTAGTATATAGTACTAAGGTACCCAGGGCATAGGTACACCAGTTGTCTCCCATGGGCTGCAGCATGTTTTGTGCCAGCCATGGGAGTCCACTTAAACTCTGACTACAGGTCTACTATTGCAGCCTGTGTGTGATGGTTGCACCTCTCACAACAGATATACGTTTTCTTATATCTGAGGTCACTGCACTTAAAACCTTTAAGTCATCCCTATGGTAGGCCCTTCAGTGCTGAGTGTAGGGTGCCTGGTTATAAGTGTGAGGGTGCCCTGCATGAGCAGGACACCTCTACAAACCCCGGAGTTGATGCTCCAAGCTTTGTATATGTGGTCAGCCATTTTAAGACATATAGTGAACATCAGTCATTACGAGATGTCCAAATATATAATGGCTGTGCCAAACCTGGTCATGTTTAGTATCAAAAATGTTGGAATCATACCCCAACACCGCTTCCAGTGTTGGAGGTATGATCCCATGTACTGGGAGCTACTCAGAGGAGCCCCCTGTACTCCCGGTTACAGTCTTTCAGGGTCTGCCAGCAAGTTAGTGGTGCCACCGACCACAGACACTGTTCTGCACTCCTGCTGCTGAGCTGATCTTGAGCACAGGAAGGTAGAACAATAGCTTTCCTGTCTAAGGGAGGTGTGACCACCTCCCAGACAGGACTTAGTGTATTGGGCTGGGGTGGGGGCGCTTTCCAGTGCCACCAGACTGCATTGAAAAGCACATTTGGTGCCTCCCTTGTATACACCGGTTTGAGCCAGTTCAGGAATCCTTGGTTCCTGCTCTGCCGCGAAACTGGACAAAGGACAGGTGAGTAATCTCCCCTCTGTCCAGCTCTCCTCTGGGAGGGATCCCAGAGTCGTTCGAACTCTTCCCATGGGTATTTAAGGGCCTCCCTTGGGTGGGTCCTCAGATTTGTTGTGGAACAAGACTCATCTCTGAAACCAAGACACTCTTCGACCATCTGGACACTTGGACTTCGCCTGGGACCGAGACTGCATCAAGGAAGACTCCTGCTGCTCCTGGTCTAGCTGTTCTGCAAGTATTCTACCTGTCTGTGTCTTGCGCTTCGCTCAGGATCTCCAGGAACCTGTGGGCATCAAGAACATCCTATGTAATCTACCTTGGAGTGAAGGAGTCACTCTCTTGCATCTGCAGGTACTGCATCGAAGCTGACCGGTCTGCTGCTCCTCTCGCCCTACGGACTTCCAGAGGCTCAGCAACACAGGTGGTGGATCTATGGCTCCCTAGAGGCCTGACCTGTCTTCCCTGCCTTTTGGAGACCAGTATCTCTTGTTGGAGCCACTGGGTCCAAACCCTGTGCACTGTGTCGACTTGCCGTTGCAAAGGCTTGTTGGCTCTGCACTCCAGAGATTTTCGGGATGCAAGAAGCTCTAGCCTACAGCACCTCATCCTTCGAAGATCAGCATCTTCCCCGCATCCCTTGCATTGTGTGCCTACATCTTTGGTGAGATGCCCGAGATCCTCTTGCAACTCCTGTGCTTTTGGCCTGTGGGTCCTCTTGAAGTACTTCTTCTGCTTTGGTGGGTTTGTCGCCTTGCTCGGGGCCTGCTCTGACTATCCTGTACGTGGTGAGTTCATTGGAACTTGCTGGTCCCAACAATTGCTTCTTTTCATCTTGCACTCCAGTTGCAGCTACTAAGGCTTGATGGTGCTCCCGCCAGAAACAGGTTACCGACATCCGACAAGGGAAAGATTGTGCATGGCTCCTGGTCTTCCACAGCGTCACCAGGTCCCACAGCTGCAGCAACAAGGTCCTCGTGAACTGTTCTGAACTTCCTGCCAAGGGTGAGCATTGTGCTTCCGTGCCTCCTGGTCACCTCCGAGTGGCACAGACTTTGTACCCTCTGGTTGCAGGTTCTCCTCTTAAAGAATCCACCCTTGGATTACACTGGACTTCTTCACAGCTTTGACCAGATTATTTCTTCCCAAATCATCTATTGTCCTCTACGAGAGGTTCTGACGTAACTTCACCCCCAATGCACCTGGCTTCCCTGGTGCAGGTAACCTGGTTCCTGGGGCAGTCGTAGGTGGGGTGGCTCTCCAACCTTTCCTCCTCCAAAGGGTTTCTTCAATGTCCTCTGGGAAGTGTTCTTTTTCTTTAAAACAGCAACCGCATCTTCTCCATTGACTTCTACTGGACATGCTTCTGTGTTTCCACTCTGCACACAGCTTTCTTGGGGTTCCTGGGTTCTTACCTTGGGTGGTTCCTGGTTCTCCAAGATCTTCTAAACCCTTTGGTCTAAGTCCAGTTCCCCTTTGCAGTTCGCAGACCACTTATTTAGTATATGGTTTAGTCTTCCCCTGGAGGCTAGTGTATATTTGTGCTACTTGACTGATTTCTTTGAAGTATTCTTATGTGTATTGTTGATATCTTCAGATTATAAGATATACCAAGTGATAGTGATTGTGTTGTGTTAACAAAAAGTCGTCTTTTTCATAAACACTGTGTGGGTCTTTCTCATCTAATCTACACTGTTGTGTAAATGTGGTAAAACAAGATGCTTTACACCCCTTTAAGATAAGCCTAAAGGCTGCTCTCCACAGCTACCCCGTTGAGAGCTTTTAAGGTCATCAAGGACCACTAAAATCTTCATAAGGGTTGCCTGGATTAGTGCAGGGTGCATCACTCCATTAAGTGTGCACCATGTACTAAGCCAGCCTCCTACAGATGCAGTCCCCCATGGAGTGCATTAGTGGGGAAAATGCTTTTGTTTGCAATAGATGAAACTCTGGTACTTTCTACAATGCCTCTTCAGTTCAAACCACCAGACGGCAGGAGTTACGTTGAGAGATGTTTGGTTAAGGTGTAGAACCTGGATGTAGACTCTTCTTTTGAGGGGGGTCTGTTGTAGTTTGGTACTGTAGATGAGCACCACTCCGTTTGACAGGGACACCCTCGGTAACCTTGAAAGGAAGGTGAATCACAAAGATCCTGATTCTTGAAATGGTAATGAATATTTTGCCACCAGACCAATTACTGCTTGATTAGGGTATTACTAGAGTTAGTTATTCCTGATTCTTCTTACCACTGTTGATCCAGTTTTTCCTGAAGTGGTTGCATATCCTGTTGACATTTTAGCTCAAACAGAACGCAGAAGGACATCATTGTTAGGAGGACTTTGTGTTTTGGACCATATTGTGATGTTTTGCAAGTATCTCTTTTGACAACGCACATCTGACTCCCTCGTCTTGAGATGAATAGGCTTTTAGAACAGATTCCTTCTATTTGAGAGTTAGAGACAACCTGTTTAGAAAGGGCTGCGTCATGTGATTAAGTGACCCCGTAGGCATTAAGGGCCAAACATCTAGATCATTGTGGATACACATGAGGCACAAGGTCTGAAGAGAGCTCCTGAAGATGAGTCAGTCATAGGGAGCGTTTAGGGCTTAACCACCCAGGTACAAAAGGACAGAAACTGCTTAGCTCCTGTGGATTTGGGTGATGAGGATCTGGGTTAGCTCCTGTTGATGTAGGTGATAAGGATCTAAAACAAAACAGACTGACCTCCAGGCAAGATTTCATATGAAAGACCAGCGATCTGAAAATGTAATCTTCTCAGTCGACTGTCAATCCTAGTGTTGACAGAGTGCATTTCAATGCTTTAAATACATTTACTTTAGATCCAGATACAAGCCCTAAATTTGCTTTACTTTCATTGTTCATCAGCTTGCTCCACTGATTAACTAAATCAGAAATACATCTTACAATTAGTTAATTGTACTTCCGTATTAAGAGTAATAAAATCAACAGCTTTAGATTTGGTTACCTTTATAAAACAGAAGGCAAGATCTTCCAGTAAAATAGCCAGTGTTTCCCTTCTATCCAGGGAATGTGACCAAAGTCATATCACCTCAGTACGCAATAGTATCTGTTCTCTCTGCCTTGCATCAGCCATCTGACCTGGGGAAGGAGACTGAGTGGTATTTAATGGTCTTGATGCACATATAGTCAATAGTAGTGACTTTAATGATACAATTTAAAACCTGGTTGTGTATAATCCCGCAAAAAAGGATTTTAATGATGTATGGACAGTTAAGAATTCATTACTTGTTTACAAAAAGGCAGACAGAAGAGGGCACGGTATCCTCCCTCTACTTTTATAGCCCAATTATTGCATAATTAATGGAATTGTGAAGGTGTGACATTACATGAACAGCCTTGTGCTTATACTGGCACTCTACTTCAACTGATTACACTTTGTAAATGGGAACAACATGGACTACAAGGGAACTTTGCGATTTTCATTACACCTCAGACCATTTCCCTCAATCCCTTGTACCAGTGTATCCAGATATGACTCAACTGATGGCTGATATGAGATTACACTTGGAGCATAAGTCAAATGAAGCCGAAATTGCATGAGGCTGTTCATCTTGAAACAACTGCATGACCTAACCCAGCGATTACAAAGAAAAGACTCACTTTCAGTAAATCACTTTAAGTCATTAGCAGGGATGATGTAATCTTGCTGCCCTTTAATACCGTGCCAACTGTGCTTAAGGCAGCTACAGAGGAACTTGACAACCAAAGGCCCGCAGTACAAATTAATTCAAAGTCATATTACGGATGAAGACAGTGCTACGTTGGTGGACTCAGAGAGTGATCGGTATTTCTACCAGGTGATGGCACACTTTGTAATGACTGCCAGAGCCTCCATGAAAGGCTAGGGAGCTCATCCACAAGATCTAGCTACCAGCGACAAGTGGATGCGTGAAGTAAAAAACATGTCACATAAGCTTGCTGGAACAGGTAGCAGTCACATAGGGATTGCATTCCTTTCTGCGCATGATCAAGGGTTTTATGTAAACAACCTGGGAGGGGCAAAGTCACAAATCCCATTGACAGAAATCTAAATGCTGTGGGACTAGGCTAGCCACCATCAAGTTACACTGACAGCAGAGCACCTGCAAGGTTTGAACAAAGATTGGACAGTTGCACTTTGCTAGAGTGTCTTGAGTGGGATCTGAATCAAATCTCAAGCTGAACCTGGACCTGTTGCAAAACGAACAATTGGTGGCCAGAATGCTGAACAATGTCCAAAGAGGCAGATTGCGATACCACAGAGGAATGGCTATTAGACTCCAAGTCAAATCAGTCTTCACTGACCGGACCTTTATGCTCACTGACTATATGAGCTTGTTCAATATTGAAACCAAAAGGAGCCCTCTTGCTCCACCAACCTCTGTTTAGTGGCAAAACAGAGCCACTCGATACCATGGAAATTTGAAATGGGCCAACAAAACACTGACTCCCCTTTTTTGACTCTGGTGAGTCGTTTGACCAACACCCAATTATTCACTTTGAATTCAACACTCTTAGCACCATGTGAACTGTCATGATACAACATATGTTTCATTTGTGCTACATCAACTCATTCTTTCACTAACTTGGCTATGTCACAGTGACACATCTTTTCTTTGGGTATGATATCTTCTACCCAATTTGGACAAACTTCAGACCTAGATTTTCCTTTCCTTAGTAGTCAGCATGAAGAGACACCAGTCGTGGATGAGGCTTTAGATAGTATGCCCATATTTTTTTCTTAACAAATCCTCTTCAGGAACCCTGCTGGACAATGCAGATTGAATTTCTTTCTTTAGGTATCTATTCATTCTTTCCACCAGACCATTCGAGGTCGGTGAGTACAAGGCCACCCTTAAATTTTTGATGTGATGATTTTGAATGAATTCCTTAATTTGAGCTAAAGTGAGTTCCATTGTCAGTGACCAACTCTTTATGTGGTCCTTCATGATAAAAAAAATCTTACTCAAGAATTGTATGATACATGAGGTATTTGCAGATGGAATGAAATCAAAGAAAACCCATTTTAAAAGATAGTCTACTAGAACCAGTAAACATTTCTGGTCAGAGGGTAGTAAATCAAAAGGTCCTGCAAAACTGAGTGCAACTTTAAACCAGGGATCCCCTGGAAAAGGAACTGTGGAGGAGCCAGTGTTTATCTGAAAGGATACAGTGTTACAAGAAGAAATCGCCACCAAAAGTATTGTTTTAAATATTTGCAAGTGGAGCCCACCCCTAGATGAGCATGGTGGGCAGCTTGAAAAAGTATAGGTCTGGCTGCAGTTGGCGGAAGAGTAACATCATTACGCAAGAAGATTCGGTCAACAATTGAGAGTTCACTCGCAATGTGTGTGTAAGGTCTGAGGGGGGGGGGGAAATCAAAAGACCATTCCTTTGGCCACCATTTTTTGACAAATTCCATTACTAATGATAAAACATTATCATTTTTAGCCACAGACAACCAGTGTTCATGTGAAACGAGATTGGGGGTGGTTAAGATGCATCCTCAACGCCCTCAACAGACTCAACGTTCTGAAGAGGCATTCTGGATAAAAAGTTTGCCTTAGAGTTTTTTCCCCCAAGAATGTAATCAATTTTGATGTTGTATTCTTGTAGTCGTGAGAGTAGTCTGCCAAATCTTGCTGGTGCTTTTCCAGAGCCATTGCCATTGAGTACGTGGAATAAAGGCTTGTGGTCTGTGAATAACTCGAAACTCATACCCCAGAGGAAAGTTAAAAAAATGTCGATGGCCCAAGCGCACGCCAACGCCTCCCTCTTGATTGTACTATAATGAGACTGTGATGTTTTAAACGAGTGAGAGGCGAAGGCGACAGTGTGTTCCCAGTTACCATAAAATCTAGATAGTACACCACGCATCCCAATTTCGCTTGCATCAACAGTTAAGGTACATTTGTAGTCTGGTTTAAATGCTGACAAAGCTGGAGCAGGAATGTTTACTGATCTGACTTTAACAAAATGTCTCTTGAGCTGCATCATCCCAGAAAACCTGTACTTTCTTTTGAAACTATTTTCTAAGTGGTTGTACTATTATGGCATATCTTTTAAAACACTCTGAATAGTAATTGCTCATGAAAGTAATGATTTCAAAGAGTCCTTGTCATGAGGACGGTACAACCCTGTATAGCTTGTACTAGTGAACATGTGGGGTGACTACCAATACTGGGAATAGAATAAGATAAATAATCTAACTCCTCTTTGAATAGATGGCACTTCTCAGGTTTCAGGGTGATGCCCACTTCTTTAAATACCATGAGTACTTTATTGAGTGTGTGTTTGTGTTCTGCTATTGTATTAAAAATATCAAATCATCATCTTGGTAAGCTCGGGTACCTGGTATTTCAGCTGGAATCGTGATTTTGCTGGCGAGTTGCCTTAATGCCGTTCTCTGCTGGTGTTACAAGAAACACATTCTGCAAAAAGATACCCAGGTCGTGCTTTGGAGCCTGGCAAGAGACTAGACTACGACCTTGTATGACCTGCAGAAGGCCAATGAAATGTTTCCCACAAAGGGACTTGCGTCAAAGGGCATTTCAAAAAGGGGAGCCTGAACCTCTGAACAAAAGGAAACATAGACAACCTGTTCTGCCCATTCAGCAAAATGACAAAATCCGGTTTCTGACGTGTCAAGTTCGCCTTCACACAAAATCACTTTTTCTTTGGCTGTATTGTCTTTTAGATCCAGATCTATATAGGGTGCCCTAACGTGCCCCGTATGGAGTTTGGAACATGTCAGGATTGTCACTGTTTTAGCTACTTTCACCCAAATGTTGCCATTGAGATTTCTCTCGTCCTAAATGTGTCCTTTCTTATGCTTTCCATATTTGGCTGCATGGTGCTGGAGGATTCACGGGGTCCTGACTGGTGCTGTGAGGCTACTCAAAAAAGAACATTTGGCGTATGTTGGCGTCAATGAAGCAAGCCAAGGAGTCGCCTGAAGCCTTTTATCTATTTTCTTAAGGTATGAGATAACTGCCGGCAATGTAGCAGGTGACTTCTGTCTTCATTAGCTGCTAGCAATCTTAACTGATATGGTCAAGAATAGGCACAAATTTTATTGGTCAACATGGCGTCTCCTTGAGACTGTAGAGAATACACATTCTCCTTGTCACCATAGGCAAGTTAAAATTCCCAGATGCCTTCTCGAGAAAATAGTGGAAGTGGGCAATGTCACTTGGAGGCAAATCACAGGAGTGTAGATGAGGGGGTGATAAACAACTGTTTTCAGACCCCCATCAGGGACTACACTGTCCAACCACTCAGCAGCGGCTTCTTTCTAGGTGTGGAAGGAACCACCCTTACTCCCATTGACTGCCTTTTTGATTATTTTAAACTTTTATTAAAGGCAGTGCAAGGCCTTATCAAGCCATCACGCTGACCCTCGCTCTGCGCGAAGGTCAGGTATTTCCATAGGGACTTTTGAAAGGACCATGAGCTAGTGTGCAAGTGGGCCTGTCGCTGGATTTGCCGGGCTTCCTTAGGGCAGCCCTTCTCCTTGTGACCTGCAGAGCTGTCGGACCAGGCCCACCTGGGGCACACAGCACCCTTGCAGATTGAACACAGCCTGGGCGCTTTCAGCTTCAGCCCTGTTCTTCCCAAGGGGGATTGGGAGGTAGCTGACCGAATACTGCCATTTTGTGTTGGGCTCTATATTTGCCCAAAAATAGCCCAAGGTATATTTGGGGGTTTGCTTGGGCTACCAGCCACCATTTTAGGTTTGGGTGACCTGGTGGCTGGTAGCTTTGTGGGGTAGTGTTAATCTTTGTAATCTTTGCCTGTCATGGGTTCAACTTTGTTCCTTAGCAGCTGTACAGCGAGGGTTGTGATAATTGGAGACTTACCATGGCGGATAGTGTGCATTTGATGTTGAGCATGAAGGAGCCCATTTGGAAAGGGGAGTACATGGAGATGTTAAAGCTCTTGCACAGAGAGGTGCAGTCGAAGGAAGGTTCCAAGGAGGAGGAGGAATATGAGCTGGACAAGCAGCCAAAAGTTCCTATTACGATAGAGAATTGGATGGCAGCATTTTTTTAAATCTATGCTAGCGTTTATTGCAGAAAATATCCAGACCGCTGCGTGGCTATATTCAAGTATATGGACGTGATTAGGAAAGCCCAGATCATGATGGGGGGTGTTGTATGTTTGAGCGCAGTATGACGAGGAGTTTTGGGCGCACTTGGCTTGGGACCCGGAAGCAAAATAGGGCAAGTTAGATTCAGACTTATAGTAGCACACCATGGGGGCTGCAAAGGGGGTGATGAGACTATTTTTATGGCAGTTGGCCTGCCCATTGTGTATTGTCCCTTTTAGGGGCATCCCACTGGGGTGGGGCGGGTGGACTCTCAAAATCTTTGCTGAGGTCAGGGGGGACATGTTGGGATTTAAAAAAGGAATTGGGCACGCAGGAATATCGCAAATTACACCACAAATGCTCAAAATGTTCTGGGAACCACCCCCTTGTCAATTGCTATGGGACAGGAGGTGCGGTGTGTTTAACAACCGTGGCAGGAGTCAGTGGAAGCAGTATGAGGGATGCCAGGGCAGGCACCAGCAGCAAGGTTCAGGGCCTAGAGGTGGTAGAGGGGGCCATGGACCTGGTGCAAAGGGCTCATACTCTGGTTAACATCGAAAGGTTGGAGTGCTGGCTGGGATTGTAAGGGAGACCGGAAGATGCAGATTTGTTGCAGGGCGGTTTTCGTTTGGGATAAGAGGGTTCGTTGGTGGGCTGACAATTTGAGTTCGGCAGCAGAGCACAAGCAGGTGGTGAGGGACACATTGATTAAGGAGGTACGGGAGGGCAGGATGGGGAGGATCCTTCTTTGGATTGACCTATAGAGAATCTGATTGTGTCTCCAATTGGGGTAATCCCCAAGGAGGAGGGGCAGTTTCGTTTGATCCAGCATTTGTCGTTGCTGGTGGGCAAGTCGGTGACTGATTTTATCCTGGAAGAGGGGACGTCTGTATCCTACTCTTCAGTTGACAAAACCATGTCACTGGTAGTGACGGCGGGTTCAGGAGCATTGATGGCTAAAAGTGACGTGAAGGCGGCCTTTCGGCTTCTTCCGGTACACCCAGAGGATTTTCAGCTACTGGGTATGCATTTCGACGGAAGTGGTATGTGGACAAAGCGCTGATGATGGTCTGCACAATATCTTGTGCATTGTTTGAGTGCTTCAGCACATTCTTGCAATGGGTGTTCACCTGGCAAACAGGCCATCAGCTGGTGACGCACTATTTGGACGATTTCTGGTGGGGGCACCCTGATCAGCGTACTGCCAGAGAATGCTGGCTAGGTTCAAAGGGCTCATGGGTGACCTGGGGGTGCCGTTAGAACAGGAAAAAACAGTGAGCCTGACACAGCCCTGTCGTTTTTGGGCATTGAAATTGATTAAAAGCGGATGAAAGTCAGGCTACCACAGGACAAGAAGGGGAAAATGCTAGTTTTGATAATGTGCATGCTGGGGAAAGAGAAGGCAAAAGTGTAGGAGATCCAGGTTATGCTGGGACATCTCACTTACCAGTGCAGGGTGGTACGGTCAGGTAGGAAATTTTGTAGGCAATAGGGGAGGGCTTTGTTGGGGAAGGCTCTTCCTTATCGCCATGTCTGGGTTTCAGCAGAGGTTACAGAGGATTTACGGATGTGTGTCATTTTCTTACAGGATTTCAATGGGATTCCCCTGGCGAGACCAGAAGACCTCGAATGGGACATACCATTTTTTTCTGATGTGGCGGGAGGTTTAGGTTTTGGGTTGTATTGGCAGGGCAAATGGTGCACAGAGCAACGGCCAGTGGTGTGGGCTCACAAAGGTAGGAGCATTGCCTTCTTGGAACTCTTCCCTTTAGCAGTGGTGGTGACCCTCTGGGGCGCAGAGTTGGCACACAGATAGGTACTGTTTCAGGTAGACAACATGGCTATGGTGGATGTGGTGAACAGAAAATCTGGCAGGGACATGCAGGTGCTGAAGTTACTGCGGGTTTTCGTAATGGGGTGCTAGCGCAATGACAGAACTTTCAGAGTGCACCACATTCCGAGTGTGGACAATAACATTGGGGATGCCTTGTCTAGTTCACAGTTGGGGAGATTCCGTGGGTTAGCCAAGGATGTGGACAGAGACCAGACACCCATGCCGGAGCAGTTGTGGACAGTAGGTAATGCCGGATAGTATAACTGGTGGTAGGGTCATGAGCTGATTCAACACACAGAGCATACGTTCAGGCTTGGAAAGAGTTCTTGGTGTCATGAGTGCGGTGCAGGGTTATGGAACAGGCACATAGGGAGGACATGGTTCAATATATCTTGGGGCTGATTGACAAAGGCTTATCGTGGGTGACTATAGCCAAGAAGTTGGCAGGTTTAGCGTTCATGGATAAATTGTTATGGGGATATCAACCATCGGCTGTGGAACTGGGGCGCTGTATACTGGAGGGTTGGGAAAGGGAGTCGCGCCAGCGGGTGCGGGTTAGGAAACCTTTGTCATGGAATATGTTGGTTCGGTGTTGGAACATTTAACGGCAGTTTGCCAAGACTCTTGGGAAGCCTGCCTTTTTTCCACGATAATGGTGTGGATGTTCCACGTGGCTTTCAAGATGTCAGAGCTCCTCTGGAGGAAAAGCTAGGAGAGGACTCCTTTAGGAGGAAGTGACTCAGGCGCCAGGGAGATGAAAGGTGTGGATTCGACAATCCAAGACAGATCAGAGAGCACAAGGGAAAAGGTAATTTTTAATGCAATAGGTACTCATGGTGTATGACCGGTTGCTTGGGGTAGACGCTGGGCGGGGTGTTGCAGGAGGGATAGTGGGGTGTTTTTCTGCCATATACAGGGAGCTACAGCGACAGCATACCAATTATTGGTGATGCTTCGGTTTGCATTGACTCAGCTGGGGGTACAGGCTGCTGAATATGGTACACACTCTTTCCATATCGGGACATCATCGGAGGCAGCATCACGGTTTTGGGCACGGGAGGATATCATGCATTTAGAATGCTGGTCGTCGGGATGCTATAAGCGTTATATATATGCGGGCCATTGGGGAAGATGCCTGTGCATCGAAGGCTACTCCGTGAAACGCTTACTGCTTCTTTGTTTCTTTCCAGGTGCGATAGATGGCCCTACGTCTGAGGAGGCGGCGATTTGGATAGTGGGCCATTTGTTTGTAAAATGGCCTGTCATTCAAGCAGGACAGAGGGGATGTGGGGGCAAATTTGTCTTTTAACGAACATTTGTTTCAGGTTACGTGGAAAGGGAAAGGGGGTATGCCGTGGAAGGATCTGTTGCACACATTGAATTGGATGTTGGTAGGGTCTTGGTGTCCAGATGGATTGCTCCTTCATTTGGGGAGAATGATTTAGTCAGGGAAAAAGGAGTTGTATTGATATTGATGAGAACAATGAAAAGGGGCCTGTTGGAGATTAAGGCTTGGTGGTCTGGTGTGTTTGTATTATGGACAGTTTGTGCTGTGGCGCTCCTGGAGAGGGGCTGCAAAACCGGCAGCAATAGACATGGAGAGATGCAAAATCAACAGGGAGATGGCACGTTTTTGTAGGGAGATCGGATTTGGTAGGATTTGTCATGCAACATTTTATTTGACTGAGAGCAAGAAGTGTCCTAGCCCTCGCCTTTCAAATGCTGCTACATTAATTTAACAGATTTTAGTGATTGAAACTGGGAATGAGGCACCACTAGAAGACTCCTTTAGCCGACCAGTCCACGCCCTGAAGAGAATCCCATAAGCCACCCTGGGAATCGAAACGCGCCAGCATTACACAACACGGGGACTGTTGTATTTGATTACATTTTTCAGCACAGTGGCAATGTTTTGTGAATTGTCTCACTACTGGGTTTGATTGTTCTGTTCCCCAGGATAGCAGTTACTTCACTCAGTTATACAATGTGGATGTTAAAGGATATCCTAGTAGCTGTGTTTGCGAATTGAGACTAGTGACATATTGTTTGAATAATTTGTTGTTTTGTATCACTTGTTCATGTATTGTTTTTTACATCAAACTACTTCACCATGAAGTTTGCATGTTTTTGTTTGATCTGTGGCATAAATAAGTGTAATGTGTTCTAGACTGAAACGTATCTAACTACTCTGACCAATGATTCAAATGCGGAGTAAAGTACATAGAAATGAGCAGCAAATAAATGCCTCAAGCATATATCAATAGTCTGTTAAATTAATGTAGCAGCATTTGAAAGGTGACGGCAGGAAACACTTTTTGCTCTTAGTTTAATACAGCCCCGTCCATCCTCCTAGGGCCATACCCTTTGTTGCTATGACATTTTATTTGAGGCTGTAGAGTTTTTCAGGGGAGATGGGGTACATCTGTCCTGCATAGGCATGGATTTGTATCTATTGGAGATCAGAGAGGTGTTAGATAAAGTTTAGAACGTGAAACGTTAAGAAGTTTGTGACACAGGGGAGTGGGCTACGGGGGGGCAGAAAAGGGGGGTAGTCCTCACCCCCCCTTGTCTGGGTGGCAGGGGCATAAAAAGTTTGTCAGGAGTTTAAAGAAGTTGCTTGCCGTTGCCAGATGGGGAACCATGTGCAAGTGGAGGGCAGGAAGGTAGTTAAAGGTTCACTTTAGGACATTTGGTTATTTAGAGGTTCATATAGATACTCATAGGATGTAGGTGGAATGGAATGTTGTAAATGTTTAAATGCAATACAGTTAACGAGTTAGCTGCAGGGTGGGCATGTTTGGGGGATCGTAGGGGTGGGATAGGGGATAGTTCTCTGGATGTATAGTGAGGTTTTAGTTTTGTAAGGCAGTTGGCCAGGAAATGTTGTGATGTGCACCTGTCTCAATAAAAAGGCCTTTTTCACACACAAAAGTGGTAAGTGTTTGCATGCACCCCTCCCTCTCAAGGCTATGTGTCAATCGGTGAGTGTGCACTGTTCCTAACTCATCGCATGGTGGTGCAGGATCAGAAATCCTTGTTTATTACGGGAAACATCATTAACAACGAAGGCAGTACTACGCGTAACGTTTACAACGAGGCACTTACCACGTAAACGTCTTTCCAACGCGTATGCCTTCAACGATCGTATTTACCACGAAAAAAAAAAACGAAGGATTAAATAGGGGGGTTGGGGGGGGTCTCCCCCCCCATAAAAAATCGATCCCGCCGTGCCGAAAAAAACAGTGTCATAAGAGAGGAAGCGGAATAAACTTCCGCTTCCTCTTTATGACGCAAGAACGACGTGGCAAAGAAGATGAGGGGAAAACGAATTCCGTGGTAACGCATGCGTGGAAAAGGCATGCGTTGCAACGGAATTCGTGGTAACGACATATAACCGTTTATTACACCAGAACTTTCACTTTCCCCACTTATGCTCTGAACAATGCAGGCAGGGTCTGCTTCCCCTTGCCTACTCCAGCAACCGCAGACTGCATGGTGCCAGTGTCTCCCGCAGCCATCTTGTCTCCACCGCGGGAAGCGGGCGGCTCCTTCCCTTCGCTGACAGTTTTGCCGGGACTGACTGCTCGCGCTGTCGGTGCTCGAGCTTTCGCGGTCACGTTCTTTGCCGGTGCTTTCGGGGCCATGATTACAAGCGGACACCAGGCTGGGCGGAGAAACCGAAGCAATTGAGAGGAAATCCGAACCAATATATTTTGCCCGGTATTCTTTTCTGTAGTTGAATCAAACGCCAAAGCATGTCATGTCACTTGATTAAATCCCTTTTCCAAAGCATTCAATTTAAGGCACTTTTCTTCAGGCTTTCACCATTACATCGGTGGTAACAACCTAGGATACAAGGAATTATCCAGGAGAGCTCGCACCACCAGCTCACACAGCCGAGTGACCGGCCTCCATCTTGCCACCCAAGTGGGCGGGGCGCGAGTAAACAGGAGTAGCCGGCTGCATCCAAATCGGCAAGTCTTTCGGTACTGAAACCAGTAAGTGCAGCCTCCATTCCTGCGATTTCCGCTATAGGTCATGACAATGTTCCTGCTTCCCCCCGTGATCAAAATAGGTCCCGGCCTCAGGAGCAGACCGAGGATAGCTCATTGGGGACAAACTGGAGTGCTTTGAACAACAGTATGAAGCCGGTCGGGGGCAGCGGGAAAATCTCTGAAGGCGAAGGGAACAGAGAACCTCAGCCAGCAGTTCTTCTCCCAGGCAATGGAACTATGGGAACTGTAGTTCCGCATTCCTAAGCTGTGGACATCTGTCCTCAACAAAATTCTGAATCACCTAGCATTGCAGCTGTAAGCACAGCTGTTCAAGGGGCCTGCTCAAACGGCTCTTCTGACGCTAATGGGTATGATAAGGAGCCCGAAGGGGAAGATACATTTTATTCAATGTCCGATCACACGGGGTCATCGGAGGATGAAGGCCCAGATAAAGAGTGGACAGATGACGATAGTGATTTTGCGGATTGGTGGTCCAATGAAGCGTCAAAGGATGAAGCTTTGCGCCGAGGCCCTCGTACTGTCCATAAAGCTATGAAATTGAAAGATCAAGGGGCTCCTCTGTCAAGTAAGGACCCGGGGTCTTTGGGATCAATGGTTTGGGACTATTCTTTTTCTACGCAGCCTGACTTTGTTGGTAATGCTGCTGCTGTAGACGGAGTTAGCACGACAGACCCCCTTCAGGAGCCCTCTGGTGAAATAACATTGTCAACTATTTATCAGACTATCATGGCACACCGTGAAGAGACTTGTCCGGATAGCGCCCATACGCAGGGTGCATGCCGTAGGATGCAGAATTCAATCCGAGGAGTGGCTAAAACTTGTTCGGATACTGCGGTTAGAATTGTAGAAGCTGAAGAAAGGATTTCCACGTTGGAGGATGAGGTGGCAACTCAGAAGGGGCTTACTGAGTTGATCAAGGCACAAAGGGATGACATGGTCTGGAAATTGACAGATCTGGAAAATAGGGCCAGTAGAAATAACTGGCCCTAAAGTCCGGAAGGCAGAGAGAGCTCGGACATTAGGCAGTTCTTTGTTGAACTCTTTTCTGAAGCATTCCCGGACTTAATGCAGTGGGATTGGCAGCTGGAGATTCAACGAGCACCTTGTTTTCCTTTCAAGCAAAGGTAGAAATCTGGCTCAGCTGGGGATAGGCCTCAGGCGATATTAATCTGTTTAAATAATTTTCTGGCCAGGGAGAAGGTTTATGATGTAGCTAGGCCAGATAGGAAGCGGTCAGAGAAAGGATGCAAGTTTTTTGTCAGACCAGACTTCTGTCCGGCAACTGTCGAGCAGAGGTGGCTGCTCCGTCAGTTAATAGTGGCATTCCAAGCAAAGGGGGCTGAAGCCTTCTTGCTCTATCCTTCAAAGCTGAAAATAATTTACCAGGGCCAGACCAGATTTTTTCAATTGGAAATTCAGGCGAAGGAGTTTTTGAATTCTATGTAACTAGAAATTCCAGTTTTGTTGGCTTACTAGCACAGGGGGTCTTTAGGCACCAAGATGTGGATCGAGTTGATTGATGGATATATCTGCGGGCTAAATGACAGGGGAAAAAAGGGCTTTGCTATCTAAAATTGTGCAAACTATGCAAGTGAATATTTTGTGTTTACAAGAAACACATATACCATGGGGGAAGCAGGAGTGTTTGAAAGTCTCTGGCTTTGATTTAATAGCCTGCTCTAGACAGACATCTATGATTAGAGGTGTGGCCATACTGCTAAAACGAGGAGTTGGGTCTTGTAACAAAGTTAAAGTGGATAGTGCTGGCAGATGGGCTGTAGCGGAAATTATGATTAATGGTAGACCCATCTCCATTTGCACGATAAATGGGTCAAATCTAGATGATCCAGAAGTTATAAAGTATCTCAATTTAGAATTAGCAGCATGGCCGCACCCAATGCTTATGTGTGGCGATTTGAACATTCATTTGGCCGGCAATTTTAATCTCATAAGTGATCAAAAGTATTTGGGCAGGAAACCCAGAGTCTTCAAGGCTCTTCGGACTTTAGTTTTGGAGCATGGATTGACTGACATTTGACACAGGCATAATAAAGATAAAGATGGGTATACGTATTATTCTGCCCCTCATAATAAAATGGTCCGGCTGGACTATCTTTTTATGTCTGATCATTTGGTAGGGGAGGCCTCTGTCGAAGTGTCCCCGAGAATTTTATCTGATCATCATAACTCATTGATAGTGAAGTGTCCATGGGGTCGGTTGGTCAGAGTTCCCAGGCCGTGGACATTTGAAAGAAAATTATTGTTGGACCAATCATATCGGGATCACATGAGTAAATGGATAGCCGAATTCTTAAGCCTTAATAGAAAAACCGCCTCTGATCGTATAGTGTGGGACACATTTAAGGCTGCAGTGCGTGGTGAGACTAAAAGCTTTGCAGCCTTTTGATGGAAGACCGTTCAGGAGCAGATTAAGGGGCGTGTTGAGGAGTTGCGGGTCGCAGAGGTGGAATTAATGCGCAATATCAAGGATGGCTTTAATACTGATCAGAGTCAACAGGCGGTGACCATAATCAAGTCTAAATTACTCAAATTTTTTGGTCAAGATTTTGGCTGCGAAGTATGTGCAATATCGTACGCAGATGTATGAATTTGGGGAAAACTCGGGCAGAGTCCTTGCCAAAAGGCTGCAACAGAAAAATGTGGCAAATCGAATAATTAGAGTTCAAGATCAGCAAGGTATTATTCAGGATACGCCGGAGGGGGTCATGGAAGTGTTCAAGAAGTTCTACACTTTGCTCTATATGGAAGAGAGTGCTAGATTGCAGAGTGAGTCTTGTGCACAGGGCTTTCTCCAGGATATTGATACTCCTAAAGTTACAACTGGTCAGAATGAGGCTCTTTCTGCACCAATTACTTGGGAGGAGGTTGAATTGGCAATAAAGTCTATGATTAATGAAAAGCTGCTGTCCCCGACGCCATTCCTCTAGAATTTTATAGGGCGTTTCCCCAAGAGATTTGTCTGGATATGTTGTCAGTTTTTAGGGCCACACAGGGGGATGGGGGGGGATGTCATACCAGAATCCTGGCAGCAAACTACAATAGTTATTTTCAGGAAAAAATACAAATCCGAGCTAAACCCCTCATCTTCTCGTCCTATCTCATTATTAAATACAGATAGCAAAATATACTAAAAAATTCTATCCTCTAGACTTGCGGAGGTTATTACCCCGCTAGTTTCTGTTTGGCGGCACGGGTTTATTCCTGGTAGGGATACGGCCGACCATGTCCGGCGGGTCATTGCCCTATTGGATTGGGCCCAGGTCACGAGCTCTCCCCTCGGAGTGATCCTGTTGGACACCTAGAAGGCGTTTAACAGGGTCTCCTGGGGGCTTTTATGGGCGGTGTTCCGCTGGAAGGGTTTTAATATCGAATTTATACAGGCCCTACAGGCACTGTATATCTCTCCAGCTGCAACAACTCGTATTTATGGGCAGGTGTCAGGGCTTTTTAACATCAGCAGGGGCACCAGGGAAGGTTGTCCATGCTCGCCTTTGCTCTTCGCCCTGTACATTGAACCTTTTTTGAGTAAAATCGAAGGGAACTCAAATATTCATCCGATTAGGATCTATGGTACAGAGTACAAGACGCTGGCCTACGCGGAAGACATTGTGGTTTTAACTAGCAATGTCGGTCCTGCCTTTGTAGCTTTAAAGACCCTTGCTAAGCAATTTGGCCTACCATCAGGTTATAAGTTAAATGTTTCTAAAACGTAGGTTATTCAATTTGACGCCATGTGTCCCTTTGATGTCCCTGTTGTCACTGAAGCAGTATATTTGGGGGTTAAAATCACTGCCTCAGTAGTCAACATTCCTGATCTGAACATTCTCCCAGTGGTCGAACCTGTTAATACCAAGCTAGAAAGGTTAGACCATTTGCATCTTTCATTGTATGGCCGCTGAAAATGTACTCAAAATGTTTGTATTTATTTAGAACTATCCCGCTAGACCTCTTGCAAGTGAGCTTGGTTAAGGCCGAGAGGATCTGTTACAGATTTCTCTGGGGATACTGTCGGTCCCGCAGGGCGGCTAAGTGGATGTGTCTTTCTAGGGACCGAGGGGGCTGGGCGGTCCCTAATTTTCTACTATATTATTGGTCAGCTATGTTGCAACACTTTGGGCTATTGCTGGTAGGAGATAGGGCAGAGGTCCCATTGCCCAACAGACCGACTATTTATGAGATAGGTCTGGAAGAGGCGGCTAAGGGTATTTGCGGATACTCGAACCGAGTTACTTCAAAAAAACAAGGTTTAAAGTCATCGGGCTCTGTTTTCTATCTGGCGGAAAATTCGCCACAAATGGGCAATTCCAAATATTAATTTCTATACGCCGCAGGAGTTTTGCCATCCATTTTCCAGGATCAGGTTATATTCAGGTGGCAGCTATCGGGTTTGAAGGATATAGGCAATCTAGGTCTGGGTGGGCAAATGGCTTCTTTCTCCTTCGAAAGGGAAAAGTTTCATCTAAATATGCATTATTTTTTTAAATATCTCCAGATCAGAAGCTTCATTGATAAACACTAACATGATACCCCCACAAAGTTTGAAAAGGTTAATCTAATTGAATTAGTTCAAAGGAAAGTTAGAATAGGTACAGTTTATCAATATTTGTTATCCGGTTTTTGGATGATCTCGATATACAGAACATTAAGTGGGAGGGAACATTTGGCAAGACTGGGGCTGATACAAGGCCCGCACTGGACTTAGCAAGTCATGTTGTAGTCTCCGGTAGCTTACGGACTCAAAGCTATATGGCAATGTTTGAGTTATACTATACACCGGCAAAGTCTGCAAAGTGGGGGGGTCGGGTGGGTGATTGCTGTGGTAGGTGTGGGCTCCGAGCGGCCGATGCTATACACGTTTCACTCGTGTCTAAATCTGGGGGAATTTCTCAGTGAAGTCGAGTTCTTTATAAATATGGTGCTGGATATCCCGGTGGTAATCTCCCCAGAGCTGGTGGTAATAGGGTGTGAGAATACTGGCACGGTTGAAAGATCTAGGTATGTTGTTGCTTTTTTGTTTGTAACGATGGCTATGATCCGGCTGTGTATTACGTCTCAATGGCTAAGTCCGGAAGCCTCCATTTTCTATAATTGGAGAGCTAGGATGTTAGCTTTGTATAATCTGGAGTCTTCAGTGTTTTTACTAAGGGGGAGAAGGAGGCGGGGGTTGGCTTCTAGGATTTGGGCCCGGTAAAGGAATGGTCTATGCGCTGATCTACATCCCGGAGAAGGGCTAAATGTAATCCCTAGCTATAGTTCTCTCTTTTCGTCTCACTGTTTTGGCTGCTGGCACCTGCCCATTAGGTCTCATAATTGATGTTTAAGTCGATGTTTTGCATTCTTGCTCTTTTTTGTTTCGTCTTTGCTTGTTTATGTAGGATAACTTTTTTGTAGTATTGCTTCTCATGTAGTCTGGGTTTTTTCTCTCTCTGGTTTTGTGCATCCTGTTTATTGTGCCTGTCACGACTTTTGTTGACATCTAAATAAAGAAAATAAAGTTAAAAGAAAAAAATGATTACAGTAGAACCTTTCATACGCTGGGAAAGGAGTAGAGGGCACACAAGGCCTTGGCACACTGTGAGTGCCTCTGTTACTCTAGTTTCAGGCTTCAGATGCTTCTCGCTGTGTTAAATGATATGGCTACACACCAGCATGCACACCCAGTATGTGCATTTTCAATGACCTGCACAGCATTACGTGCAGGTTGCCAGGAGAGAAAAACAGGTAGAATAAGAGGAAGGTGTCAATCTGCACTAATACCCAAATGTTTAAAATGCCAAAATCTTCCTGGAAATTAATGACAGTACTTGTATAAATTAAAACATTACTTCTCTTACCATGTGCATGTGTGCTGACACAGCTTAGCTCTGGGTGTGGTACTGAGCCACTGGAGTTTGGCTACTTTGGGGGTGGGAGCAGACCCAGGACTACTGCTCCAATATATAGAAGAGCATGACTGCCAAAGGGGTTGGAGCTCACATTAGAGACAGCATTCGGAGACTGTCTCTTCCTAAGTTAAAGGAGTGGAGGGTCTTTCACTCCAAAAGAATGTAAGGCTGACTGTGATGGAGAGAGTAGAAGAGCATCTGTGAAAGACAGAGGTCTTACACCCTAAAAAGACCGTATCTGGCAGTGGTCTTAAATTCTATAAGAGTTGGAAAAAGAGCTTGTACACTCTAAGAGAGCACAAGTCATTTTCTGACGGGGGTCTTACAGTTGCCACATGGCATGTTTATCACAGATGTCACAATGAAAGGCCACTTTGTGCAAGGTACTATGTGTGGTCAGACAAGTCAAACTTCAAAAGGAAACACCATGCCTGGTTGGCCACAGCCAACTTTAATATTTCACAGTCCTAGTGCTAAATGTGTAAAAATAAGGATTTAGCACATGTCGGAAAAGACAGTACTCAGGCACACACATGGAACTTACAAGATCAACAACCTGTTGGGTTAACTCAGTTATTTATGCTATCAAGGTCAATAAACTGATGACCACTAATAAGGCATTATTGGTTTTGCATCCTGGTTACAGTGCTATGAATTCCGAAAGCCGGTGGCAGCTAGAGGTATAACAGAGTTAATTATTATTAAGGCAGACTGGCAGGTGCCCACTTACAACATAATGTGCAGACATCTGATTCACCCACTCACTCTGGAGGCAGTAAAGAAATGTACTACAAGTTGAGATAATGCCATGGAATGCCACCCTTTACCCCTCATGAGTCCCTTTGGATAAAGACTGGTGAGGTGCCCTAAGTGCAATGCTATTGTACATGGGGTGAGGAGAGAGCAGTAATTAGGGAGAGGACTCGCTCCAGGGCTTGCATAGAAGAGAAGGGTATTAAATCCCCGCCTTAGCATATTGGGACACAACTTACTTCTGTGCTGGGAACATGATATGAGGATTCTTGCAGTCTTGGGGGTTTTCAAGATACATGATCTTTGATTCTGGCCTTGGCTCAAGTAGTCATAGTGCTCTTTAATACAATCACCTACTCCTAACCAATGAATGGAGCCCTCATAACAGTAAAGTACTATTCAGTTGAGCTACCTGAATTTGGGAACTTTTTTATTGCTTAAGGGAGTGTAGGGAATCACCGACACACTGCCCTGCCCTGACACACTGCCCTGTCCAGGGCTCCTCAGCATGATGAGTTAGCACTAGAAGTAAATAGTTGCCTCGTTCCTGCAGATACATATATTGTGTTATTGATTGTTGAAGGGAACAGCCACACATCTCTCCATGGCGATGTGTAGAGAAATACACATTGTTGACCCTATTCATGGAGGTGCACACATTGTGCACAAACAGGAAATGATCTGAGAGGTTCAACACTGTTGGAGCAGGGGCAAACACTAATCAGGAGCAGACACTTTGCCAAGTGCTGCAGAGGAGCTGAACAGTCAGACATTGTGCATCTCCATCATGTAATGAGGACTCACAAACAGTTGGTACCTGGCTTGAGAGACCTAGTCCTGTGGATGAAGATGTGACCAAAGCATGAAATGAGCTTGCAAGTCCGATCATGAGAGAACACAGACTGTAGGTTCCAGTTCTGAAGGTGAGTGCACTCTGTGGGTTCCAACCCTGCGGCAGCGAACACTGTGTGCAAAAGTCTTGAGGCAGTGTGCACAGTAAATGAGCAGAAAGTTAAGACACGTGAGCCTTTGTCATGAAGGTGTGCACACTGTTCTCCAAAAAGAGGGGGAGAAGGAAAGGAGACCTTGAGCCATGCATAGTAGGCTAAATCGTTGGGCCACTTCTCCTCAACCTTGTATTGGGAAAGGAAGAATGAGCTTTTTAGTGTTATGTCAGCAGGGTAGCGGCCGAAAATCCTCTGACAAATATAGTGTCTTAAAATTGTGAACACTAATTCCATCTATTTGGAGTTAAGAAAAACAGTTCACACCACCTGGACTGATAATTATGTAAATACAACGAAGCATGAGAGAGGTATGGAGGGTAAAAGGAGAAGAGAGAAAGTTCAAATCTTTTTCAATAAAACCATGAAATCTAGGTTTGTCATAGGGTGGTGAGAGTACAATGGGAGGCGTGGTAAGTTCCATAATCCATTCCCGTCAATGAGGTGTATTGGCTTTTTGAAGTTCTGCTTCCAAAAAGTTATCTATATCCCAATTGTCACCTAACATCCACATGGACTTGAGTGGGTGGCAGTGTTGCTGGCCTAGGCATTACGGGAGATGTTGGTATCGGTTCTGCTAGTTGCTGAGGCTTGGCCTGAGGTTGTGATATCTCAGCGGTGAAGGCATATTCTGAGGATCCGACAAGGGTTGGTTTAACATTTGTTACAATAGGGACAAGCTCATAATTCCAATAAAAGAAGGTAGATGATGCGCACACTAAGCCACATTCACGAGTCCTATGTCAAGTCACACAAGGCAGATATAAAGCCCATGTTCGACCATTCCAAGCATTCTCTGGCAAAATAAGTTTTATTGGCATATACACATATCGAATTAGTTACATATATAGATTTGTCCATGCAACTTAGATTCTTAAAACTGCAATGCAAGTCTGTGCATTTAAACAGCCAATTGTATTTTATCATTTATAACGGCACTCCAAAGTGAAACCATGCAATGCTCCATCATCAACCAGTGGAGGATTAGTGGAAAGGGAGCTCATCTGATTAAACACATAGAGTTGTATCCATTAACTAAAGACAACTTCTCCCACTCTAACCGGCTGGGAAGTAGGGACCAAAACTGGGGCTTGGCACCTCAAGTAAACACCAAACAAGCTAATATAGAGGAGCCCACATGCATAGGTTTAAAACGATACGAAATCTATACTCTGTAGGTTTTAGTCCGCAAAGCCTTTACTCCTCAGCCTCTTCTCCGAGTGTCTTTACTCTGTATATCTTTAATCCACAGACTTTTTTGGGAGGAGGGTGGATAAAAGGTTGGTGTTGTAAACGGTGGTAAAGGTAATTTTAGGGTTTAGGAGTCAGTAGAAGTAAAGGAAGGTGAGAGTGATTTTAGAGTTAAGGGGTGGGCAGAGGTAAAGGGAGGTAATGGTAATTTTAGGGTTAAGGCTGGGTATAGGTCAAAGGGTCAAGGGATATTTTAGGAGTTAGGAGTGCATAGAGGTAAAGGGGGTAAGGGTTATTTTAAGATTTAGGGGTGCGTAGCGGTAAAGGACAGTAAGGGTGATTTCAGGGTTAAAGAGTGGGTAGAGATAAAGGAGAGTACGAGTGATTTTAGGGTTAAGATGTGGTTAGAGGTAATGGTGATTTTCGGGGTAAGGGTGAGTACAGGTAAAGGGGGATTTTTTTTTAACCAACTGCAACCCACAGTATATACTCATGACTTTCTACAGACTCCAGACTCATCATGGGTGTAATCCCTTTAGAGTTTCTATTGGGGGTACTGAAGAACTCCATACCTTCAGACTGCTCAATTTCATCCTGTATACTTTCCAGGTCACTGCTTACATCCCTCACCACTGACAGTTAATAGTCATCTGTCCCCAAAGAAGAGATCCCCTAACTACCTTCATCTCCATACTCCGCCTGGGCCCATTCTTGCCTTACTAATCTTAGCAACCTTCTGCAGCTTGGCTGCAAAGGCCTTAATTGTGCACTTAAATTTATCCGTCCTTAAATGTATGCCCTGGTGCCTAATCTGCTGTCTCTGACTGCTTTAGCACCACTCTTTCCCTACATATAAATAATTAGGTCTCTTTACAAAGTACCTGTTGTCTTTTGAACAATCAACTATTGACAGGAATTGGGGACTTTATTTTTCTCACCTATCCCTTTCCTCTCATCTTTTCACTGAGTCAGTGTTGTTGATGGAGTCACCGTCTTGGGGATACTGAGTGATCAGGAATATCAGATCATGTTCATTATGTTAAGCAATGCTGTCCATATTGTTCTGATATAATGCCAGAAGAGTTCAAATTGCATCTATAAGAAAGCCAAATACGTAATGACGCTGGGTCCTATTAAGTGTTGGGCAGAGTTTCTGGTGCTAAAGGTACTTGGCACATTCCCATGTCAACTTCTGGCCTGCTCAAAAATGCTGGTGTGGGCTCAATCTGTGACCTTCAGGCCAAAGTTGGGTCAGTCTCGGTCAGATTTAACACTCCTCTCTCTCTGAAAAATGCACTTTGGTGCCTGCCGTTTTGTAGAGTTTGTACACCCTCCTGATTAGTTTGTCAGTGTCGATTGGACATCTGTAGGGCCAACCCCACAATCAGTGTCCAGATTGCATTCTCAGCAGTGCCACCAACATGTCCAGGCAGGAGCTGGTGTCAGGAGCTCTGGAGGAACGTGGCCATCCTTGGGTCCATCCAGTTCTGCATTCTAGTACTTATAGTAATGTCTTTGAACACGCCAGTGCATTTAACTCTAAGAACATGTATGGTCAAGTAACAAATGTGTGGATTGTTTCTGCAAGGACCTATTCTAGGATAACACATTCTAACTTTTAAGCATTCATGCCTCACTCACCTGCATTCCTTCTCCTTCTTTTAGTGTATAGTTCTTCTCTTCCTTCACAATCTCGACCTGAACCTCTCCCTGCAGCAGATGAATGCTGGTGTTGCCCAGATCTTCACTCACAAAATTCTCCAAATGCAGGCCTTAAATAGAATGTGAAAATATGCATGTGAAGACAGCAGGAGACCAGGAGTAGGTACACTAGTGAGGTTTAAAACAGGGATGACTGAGCATAGTGACAGTGTGACAAGTAGTGAAAAGGTAACTATAAAAAGTAGGGTACACAAGAGATAGCGTTACTTCAGAGGGTCCACTTGGAACAAGTCAACATAAGATGTGCATGGCAAACGCACAAGGGAGAACTTTACTCAACGTTACAAAGTATAAGACCCATGTAGCTGCAGTACTTTAAGGACTAACTTTCATTTCAGTGAATGATGGACCTATGAGTCAATAGTAAGGGGAAAGCTCAGACAGAAGTGAAATCACTGGGCGATTCGTGATAATGTATTATCAGACAGAGCGTATACTCTTCTCTTGAATGTGGGCTCCTCGACCGTGTAGAACTTTAGAGCACACTGTGGAACCAAGAGGGTGCAATCTGAGGAAGAGAGCTCAGTTTGGTGTCTGTGAGTGAAAAGGCCACAATGCAGCAGAGCTTGTTGGAAGTGTAAAGCCAATTCCTGTGTTTCACTGGTGAAAGCTCAACCTAGTGTTATTCCGTTTTGGACTCAAATGTGTAGAGCTTGCAGCTTAATGTTGGGGAGTGTAGGCCTATGACGTTGTTGTATTGAATGGAGCACAGCACAGTGTCAATTAATGTGCTGCTTAGCAGGTAGAAATACAGTAACGCAATAGAACACACTTAGATGTATAGAACGGCTTGCTTTTATAACACTCTCCAGGCCTCCTAAACTAAAATCAATCAAAATATTTTCACCTGGAAAATCGGCAATAAACACCACAGCAGTCTGGTTATCCAGAGTATTCTCCATTTCTTGAAACTTTAGCCTCCAAGGCGACAGGTCAATCAGCAGGGGCATCACCCAGGAAGTCCTTCGAAAGGGAGACCAATCTGCCTTCACTATGTCCACTCTGGGGTCAAAAAGCCTGTGTGGGGGAAATGTACACGATTGTCAATATTTATAAACATTGAGTCTTATGTCATGACAGGTAAAAACCAACGGGCCACCCTAGCCCTGGTCTACCTCATCAGTGTGTTGGGATTCTGACTGGCGGTTTTGTTCTGGTGCAGGAAGAACTTGTCAAAGAGCAAACCAATTGATTTTGTAGAGCCTCTGACAGTCAGATCATGATTAATCAGAGTATTTGTGTTGTCTGTCAAATACTTAACTGTCCTGGATTCCTCAACAATGGTGCAGCAAAATTATATTAGAAGGAATGCTAAGTGAAATACATGTCACACAGGTGTTCTGTAACCTATCACTATAAACATGCTTAAGGATGTGCAACATCAATAGATTTCTAATGAGTACAATTCCAGATGCATATTCTTTACCATAGAAATATCTACCTCAGCAACTTTTTAAACGCAGAGTGCATAAGAGATAGCAAATATTGTGGAACTAACATAAGCACTGGGAGTCTTGTCTAACTGTTCCTACATTTAAGAAAACTCATAATCTATTTGTTTTTCTAAATTTTTGTTTTCCAACCAACAGTCAGCAAAAGGCCTTTCAGTTTTAAGAGTTGCAGCACATATGCAAAGGTAACGTCACAACCTATTTCCAAGACTGCTCTATGTGGTGCTTAGATACTGGGCATGGAGGACAAAAGTGTAACACTGGCCTCAGAGTGACATTTAAACACCTAGGCCACTAAAGAAATACAATGAATGACTTGGACAATTGTTTGTCCACAGTGAGACAAGAGGTGGCATGGAGCTTGCAAGCTCCAAGCAGTTGTGGGGCACGGGATCGCACCTGGCACTCTTCAAGGGTCACGTATCAATTAGCAACCTCCCCCCTCCCACAAAACAGAGGTGGATGTCTTGAGAGTGAATCCTAATCCTCGACACAGAGACATTCTTCCAAAAAAAGAAGGACAAGAGAAGCATTCCCTCTTCGGATTGTGATATCTAGCAAGAGCCAATTATGGCGTCATTTGGAAAACAACCCCTATAGCAGGCTTCTAGTTTAACCTCTAACAATTAAAAGGTGTCCATAAACCTCAACGACTCAGTCTATATAATTTATTGGCGAGGGCCATAAACAAGATCAGAATGAGGATCATCAACTCAGAGCGTGGCACGGAGGTTGCTAGTTTGTAATCTCTCCCTCCGTAGTCCGACTACTGAAGGAGTCAATGTGCTGGAGGTCTGGCTGGCCTTTGCACAATTTTTAACTGTTCGTTTGAAAACGAATTTGTGCATATTTAGAAGAAAAACAAAACTACCATGTTGCTAATCAGTCTGGAAATGTGTGCATTCGCCCGGTTCCAACATTAGTATTAATTGAATCATTGATCAAAAAACTGGAAAATATCACTGTTTTAACCTTTTGGACATAGAGTTGACCATGAGTGAACCAGCATTTGGTGTGGATCTAGGAATTGAAACCTTGACACCAACTATGAACACCTTTAAATGAAAGTCCAAGGGCCTGATTACGATCTTGGCGGACAGATATCCCATCCGCCAAATTACAATTACATTATGTCACATGGAACGTGTAACATGGCGGACGGAATATCCGTCACGTTTGTGACGGAGTATCTCATCCGCCAAGATTGTAATCAGGCCCACAATGTGCTCCCAGTTAGAGACTTTTAAATGAGACAGTCCTGTGCATCTATGAAAGATAGCTACTCTAGGCAAATTGGAAGGAGCAATTTTTTTCTTATTATTCTTGAGCATTAGAGTATCTCAGAACATGTGGAGGATGCCATAGCAGTAGCTTTTTACAGAAAAAAAACATCTATAAACAGTGCCTGTCTTTCTACTTTTTATCTTCTAATTAAATTAATGTATGATAAAAAGGCAACTAGAAAAATCAATATGGGGTTTAAAGTACATCTTATTTTCACCTTCTCTTAAATGACAATTGAAATAAAATTAGTCTCCATTAATAGATCTTCACTAAGGTTCCTAAATGCTCAATCTCCTCACCTATGCACAGGGTCCCAGAACACCTTTTTAAATTGAAAAAAACCTGTCCCGATAACATAAAGCAAACAAAATAGCTACGTCCACGCGACATTCACTTTCAGTTTTTTCGAATCAATGTATAATACAAATACAGAAAAAACATTTAACAACAAATGTGGATTCAAATGAAAAACACAACTTTTCTGTCTAAAACAAACAACCACAATCTCAGCATCCAATACAGTGACCCTTATTCCTAATTCTGTTTTTCCACATCTTCTGAGATCATCCTGGGCATTCTACTTTGTATCTGATCAATTCGGACTGAAATCCTTCTGTCGTTTGGATTTTTTATTATTTTTCATTTGTTACAAACAAAATCATAATACTGGAATGTTCTTTCCCTCTCAAAGCTTTCTTGTACACTAAGCCATTGTGCACATCTTCTCTGTTTGAGAAGTGTCCCTCACGTTGAGTAATGAGTAAAATACCTGCATCTCTTGTGTGTTGCATGCCTACCCAAAGACCCCTCAGTGATGAACGGTGACTTTTTTTTTTTTGCGACTGTCCCAGGAGGATGTTGTGAGACAGGAATGCATTGGGCTTCGGAGCCTGATAATTTGGCAAAAAGCTCAAGTACAAGCAGTTTCTCATCCTCTCAAGCCTAGAAAGCTGAAGATGTCCCCATGCTGCCTCTTCTACCACAAGTAAAGAGGAGCAGCCATGTCATGGACATTCCTGACAAAGTTTGAAGTCAATGTTTCACCCTCCTTCACTGTCGTCTTATGCAATCACTATTAGACATGGGTACAATTTCAGAATTTCTTTTTTGACACCGAAGAGATTGTGCCCTTCAACTTCAAAGAATATGTTGAATACTACTCCTTTGAAGGCTGAAGGTCCATCTAAATCGAAGCTGATTCAGAATATTACTCCATGGAAATATAAAAGGTCTAGCTATGCTAAAGTTGACCTTGAGTTCTAAGCAGAAGTCCATTAGCCTATCTAAGTTGATCACAATGGGTCGTCTGACATCGAAACTCAAAAATGCGTTGACTACATCTTTAGTGTCCTATATGTAAGGTCCAGATATGCAAGAAGATTTTCTGTTAAATTCCCACAACCCTACTCTCTGGTGGGTTTATGAATTTGGTAGTACGCTTTAACAATGTAATCTTTTCTATCAAGAATCACTATCTTAGTGCATTTGTCGGCAACCTTTATAATGATACTGACCCACTTTTCAAATTGGCCCCCCTGAATTTAACACGCTACCCCTACTACTAAGAGTATCATCCTGAATTTTTTAATAACTTGCCTATACAACATATTACAGATGGAAACCCCTATTATTACACCCCTAGCACGAGAAAAATGGAATGCAGTACTGGACTCTCCTGTGACTGACGTACGATAGGACCTTCTGTTCTGCACATACAGCAGCACTGAACTCCAATTGCAGGCGGAGCATCATACACTAAATATTCGTGCAGCAACTATATCATGCACCTAGTCATCTCCAAAGAAGTTGGCTTAGACAAGAGGCAAAATGTGCCAGATGTCCATCAATGGCAAATTCCTTCCATTTGGCACGGAGGCACCCCAAGATCCAGAATTCGTGCAATAAAATACTTAATACACTTTCAAAAATAATATTCCATATATTGGGAGGTGTCCTTTCAATTATGTATTCTGGGACTTGTGAAAGAAATACCTGCAAATGTTACAAGTGTGTTTAGCCATTGTGCTCCTCATGGCTAAAATATGTGTAGCAATGTCCGTGGGGAGAGGTAAGGTCCCCAGCAAGGAGCAATGGTTGAAAGATCGAACATACTGCAATGAACAACTTGAACTATAAGATGCTGCACTACCTAGAATGATGCGCCTGTGGGCTATCTAGGGGCAACCGAAAAAATACCCGTTAGAGGAATAATAAGAAACAGATACATGCACACAGATGCAGATCTGGACCTACTAAGCCAATGTATTTTTGGTTTGTTCTAATAACGACCCATGACTTAAGAAGTACCTTGTTTTTAGAGCTTTATCTACATGTTTAGAGTAGTAATCTGAATAATGTTGTAAACTTTTTTGCAACTGAAATCTTAAAGTTGATCTATGATATACCCTGTGACATACATTGTACTTTGTTTCACTGAAAAATGAATTAGAAAAAAAAGACAAACATAAAACTTTATTATGATCCTGGAGTCATTGCTCAAAGGGATTGATTCTTCACTATAGTCCACCTAAATAAATGATTCCCCAAATCAGCAGTAGAGAAAGAAAACAGAAAGCTTGGTTTTTCCCGGCCTTTCAGAATGTAAAGGGATCGGATGGAAAACTTGAGGCTGTGCAAAAGCATAGAGATGTTATAGAAGACACACAAGTCTTCTTTCAGATTGGTACAAAGTCACTGTAGTTCCCCACCAAAGCCTGTGAAGGGTGCAGTAAATAGGCATTTTAGATGATAGAAACTTTGAACAAGACTTGTACCAAGCCTTGGGAACTGGACAGCGGCCTTAAATCTCACAACAAGACAATTTACCTTGGAAGTCAAACCTGGCGAAAATGCAGCAATGTGGAAAAGTGTATAACATACCAAGATACGTAAGAAAACTAGACTCTGAACCCAGGCGGATACAGCCTTCCCCATTGTTAAGTTTGATGCATATCTTCAGCTTGGATGTTCTTCGCTGTGATTCTCCAGCGAAGATTTCCTAGATGTGCTCTGGCTGGTTTGCAGATTTTGAGGATCAAGGACTGATGAAGGGCGCTCACTTTTTTAGGGTCAAACATTTGAGTTTTTTTCATTTTTTTTTTTTAGAATATAGAGATTGATAGTCTGCTTACTTGTTGGTGCTAAGCCCATTTAAGCAAAGAGTCAGATATACAAAAGCTTCTATGGAAAAATGATTATATTATTTTGTGCTTTTTGAATATGAAGATAAAAAGAAGGGAGTACTGAAACTTAATGTTGTGGCCCTGAGGAAGCAATTTTTTTTCACAAAACACATGTTGGCCAGTCTTGTGTATAAGAAAAAGAATAAAGATATGATCTGAGATATAAAAACTTAAGTTGCGCCCCTGGCTCTAGAGAGTACAATATACTAGTTGGGTAGCGCAGCATAAAATGAGGGAGCAGTATGCCGGTCCTGAATTTTGTACAACCCTTTTGTCTAACTAATAGCAGTCTAAATTCTACTAGCTGAAACATAATATAAACAGATTTGTGTAAGAACATCACTTTAAGTGAACTGTGCCAAACGCTGATCATTATAGAACCTAACAAAAGCAATAAATCCACAACATTGGTGTGGACCTTTATTTTGCGCATATACTAAACTGCAATGTTCTGACTCAAAACAGAGCTTGTCTTGTAAAAATCCAGAGGGCAAGGACAGATGCCTAGAAGAGTTTCAAGATCCATGAGGAACCTATTACTCTGGGATCATGGAGGGCCAATGGCACGCTTCTGTTTACACTAAATCTGGCTAAGATCTAGGAGGTCCACGAGGGTGGAGGAAAAAGCAGGTGCAACTTCACACTTGACCCATAACCTTAAAGTCTAGTTTCTGAACTGATATGCATTCACTTTAAGTTCTGAATCGCCAATCCTCTTCTCCTACGCTGCCTAGCTGGAACAGGCTCGCATACAGCAAGGTAATATTGCAACCCATTCCTGGCTAACCTTTGTTGGAAACGGTCATTGATTGAGACCCAGATGTCAAAGTAAATTTCGGGCTCCGATACATTGTAGTTGTGGAGAAGCCCACTCAGGCAGGTGGCATATTGCTTCAACATGTCTCCATGATCCTTCCAGCGGCGCGTCTGTGTAAAAACCTAAATGCAGTAGTAAAAAAATGTTTTGAACAAGTGGTAATGACACAGGAACAGTGGTCTATAAACATACATCAGACATGAAAGGAACAAGGTGCACAAAGAAACAGTCCATTTGTCCCGCAGAGCAAAAACTAAAGATGCCAAGACACCAAGTAATGCTAGATCAGAGACTTTGTCAGGCCCTTATACTGGAGCCATCTGAGACCCCAGGCAGCCTGAGCTATGAGTCCTCTCATAGCCTAGAAGATCGCGACTAATACAAGACTAGTGTCCCTTCAAACAACCTACATTGTAGACAAAGGTGACCCCATGGTTTCCCTAGAATAACAGTAGCCCAGTTTCACTTTAAACTCTCACAACGCAACCTAGAGAGATCTTGGGAAATAGGAGTACAATTTCTCCACATCATTCATGGGGACCAGAAATAATACACCCCTCCCACCCTGTAGCCAAGGAGAACTAGAGTCACATTCAAAATATCCCCTTAATCTCTCACATTACAACTGCAGGGGTATTCCATACAGAATAGCAAACACCCTATGTCCCCACGAAATGGGAAGGCATGTTCAGACCCTTTCCCCACCCTAGGGTCTCCCACAGTACTACTTGCCGTTGGGTCTTCCTTCACCCCCATGAAGCAAGGCCTGATTGCAGCTGTCCTTACCCCAGGGTTGAGATACCCGATCTCTCCTGTCAGTCCATCCCTGTAAGTGATCTTCACGTGCTGGTGAGACCGGGAATGCACCATCATGTCCCAGGAGTAACCATATAGGCCATTGGTCCAGTTATTGTAGCCCTAAAATAATATATAGAGGATCAAAAACATCACAACACTAATAAATGCACAACAAGCTATGGGATAAATGTGGAGATGGGGACTGGGGTGTAATGCCCAATTATTTAATGAAAAAATAAAAAAAACAATGGTACCTGTCCTGCAGCTAGCCTATTATTTGTGAGCATTGATTGATTATGCTGCTTCCACTTCAGATCACATTCACAAATATACTCTGCAATTAAGAGACCAGTCAATGAAGGCATGTACTACTGTTTGAGGTGAAAGCGAAAAACACACTAGACACTTTAATGGCACACACAAAAAACTATCAACAGCTGTTACAAAGTTGCATTGATGATTTCAAACTTACAACACACATTTATAGGAGTAAAGAACAGCAAGGTACATAAATCATTTAGTCTACAAGGCTATAAATGTAACAATAACATACTGGACACAACCAAAATGCTAACAGTGTACTCCAGAGCAGCAGTGTCCTCATCTGTATGGGCCTGTGTGCCAGAATTGAACAAATATTTTTTGTTTTGAGTATTTCTGTACATGTATTTACAACCTTTGACTAGAAGTTAAAAAAAACTGCTTGAATGAAAATATACAGCCTACATATTTGCATTGCATTTTTGTTCATTAGCAGCCAACAAAGTGTTGTTAAAATTAAAGAAAAGTTCAAGGTGAAACTGACAGTTTGTCATGTATGCTCTCTTCTTAGAAAAGAATGCCAGAAAGGGAATGGCAACATATCCACTAAATTAGTAGTGGACAGCTAAAACGGTCTGACTCTGGCACCATTGATGAGTTTTGTCAGTCGAGTTTGGAAAGACAGAGGGCCTGGATGTATCTGAAGTTTGGTGAGCAGACTAAAAGTGTTTAATCGGGGTGGGTGGGGGGGGCGATGGAGGCCCTCATTGCCATAATTAGATGAACATTAGTGACCCGAAATCTGTGCCTTTCCTATGTTTGAGAAGGAGAACAATTGGGTGACAAAAGTAATCCACTGGAATTTTGCTTGCCGACTAATTTCTGGAGGTTGTGAATTGGGTGCAATGCTAGAATAGGGTATTGATACTAGATACTCTGTTGTAGTCACACTGAGGAATTAATGCATAGATTATTGGCAGACATTAATTAGATCTTGCCTACAGATAGCTTAAGCAATCTGTTGTCAAAAGACCTCTTATGCACAATTACTAAGAGTGGGTTTAGCCCATGATTGGCTGGTGTTCTTGCCAACCTTCTCTTCATTAGTTGGTCGCTCCCTTGGAGCATAGCTTCTTTAGTATTCTTTTGATTGGGTGACATGTATTCTTCCGCAGCTGACACCAGGGCACTACTTTATGTTTTCTTTCAGCACTCTATGGAAGTGCATGTATGTTCTTGCTCTCGCTACTGTATGTTTCTTCAGTGCTCTGACTTCTGTTTCACCCACAAACTCTGTCTTGCTCCTCCTACAGTTCATCTGTGGCTCCCCCGCCCCTTCCAATACTCCTTATGTTTATGATTTGTAAAGCGCATGGATGCCTGAGGGCTTCCCTGCGCTAGTGAGTGCTCACTATGATCATGACTAAAACTAACAGGGAAACAGCCAAGTCTTTAGGTTTTTTCTAAAGGAGGTTTAATTCGGTAATGATCTGAGGTCAAGTGGGAGGGTGTTCCACAGCCTTGATACCAAATGGGCAAATTACCTACCTCCCCATCTTGCCCTTTTGGCTCTGATTCTTTGGTTCTGTGGTGTCGAGTTGCACACCCTGCTCTTTCTTTGCTTACCACCCTCTTTATTAATTTTTCTTAACTGTCTATTTTTCTTCTTTTTTACGGTGCCTGGTTAATACAGTCTGCCAATGTGCTGCTCTTTAATCTATAATGTGCTTTCACACACTTTGTATATTTTTAATTTACTGCTCCAAGATTGACATTTACCATCTTTAAATGGTTAATTATAAATAAACAGAAACAATTTAGTGACTTGCTCTTCACTTGCCAGCCAGATTTCTGGGACTAAATAATTTAAAACTGGCCTTTTCACTTTTCACAGATATGAACCACACTAAACCACTGATTTTGTCATCTTACACTCCTCCACTTTGAATTCACCTTACACTGTTTATTGACCTTTATGTATGTATAAAATACATATTTTTTTAAGGCTCTGTCACTTTAAAGAACCCATTACCAGAGTGTTGCATCGAACTTGCTTGTAGAATTGATAAAATAATAAGTAATAAGAGCAGTTTACAGAAAAAGTAGAATCATTGTTGTTCGTCATTAACAACATGGGTAGAGACAGTTTATATGAACTTTATTTTAAGTTCACCCAGTGAATGGGTTCAAAATGGATCTGGCTGAAGTGGGACAGTAAAGTGGTAAATTTAAAATAACTGTTGACTGATGAACCTAGTGGAACAGCCCTAAAGAGGCCTTTGAGAAATTCCTTAATTACAATTTGTTAGAACATACATAATCAGCCAACCAGCTAATATGTGAACTCTAGCTGAACTGAGCTTCAGTCTTGATTTGCCTAGTTGTAGCAAGTTTAGCAAAATCTGATGAGATTGAAATAACAATAGATGAAGTTTTCTGCAATACGCAACTGCAAAATCTCTTACATTTCATCTGGTATGCCTTAGTTACAGAAGATGGGCTAGCTTGAGTATTTGAAGGCATTCATCTAGGACATCTATATGGGTCTATTTTACATGATCAGAAGCAAGTCGTTCAAGCTCACTGGTTGCAATGGCAGGGTGGAGACTGTCCCAGCTTTAGGATATGTGAAACAGGTGTGACTCATGAGGCATATGCAAAGTATCATACAGTTGCAGGGGGTTCATTAACCAATATTGCTTCAGCCACACTGGGGTGATGAGAATTGTGAAATATCATTCCAGTTTGACTTTGGCACTTGCCCATGGAATGATGAAAAATGCAGGAAAAGTGTGCACAAATGTCCTGAACCAGGTCATCAAAGAAGCATTCCACTCATTCCTGTATACTTGCTGGAAAGTATCAGCCTGTCTTGCTGGTCTTTGTAGGAAAAGGGTCAATCTCAGGTTTTCACAGTAGAACACTCCTTCAACTTGAGCATGATCTAGCTCCCACACAGGGCACATCCCTGTTGAGTCTGTTGGCCCATTAATTCCCGACTCCGGGCAGGGGTTTGGTCTTCAGCAAAACTCCCTGCTGGACAGCCAGGTCAAAAGCATTTGGGCTTCTTCCAATAAAACTAGAGATTAGGTTCATCATTGCTTGTTCATATAGAACATCAAGGAGGTGCTGTCAGCCCGTATGGACACTGAAAAATTTCAGATTCTTAGAAGAAAGGCAGCACATTATACTTGGCTTGCTCTGAGCTTAAGTATCTTTAAGTGGTCTTAAGTTATCCAAAGACAGTTTTACAGGCAATTTATGTAGGTGAGCACGTCAGGAATCCACTGATGTGTGTCAGTTGTCATCACAAAGTGAGAGGCAGACGTTGAAAAGACAGGCCCTTAGCTATTTGATCTATGTCAGATCACCACTACCTTTGTCCAGGTCACAAACAGAACCTTATCAATGAAGGTCCACAGTCCGTCCAGTTATTCCAGAAGTGGCTACATATACAGGCAGCAGGGGCGAACAACCGAAATGTAGGTTGATGTTATCCTTAGAAGAGACCAGTTGAGGTGTACCGATGCAGTCTGAATCTTGCTAAATTGTGAGGCTAGAGGCTGACTCTAGTGTATGCACTCCTTGGATGGGAAAGCTGTTCATGCATCCAGTTTCAACACCTTGTCAGGTGTAGTAAGTACTATATAAATAACATTTACAATTACAAAGTATGGCTTTAAGAAATTGAACTGTGGGGATGAAGTGAGAGTGAGTCCCAGTAGGTAGAAATACCGAAGGCAGGCTTTGCTAGAGGCATTCGTTGTAACTATGGATGCGTCTGTTATAGGTTAATCATCTTGGGAAGGGACTAACACCTGAGGAACACTGCTACTGGGCCATACATTTTGTTAAGATTCGAGGGGCAGATTTCAGCCTGAAGGGCAGGAACTACAATGGTAGTAGCAACTGACTTTTTGAAAATCTATGCATTTGGGATGCTTGGGATGGATAGGGATATGAAGGAAGATATCCTTGTCCCGTGTTATGGCCTCGTCAACATGTTATTTGGTGAGCTGTGGGTCCATTCTGGAGGGTGAGGGAGATGGACTTTGATATATGTTTGAGCTGGTCTCTAGGACTCAGGAATATGTAGGATATGTTACCAACGCCAATCGCTGCCAGAGTTTTCTGGTTTCATGTTTCGTCTATCACTGTATCATTAATAACAACTGTTTATTTCATTGGGGTTGTGCAGCTCCTCCAGCACTGTAGAATGTACCTTACGATGTTACTTGTGGGCCTAACTCCAGATTGCTCCCACGGGCATTGCAGATCCAGGGAGGGTACTTTGAAGTTAGAAGTGTACTCTATTTTATATCATTCATGCACAATGCAATCATGTGTGAGATAATGTATGCTGACTGCTGTATGAATATGAAATAAAAACAAATTGAAGAAAAAAAAGGAAGATGTCCTAAAGGTACAGCATTGCCATACACCCTTCGTCCTGGAGTAGCTGAAGGACTCTAAGTGGGGTTACCATATCAAATTAGTGTATTTTAATGTATATCTTTAGGCAATGCAGATTTTGGATTGGACAGTAATCTCCAGATTTCTTTCAGACAAGAAAAGAATTAGAGTAGAAACTTGTATTTCTCAGGTTCACTTGGATGGTCCTGAGAATCCCTTTCAGAAAGGATACATGGGAGCTCTGCCTATATTCATTTAAGGCAGTGATGAACACATAGTCGTAGAACACTTTCGGGGATATGACCCTAGTGGACTGTGTCCAGGGACCACCTGTCTGATGTGATCCATGACCATTTCTGACTCTAAATGGAAAGACTCCTTCCCACTCTGGTCAGTGGTTAAGTTGAAGCATCTGGTGCCTGCGAGAAGTCACTGTTGTACTAGTATTGGGATGTATCTTGATGCGAATCTAGCAAGCTGAGAAAACGGGGTGCTACGGCCTTTCATGGCTGGGTAATATCACTCATCCAGCTGTGAAATCTACCACCTGGCCTGCTGCTGTCTAGGAAAATCTGAGTGTGGAGGAAATGGCATATGAGCCCTCATGGCAGAGTAAAGGACTAACAGTGTGGAAGGGAAGCTTATCCGTAGCCTTGGAAGGCTGTTGGAGATCTCCGCCAACCTGAATCTTTGGATTTTGGAAAACTACTGCTGAGGAAGTTGTTATTGTTGCCCCTTGAGCTGGACTGGTTGCTGGATTTTTAAGTAGGTTTGTGGAAACACTGTATTCCATTCCCATAACCATAACCCTTGTGCTGCATCTTCCAAAATAATTTTTCCCTACAGAATGCAAGGTTTTGGCCTCTGTCCGCATACTCCTCGTCAGGGTGCGCACCAAAAAGTGATGATCTAGAGAATAGCACTTAAATTACTTTTTGCTGCACATATGGATGAGATGCCAGGCAAAAGGAAAGACTATATTAGTGCTCCTTGGTCTGCTGAATTTTTTGTTGGATTACTCGTCTAGCCAGAGGTGATCATTCCTTCTTTGAAAGATTCCTTGAAATAGTCTCTATTTTCTCTGGGGAAAAAGCTTGGTCAGTCTATCTAACGAGTTCTACAACTTTGTTGAATCTGCCTAGTTGGGCAAGAATTTAGAAGCTTTCATGGAAGTAGCAGATGTCCAGCACGCTTCTTTTTGCCAATTGAGTTCATCATCTTGTTTTTTTTTCTCGCTGTCAAAGGACAACCTGGAGCATTATATCAAATGTTTTATTTGATGCTTTTGGAGAACAGTACCAGAAATTGTGGAGAACAACTTCTTAATTGAGCCTTTTTGCTGCTCTATTGATTTCTAGTGGAAGCTAACATCGCCCACCAAAGACAGCAAATGTGGAGAGGAGTCTGGTGTTCTTGCTGAGTAAGGACTCATTCCATCAGGATCCGAGGAAGAAGTAGAAGGTGAACCGACTTTCCTAGATGCACAAGGCTGACAAGTATCATCCCAATTGTTCATGAGGAAGAGGCCATTCCCAAGTTCTTTATCTTCATCTCATTTCTTATGACTTTCTGTTTTGAGAGCTGAGACAATCTTTCTTACATTTTTTTCTTCCTTGGAGGTTCATCAACATCGTCAAGCCTCTTCTCCTGCGAGGAGCTCTTCCTTTTAGAAAGCTTCTGTGAGGTGGTGGAGGAGAAAGGTGAGGAATTGGTTGATGAGCCAGTGCTGGTGCTAGCATCTCAAAATACTTGACATGTTAACAGAAAGTTGAGCCACTTTTGGGATAGTTGTATTCTTTGGATGTGGTGGAGGCTGCAAATCATCCTGTGCCATTGGGATGGGTGCACATTTCACAGTCAAAGATTCTGGATATGGTGAAGAGGCACTGACAGTCATCGGTTTTCAAAATCTGACCTTCTCGCTGAGTTTTGGGGTGTGACCGCACAAAGGCGAAGTTGCTAAGGGAGACCTCCCCCAGAATTTAAAGTTGTGGATGTTGAGATGGATCTCAACATCGAGATTGTGGCCCCAGACTACCTAGTCATGTAGTGCATGGATGTGGAGATCCTTGATGTTGGGTGTCGGGACAGCAAACGGGATGGCCTCTGATGATGGGTTGAAAGATGTCATGGGTGGTGATAGGGATGAGACCAGGGCAGAAAAAGGGGGTAGCAGCTCACCTGCCCTGCTTCATCTGATGAACCACAACGGTAATTGCTCTACCTGTCCTTATGTTGTTCTTGGGTACACTCTCTTCCTGTACTTTAAACTCTTGCAAGGTGCTTCCAGGGAAATTTCATATTGAGTTGGCTCTACCAAGGCATCTTCTAATCCCAAGAATAGCACTTTCCAAAGACAGCCAGCATAGAGGCTCAGAGCGGAATGAGGGCAGGGAACACCTCGAGTAAGAACACGAATAGACCATGCCCATAGGTCTGGCTTCAACAGAATGTTGTATGTATGGTAATGTGAAGTTTACAAGTATAGCATGGGAATGAATATGTATTTGTGAGGAAGCAAAGAACTGCAGATTAATATTGGTGTAGGTTAAAAGGTCAAGTGACTGTTGCACAGTTAAGCCAGATCTAAAAATTCATGTAAATTAATGACTGCGCCCCTTTGCTGCTGCCAGAGAAACACCATAAATTATCTAGTCAGTCAACACACTTTAATAGCATTGTAATGCAGTGTATGTGTCCCTAAACATTGAAGTTCAGGCAGCTGGATAAATAAAATGATCACATCTGTGTAGAGGACAAGCATCTTTTTCATGGAAGCCCACAACATCTGATCAATCAAAACAGGCACTAATGGCTCCCAACATGTGAACGGAGCCAAATCCCCTCTGCTAGTGATTCCTACTTAATTGTCTGGCGACAGCTGCACTGTCAATCAAGCCAGATCATAAAAAGGGAGAAAAAGGCACATATCTCCAGAATATAGGTATGATTTCCATGATAACATCAAAATGTGTTGGGTGAAAATACGAAACAACACACAAAATGGAACTGTCAGTAAGAAACATAGTCTGGTAAGGGCCTGTTGTGTTGACGGAAGGCAGGGTGATGAAAGTGATGGTCAAATGCACTGTCATTTTGATTTAGTTGATTGGATGCATTTAAAAAAAAAATCAGGCTAGAAAATGTTGCCTCATTTCAAAGGTTTTCTTAACAGTTTGGCCTAGATACCCGACAATGCTACCATTCCCCCTCTCCGCGTTTCCTCCTCTTCCTTCCCTCCTGTTCTTGGCTCCTCCCTCTTTGCTTAGTCTTTATTGCCTTTTTGGTTAGAGGGGTTATTGAGCCATCGTACACGTATGATCATATGATATTCCCTTGTCTCCTCACTCCTACTCATGCTATTTTAACAAACACCACATGCTATCCATACTAACCGCTTGTATTATAATAATTTCAGCAATCTTTATTCCATTGCAGACCAAACAGGTTACACAGTAACTTTGTATTTGTTCATGGGATATTGGGAATTAGCGAACTGTAACCTCTACTTTCTTTGCTGTTTTGTTTGTAAAAATCTCAATTGAACATAAAAGAGAAAGTGTCCCAAATAGACATTTTGTTTCATATAATGCGTCTTTCACATGAAATAAAAGTAAATTATAAAATGTGTTCCAAGGATTCCACATTTATTTAAAAATCTCAGATCCTTTTCTGGGCATCAGAAAACAACTTAAAATAATCTTTTGCTATGCGGAAAGGAGGAACCATCTCTATGGTCTCTTTCAGTAGAAGACAAATTATCGCTTACCATAATGCTTTTGTGCCGGAAAGGAGCGCTCATTCAGGGGGGACAGATGATAATCTTTTCAGAAATAGCAGAGAGTAACCAAAATTCAGTGTCTAGAGAACCCACTGGTGCTGTGTTATCTCCTGCCACTGCTGAAAAATGTTCACCACCAGATGTTAACTGAAGACTCATGATCTCAAAAACTCAAGTACTTACAGAGGGTTTTGTGGTTGTCAGAACACAAGAAAAAGACAGCAGTGATTACATGTCTTTGCCCGAAAACCAGGGTTGAGCATCTTTGAATTAGTAAGCCTGGAACATGAAGCACTCAGGGGAAGGATGAGGAGAAATCAATGGAAGATCAGAAGAGCTGATCTGTATCTGTGAGGAGCGGATACTAAAACTGGAGGCACAAACTGGAGTTTTCACCAGCCCTCATGCACATGGTCAATTAAGACTTTCTTAAAGGGAGGCAGAGAGTCAGTAAGCTGTCTATCAGTCAGCATCTCTGTACAAAATATGGGCTTTGGTTGTTCTTAGTGCAGCTGGATCGCCTAGGTCTCTGCCATTTTCTTTACTATGGCTGCATTATGTGCTTGATCAGCAACAGTCAGCCACTCATTCGCTTTGACCTCGGTCTCTGGTAAAGTCCGTATATCACTTACATCTTGAGGATCAGCCAGAAGAGCAGTACTGGAATCAGGAGAGGGCAATATATTGTATGACTATGTGTCATCATCATCATCATCATAAAAAAACCTTCTCACATTCACAACATTTAAATCAGAACCTAAGATGTCCATTAGCTTCTATCATTGGCCCGACTGAACCTTTGTATATAAAACTTTCTAAAAGAGGCATTTCCAGACTTGGTAGAACATTTTAAAAGACTACATTGAAATATCAATTGATATGCTACAATTAATAAATTAATTGCATTATATACTAAACTGTTTGGAGGTTGTTGTACTTTGATTTTTTGCAACACTGTCATACTAAATACTATAGAGTCCTGATTAAATACTTACGGTACCTATTTTCTATTACTTTTCCTTTTAAACAAAAAACAAAAAAAAAAACACCTTTTCCTATTTGTGGCTTTAGTATCCTTTTTGTCATTCTCTTCAACCGCATTGTCAATATTTCCTCTTGCAGAATGTGTAGATGGTAATGGCTCTCTCTCCTTGAAGTCTATGAAGTGCTTTTGTTATTCCAGGCAACAAAGTCCAACACCCAGCTGTTGGAGGGTACACCTTGCCTCACACACAGATGACTGACTAGATGAGGCAAAGACAAGAGTGAGTAATCTCAGGAGTCAGTCTTTTTATTGTCCCCCCCAAAATTGGGAGGGCCATGCTCCTTCACATCTCAGTAAGTCTTCCTTTGTATGAAAGAATATTATTGAAATATTCTTCATAGTGAGGAAACCGCAAAAGGAGTGGTAGGGCTGATGCGGCGGGTGAGGTGAAGCTGATAATCCCAGGGAGCGTGCTGTGGCCCTGCTCTTCCATGAACCACTCAAAAGCAGAGTCTGTGTTGTCCCCAAACAGGCAAGCCCCACTGAACAGCATGTTCATAGGGAAAAGTAAACATTGCCCAAAAAATAGGGTGGACTGCAGCCTCCAGGTGCTGAATGGTGACACTGGTGCCAATGGCCTTCCCAATGGAATTGGTGGTATCCAAGCCACAACGAATTTTGAACTTTGCCACATCCAGAACATTCTGTATGTCTTGGGCAAGGGCAGGTAGGAGATGGTCAGGAACCCCAGTGAGGACTTGAGCCATCGAATTCAACAGGGCGTGGGACTAGCGTCTCAGCAGGCAGCTGGCATTTACTGATTGCAGCAGCAGACTGGTAAATGAAAAGACTCCTTTTCCGATCCTCTCCCCCCGTTTAGACTTCCTACTGGAGGAAGTTGTGGAAACGTGTTGGGGTTAGTGTTGCTTGCAGATGCCTGCACCGCCAAGCTTTCAGGAGAGGGGTGCTGAGATGGGGAGATGAAGGTCAAGGACTTCGGCCACTCTGCGTGGTGCGAGAAGCACTTTCCGCAGTGGTTGGCCCAGTGGGTTAGATGAGCCCTGTCACAGGGGAAGTATCAAGGACAGTAGCCTCCTGCAGATTGTCATACCAATTATCCTTGTGACATGGCTGGCTAATCTCTTCACCTGCATAGTAGTCATTGTCTGAATGTGTTCCAGATATGGAATACAAGGTGTGTGTTTGATGTTGTGAAGGCAGCTCAATGGGAGGAAGCGAGCCTAAACGGCAGCAGAGCACGACCTTGGTTGAGGTTGCACTGGCGCCCACTGGGCGCCAGAAAGGACAATTGGAGCCTCATCTTCCGTTGTTGATGGAATCATTCGGCAACAGCGTTGAAGCACCAGTACCAGTGTGGACTATGGTCGGGTTGGAGGCTGAGTCGGGACAGGAGCTGGAGACGGTCCTGTTGAGGGTCCAGATGATCTCGCTGGTGCCGAGGGTGAACCCAACAGTGGTAATGCAGGTGAGATCCATGAGGGAAAAAATATCATAAAATAAAATGATGGACAAAGTGGTGAAACTTTTCCGTGGGCTCCATGGGGGCCCACAGATGTACCAGAGTGTGTCTGCAAGGATCTGAGGAGTCAGAGCAATGCCTCAGGAACACTTCGATCTACTCAGGAATAGTGGACGGCCCTGGGAATTTGGTTTGGTCTGGAACAGGCTGCAGGATCATCTGTGAAGTCAAAAAACTTCCTCTGCAAGCCTCAGAGTTGTGGCTTGATCCAGACATCACAGACAAACCTGATGAGGATCTGTCAGACACAATGATTTGCGTCAGCCCTTACACGGCTTAAAACCTGTCATTTTGGGAGGCGACATATCCCTTGCACACTGAAATAGATAATTAAGATTGAGGTAAGGTCTCAAAAAGAGACAAAAGGGAACTCTTGATCGGCGTCTGATTGCGCAGGCAAAAAACAACCGAAGTCAGTGTATGAGCTGCACCTATATAGGCTCCGCATGCCATTTATGGAGAGAAATGGCGGAGTTACGGAGCAGCACAGCACTACCTACCGGAGTGCAAAGGTACTGCAAAAAGGTTTACGAAACCGGTCAGACACCTGGGAAATATTAACAAAAGGCGAATATTCTGCAGCAAGAAGTCTTTGTCAGATATAAAACAGTGAAATGGAAGAGCGTGTAAATGAGGGGCAATATTGGAGATGCTTCCAGTTCTTGTGTGTGGCCTCAGAAACATGGACAAGCTCCATTTTTTGGGGAGGGGGATTACTGTAGTACTTGTAGAGTTTAGAGACATGGAGGATCTTATGGCACATGGGTTCACAGGTGCTGCATTAGGGGTGGTGTGAAAGTCTCATGAGAGTTCTACATTTATTCTGCGGAGCATGCTCAGACTTCTTGATTAAAACAATGCTGGCGACTTAAGCCCTTAATGGTCACCTGATATCAAACGTCTCCTACTCACCTTCAGAGACAAAGTGACCCTGCCATGTCCGTTAACATTATGTTCTGATATCCATCCCCTTTTGTTGCAGCATCTAGAGTGCACCTCAGTCTCTCCCGTGACATCTTTGAATCTCATCTGTCATTTCCCCGTGCCTCAAAATCCAAACTGTGTTTCAGTGTCCCCAAGTCCAGTCTACATCTTGTTCTGCCCTTACCTGTGTGATGAAATGAGAGTACGGCAGGAAGAACTGCTCCAGGATATACAGAATAGTGAAGAGGGCACCCAACTTCTGTTTTAGGCTGAGTCTGATCTCCGCTGTGCCCTTACTCCGGACCTTAGTCTGCTTCTCTGTGGCGCTATCTCCACTGGCGGTGGTCCTGGTCCTCTGTGGTTTGCTAGTTGGAATATAAACACAGTCTTGGCTGCACTGAGGTGCCTCAACCAGTGGCAGGACCTTCCTCAGGAGGTATGGGAGCTTTGTAACTAATCGCCGTGGCCAGTCTGGATAGCAGAATAGCGGGCTGGTGGCCAGCATGGTGTAAGAGAACATTCCTGGAAAGGGACAACAGATACTCATGAGCATGGAGTGACAGTAGCAAATGTCATTAGCAGAAGGGATTGGAAATACAAAAAAGTGAACTTTGGGTGGGTAGTGACACAAGTGTGCAAGGGAGTGAGTAGTGTGTGTGGAATGGAGAGCAGTATGAAATTACGGAGGTGTGTGGAATGAGTACTGTATGCCTGGGGAAAGTTTACCTGGAAGTTATTAGAGTAGTTTCTGGAGTGTGCAAACGTGTTTTTGGTGGTTAGGAAGCAATGTAAGATGACAGCAGCAGTGTAGATGTGGAAAGCCTAGTGAGATATTTGTGGATCACCCCAGGCTTAGTATGGGTCAGTGCGAGTTGTGTATGGTAATGGTGCTGGCTGTGTGTGCAGAATGGGGGGTGAAAGCTGAGTCGATAGGATTTCTAGTTGTGCATGTCAGTAGATGTGGTGAATGCAGGACAGCTTGCAGAAGCCCTGAGTGAGATACAGAGGGGAAAATGAGAAGCGTCTGGTTGACCAGCAGCCGCAAGACGTTAGGGAGGATGGTCTGTGGGCATGAGAAGTACAAAAGGGAGATGCCAGGGAAAGAGGGATGACCTTTCTTACCAATATTGAAGAGTTGAGAGTTCATGCAGTGGAAGTATGAAACAAAAAATAGGGCCAAGGGCCGCGTTAGGTCGAAGAAGAGCAGGTATCCTGCAGACAAGTCCAGGATTAGTCCAGCACCATGCACCACTAACAGGTTTGTCATCTCCTCCGAAAGGACCAACCTGTAGAAAAGAGGAATAGGATTTCACTAGACGGAGCCTGACACACAGAACGACAGAAATGTATCATACTGTACAACAACAGTGTACCCCACTGAACTACAGGAGTGATCTAACCTCCTGCATGTGCTTTATATGTAGGAGGTGCCTCTAGCGGATACCAGATGTACTACTATCCCTCATACAAATCTCTTTCTGGTTGATCTATTTGCTGCCTTCTGTTTGGCACTTCTCCCTTTCAAGAACTTTGACAGGGATCCTTGCTCAAGCCTCTCCTTTATTATCACTGGCCCTATTCACTTGCTGTGCATCCCCAACATTAGCAGCCCAATTTCCTGTTTTTCGGACTACTGGCAAGATGCAGGAGAAAAGCTGCTCTTGGCACTTCTCCTTCCCAAGGTGTGCCCTCCTGGAAGTAGATTAATCTAGGGAGTTTGCTCTTTGAATGCCTAAAAACTTGCCTTTCTCTTTCGCACGTGCCTTTGAGGATTAATTTACATCAAGAGCGTCTGGCAATTGACCTCTAAAAAGTCTGCATGTCCTGTGTGTGGAACATCTATGAGGTGAATTTTCGCCCATTAAATGCTGAAAGTTGCCAGAGAAACCGAGGAACAATCTCCTACCAATACCTTCATAGATATTGACATTAAAGGAAATCGAGTGACTTCATTGCAAAATAAAACCTGAAACATTGCCAATAGGAATTCAAAACCTGATTCTGTCTCAAAGTTGGAAAAATCATTCAAAATTGGTGCAGGGGCTACCTACCACACTGGAAGGTTCAACCTGTGCTAGACAAAAACCCCTCTCAGAGGAACAATCATTGTATATTTTTTTTACAGTTTAAATAAGCAATGAACAACAAAGAGGAAAACAGCGCAATGCAACGCCCCCACCCCCTCCACCCTCTCAGCTAAAAAAAATTATTACATTTGCCACAAGCAGAGAGATCCATTTGCCCTTTAACAATAATCGCGGTTTTTGGACTTCATTAACCTACACAGTCTTAAACTTTCAGACATAGTTCTGGCCTTAAAAGAAAACAAAAATACTTAAAGTACAAGTGCATAAAATGCCAAACCATAAATCACTATGAGGCAAAGTCTCTCAGATATGAGTTCACTATTTATAAAGTGAACAATGCCAGTGTGCAAGGTATGCTACCAATCAAAATCCGACAAGATAGTGTAAGACATTTACCAGTTAAGGTCGGACTACCAATATTTAAAGTGCAAGAATACAGGACATTATTTTCCATACAACTTTCATTTTTTTTTTTTAGAGTAATACTTTTCTATATAAAGATAAAAAAATAAAAAAAGGGCTTTCCGCCAGACTCGAAGCTCTGTGGAGAATCACTTCCATCGCTAAAATAAGCTAGGAATTCATCTGATTGAGCCAACTTGACAAGGGTTCCCAGATGACTAAACCCTTCTTTTTTGGCCCGAATACCTTTTTTTGCATAAATAGCCTTTTCAAGATTGCAAGAAGCAACTAGGTGGGTCAACCATTGTGAAAATAAGGGGGGGATATTGGTCTATCCATGCCGATGTTATGCATAACCTGTAAATTGTCATGGCAACAAAGATTAGGGCCCCCCTCGCTCTTCCTATCAACCGTATCTTCTATACCCAGCAGGATGGTTGTGGGGGTTAGCAGATTATCACGAGCTAAAACTGCCCTGAGAAAGTCTTGGATCTTATTAAGCAATGGCCCAAGTTCTACACAGGTGGCAAACATGTGAACAGAGTCTGCATTAAATTCAGCACATCTAGGACAGGACGTGCCCTTGCCTATCCCCCATTTCACAATTCTACTAGGTGTATAATATTGAAAGAAACCAGTTTTGTAAATATGTGCCTGTAGCTTGGCAGATAACTCATTCTGAGCATATCGCAAGGCTAGGATAAAGACGTTATTAGTGGTATCCAATTTTTTTTGCCATTTACTTGAAATTCTGGCCATGTCATCAGGCATTAAATTATTCAGTATGGAATAGATACACCCAATGTGAGGCATAACAGGCTCATTTAGTCTATCAATAAGATCGTTTTGGGCGAACCCAGTGGGCCCACCAGCCTTACGTACCAAAAAAATCCTTGCTGCCAGATATTTGAAGGCCTCATTATTGCTCAGTTTGTATTGGGTCTTAAGATTGTCAAAGGTCCGGATTCCTTCAGCTGAATACAAAGCCCCTAGTTTAAGTATGTCAGCATTGAACCAGTTTTGAAAATATGATCTCTCAAAGATAGCCAGCAAGTTAGCGTTGTTATTAACCCTTTAAGTGCTGCGCACGTTCAGCGGACGTCGCGTGCACTTCCTCGGTAGTGCTGCGCACGTCCGCTGATCGCCGCGGCCCCGCCCGCGCAATAGAACGTTCCGCACCAGCGCGGAACGTTCAGCGCAGCGGAGGGGTGTAATGGTTCAACCTGCCTAATCCTAAGAACTTGCGTACAGCGGTAAAGACCTTGAAGGTACCCATCAGGGTCTTAAATCTGACCCTCTTGTAGTACCCAAATTCAACCTGCTGCCACAAGCACCCCCAGGGCTCGGACCCAAGTAACAGTAAAAAAGGAGACGGGAGCCCAGTTGTTAAAATGGAGGGTTGCTCTTGCATCAATATGGGACAATTTTGCAGGAGAGTTGCCCAATATTATTATATTAAATTGGGGAGCACCGTGCCCCCTCTTTCATGAGGAAGAGATAGAAACTTAAACAATCGCCTTAGCTGAGAATACGCCCAAATAAATTGAGAAAAGAGACGTTCAAATTTCTGCAACATTAAATTTGTGAATTCAAGGGGGATACCTTTGAAAAAAGAAAGATGTTTGGGGAAAAAAATTATTTTAAAGACGTTACACCGGCCCACAATGGTCAGATGTAAATTAATAATCTGGTTAAGCGTTCTCTTTGTCTCTACCACCAAAGGGTTCAGGTTTTCACTGACAATTAAGTCAGTGTCAGCCACAATGTTCACTCCTAAGTATTTTGCCCTGACGACAACCCTACTATCTGTCTAATTAATGTTCCCATTTGAGATAATCTGAGTTTTCCTTTGTTCAATGCGTACCCAGAGATCTTCCCAAATCCTTGAGCCTCTTGTTCTATAGCTAAAATAGCTTTTTCGGGGCACGGAGTCAATAAGCCTAGATCATCCGCATAAGCCATGATTTTACTTTCTAGGCCTTATCAACTTACATCCAGGACATCTAGATTGTTTTCGAGTTTTTTTATGAAAGGGTCTATGTACATAGCGAAGAGCAGCGGGGAGCAGGGACAACCCTGCCGAGTGCCGCGTGAGATTACAATCTGCTCCGTTAATTGGCCATTTATTGAAACCCTGGCGGTAGGGCTAAGGTATAAAGCTTTAATAGCTTGGATAGCCTTAGACCCAAAATGCATCTTCTTCATGACGCACCAAAGAAATTGCTAGGAGACCCGATGGAATGCTTTTTCAGAAGTATTAGCGCCATTGGGTCCCCTATAATCTGTGCTGCGTCGAACAAAATGATGGTCAGCCGCATGTGGTCTATAGTGCCTTTTTTGGGAATTAACCCGTGCTGCCGCTTAGAAACAAGATGTTCAATTTTGGACGATATTCTGGACGCAAACATTTTGGAGTCGATTTTGGAATCTCCATTAATGAGTGTAATTGACCTGTAGGAGGCAATTTCTAGAGGTGATTTATCTTTTTTTGGGAAGATTATGATCTTCCCTGTCACCCATGGTGGAGGGGCACTGTTAAAGATTAGGACTACAAGGGTTGTAAAAAAATATTGTAGCTGAGAAGGGAAAATGTTATAAAATTCAACCGGAATGCAGTCAGAACCAGTTGCTTTGCCATCCGGTAGATTTGTTAGTGCTGTAGCAATTTACTCCCACGAGGGAGGATCTTCTAAGTCTCGTTAAGGAGACTGCATCTAAGTAGTTATCAATCTCTTCCCATCTGGATTCCTACAGGCAGGGATCCTCTTCTGTATGCAGGCATTAATAAAACTCCTGGAAAGCACATTGAATGTTATTCTGGTCACTAGTGGTTTCCCCTGTAGAGACCTCTATCAAGTGTATCTCGTTAGTGGTAACCTGCTGTCTAGTTCTAATGGCCAGCAGATGGACAATTAACCCGCTACACTCGTATATTTTATCACGCGCAGCGGCCCATTTTGCAGTGACTTTCTTGGCTAGAATCAAGCCAATTTTAGCTGTAATCGCTACAGCTTCTAGTTGTGCTGATTCGATTTCGCCCCCCATCTGAACAGCACCAATTAGTTTTTCATCTGCTTTTGCCAGCTTGTTCTGGAGCTCCAGGATCTGTGCTTTTTCATGTTTATTTTTTCTTAGGGAGAACTGTAAAGTCTCCCCTCGAATACACGCTTTCAGAGTATCCCATACAACTGTAACTGGTGAAGACCCATTATTCACTTCCAGAAATTATATCGTACAAAAGCGCTCTCTCGAAGCTCCAGGATGAGATTTCTTTGCGGGAAGCCAAGCCCTTTATTTCTAGACTAAGTGGATTATGGTCTGACAGATACCTTGGAAGAATGTCAATATCACAGTCAAAGATCAGAGAAGATGCCAGGAAGCCGCTTGGCCACAGTGCGCTTTAGCAAGTTTCTTTTTCATTTCATTTTTCATTTCATTTCATGATACCAAGAAGTAATCTAGCCTTGCTAAGGAGAGGTGAAGGGCAGAGTAATAAGTGTAGCCTGTCTGATTTGGTTTGAGATTACCCCAAACATCGATGAGCCCTGGAGTATGCATTAAGTTTCTTAAAGCTTGATGTACTTTTGGCTTCCAGCCTGTATACCTCCACTGGTTATTAACTCTCCAGTAGCTGGGGAAATTGATGTTAACGTCCCCACATATAACAACTGGAAGTGGCCTGTGGGCTAGTTCCCCGGAGATCCAATTAATTACTCCAGGATCATCAGTAATACTCCCATATATGGAGCATAAAGTAAAGGAAAATTCAGTTGATAGCTGGCATTCTGCTATGACCCATCTCCCAAGAGGGTCAGACTTGCAGCGAATGGATTGTAATAAATGATTCAGTTGGGTCAAGATCCCTACTCCTCTCACACGTGCTCCCTATGTTGTCCCCTCAATTAAACTATATCCCAGAGAATTTAAAAGATGTACCTGTGATCCCTCAATATGTGTTTCCTGGAGGCAGACAAAGTCGCCCCCCCAGCAAACGCAACCCTTGGGACACCTGTCTCTTCCGAGCATCGTTTAAGCCACAGATGTTTATTGCACCAATTCTAAAGCTGGTTGCATTAGTCATCTTAGAGCTTTGCAAGAATCAAAGAATAAAGCATAAGAAACGCATCCAAAATCAGTATGAAGTACAACTGGTGCTACCGGACACTTCCTAGCCCTGGCAATACCTTTATCCGGGAAACAGTGAAGCTAAAAAAAAATGTACGTTTTCATTCTCAATTTTTTCCCCTATATTTAATGCTTAAAGTGGCAAAGAATAAATAACTAAAAAGAGCCTGGTGCTCCCCCTACCCTATCTCTCCAGCCCCACACCCACACCGCAGCCCCTCCCATCCCAAATTAGAGCAATCATGTAAACCCTGAGTGATGATCGCCTGTGGTAAGTCCAGTCATGTTTGTCAGACGGAGATTTGGAATTCTATAGGCCAAAAAAGCCACAACAGAGACCAAAAAGAAAAATAAAGAAAGCAAAAAGGAGATAGAGGAAGAGAAGTTAAAGCCAGTGCCTTAACAGACCTTGCCAGGCCACAGGATGCTAATGAGTCCTTCCTCCCTAGAACCGAAGCCCTAATAGTAGTGAAACAAGCTTCCCAGGCTTAACCCTCGCACGAAGAGCAAGTGAGTAAAAATGAAGCGGACAGTGGGCTCTAAAAGCTAAACTTCTTATACATAATATTTACTATTGGACTTGATTTCTCCAAGAATTTCTTGGGCTTTAATTTCTGACATGAAGGTACGAGTAGCCCCGTTAAAAATAACTTTTAGTCTGGCAGGGTTCATTAAAAATATGTGTGTGCCCAGCTGCTGGAAAGGGACGAAAAGGAAGGCCATTGTGTGACAAAAGTCAGGTTTCGCAAAAAGAGACACACCATCAAAGCATTTATGAGAGTTAGTTCGGGTCTGGTTGTAGACCAGCTGTCTAAGGGGAAAGTTCCCCAAAAACACCAAAAAGGCCCTGGGTTTTTCCCCACTGTTATTGCTGCCATCATGCCATTTCTTCAAATCAAAAGAAAAGTGATGAGCTCGCTGAACCTCATGGTCCCAGTTCCATTCCGAATGTTCTGGAAAGGCTCCTCGCAGGAGTTTCACGATGTAGCGCCGCAGTTCTTCACCCTCCACCCCTTCGGGAATCCCAAGAAGGCGGAAATTATTCCAGCGCTGTCTGTTCTCCTGGTCTTCCATCTTCCACATCACGTCTGTCATACAAGCACTTTGGGAAGAGCCTAGATCTTCAAGGCGGAGACTTCAATTTCCAGACTTTGTGCGACCTTCGACCATGGTGACCCGATCACCTATGTCAGAACAGATTTTGTTTAATTTTCTCATGCACCCTTGCAGTTTCTTGGCAGCGCCTTTAGCAAGCCGGCGGTCTGATCAAACTTCTTCCTGTAATTGAGACCAATATAGACATTAAAGAGGGTTCTACTGTAGGTGCCAAAGTGGCACTTGCATTTTCAAAATTTAAGGTTTTGGCAGGTTCCTCACCAAAGGGAAAGGTAAGCTGAGAATCTGAATAATCCCATTTAAGCTGGCTGCGCCTCTTTGGCTTGCTATGTGCCAACTTCTGTCGTTGAACAGTTCCAGTTTCTTTGAGGGGATTGCTGTCATTATCAGATAGATCTCTATCGCTTAAGCTGAATGAGCAATCTTCTGCCACGGAGTCAGAGCCATCTGATACCGAAAAAAGTGTTAGCCAGTAGATTCAGGGGTCTGAGGGGCCAGAAACACCAAAATGCTGCTAATGCCCCGATCGAGGGTTGCGAATCCACTCGTTTTCCGATCCGGCTTGTCAGACACGGAATTGCCAGAGGCTAGAGAGACTGTTGCGCTGGAATTCATATCAGTGGAAACCAAGGAGGGAAGCTGCAGGCTCAATAGTATCGGAAGGACATATGATTCTCTTAGTTCCTGACCTTTGACCACAGGGCACCATTGCCTGAGCAGGCGTTTGATTATTCATTGTAAGTACGGCCGATTGTTGCGAGTTAAAATGTCCCAGTTTATCAAATACTAAAGCGCAGTGCTCGCCCTCTCCCATGAGGGTAGATGTAATTTCGCCCTTAGGGGCCGGGGGTTTTACAGTAGGGAACAGTTTGGAAATCAAGGGTTGAGAACTTGTACCCTCTTTAGAAGCCCCCCCTGGTCTCCCTGCGATCTTTTTGTTGCCCCCAGCCTACCGTTTACCTTTTTGGGCAGTGTACAGGGCCCCTTCGGACCAGCAAGACTAGCACTGACAGGAACGACTTTTGCCTTAGTCCCTCTTGCTCCCCGGGAAGACATGCTCTGACTAAGACGAAGTTGGGTGTCTTCAAGAGCCTGCGCAGCTTCCTCCACAGACATAGAAAGAGCAGAAGAACGGCAGCTGACCAAAGTGCAAGGATATCCCAAGCCTTTTTCGCCGACAGTCCGCAAACTACAGACAGCAGTGACGGCACCAGAGGAACTTAGGGAACAGCGGCAGCCTCTAACGAGCAAACCCAGCACTTTGTGAAGCTGCTTCCCTGATCCAGGCAGCATAGCAGATGTCCGAGTATCCTTCACGGCTTGGGCGGTGGTGTAGCCGATGGTTACACAGGCGCCATCTTGCTCCGGAGATTATATACAGAGCAACTATTTGTGAGTAGCACAGGGTGGAAACCGCTGACTTGTAGAACAGCTTTCGGTCGGACACTCTATTTGCCTAAGATTATGAAGGCAACGAAGAGGAGTATTCATACTTCAGGAGTAATCTAAAAAGACTTGGTACACCCGAAGGTAGGTTAGACTTCTACAGGCAAATTATCCAAAAAGGTAGATACACATTTAGCCAAGACTCCTTTCTTCAAAGTTTGAGTTTATCCGTTACCTGAACATTTGTAATAGTGTCTCTAAAGATCTGATGGAGCAGCACCAATGAACACAAAAACAGCAAACCACTCTACTAGTGCACAAAGGGTGCTCCATGTGGAAGAGAATGGAAGAGTTTCCTAACAAATAATACAACTACTACTAATAATAATAGTAATAATACAGAACCCGGTCCTATCGTATCAGTACACAAATGGTGCCTCACATCGAAGAGAGTTTCCTACACACTACTACTACTAATAACAATAAAATTAATACAGAATGTGAAGCTATAACCAACCTCAGATGAACCTTTTATTGTGTGTCTTTCAACAGCACAAGCTCAGGAAAAAGCATGTGCAGTTGTGTCTCCCATTGATCTCTCGCTATATTTGCATATTTTAATTCCTGCAATTTCACAGGGAGATCCACAAATGGCTTCACGGCTCTTTATATCTAAATACGTACTGTGTTTCTTAATCTAGACAAAGTATAAAGCACATCAATAGTTAATAGCAATTCTGTGAAATACATAGATTAAAATCCCACCATTCAAGAGTATTAAAGTTCCAAAAAAAAACTCAATAAAAAAGGGGCATAAACTTAGGTGTCAACTCAACTGGACAGTGTTCACAAATGTAGTCATTGTTGTGGCCTCAATTTCACCTATAGTTGGCATATTTCTGCTCATATCTGGATGGATGACTGGTTAGTCAAAGCTAGAGCAACTCAAGACTATCAAATGTCCCTTCTAATAAGTGACATTCTCCATAGTTCTAAGAAATCTAACCTTGCTCCTTGCACACGATTCCATACATTTCATTAGACAACTTCTGCAGTTTTTCCTCCCCTATTCATTTTCTCCTTTTTGGTGGATATGAGCAGCCCACTTAGTAAAAGTATCTTACCTTCAGGCTGCCATTGCTCAAATTACAATGACAATCAATCTGCTTGAGAGAGGCTGGGGAGCTCACTGGTAAACTTAAACGGACTTATTTGTTAAGGACAACTCAGAATATAACCCCCACTTCAATCATTTAAAGCTTTGGAGAGTGGTTCTTGACTTTGAGTGCTGACCGAATGTTTTGGGAAGATTGGTAGGGAAGGATAATCGGGTGCCTCCCGGCAACAATTGAAAAGAAGAAGAATATACATTAAATCAAAACGAAGAATAGATTAACGTTTTGGTAAATTTGAAAGAGGAAATTCCACTTTTCTTAGTTATGGATTATATATTGTTAAGCTTATTAATGTGTTTATATCTGCAATATTTTTCTGGTTCCTAATTTCTTCTACATTACGATTTGAATACATTTCCCCCCACCAGAGATCTCATTCTGGAAAGGTACTTTAATCTTGTTCTGGTGCGTCTCATGCACAAACAGTTGGAATCTATGGCTTTTTGCAACAATTACTTGCTGAATTATAAGAGAGTTTGTGGTTAAAAACTATTGTGCAGAAGAACTGCTGAGCTTAATTTTTTTTAGAGAGATTTATAGTGTCTTCAGAAAGGTGAAGTGGGGTTTCATTCTGAATGTTTTACCAGGCTTGTAAATGCGGCAGAAAATTCTTCTTTTGGTTTACATAACCAAGACAACAACTTTCCAATTATTGGATTAATTCGGGGATGATAAATAATAAAAAATGAAATGCTAAATAAATGGATTTATCACCCATGGTGGATTTAACACTGCCCCAACATTGATAGTCTATTGCATCTATAGGCTCTACTAAGTTAGGGAATCTCAGCCTGATAAAATAGTTATGGTTATACCATTAAAGCAAATGCATCATCACTACTTTTTCAAAGACGTAGAACCATTGCAGACATCGGTGCTCTCAACTCTTTGCTCTTGCTCCTCCACAAAACCCACCCAATACTCCTGTCTTTGTGAACACGCAGTAATATAATTATGCACGTCCAATGACCTATGAAGGATCAGCCCCAAGATGACAGGCAATACAGAGGAAAGTGGTGTGTCTCAGTAAGGCATGCTAGCGCCTGTGCTGCTGTCATAGTTAATGAAGTGACAGCATTCTTTTTGAGTAGCTTGGTCCAGGCAAGCGTTTGACACAGGCAAATTTAAGCCTGTTAGGGATAAGATAAAGAATAAAATAAAGTAAAAAATGATTTCACAAATATAATTTTCTTGCAAATTTCAAAGAGATTGGGATAGTTGATCAGAATGCAGAAGTTAGTTAACAGTAACTAAAACTCTCCACTGAGAGATCCTCCTCAGATTCATGACCACATTGTGATTTCCAGGCACCAGCCTCAGAAACTCAAACACTTTTTCAAAATCTCCCTGTTCAGGGGTTTTTAACATTTGTCTAATAGGGTTAAATCCATGCCAGATATTAAGATTAATCACTGACAAGGTAAACACATTCGTTTTAGATTTTGAGATGTGTTGTATATGGATTTGCTTTAAGTTGACATCCTGAAACTCTTCTGTAATCCTTTCAATGCAGCACCTTTAAAGTCTTCTGCTGTCCAAAGAAACAAGATCTCAGTGTGCAGAAGTCTATGGATTTTAGGGAAAAGACAGTGTACCATTTTGTCTGGTTGAGATAGCACTCCAAAAGGACCCTGGGCAAGAAAATATCAAATTCTTAATACTACTTCATTCTGATGAAATACCATAAAAGGTTGGTCTACAAATATTGTTTTCATTTCATTAGAAATTATATTCATTTAGAAAGTAAATTCTAAGATCAAACCAGTCATGTCATGTATGTGGAAACTGATGAGTTGACAAGTGTAAGCTGTGACACAGCACTCAAAAGTACTTGGTTTCTTTGAACAGAAAGATCACCCTTGCTCTCCCCTGCTTGAGAACGTAAAGCTCTGTAGTTGTGTTGTCCACCCGTACTATTGTTGTCTTTGCCTAATTTATCAAGTAGGTAGCCTCAAGTGCCATTCTAAAGACAGTCAATTTGAAGATGTGTTAAGGGATTCTTATGAGGACCAAAGAACTTGACATAACTTTTGAGGAAAGCATGCAAGATACCGTTCATTTGGGGTTGATGGGGTTCCAACAAAACCCTTATCTTGTGTAGTTGATGCCCTGTCATCAACTGAGTGACATGATATTATGATGTTGCTGTTCTAAAGTATTGAAATGTATGCCCAACCAAGCTAAAGGCATTCTTCCAATGGTCTGATGTACAAATGAGCATGCAGGATCAGGAAGGAGGTGAAAGAGAACAAGCAGGGCAGAGAGGAAACTTTCTTGACCACAGAAGGTTCTGATCTGATCTACCAGGCCTTCTGAAACTAGAAGGCACCCCTCCCCACCTGCATTACTGGAAACAGCATAATTCTGTGTCTTCAGAGACATTCTCACAAGTGTAACTTTGCTGTATGAAATGAAGCTTGGTTTCTCTCAATTTTCTGAGAACTGACAGCTTCCATCATGGTAGGGCTTTCAGAAGACAGTAATCCAGATACAAAAAACCTTTAGGTCTTAGCACAGAAGATGTGCTGTCACCAGAGTAAGGCATTTTATAAAGCTGCTCTGAAGAAAAGGGTTAAGGGTAAAAACTTGAATGAGTAGAGGGAATCTCACACAATGGAATTGGGATAGTGAAAAAAAACTGACTGAGAAAGGGAAGTATGAGTTCTGTAGGTTGTGCGCAATGAGGAAATCTGCAGGACTCCGTGAAGGCAAAAGATTATCCACTGAGTAAAGCTTGAAGCAAGTGTGGCGTTGTTGTGGAAAATGTAATTAACTGGAAGCTGTGATCAGAGAGCATGGCATTTACCAGCTAACTGGCCATCATATTTTTTTCCCGCTCAGGAATAAAATACTGCACCCTGCCTCTCACAAGGATGTTTTGGGTTTGGGTTAGGAGGGAAGAGTAAGCCATCATGGTTTTTCTTAAACTCTTCCTTTAGAACTTAAGGATAGTAGCAGCTCCTCTTTCTCGGACTTCAGATTTCAGTGGTATGGGAGATTTGCTGCCTAGGTTTTGAACTAGCTGATAATGCCTCCTAGCCAGTTCACCAAAGGGTTTCCTGATAGGAAAAACACTGGTTTCACTCTTTCAGGCCTCTTGGTCTCTGCTTTAATTTATTGAATATCATGTTCTATGTGGCTCATACAATGAAGATTTATATAGCACGAACGCGACACGAAGTTATTAGAGCGTTTTACATGAGCACCAGTTACGTTACACAATGACAAATTCAGATTCTAAAAGGAGCAGCTAAGTGCAGCGGGCACTCTGATTGGACCCACAAAAAACTTGGCTAAGCATGCCTCCGACAACCACCCCATGACTTAAAGTTCATTCAGAAATATGACAATAGGAGCATTTATTTTCTGGACTTGCAATCAGTTAATGTTTAGGGTACCTTCCAGACTACACTTTTACTCAAACTAACTGACTGCAATATTCTTTTCCTATACAACACCCATTCTCCCAATCATTTATGGGACAATTTACAGCATAGTCAAAGTTTGCCGCTCCCCTGCAATAATCCAGTTTCTGAGAGAGAATACCTCGAGATGTTGACATATAAACACGCATTCACCTAAAAACAGAATGTCGAGGATTCCGCTTTTGACCCCAGGCCTGAATAATGCTCACGCCAGCCAGCCATGCCTATCTAGAAGACCCACTCCTGCAAGCTGATCACAATTATGATGGACACTTTATGTTTTGTGGACACCCCCCTTTACCACCCAGAGATGCAGGACTGGCCTCCCGTCATTAGGACCATCGTTTTGACCTACGGGTTCAAAATGACGGCCGTAATGTGGGCAGTTAATAATATCATCTGGTATCTTTATAATCATAGAAAAATGTTTGAGGTACCATCTTGTGTTGATATTCATGCTTATTCTGGTCTAGAGCTTGAATCTCCTTTACTGTCAATGCCCCAGCACCTGACCCTTAGTTGTATTGAACTAGAGACAGGCCTAGGAGGACCATCCTCCTCAGTGTTGTTCTCTTCCATTTCTGTATCCAGACACTTAGTGGCGGCAAGGACATCTTTCTTGGCAAAGCGTGTTCTGGGGCAACATGGACACTAACCCCTTATCAGCATTCAGCTCTCGACAGGTTTCAGTACAGGACAAATTGACTGAGCTGCTCCTCAAATGAGCAGTTGTCAACAGAAGGAGCGAAGACGAATCAGCCTTCGGCTTAGCTGCTGACGAGGGAGTATTGATCGTGATGGTCAGTGGAGTTGTTGATAGGACAGGCCTTGACCGGGGCTGTGGTGGGACTTAATATCTGTTGATGAGGCTAAAAAGGTTGCCTTCTTTGAAGGAGCTGCTAAAGAGGAAGATTCTGATGGAGGAGACATGGACAATGGATTTTTGGACTGCAGTTACAACATAGTAGAGGACAAGTCCTCATTAAAAGCTGCCATTTTAGCAGTTTTATTGTTAAATACGTCTATACGGTCTCTTACCTCGAGAAATGGGTATCCTTAGCTTTAGAATTTTTTACAACAACACTCTCGATCCTTCAGATTCTGCAGCCATTAGACCAGTGATTCAGGTAGAGGGAATAGAAGCAGTCTTTTTATAGCTCATCCATATAAACACAAATTCCCACAGGACCAACAGGCTTGATGAGGGCCTTTTTGGTAAATCAGTCTTGTGTAATTTAAATATCTAGCCCAGGTGCAAGAAAGAATAGAAAGTTACACGCAGCTCAGAAGGACTCCCTTCCCTTACAACGTCCTGTAGAAATATGATGTACACACCCTTTAAGGAGAGTGGAGCTTAATCACGCTCACTTCAATGGCTCGCGTCTTTTCCAATGAGATGATTGTGCTACTAATGTGGCACTGTGTGGAGCCTTTCATCCATGTTGAACCTTTATGTTAAAGTTGGAGTGGGACACACAAATCAACCAGATTTGCTGGCAACCAATAATCTATGAGAAATTTAACCATCAAGATACTCAGCATTCAGGCCTCCATCAATGATGAGACATACTGAATTTGATGCTGAAAATAATCGACCTCCATATTCTCCTAACACAAAGTACTCAGATGAGAAATCTCCTCCATGCAAAATGACATCACCATTTATTATGATTTCTCCTTCTGCCTAAGAACCATTTTAGACCAGTGTCCTTAACACAGTGGATAGGCGAACTTAATAGCATTTGCAGAGGCGTAAGATTGACCCGAGTATTTAAGATCCCATATAGAAATTTGCAGATTTATTCCAGAACTCGCCTACGTTCACACAGGAAAAAAACATATGCACAATATCCGCATGGCTATCTCTGCATCCAGGTCAGGTTTTAAAACATAATAAAAGCATGAATAGATAAACCAATCTTCAATATTATTAAATATATCAGACTTAATAATACCTATTTCATAATACAATTTACATATTATATACATACATAACTACATCTCAATTTGATTATGCAGGTCTAAATCTGTTCTTAATATTAATAAAAACTTTACAAAAGTGGAGTTCAGTATTATATTGTTTGTATACAGACATCTTATCAGTGCTGGTCTACAAGTCCATATTCCTCGTAAGTTAAAATGCGCTCGAGTATAGATTTTCTTTCAGTTTCAATTTCAGGCATACACAGAGTAAATGAACTCTTCTCCAAGTTTACATAAGCGACAGAGCGTCAATTCCACTGATCGTAGTCAAGGCATTACATGACACAAACCGGGGAAAACACCAAAACGAGCTTTTAATAAAATAAGTTTATTCTTCAGAGATCATGGGGTTTTAAGATATAATTGGGCTTTCACCTTAGTATACCCATTCATTAAAGACCATGCATGCTTTTTTTTTGTGCAAAATAACGTTTATCCAGAAGCAGTGATAGACGTTTTGTTATTGTATTACTAGATTTTTTAAATGAATCTGTAGTTATTGGCATATCCCAGTTTGAATTAGCTGAATATTCGTCTAATGCAGCGTGTAAGTACTTCCAGGACTGCAACTTCCGATTTGTGTTTATTTTCTGCCATAACAGTTTGGACATTTGATTTACATTATCCATTTTTATTCTTTTCCATACTTTTATAAATTGGCCTTTTCGTGCAATTAGCTGGTTAGTTAACCTAAATTCCAATCTTATCTGTGCAGGTGATGCGTTGTGTGGGAGATAAAAAAAGATTTAAAAATTTTTGTCACAGCACCATTGATGATTACAGAATCTTTTCAACTCAGTGCTTCGCTACCATACGCACAAGTTACTTACCTTCGGTAACGATATATATCTGTAAGAAACAGTAGTTAGTGTTAGATTCCTTACCTTAGAATATCCCCAGGTGTCAGACTGGATCCGGAAAGTTTTGCGTAGCAGTACCCTTGCGCGTCGGTAGGCGTCTTCCGCGGCTCCGGGTCCGTCATCTGCGTCGTTGGCGCCGTAATGACGTCGTCGTAGTACTTAGACGCCGCCCTCGCACGCTGACGTCAGTTCTTATACACAGCTTTTCTACGCCAGAAACGCAGAGCCATGATAAAAACCGACACTGGTGCCATGAAAGTAGGGCCCTCAAAGCAATGACCTTAACCCTAGATATCGGTTCACAGAACGGGGAGGATGGGTGGGAGGTAAGGAATCTAACACTAACTACTGTTTCTTACAGATATATCGTTACCGAAGGTAAGTAACTTGTGCATCTGAAAGAAACAGGTTAGTGTTAGATTCCTTACCTTAGAATAGATACCCCCAGCAATACCAACCCCGGTGGTGGGTCTGCAAACCAAGATCACACCAGAAAGCCCTGGAGCACGGAACGGCCAAAAAGCCATCTCTCCGGACTTGGCTGTCCAGGCAGTAGTGACTAGCGAACGTGTGCAGCGAGGCCCACGTAGCTGCCTGACAGATGTCCTGCAAGGGGACTCCCCGACCCAGGGCAGTAGTAGCCGCCGTGGCCCGAGTGGAGTGAACATGCAGCCCCACCAGAGGCGCCTTCTTTGCCAGAGAATAACAGGCTTTAATACACAAAACGACCCATCGAGAAATGGTTCGTTTGTGCACCGCCCGTCCCTTCTTAGTGCCCACGTAACCAACAAAGAGCTGGTCGTCCACCCGGAACTGGCGTGTGTGGTCCAAATAAAATGAGAGCGCACGTTTTGGGTTCAGACGGTGGAGCCTCTCTTCCTCTTTTGAGGGATGCGGAGACGGAAAGAAGGTGGGCAAGGTGATGGGCTGCCCGATGTGGAAGGCTGTAACAACCTTGGGCAGCAAAAAGAGGGACGTGTTCTTAAGACAACTTTGTCCGGATGGACAGAAAGGAAAGGAGGCTTAGAAGAAAGAGCCTAGAGCTCGCTCACCCTCCTGGCAGAGGTGATGGCAACCAGGAATGCAGTCTTAAGAGTAAGAAGACAGAGAGGACAATTGTGAAGTAGCTCAAAGGGAGCGCATATCAAATAAGTTAGAACAAGGTTCAAGCCCCACTGAGGCATCACGAAAGGAACAGGAGGAAACATGTGAGTGATACCCTTCAAGAATCTATTTACAACAGGGGACTTGAAGAGAAGGCTGATCAGGAAGCCTTACGAAGGCTGAAATGGCAGAGAGGTAGCCTTTGATAGTGCCCAGAGCAGAGCCCTGCCGGGTAAGTGAAAGAAGAAAGAGGAGAACCTCTTAAAGAGGGGCAGAAAGGGGATCCACAGCCTTTGCTGTGCACCATGCCACAAATTTGTTCGACCTGCAGGCGTATACCGTTTTTGTGGAGGGACGCCTGGCTGCCAGAATGACATCACAGACTACAGGAGGCAAGTCAAATGGCCTTAACCGCCGCCGCTCAATCTCCACGCATGGAGGTGGAGGCAGGACAGGTTCGGGTGGAGGACTGTCCCCTGCTGCTGCAACAGAAGGTCCTCCTAAAGAGGCAGACGAATCGGGGGATCGACTGACATGCTGAGTAGCTGGGGATACCAGTATCTTCGTGCCCTGTCCGGAGCCACAAGGATGACCAGGACCCGGTCACGCCTGATCTTCTTCAGCACTCTGGGCAGAAGTGGTATAGGCGGAAAGGCGTACAACAGACCGCAAGTCCACTCGCGACGAAAAGCGGCGCCGAACGAGTGCCGCCTTGGAAATTCCAATGCGCAGAACTGATGACGTTGCACGTTCTCTTCTGTGGCGAATAGAGCTAACCAAGGCTCTCCCCACTGCCGAAGGAGACCTTGCGCCACGTCCGAGTTCAGACGCCATTCGTGATCCATCATGCACCGAAGCTGAGTTAGTCTGCCCTGGCGTTCAGGGAACCTGCCAGGTGTTGAACCACCAGGGTGATGCCCTTGTGTTCCAGCCATTGCCAGAGGCGCAGAGCCTCCTGGCAAAGGGTCCACGACCACCCCCCGCCCTGTTTGTTGCAGTACCACATGGCGGTGGTGTTGTCCGTGAATACCTGCACCACACTTCCCCGGACAGAGGGAAGGAATGCCTTCAATGCAAGCGGGATCGCCCGCAGCTCCAGAAGATTGATGTGGAGCCGGGACTCCGCCGGAGACCAGAGGCCTCTGATCTCCACCTCTCTCATGTGGCCCCACCAGCCCAGGAGGGATGCATCCGTCACAACTACGTGCTCCAGTTGGGGTAGGGAGAGGGATCTGCCACTGACCTAATCGCGGTCCGTGAGTCACCACTGCAACTGTCTCGCAGTGCCCTCCGAGATCGGGACATGGTCGGACATGCTGCCCTGATGCTGGGTCCACTGAAACTTCAGGTCCCACTGCAGAGCCCGCATCCGCCACCTGGCGTGATGCACCAAAAGGATGCAGGAGGCCATCAGCCCCAGAAGCCGCAGCGTCAACCTAAACGAGACCCGGGATAAAGGCTGAAAGATCGGAATCAGAGCCTGAATATCCTGAACCCGCTGTTCGGGAGGATAAACCCGAAACTGCACCGAATCCAGAACCGCTCCGATGTAGAGGAGATTTTGAGAGGGACACAGGTGTGACTTCGGCACATTGATGGAAAACCCAGGCAAGTGCAGGATGTCGGCCGTAGTCTGGACGTGGCTGACGACTGTCTGGGGCGAGCCCGCCTTCAACAACCAGTCGTCGAGATAGGGGAAGACTGACACCCCTAATCTGCGCAGATGAGCTGCGACCACCGCCATCACTTTCGTGAACACCCGTGGGGGGCTGGTAAGGCCAAAGGGGAGCACGGTGAACTGAAAGTGCTCGTGGCCTACCGTGAACCGCAGGTAACGCCGGTGGGCCGGCAGGACGGGGATGTGGAAATAAGCGTCCTGCAAGTCCAACGCTATCATCCAGTCTCCGGGGTCCAGGGCAGCTAAGACCTGAGCCAAAGTCAGCATCTTGAACTTCTCCTTCCGGAGGAAGCCATTGACGTTCCGCAGGTCCAAGATAGGGTGTAGGCTCCCTTTGCCCTTCTTGGGGACCAGAAAGTAGTGGGAATAGCAACCACACCCTACTTCTGGCCCAGGAACGCACTCGATGGCCCCTTGGCCAAGAGGGCCAATACTTCCTCTTGCAGAAGTTGCAAGTGATCCCCCGACACGCAGTGGTACTGCGGTGGCATGGCTGGAGGGGTCGCCTCGAAGGGGAGGGAGGGAGCCCCTTCGGACGATTTGCAGCACCCACCTGTCCGAAGTGATGTTGCGCCAGTGGAGGAGGTGATGGCGGACCCTGCCCCCCACTGGCGTCAAATGGGCCTGAAAGCTCGGACTAGGAGGGCTTTGAGGCAGATGCTGCGGGGGTGGATGTGGGCTGGCCTCGCTGTTGTCCCCTGGCACCGCCACGGCGGTTACCACGACCGCCGCCGCGCTGGATGTTAGACTGCGGCCTGTGGCTGGCAGGACGTGAAGGGGCGCCATCGCTCTGCCCAGCGAGTCCGTGGTATCCAGCCCACATCGAATGGAATACCGCGCTGCGTCTCGTCCCTCCGCAAGGGCTTGAGCGAGCTTTGCCCAGGCTCCCTCCGGGCACTCCGGCAGCATGGCCGCAACCGTATCCCACAGAGAGTGGGTGTAACGGCCCAAAAGGCAAGTGGTGTTGACTGACCGCAACCTCAAACTGAGGGAGGAGAACAGTTTCTTGCCAAACTGTTCATACCTATTGGATTCCCGATCTGGAGGTGCAGTCGGGAATGCGAACTGGGAAGTAGAGGCCTTGATAACCAGGCTCTCGAGGGGTGGGTGGACAGAAAACTAGGGTCGCCCGGAGCCGGGCGGTGGCGCCTGGCGACGTTTCTATCTACAGGGGAAACTGTAACGGGCCTGGACCAGGTGCCCAACAGGACATCGAAGAGAGCCTCATTAAACGGCAGTAGAGGCTCCGGAGAGCATGCCGGCGGTTTAAGGACTTTAGTGAGGATATTAGACCTCACAGTCGCGACAGGGAGCTCAAGAGCCAAGGCCTTGGCCGCCCTCGTCAGCAACACACTATAAACAGCCCCCTCCTCCGTAGCCACGGTAGGAGGGGAGACAAAGCCAGTGTCAGGTGAAGTGTCGAGACCACTGGCTTCCCCTAGCTCACCTGTCCAGTCCTAAAATGACTGACACACCCGTGTCAGAGGGTTCTCAGACCCCTCCCAGTCACCCTCGCCCTCCATCTCCTGAAAATCAGGTGCAAAGGATGCAGCTGGATCATAGAAGAATAGCTCTTCAGCCGGCATCGAATGCGGCGTCGAGCGACGCCGGTCCGACGCCGGAAGAACCAGGGACGGTGCTGTCCGGAGACGGCGCCGGGGGCGACACCCTAGGGGTCGACAACGGCCGGATCCAGCTGGGCCCTGCGGCGCCACCGCCGAAGTCACCGACGGCGGTGGGGCTGAAGCACCCGACGGCGCCGGGGCCTAAGCACCCGGCACGCTTGGGCTCCTAGCCGCGACCGTGGGGCCCAAAGGCGCCGTGGAACCCAACGGAGGAGAGAGCGACCTCATGGCCATGAGGAAGGCATCGATCTCCTCCGGCGTCGCGTTCGGCCCAGGGACCGGCGGGTATGGAGCAGGCCGAGACGCCTGCGGCTCTGGCGGAGCCGCGTGGGCAATGTCGCCCGAACCCCCGGCCACATCGCGCGAGCGTCGGGGGGAGTCGGAAGAGCGATGTCGCCTCTTCGACTTCTTGTGCCTCTTACCTGAGGACTTGGAGCCCAACGAATGGTGACGACTCGCCGAGCTCCGACGACTGTGGCCCCGCGACCGGTCCCTCGACCCCCTCCTGGACCGGGACCGTGAGTGGTGCCAGGCCGACTGCCAGATCTCAAGGCGCTTACGGGACCGCTCCCGCCAAGCCTTCGACGTCAGAGCCCGGTAGTCGGGGCACGACTTGTCGTCGTGGTCGGCCACAAGGCATTAGAGGCACCGGCGGAGGGGATCGGTAACCGACATCAGTCGGTGGCAATCGGTACAGGGCTACCAGCACCGAGAGTCGTAAAGACTCGAAGAGAGATCAAAAAGGATCGAAAAAAGTTTAGTCAAAAAGTGACTAAAGTACTGCTTTTTCCGGATCTGCGCTTGCCGGCGCGGAAAAAAGAAGAACTGACGTCAGCGCGCGAGGGCGGCATCTAAGTACTCCGATGACGTCATCACGGCGCCAACGACGACGGACGCGGAACCGCGGACGACGCCTACTGACACGCAAGGGTACTGCTACGCAAAACCTTCCGGATCCAGTCTGAGCCTGGGGATATTCTAAGGTAAGGAATCTAACACTAACCTGTTTCTTTTAGATATTAATGTTGGCAACAGTTTTGCCTATATTACTTTTACAAACGGTAGGTAACTCAGCCCTCCTAATGACTCATGCAAGATTCTAAATGCAGTTAACAGGGTGTTTGCTCTCCTTTGCATATTAACCTTATGTGGATGAAAAGTTACTTTATCATCAAATAGTACTCCCAGGTATTTATATGTTTTATCGCGGAACGATTTGTGCATATATTTTGACAGTAGATTTTTTTTTGTTAAACTCCATGATTTTTGTCTTTAATTCATTTATAACCATTCCATTTTCTTGTGAGTACCTTGATATTCTATTTATCAGGTGTTGCAGCCCTACCTTTGTTTAGCTTAATAGGATAACGTAGTCTGCATATAGCTGATTTGATATCCGAGAGCGTGCTAATTTGGAGGATAGGCATTCTCTTCATTCAATGCTTGTGTTAGATCTGATAAGAACAGGTTAAAAAGCAATTGGGCCAGTACACACCCTTGCTTTAGGCCCGTGGAAGTTGGAATTTCCTTTGTTACACACAAACCATCTCCCATCCGAACTCTGACCCGAGTGTCTGAGTAGAGGTGTTAGATTGATGACAGAGGGACAATGGGATACCTTGATCCTTCAACTTTTTCCACAGTAGTTGTCTAGGTACATAATCGAAAGCCGATTTAAAGTCCACTAAACACAACCTGGCACTCAACAACGCCTCATGCCCCATACTCAGGTTTCGAGTGAACTTAAGCTGGAAAGTTGTATAAGAGGTGATCTGTCGATTCTGAAAGTGAATGAGCATTAGAGATGCCTTTCAATCTTGTTTTTATCTTGACACATTTGCAGTCTATTCAAGGACAGAGGTCAAATGTTAGTTTGTCCTTTTACTAATTGCTGCTTATCCTATCCTGGAAAATTATGTTTACTTTTTTTTCTCTTACTACAGTTAGAGGTTTTTGTCAAGTTTGCTGTCGGACAATCATGGTGCAACAAAAGGCTGTAGGATGTCAGTTTTTTACTAGTACACAACATTTAAATAACTTGTAAATGAATAACAGTACACATTTTTCCAAATATATCTGGAAATACTAAAGCACATTATTATTTGTAATTCAGAAGTGTGATGCAAATAAAGATTGAAATACGAACAAAATAAATTGGAACACTTTACTTGATGATGTGCAAAAGACAGATATTTGCAGAAACCCTGCTGATTGCAAATGACAGTGCGCTACCACTTCATGCTTTAGATATGTATTTATTTGAAGTGATAGATTTTTAATATGATTTGAGAAATAGCCCTGCCCCCTACCTGATGACAATGACGTTAATAAACTAAGTGTCACGTCAGGGGTCATGTGTATCCTATATGTGGCTAGATTTGTATTATATATGGAGCAAAAGTTTAGTCTATTAAATTATACAGAAGAGTTTTTGGTACAGCAGACATGCTGAACTTGCGTATTTGAAGGTGCTCTCATATATGATAAAGAAGAAAATGGCAGCCAAGTGAATTAAAATATTTGCCCAGGATCAGATCATTTTAAACCAGTTTTTGGGTCAAGCGCATTACATTTAGGTCGAGTTGATCATTTAAGACACTAGACTGGCAGCTCTATTAACATTTTTATAATTTTGTTTTAGGCCTGATACTTAACGTTTGCTGAAAGCATACATACTTAGAAACAAGACCCGTTCTGCTGCCACATTTCCCTTGTTGGACCGCTAAATCATCTGAACTGGATTCCATTAGCAGCCTGTATATAGACTGAATTTTAGTTCCACCTATGACACTCAGACTCCACAACTGCTGTTTTATCCAACAATGTAATTTCCTTAGTCAATTTTGCAACAAAGTCTATTAATTGTAGATTTTAAAAAAAACTGTGCTGTGATATTCATATTTAAACTGCAAAGCTGAATAAGTGCTGAATTGACCATCTGAGCTGAGATCTCCTAACTTCCGTATCTCTGCCTTTCTCCATACTAGACAATGTTCATCTTGAAAAACCTACAGCAAATGAGAAGACCAACTTCCACAGTGGAGTATAGGCATTATATTGGACTATCCCAAGTTTGCCCTTCTATATGCCGCCTCGACTGTCTTGAACCAAACTTTGTTATTGTAGCTGGGCTCTAAGATTCTTAACAAACATCCTTTGGCATTCTTTCCCAGTATTAATTCATAAATACTCAGCAGGATCCCCGGCTCATTGTGTGGTCCCCTACTTTCCCCTTATTTTACGTTCCATCAAATGCAACATAGCCGCCCAAAGATAACACTTAAAGCAGGGTACAGCCCAGCTGCCTCTATCCAGTGGGATAACTAAAAACTTCAGTGCCCTTCCCACTCTTTTACTTTCCCATATGAAATTATTGCACATACTGTCCAGCTTTTTCTACCAATCATTACCTACTCATAGCGGAATTGCACTAAATAGATAGAAGACCTTAGGGAGTGCATTCATCTTGATTACACTGGATTTGCCTAGCATCGTCAAGTGAAGGGTGTTGATACGCAATATGTCTTTCTTCATTTTAGGTAGCAGAGGATCGTAGTTCAGTGGGGTAATATCTTGCATAGTACACGTTAGAACCACTCCCAGAGAGATCAGTTTCACGATTGTCGCTTACAGGAGTTTTTCATTACAAAAGATTTGAGTCTTTTCCCTATTAAGGAGACACCCAGGTATCTGCCCAAACATGGCTGCTACCATCTCGACTTCTTTAACTGCTCAATTTGTATCTGTAGTTACAATGGCCACATTGTCGGCATATGGCAGTACTTCAGTCAACAATCCATTAACCACCACAGATCTTATGGTTACATTATTAATTAGCTTTTGTGAGAAGTTGGCCTGATATATGATGTTTCCAATTCTGGAACCACCTTGTATCAGTCCAAACAACCCTTATGGTGTCTGGTTGTAAGTCAACCTTATTAGACAAGCTATCCTAGGGGTAGCATGGACTAAGCAGCCTAAAGGCTTAACTTAAGAGGTCGTGTTAAGCGAGCTGTTTTACCACATACAATCCTGTAATATCAAATGAAAGGACACCACACAAGTATATATTATAAAAATATATGTATTTATTACTAAAACAATCCCCAGTATTCTTTATGAACAAAGGGGCACAAGCGTTAAATCAAAAGCACAGTATAACATACAAAGTTGCACAATTTTGGATGAGGCCTAGGGGCCACTCAAACCATATACTAAAAAAATGGTATAAGGGATACCAATCGATCAGTGGTTAGGCCTAGGGCATCGCTGGGAGAAGTCGGGACTAGCAATGCTGAAGTCGGGAAAAGCCCGCGGGATTCGGGTGCAGCACGTAAAGTGCGGCTTGCATCAATGTAAAGTCAATGGTGTGTAAAAGTTACAAAGTTAGAGTTTAAGGACACTTCCGCTGAACCTAGAGGAACAAAACTTAAGACACAGACCCTAGAGGTGTGTACCAGTGTGGGAACACCGGCGTTGCAATGTTACCTCACCCACAGGAAGTGGGTGCACAGGGTCGAAGTTGAGTCGGGTTTCGTCAAGCAGGCTCTTGGTGCTTGGAGCTGAAAGGGCTGCAGGCGAGGTGAAAGAGAAGTGTCCGGTGGGGTCCAAGGGTGGACTCAAGTCGAAAAGTACCTGAAAGCAGAGGGGACAGAGTCTGGGTCACTCAGCAGTAACCAGGGTGGAACCAGGATGGAACCAGGCAATGTCGGGCGCAATCAGGTGGTTGTCGAGGAGCTTCTCTCCGCTGTCACGTGGGCTCTGAGGCATCTACGACGTCCAGGAGCGGGTCACGATCTGTCCCACGCAGGCTCTCGCCGTCGGCGCTGTCGGCTTCAAGATTGGAGCAAACAACACTTGGCAAAAGCAATCCACGCGAAACCGGGAGATTGCTTCTCACTTGAACCAGGAGGGTCAGAGTGGGGGCTCCTTTTCAGGGGAGCTGGTGCAAATCTGGAGCAACCAGAATCGCAAGTCGAATTTCAAGTTTCGTCGGTACAGGGGCCACAAGCCGGCTGGCAAGTGACCGGACCAACGCGATGAGCCAAAGGAAGCAGAAGGGCCCCACGCAGCACTCGTCGAGTGTGGAGGGCTGAACTTCGGTGCAAGAGTGGCTCAGGGTTGGGGCTTCTCAAACCCCGGTGCACAGCTTCGAGGGTCACTCGTGAGCTGCACGGTCAGCGTCTCGTGGTCTTTTCAAGATGGCGTGCCCCATGCTTCCGGTCACCTCCACGGGTCTCAGCTCTGCAGGGACTGTGGATCAGGCTGTGGGAAGGCAGGCAAGCTTGATCTCGTCGATCTCTGTCGCTCGAGTTCCGGCAGGAACTGCAACAAAGCAGACGTCGAAGGCTGGATGGTGCCTGTTTGCACAGGGTGGTCACTCCTTGACCACAAGGGAGATTCTTTAGTCTTCTACATTGAGTAGGATGTCGAAGGGTCCAGAGTTTCGTTTCTTATGTTTCATCAGGATAATCTGAAGTGCATTGGCACTGCTCCCACTCTTATTCGAATCTAGGGGGCTGGATTACCCGCTAGGTCCCCTCCTATGGGTGGGACCCAGGAAGTGGGTGGATACACCCCCTTCCTTTGATCCTGGCCGCGCTGGGACGGGGGCTGGAGTGCCCCAGAACCGGTTTGGCCGGATTATGCAAGGGGCAGCCTGGTGCTCCCCATGCAGTGTCTGGTTTCTTTCAAACCTCCCTGCTACAATTCACTATCTCCTGTCTGAGGGGGGGTAACACCGCCCTGCGACAGGAAACCCTTTGTCCAGGCCCCCTTGGCTGAGTTTCGGTCAGCTGCAGGGGGTCAGACCTGTGTCTGTGGCAGAAGCATCCATTTTGTGGATCTGAGGCTCTTTTAAAATTAACCGCATTTCAGTAAAGTAACATGTCTTCTCCCTCTAGAGGGGTGGAATGCTATCCCCGTTGCCAGAACTGGCGAGGGGATAGTATTACAAATCGTATGACACCTTACACGACATGTTTTGATAAAGCCAAACCAAAGTTGCTATATAACCGCGAGGATTATAATGCACTTAATAGTATATGGTATGGCATTATCCTGAAACAGCTTAGGGGTTTGTTCCCGATGGCTGCAGACAGGCTCAGCTCATGCTAGAGCTCCATCTCACATTAAACCACGCACTCTGCCTCCAGGATTGATGAGGCCTTCCATAGGAGTGGCTCACAGGTTTATATGTGTCCAGATATAGGTTTAGATATAGGTATACTATATCTAAGCAAGGGGTGATTACACCACCTTGCCCCAGCTGAGTGATCAGCCAGTTGTGTCAATTTAAGAACCAGCCAGGGGTGGCAAAAGATATGCTGCAGCCCCTGGTAGGCCTTGGTGGCTCCTATGCCCTGAGCACCTATAGTGCATGGTACAGGGGCTGACAAGGAGTCCATTTCCAATTGTGGTATGTACCTAGGGTACATGGAATCCATTTTACAGAGAGAGCAGATGGCCTGGGGCCCTGATTAGCAGGGAACCAGGTCAACTAAGTCAAAAACCAGCCAAACACAAGGCAAAAAATCTGGGGTAACCATAGTCAGGGATCTACCTTCCTACAGCTTTCTTAGAAAAGGGGGTTAATATATAAGACAAATAATAAAGAGGAGCATGGACAACCCTGTTGTATTCCCCTTGTAGTCCTGATACGCTCCGATTTCAAGTCCATCAATTGTATTTTAGCTTTGGGGATTTTATATACAGTTCGAATAGCCCCCAAGAAGCCAGGCCCAACTCCCACTCTCTCTAATAATTCTCATAGATATGACCATGTAATTAGGTCAAAGCCCTTTTCCGCATCGAGCAGGATCATTGTCATAGGGGGGTCCCCTTGGACTCTGCAATCAAAGTTATAGCTTGTCTGACATGATCTGTTGCACCTCTGCCTGAAATAAAATCATGCTGCCAAAAGAGACCAATCTGCCAATTACCCTTCTCATCCGGGTCGCTAACACCTTTGAATAGATTTTAATATCACACTTTACAATATTGGCCTATACGAGCCAATGCTTGGGGGCAATCCCTTTTTTAAAAAAAATATGACTATATTAGTATTAGACCATGATTCAGGGGCTCATTCACACCTTTGAGCACCCAAGAAAGTTCCAAGCATTTTGCCTGGCAAAATTCAAAAGAAAGTGAAATAAAAAGTTAATGGGATTTTATCTGGTCCAGCTGCCTTCCCCAGTGCCAAATAATTCATTACTTCCCTCAGCTTGTCTATCGTTACTGTTGAATCGAGATTCATGCTGTCCTCTTCTACTAGAGCTCTAACACATGTTTGAACTAAGTATTGGTTAATAATATGCACTGAGGTACCCAGCTCCTCTTGATATAAGTACTTATACAACTCAGAGAAAGCTCCAATAATACTCTCCAGGTTGCTTACTGTCTGGCCTCATCTATCCTTGATAGCAGAGATTCCACTCTGTATTTTAATTTTACCTTATTTTCAAGGGAAGCTGCTTGCCTCTATTAGCACTATACTCATAGATTTCACCTGTGTATGCTTGATACTGTTCTACAGTCCACCTGGTAACAAAGCTATTAATCTCAGCTTCTGACAGCTGCTGTCGTCAGGAAAATCAAGGCCTCTGGCTCTCCCTCTGCCAGCCCAATCAAACTTGCCTTGACAAGATCCCCTTCCAATCTACCTACTTCATCTTGTAAAACCTTCATTCTATTATATCTAACTCTCTGGTTGATAAAACTGAAGCTAAATGTTTCCCGCTAATCCCAGCCTTCAAAGTGTCCCATGCAATAGCATTTAAGGCAATTCCTCTATTTATGTCTAAGAAGTCAATCAGCCACCGTTTCATATGCCTGACATAAGCCGGATTTGACAGAAGTGCCCTTTCAAATGACCATGTATTTCTTCATCTAGCCCCAGAAACATGCCATATTTCCAACATGAAAGGGTCATTGTCCAAAAAGACTCTTGGATTTTTCCATATACCAACCCTACATAATAACATAGATGATACCAAGAAATACTCCAGGCGTACATGCTTTTTATGTGGATAAGAGTAATAAGTGAACCCTGCGTCAAGGCTTTCTAACACTGCCCATATGTCGATCAGCTCATGCAATCCGTTAATGGTCTTAAGGTACGATAGACTGTAGATTCTCTCCCAAAGTACCCTAAACTGGAAGTATGTGTCAGACCCATGTCATATGGGTATGAATGCTTGCTTCTGTATTTTGGGTGCATTGTTTTGCAGTTCAAATCATTGAAAATGCTTAGCAGGGGTCCTAACCTTCGAATAAAGACTCAATGGATGCCCCCAGGTTCCAGAAATTATTAAGTGAAGGCCCAGGAAGTCAAACGATTAAGAACTGCTGGTCTAGAGCATATTACAAACAAAGCTCAGCAATTATAGAATCAAGGATTCATCCTTACATTCCCAGGCAGAGATTATGTTCCCCAGATGCTCTATTAGGGTTACCTCACATTTTCCAAGCAAAACACGGAGGGGGAGTCTTTTCTTATTAGGCACCTAAACTTTGAAATTTACTCCCTTTACGTCTTTGTTCAAAAGCCAATCATTTCATATTCCATAAAGGTCTGAAACATGGTTGTTATGCTAGCATTTGCATTAGTCCTGGGACACCCTTGCAGGGTAGCTATTCCTGCTTTACAAGTATCAGTAATCATCATCATCACGTAAAAAAACGATACAAATTTGCCATGGAGAAACAGCCACACCCACAACCTGGTAGTTACAACAACACGTGTCCCCCCCCCCCCTCATTTTGCAGGAAAATGTGGTAGTCTCTCAACCCAGAAGGCAACTAAAAAGCTGGCAAAACCAAAATCATACATTCAACAGTTACAGGGGCAGAATCCTATGCCAGTACACTAGATATAGACCTCAACAGTTAAATGAATAGGACATAACCAAGAATATGAACATAATACAATACCCATAGCAGCTCATCACAAGTTGAACCAGACAGCAGGTCTGACAAACCCGCAACCAAGTGGAAAACTAATGGACTGGTGACGGTGCTCAACAGTTGTTCTAATAGCAGAATGTACTTGATAAAGATGTAAATAACATAATGTAAAACAACTATAATCTTAAAATGTATTATGATGAAAAGGGCCTGTACAGTTTATATACAAGGTGAATAAAGAAAATAAATCGAACACTCCTTTCCATTGTGATTTCTAAATACTTTAACTCTCTAAATTTGAAGTGATAATTCCAGGACCCTGGGATTAACATTTGCTTGGGACCTGTTTGTGGGAGACTGCTTTTGATATTACGCAAAGGAAACATTTATTTTCACCTCACAATAGAGAAATCAATAGGATACAAAAAGGAAAATACAAATTAAAATTGAGTAAATAAACGTGAAATCAGAGTTTTAAAAACTACCAATCCCACATCAAAGCACTAGCGCATTCATCTCTTTAACTAAACAGCTTCAACCGAAAATGACCTATCCCACTTTAAAAAATAACCACAAGTGTCCTATTCCAGGCTAGAACCTCATCCAAAAGGGATGTCTCTAGGATACATAAAAAATTATCCATGCTATAACACCACACTCCCAACCCACAAGTCCTTACTTGAAAGGATCAAAGAGCCAGTGCCGCGAAAGAGAGCCCATGGAATATCCTTCTACCCAATCAGCATCCAGTTTCTTCAGGCCTGCGATGAAGTAAACAATGAAGATCTGCAGAAGAAACAAATGTACACCAGGGAATGAGGGTAAAGTGACAAAATCAGGAAAAACACGCTTCACTCCATGATATCCTCAAACTGTGAGGATCTCCTTTTTAAGAATGATGACACTATTTCTTAACTAGCACAAGAATGCAAAGCTCTAACCTCCAGTGCAACATCAAGGGACCATTCCCAGTTTCACAGACAAGGAGCATACCCAGTACAGCATTCCTTTCACAATGCTTTTTATGGGAGGTTTTTAAAAACAAGCTACCCAACACATTATGTATAGCTTTTAATATTCTTTACTTAATACTTATATTTAGAGCTTGATGTTAAAAGATTGCTAGGAGAGAAATACCTAATATTTAGCAAAGTGTCTGTGACAATGTGATGGACGAGAGTCTTGGATTCCTGTGTTTAAAACATTTACCATTCAAGGTGGTCTTACTGTCCACCTAATCTCAGTTTTCAAGTCTTTGATCTACTGCTGTGTCAGCGCGAGGGGCTTATAGTAGAATTGCATGAAGCACAGTGCTAAAGAAACCTACATAACTGAAAGGGTGGGCCTGCTCTGTGTATTTAACAACTTACACAAGTAGGTCTCAACAAGATGCATGGATGCTACTGCACAGATATCCGTAAAGCAATTTCTTTAACCCATTCCCTTAACAAAGGTGGATTGTGGGTTTCTTATTCTTGGTTTTGTTCAGGTTTTGGACATTTGCTAATTGGGCTTGCAGAATCCCCACCACTACCGACACTCACTTAAAACACGCTCTGTACTAATTTAATTGAGAAGTGTCCTAGGTTTGTCTGTTGGTATCTCCAAATAAGACAATATATGAATACAAATTTGCTTAATTTCTGTAGTCTTTCTTTATAACAGAGTAAAACTTTTATTTACTCTAAGTCATACAAGGAGGGCACCTGGAACAATCAAGATCAAGAGATCCTCTTTTGCAACTCGTACAGAGAACCATAAAGTTGACCTTCCACTTGTGGCTTGAGAGAGTGGGTTGCGCAAGTCATTCATCATAGCCCTCACATTCTCAGTAAGGCAGTATCAACCTGCTATTGGAGTTGGAAACAGCACCCATATGGTGTCAATAAAGAAGCGCACTAAAGCACCAGTGTTCTGTTTCCTGCCCTTACAGAGAATGGCATATGCATGCAGGTTTTGATATGGATATGATTACCCAGGATACGGAGATGCATATCCTAGTGAGAACATAATAATGTATGCAGAGACAAAGATCTCATTTAAATATCCCAGAGACTACCTACCTGGGTACGTAGAATTGTGTAGTTCCACAGTGGTACATGAGTGTTCCTTTTCTTAGGGTTCCACAATCCATCAAGCGACCTGTAGGAGAAACCCCGCTTTGCATCAGTTCACCTTTCATAAACAGCCAGACTCGAAAAAAGTGGGATTTAGGAGAGGATTGTTCCCAATTCCATTTTTCACGCCAGCAAGATAAAACCGCACCAACATGTCCCAACTCTGCCATTCCCCCACTCACAACAAAGGTTCCACCCTAGATGCTATCATAACCAGCAACGACCTGGCCTCCCTCTCTTGTATACTTCCTGTCGATTGGTCTGACCATTACCTCATCCTCTTCAACGTGAACAGACCCTCTAATCGTCCCGCCCCCATAAACACCCTACCTAAGAAACCTACACGCAACCTTCACCTTATTCCTCCTGGTGAACTGGAATCCACAATTAAAACCCGCTTACTTCTCCCCCCTCCCTCTGACAGCACCAATGACCTAACTAACCATTACAATAACTCTATTCTCGAAGCCCTTGATATAATTGCTCCAATTAAACTCAAACAACAAGAAAACAACCCTCCCAAATCCTGGTTCAATTCTGAACTCAATAATGAAAGACGGTCCCTTAGACAATCTGAACGTATTTGGAGAAATCGTCCCACTGCTGACAATCTGGTCCTCCCCAGAACTGCTAGAGCCCAATACAAAAAACACATCTATAACGAAAAATCCTCCTTCCTCCGTTCACAACTTGACCAGGCTAGAAACAGACCTAGAGAACTCTTTAGCATTGTTAAAAAACAAACCTCTACTGGCCCCCCTAAAATATCAGCCTCTATTGACAAATGCGAAGAAATCGCCAGCTTCTTTATTAACAAAGTCAATAAGATCGAACTTTCCTTCTCCTCTCTCCCCCCATCACTCCAACCCTCCTACACACAACACACCCTCCCGAACACTCCTAAGTCACTCTCGTCCAGTCTTCCCACTCTTCGCGACCCTTCTATAACCCTTCCTACCCCCGCTCATCCACACCCCCCTCCTAATGAACTCACAGCCAAAAACAATGCTTCATGGAGTGAATTTTGTCCAGTTTCAGAGTCATCAATCATTAACATCATCACCAAACTCAAACCTTCCTCCCACTCCAAGGATCCTCTTCCCGCTCATTTGGTCCAAGACCTCAAATCTACCATTGCCCCTATATGGACCAATATCATCAATTCCTCCCTTGCCACTGGTTGCGTCCCGGCCTCCCTTCAGCTTGGCCAAATCTCTCCCATCCTGAAAAACACCTCTGCCGACCCAAATGACCTTAACAACTTACGCCCTATCTCTAACCTTCCTTTCCTCTCTAAAGCCCTGGAAAAATGTGTCCTATCTCAACTAGAGAACCATATCCTCGCCTTCAATCTCCTTGATGTTTTTCAATCTGGATTTAGAAAAGGCTGTAGTACAGAAACTGCAATGTTAAACATCACAGACGACATTCATCGCTCCCTTGACAAAGGTGAATCCTCACTGCTAATACTCCTTGACCTATCGGCGGCATTTGATACTGTCCATCATCCCACCCTTCTCAACACTCTCAAAGCTCGATTTGGCTTGGAAGGCACGGTACATAAATGGTTCTGCTCATTCCTTCAAAACAGATCTCAGCAAATCAAGCTTAGCCACTTCCTTTCTAAACCCCAACCTGTCTCCCTCGGTGTCCCTCAAGGCTCTATCCTATCCCCAACCCTTTTCAACCTTTTCATGGAACCTCTCACCCTCATTCTCAAACAAGCTAAAATAAGTTACCACCTCTACGCTGACGATACCCAACTATACTACAAGATCAAATCCCACAATGACATCCTTCACCTCAATGACACCCTGACTAGAGTACAAGCCTGGTTCCACCTCAACCATCTCAAATTGAACCCTAAAAAAACTGAAATCATTCTTTTCACCCCCAAAAACAATACCCTTCCCATCCAAATCTGGATCGACGATATCAAAGCTCTAAATTGCTCCCTCTCCACCTCTAATTCTGTTAAATCCCTAGGCATCAGCATCGACCAGAATCTCAATCTCATCCCCCACATTAAAAACACAGCCAAAAGTGCTCTTTTCACCCTTCACCACCTCAAGAAGATCAAACCTTTCATTCCAGCCGATGATTTCAAAATCGTTGTCCAATCGCTTGTCCTCTCCAGGATTGACTATGGTAACGCCACGCTTACCGGCTCTCCTAAAACCCATCTTGCTCCGATTAAATCTGTCCTCAATCTAGCTGCACGACTTATCTCTGACTGCAAAAGATTTGACCACATATCCCCCGTCCTCAAAAATCTTAACTGGCTCCCAATTGAAGGAAGATCCGCTTACAAAACCGCTTGTATCACCCACAAAGCTCTTCACCAAAACACCCCCTCCTACCTTGCAACCAAACTAAAAAAAGCAGGTTGCTCCAGGTCCCTGAGAAGCACCAACTCCCTCCTCTTGATCCCACCTAGACTTAAATGTCAAAAAACCCAATCACGCGCATTCTCTGGTAATGCTCCTACCATTTGGAACTCTCTCCCCAAGGACCTTCGCTGCATCCCCTCTTACTCCCTTTTCAAAAGTGAACTCAAAGCACTTCTCAGCAACAAATATTGGGGTATATAACAATATTGTCACTGAGCTTGTCCACTCTTCTCTCCTCTCTTATCCCCCCTTCCATTCTGAATGCAACTTTTTATCACTTTTTGCTGTTTTCGTCCTTTATTTAGTTTACCTTCCTTTTTCTCCCCCCTTTTAAATGACGTATTGCAATACTGTATCACGTTGCTAATTTTGCACCTATTGTTATCCTATATTTTGTTGTTCTACCTTGTTGTAAAGCGCTCTGATACTCCAGCGTCCAGCAGCGCTATATAAAACCCTCGAAATAAATAAATAAATAAATAAATAAAACACTAAGAAATGGCTAGAGACATAAACCACAGAATGGTAGAGAGATTAAGAAAAACAAGGTGGGTAAGGATGGTAAAAACCTGAAGGATTTTTCTACAGATTATGTAGAACCAGAGTTCATTTTTTCGAGATTCCTTAGAACCCTTAAGTCTTTAGGAAAGTTTTCAGTACTAGACATTTACATCACAATCCACTGAGCTTTCTTTAGCATGAGCCTCATAAATACAAAAACCTCAACTTGAACCATGCTCTCTGATTTCTTCTTTGTCAGGTCTGTATCCCCAGTGGGAACAGATAATCCAGAGAGAAAATTCTACACGCCACCCAACAAGGGTTAGAGGCCCAACAATCAGCAGGCAGAACCCCCCACTCCCTCCTCCGTAGCCCAATCTTACCAGTATCTATTGGCATTGACAAAAGCAAGCTGGAAGCCTATCAGCCCATAAAGGTACGAATGGTTGTTCCACGTGGTCTTGTCCAGAAAAAAGATGTACCAGTACGGCACCACAAAAAGCAAGCAACTGAGACGATAACAGCACCCAAGCATGATCCCTAGGGCACCTGAAAGAGAAGAGAAGTGGAGATGATGAGGAAAACGTATTGAGGAATTTAGCGGCACAGATACAACGTCCAGGATACTTGAGAAGAGAGGGTAGAAACAAGAGTGGTTATCTGGGATAGACGTAAATGTGGTTAACTGATATGAACCTCAGGAGCCCGTCAAAGGCAGCGAATGGGTGAGAGAAGGGATATACAGAGATGAGTACAGACATATCCTTCAGGGGAGATAAAAAGATAAGAGCAGCAATAAAGATGGGGCAAGACTCAATTCCCAGGGAGGTTACAAGGAGGGAGATGAGAGAAGGGCACATGAAAAAAGAAAGACAGGCATAATTCACAGACTGCATGCAATGGGTAATAAGGAGATGAGAGAAGGTATGCAAAAGGGGGGGGGGAGCTGATCCTCGTGCACATGCAAGGAAATAGGAGTGGTTAGATGAGGTGATAGAGGAGAGCTAGGTGGAGGCATGGAGGTAGGAGCAGAAGGTAAAAGAGGGGCACAGGAGGCGAGCAGGGCAAACAAGAAAAGTGGGGAGAAGAAGCAGAGACAGGCAGAATAGGAAGTAATCCGGATGAGGCAGGTAGAGAGTGTGAGAGACTGGAGGCAAGCGGGACAAAAGAACAAGCCAGGGGGTCAGTAGGCGAGTAGAAGTACTTGGGCTAGCAGAGGAATAGCAGGCAAGAAGGGAATAGGAGGCGAGGGGGGACAGAGACATGGGTGAAGATGGAGAGTAAGAGGCAGAGCAGTAGGCACTGGGGGAGACAGAGGCAGGACAAGACAAACCAAGAGGGAGTGGCAAGAGAAACACATTGATAGATGGACAGTAGGAGGAAAGAGAAATATAGGCATTCTTGGGTGTGTTATAATGCATACTGGGATTCCTTAAAGATAGTAAGTATAAAAGGTCTATGAAGTGGAGCAGTGATAGAATTGGTAGCAAGTGCTCCAAAAGGAGCTAACAGTGTTAACTGGTACAAAGGCTATGGAGGCGATAAAGAAGAGTTCTGCTGGACTGTGAAAGTAATGGGGGAAGGTGCTACACCGGAGGCTGATGGCTTCAGTATTGGTAATGGCAGGAAGTGCTACAGCATTGACTAAGAAGGAGGATTAGGGGTGGAAGGTGCAAAAAATTCTCTAGAGGGGAAGTGTAGGGGGTTAAGAATGGAAAGGGTAGGAAAAGGTGTTTCAGTGATATGAAGAATTGGAAGGTCTATAGTTGGGACTGCGTTGGATTACATGTATAGGAAATGTAAGATGCCCTATAGCTGTGGGTGAGGTTTAGAAATGCAATAAGTCAAAGTAGTATTTTGGAGACGTAGCACAATTCAGTGAAAGAAAGGTGGGAAATCATGCACCAGTGATTGGCAATGGAATTACTTGCTTTGTAGAGGGTGAGTTTTCAGAAGTGATGAAGGTGATAAGACGAATAAGGTAGACTCTGAGGCGATAAGACACTAAAAATCAAAAAAGCTAGGGCTGAGTAATGTGGTGTGTGTGAAATGCTCTAGCAGGAGATGGAAATACTACGGTGGGGGTTGGTCAGTTCAATAAAAACTCACCTGACAGCATAAGCACATAGACAAGGTACATCCAGTCCAGAGGCAATGGGCCCAAATCGTTGAATAGTGGGAATCGACACACCTCCAGCCCATCCAGATACTTATAATCTAGATAACCCAGGCCCCTCTCCTGGGGGATGTCCAGCACCATCAGCAAACCTAAAGGGCAGGAGGGAAAGAGAGTGTGCCTGGTAAGCAAAAGAGTGGTAGAATAATACAGACTGAAAGGGACATTAAAGGGCACTAAACATGTCAAAATCAAGGGCTATGTATGAAAGATGGAGATCTGCAGGAATGTTATAACCTGGGAGATAGCCCAATTGCACACATGGGTCATACCTTTGATGTTATAGATCTTTCTTTCAGGGATTCGATAAATTCAGGTCAGAGGGTGTAGGTCTTTAATTCTTGAGGCATCGCCATCATTCTTCAAGGAAATCATCCAATGCATCGTCACCAATGCCAATCACATACCCCTCATGGAACACATTAACTTCCCAAATACAGACGGCAAGACTACAAAAAAGAGGACCCCTTGTATACATACCCCCAGTACCTAGTCTGGCATTCTGCGACGCCATCTCCAACCAAATCACCCCCTTACCCATCAACTCCTACCTACTCGGTGACCTCAATTTCCACGCCGAGGACCCCAACAAAGCAAATTCCTCCTCCCTTCTGGAGACCCTGAACAACATTGACCTCACCCAACTGGTCACCAAACCCATGCACAGAGCAGGACACACACTCGACCCCGATCTTCATCTCCAGCGACAGACTCAAGATCAGCCACGTCACAGAGCTCACTTGGTCTGACCACACCATTGTTCACTTCACCATCTCCGGCGCTCAGCACACCATCACCACACAACTCCCCCCACCACAGGTGGCAAGGTAACGTAGACTTTGTGGAGTCAAGCCCTCAGCACCACCCAACTAGAAGCCTCATACAACCTGGAAGAGGCTGTTGAGCACTTCTCCGCATGCATCACCTAACGTGCCTACAGAGTCGCCCCAAGGAAAACAGCAATAACAAACATAACCTCAACACACACCAACTGGTACACTCCAGTGCTCAGAACCATCAAGCACAACTGCTACTAACTCAAAAAACAATGGCGCTCAAAAGAAGCCCCTCCAACAGAGACGTTCCCAAAGCAGCCCTCAGCAAGTACCACCTACACATCACTGAAGCAAATAAAGCAGCCATCACAAGTCGCATTGACACAGTAGCCAACCACATGATAAAAAGTGCAAAATAGTCAAGGAATTCTCTAACCGGACAGCCACAGAGAACTTAATCCACTCCTCCCAAGAACTCCGACACCCTCTTAGACTACTTCCACAGCAAGATTGCCAACATGTACAACAACTTCGACCCCCAACCCACTGCCCTCAACCTCAACAGCGTCGTCCAACCAGTGCATGTCAGTCGAAGAATCACCACATGGTCTCCACCCACCGCGCAGGCCACCAAAGCTATCATGACATCCATGGACTCCGTGGCACCCACTGACCCCTGCCCCCACCACCTCTTCAACCTCAGAACCAACCAAATTAGCACAGAACTCACCAGTTTTAACAACATCTCCATCACCACAGCAACAGTTCTGGACAGATGGAAACATGCAGAGGCCAGACCTCTCCTAAAGAAACCTTCCTCAGACCCCAGCAAACTCAAAAAATTAATGACCGATCTCCTTGCTCCCTATCCCTGCCAAAGTACTGGAGAAGGGCCTCAAGCAACAGTTCAACGAATACCTGGAACAAAACCACCTGCTTAACGCCTCCCAATCAGGAGTCTGTCACAAACAAAGCACAGAGTAAGCGCTGATTACTGCCACAGACAATATCAGAACCCTCCTTAACCACGGGGAGACGGTAGCCCTGATCTGCCTCAACCTCTCCACTGCGTTCAACATCTTATCCCTCCGCACCCTCACCAACAGACTACAACATTGACATACAGCGTAAAGCCTCAAGTGGATTGCCACCTTCCTTACAGGATGTACTCAATGCCTCTATCTGCCTCCGTTCACCTCCGAACCCAAGGACATCATATGCGGCGTACCCCAAGGATCATCCCATAGCCCCACGTTCTTCAACACCTACCTGACCCCTCTCACAGACATCGTCAGATCCCACGGCATCAACATAGTCTCCTACACTGATGACACTCAACTCATCCTATCGCTCAATATAGACCCCTCCATCAACAGAACAAACTTTTGAGACACCATGACTAATGTAGCCAACTGGATGAGAGAAAATTGTCTTGAACTCAACTCGTACAAGACAGAGTTACTAATCTTCAGGAAAAACACATCCATATGGAACCACGGCAGAGTCAGCAGAACTCGGACCCTCACCCGTGCCAACAGACCATGCATTCAACCTAGGCATCATCCTCAACAGCAAGATGACCATGAAACGACATGTCAACGCAGTCAGCTCCTCATGCTTCCACACCCTCCACACTCTCTGCAGAATTTTCAGATGGATCCCAGTCAACTCCAGAAAGACTGTCACTCAGGTCCTCATCACCAGCAGCCTCAACTACTGCAACACACTCTACGCCAGCATCTCCACCTAGGTCCTCAGAAGACACCAGACCATACAGAAAGCGGCTGCCAGACTCATCCTGGACCTCCCCAAATGGAGCCACATTCCTCTCACCTCATAAACCTCCACTGGCTCCCCTTCCAGAAGATATGCCAGTTCAAGATCCTCACGCACACCTAAAAAGCCCTACATGATGAAGGACCGACCTACATCAACTACCAGCTCAGCTTCCATCTACCCTCAAGACACCTGTGTTTCTCCTCGCTAGCCTTTGCGCACACACCCTTCACATACATTACAGCCTCAGCAGGGTTGCTCCTTCACCTACATCGCCGCCAAAACCTGGAACGACCCGCCCTCCACCTTCGAACAGCTCCCTCACTGGCAGACTTCAGAAAGAGACTGAAGACCTGGCTTTTCGACGGAGACCCCGCAGCCCCAGCGCCCAGATACCCCTAGGGGTGACGTTGCTGCACTATACAAATGCGGTTTGATTGATTGAGCAGCTCATCCCACAGATTTGTCGAGAAGAGCCTAAGGTAGGATGGTGGACTGGGGATGTAAGGGCTAATCTGCATATTTAAATCAATGGGGGAAAAGAAAAATACAATTGGAAAATAACACAAAAAATCTAGTAAAAACTATGGTTCGAAAGAATGGCAATAATTGGCAGAACTCCCAACAGAACACCTTTAGACAGCCCAACTAGTAGGCAGATCAATATGCCTAGCACCGACTGACTCGGGAAACCCAAGCAGTACATCTCTATGCTCACCCATCTTCACTGTGCTACTGTGTGAAGTGGTCAGAAGAGAGAGGAAAAAGTTACTTAACTTTGATAAAGCTCTATATGGTGGAAACTCTGTCTAACCACAGAGCCCTCGCCTTTTAAATCCCCCTAGGGGTCACACTGAATCAAGAACTTTTTCAGCAACTGCCCCTGCGCACTGGTAAGTGGCATTATCAAACTCCACAGCTGCTTTGACTGCCTCCAGAAGTAACAGAACAAAGCCATATATAGGCATCACCCCAGCACACTTAAGTCAGTTTTCTTTTGAAACTCTTGAAACTCAAACTCAGACATAGATCAACTGTATAAGACAGTAAGCTTCACAATGTGAAAAAACTAAATTGGGGCCATATTAGAACCATAGAAGTCCACTCTACAGAAAGGGAAGGAGAGAGGGTGGTGAGGAATCTGCAGTTAGAGTATCAACCACAAAAAGCGTTACAAAAGGTAAGTAATTTATTCTTCAGATGGATGCTTCTAACTGCAGATTCTTCGCCTTTAGAATACATACCTAAGCAGTACCTCCTAAAATCAAAAGGTCTGAGGAGTGCACTTACACCAGGAAGTCATTACAGGATCGAGCAGGCGAAATGGCCCTCCCTGCAGACTTGAGCATCAAAACAGCAATGTTTGGTGAAGGGGGTGGATAGATGTCCACGTAGGAGCCTGGATAATGTCCAACAGCTGAAAAGCTCTCACTAATGACATGGTGGTAGCCCTAATTCTTGTGAAATTAGTCATAAGGCCCGCAGGAGGCTCCTTGTTGGACAAGGCATAACACATTTGTATGCACAGGGCGATACATGTGAATTGACCTCTGTTAGCATTGCCAAATCTAACAAAACGCTGATTGCCCACTCAGATCTTTGGAGCCAAGTGCTGAAGCTTCTCCTCTTTCTTAGACGGATATGGCAGAGAAAAAGAATCAGAAAGCGTGATGAACTACCCCACAGGGTAGGACAATATCACTTTCTGTAGAAAAGAATCCCAAGTCTGATTCAACAATTTAGATAAATTAATGGTAGACAACTGCTGTACAGGTTGCATCTGTAGTTCAATGGCAGTATGCACAGAAATAATGGCATTAGGGAATACAGTCTCAGGACATGAACTGCCCCCAACAACCAAAATAAATCGATTTGGTATATGTGTTTCAAAACTCCAGAATAACATTCACCACTTCTGCAGGAAAGTCAGACCCACTCACTTGGTTCCACTCAATGTCCAAACACGGGATTTAAGTTGTGGAGGTTCAGGTGCAGAGCCCTTCCCTGTTGCTGGGATAGGAGTTCCGTTGAAAAAGATAGACATAACAGAGGACAAATGATCAGGCTCAACAGGTTGGAGTACACCATTCTCCTAACCAAATCTGGCGCTATCAGGATGAGTTGAGCTCAGTCCCTCCAGATTTTCTTCAGAATGCAGTGCAGAAGAGGCAGTGGTGCAAAGGTATACCGAAGACCACAGTGCCACTGAAGACGGAATGGGAGACCACCAATTATGGTTGTCTGAAAGATCCTTAGATGTCATGTCACTGCCAGAGTTTTACTGCTTCTTGATACAGTGCCTGTCACCTCACACAGCACTGAGTGTTGCAGTTGCACGTGACAGCCAAGACCGGCTTTCCCCTGCATGATGGAGGGAGAAAGTTCCAGAAAACTGATATGACTTCTCTGCTCCACTGGAGACCAAAGGCCCCCCTATTTTCACTTTGTACGCAGAGTGTAACATAAAAAGTGATGCCCCCCCCTCCCAACCCCAGAGACAATGTTCATCAGTACTGTAAACTCCGGGTCGGCTAGTATGAATGGCCTTAACCCTACAACAATTACAATGGCCCCTTTATTTTGCTGGTTTTGACTTTGTGATAACCTAGCATCCAGGAAATAAAAACGGAAAGGTGGTTGTCTTGTCCGGAATCCAGACAGAACCACACAAACATCCAGGAAAGGTACAACCCATAATTCCAGAAACAAATATTGTGTGTACCGTTTCATTAGTGGGCCTCGAAGATGAAGTCAGGAAAGGTATGATTCCTGACAAAATATTAAACTGATCAAAAGAAGAACCCGAAGAGAGATATTAAATCAGCAACCTCACCACAATGGAGCATTGTTCTTGCAAACAAAAGACAACCAAGAAAGGGCTTTATGTGAATGTCATGATCGCCCACTGGTTGGAGATAAAGGAATCCATAAAACTTTGATCTAGAAAACGTTAAATTTGGTGGCGAGAGATGAATTCACATATTCAGTAATATGTACCATTGTGTGAAAACTGAGTCCAAGAGAAGCCTAGTAGATAAGCCCCTCAAGGATACTAATATCCCTTACCAATAGTCTCTCATTCATGGCATTCCATAACTACAGATTTGACTGGAGATTTACCTTCCAGCCAACGTTATAATATCACCATAGTATTCGTAGATATAATCACAAAGATGAACCACTTCATTCCTTTGAAAGACATTCGCATTGCTAATGATTTAGCAGAACTGCACAGTCAACACCTAGTTAGGGCTCATAGTATTCCATGCTTGGTTATTACGGATAGATGGTTCCCAATTAGTTTCACGTTTTGGAGTATTTCTGCAAGAAAGGGCAATTGAAGTGAAAAAGAAATATCGACCAGTTACCTTTCTGAAACTGATGACCAATGAAACAAAGAATAAATCAAGAATTACAGCAATATTTGAGATTATTCCTTCTGGATCAGGAAGGTGAACGGCCAGACCTAAATTTGGGCAGCAGAATTTGCACATAACAATGCAAGATTGTTGATTGGTGGCCAAGGTGGCATCGAGTGCAGTCGCACTGGAATGAGGTTCCTGCCAAGCCCACATTAATTCAGTAATTGCTTGAATCAGCATGGCCTGCTAAGACCCCACTGGCACCACTTGGGAATGATTGGTGAATTCCGCCCAGAGGCGGAGACGGCGGTGCCGCACTCCGCGAGCAAAGGCCTAGCCCAAAGGGAGGAGGCGGTGCAGGCCACGCGGTGCCCTGGCCTCAGAGATTGGAGCAGCACTGTAGCATGGAATCCGGCTGTATGAGAAAAGAAAGAGTAGGGGGTGGAAGCAGTCAAACTGCAGGACAAAGACCGGCCCATGGTGGCCGCGGAAGGGACAAGAAGAAGTCACTACAGCCGCTGTACAGTATAAGCCAGTGGTGTGGTGAAGGCTGAGGCTGACACCGTGGTGAGTCAGGGTTGTAGTGGTGTGGGCGAGGGGCCTTGGACTGGCGCTGGCAGACAAGGGCATAAGATGAAAGAGCTGCCCAGACTCCAATAATTGGGCAGTGCTTATCCGTCTGCAGTGCAGGTCCGATGGCCGCAGATGGAGGACGGCTGTGTCTGTTGTGGTGCCAGCGGGGAAGGACGGAGCTGTGCTAGTGGGAGGGCCCCAAGAAGTTTCCTTGACGAGGAGTGGCTCCTATAGCAGAGGGGCGGGCAGCCCTTTTCCCTACTTGCCATCATCTCAGTATGAGGAGATTAGGGCCTACCCTGCTACTGAGAGGGCCTGTGGTAATCCTGAAGCCCCTATAGGGCTGTAGTTGATGACCACAACACAAGGACTGAGCAGAGCAGAAAGCATGGGTACCATAGGAGTCGTTCTGAGCTGCTGGAGGACCCAGAGGCCCTGTGATGATACGGGTCCTGGATGGGACCCCTAGCCAGTGACCCACGAATTCCTTAGCCTGTTTTCCTGGGTGGGCGCTACCTGGAGTTTTGGTCTGCCCTGCGGCTGCTAAGCTTGGAATTATGCCCTAGGGGACTGCCTGGTGAGGAGTTGTGCAAGTGCACCTGGAGCATCGTGCTGAGGAAGCCAGAGCACAGTGACTTTGGTTTGGTTAATGAGACCCCCATACGGACAGTGAGACACGGACTGAGAGTAGCTCCACAGAAGTACCCCCCCTCCCAAACCACCCCTCTGTGAACACTGCCTTCCTGGGGTAGGTCGGCAGGTCCAGAGTCCCATAAGTGGGGGATTTCCCCCTCCATTTTGTGAAAGACTTTTAGAGCACCGCTGCTTGGTCACGGTTAGGCCTAAGGTCTCCAAGCCACCGCCTCCGAGAACAGTTATGGACATGCTGTCTGTCTCCCCCACGCCAGCAGATCCGATCTGCCAACTAGAGGCCACCCTGAAGAAGCATATGGGAATGTTTGACACAATCCTACAAACCATTCACAAAGTCTGTCATGGAGGCCCAACTGGGATCAGTACAGGTGGAAACGGGGATGCTGGGGGACTATCACACCAAGCTGGTAGATAGAATGAATGACACAGAATCCTCCCTGACGCCAATAAGGCTCACTATGGCAAACATGCAGGAACCCCAAAAGGCCCTACAGACAGAAATGCCAGAGCTAAAAGAAGGAGTGGAGGATGGGGAGGGGTGCTCCTGGCACACCAATGTCCACTTTCTTGGATTCCCTGAAAACTATGAGGGCCCATACATGGAGTTGTTTTTGGAAGACTGGCTGACATCTATGGTGCTGGCTAATCGGATCTCGAAGTTCTTTTCCATTGAGAGGGTGCACACAATCCCTGGCTGACCACCCTTCCGTGTTGATCCCCGTGTTCAAAGACAGCGCGGCTGCTGAACTACAGGGAATGGAACCTGCTGCTGCAAATGTTTCGGCAAAAGGCCTTTAGTGCTATAAAGGGAAACTCATTACAGCACGTCCAGACTATACGTTGAACTTTAGAGGCAGCGCAACCCATTCAAGATTCGCATCTCACGCAAGAGGAACTGGCGAAGGTATCCAAGTGATAGAGTGGACAAGTGTTTGGGACTGGGTATTTGGCATTCGCACTTGGTGTTCTCATTTGTATTCCCCCGGTTGTGCCCTTTGTACAAAGTAGGGTGGTGGTAGACATGGAGGGAAGATGTATGACACTTAAGGGTGTGCTAGATGGCGACCTCTGTCGGTGGTAGCGGTGAATGAGCTTCAGGGAGTTTTTTTGACACCCTGTCCCCAGCCATGCTCCGCAATCCTCAAGCACCAGGGATATGGGGGGGGGGAGGGGCGGATTTTAATGGCATTCACTGTACAGAGGCTCCCCTCCCGGTAACGAAGGGCATTCGAGCGATATGGCGCTTTCAGCAATGGACTGCGGCGGTACAGCTTCATGATGTGTGGCGGTCGAGAAACCCGGCAAAAGCACACTTCTCTTAATATGCCCCAGTTCATCAGGTGCATACCAGGCTAGCTTACATTTTTGGGACCACTAAGTTCTGGCCCATGGTAGTCAATTTGCAATAACTAGGGTAGACATTATCTGATCACAGCCCCCTGCATGTCACCTTTTGAATGAGGGGAGGAGAGTTTGCAACCAGATCCCTACATGGAGACTGCGACCTGAGGCCCTCCTGGATATGGCCTTCCGAGAGACTATCATCAAATGCACATATGATGCATTATTTTGAGGAGAAAGAGGGATTGGCGGTAATCAGGGGGACTGAATGGGATTGGTGTTCAAAACATCCCTACTTCATAGCCTGCTGACATTATAAGGGCAGTTGCAGGTGGCCGAGAGAGAAGCCGTGACTGAGGTGGAGGTCCGAGCACACCAAGGGTGCTGCGGAAAAACCACTGGGACATGATGGATCAACTTAGCAAAATCGATTACATAACCTATCTCGCCAGGCAACACGCTAATGATGACAAGCGAGGGTATATCCTGGCATGGCTGTTGAAGTCAGAAATCCCCAGCACCATAATTGAGACGATCTGCAATGTCAACAGTTACACCATGAATATGCAAGCAGAAATCAAAGCGGTATTCGCGGATAATTATGAGGCGCTGGGGCGGGTCTTGGACCAGATCCGAGCTTATGTTTGGTCGGCTGTCCTCCTCCAGATGACTCCACTACAAATACAGGAATTAGAGGAACCTCTGCTATTGGAGAAAGTGAGAGCAGGAGTCCGACACATGGCTCGCAATAAAGTGCAGGGCACCAATGGGTTCCAGGTAGAATATTATGCCATCTATAGCAAAACTTTTGCTCCCAAACTGCTTGAGGTGTACTATGAGGCACACCATTAGAGAACCCTATGATAGTTCCTCTGTGAAGCCCTCATTGTTGTGCTTCCTAAACCTAGCAAAAACCCCTTACAGGTGAGAATATATTGTCTTTTGTCAATGCGCAATATTGACTGTAAGATCTTAAGCATGGTCCTTGCAAGTAGGCTATTGCCAATATTGCAAATGCTGGTACTCTCGGACCAGAATGGCTTTATTCCCCCTAAGGCAACCTTCTACAAAACGTGCAGATTGTGCCACATAATGGGGGCCTTAGAAGGAGCTCACGACCTTCCAATAGTGGTGTCCTTAAACATCGAGAAGGTGATTGATACTTTGGGATGGCCCTACCTGTTGCTGGTGTTGGAGGTGTGGGAATGGGACCTCAATTTCTTGGCTGGATCAAACTGCTTTACACAGCTGCACAAGCTATGGTGAAAACAGAGCCCCAGATCTTGGGTAAGTTTGCGATCACCTGAGGCACCCGTTGGGGATGCTCCTCGTCGCTTATATTCTTTGCCCTGGTGATGGAACCCTCTGGCCTGTCTGTTGAGGGTGCAGGCCCATATTGGGTCAGGGCTGAGGAGACAGACTGGCATATAAAATCTCTGTATGCCAATTATGCTCTTATATATATATATATATATATATATTTTGGACCATTTGTGGGTATTGCCGACCTGCTTGAGTTAGTGGAGCTCTTTGGGGTAATGATAGTCTTCACGGGCAACTGGGGGAAATCTTGTTTGTTCCCCCTGCGGTGAGTGGAACACGCGGAAAGGGCGGGGTTGACGACTGAACGACTGCCCTGGTGCATGGAAACCTTCCGCTATCTGGGGATCAATATATCCTACTCAGATGGGGACCTACTTGATGGCAACTTCTGTAAGGTGCTGACAGCTCTGCGTCAGTCCCTGGCCTTCTGGAAATGCCTAACGCTCTCGCCCCTGGGGCATACCTCAATAGTGAAGTTGTTATTCTTACCACACTTTATGTTCTAATTCACCGTCCTACCATTGGTGCTCACTCGTCCTTCTTAAGGGTGCGGAGAGGACTGATGTCAGATCTGGTTCAGGGGAGACCAGAGCAGGGTATTGATTGCCATGCTTCAGAGCCCTCTGATGAGAGCCTTGGGGGTACCTGACCTTAAGCTTTATTATGCCGCAGCACAGCTCCAGTGGCCAATTAGATGGATGACAGAGAGTGGCTGTCTGGGACGAACTCCAGGGAACTATGGACTGGTTGATGGATAGGTGTGACCCCCTAGGGGACTGATCAGATTGACTCAAGTGGCTAAAATCTGCTGGAACAAGTACATTCAGCCCAGGCACCACCAGGTGTCCTACACTTGGTAGCTACTGCTGTGGAGTGTGCAGAGGGTGAGAGTCGTGTTGGCCGATCATGATCCAGCTCCATGGCGAGGCGAAGTCAAGTAGGTGACCTTTATGCAGAGGAGGTTCTGTGTCCCTTTGCAAATTTTCAGTCTTCCTGAGTCTAATAGGGTGAGCCTATTTTTGCTACACAACACATTTGTGCTAGGGTTGTGAGACACTTGGGGAATGGGCCAAGGGGAGTCGGTACTGCAGGAGGGGTTCCAATGTGTTCTTATTAATGGGCTGGGAAGAACAGGCGGTCACAATGTTGTATGGAGCAATATTAGCCAATGGCAAAGACCTGGCAATGCGAAGTAAGTGGGAGACCAGCCAAGGTGTGGTCCTCTCAGTTAAACAACAGGAGATGGCACTGGAGTACGTTAAGGGATTCTCCCTTAATGCCAGCCTGAAATTCACACAATTTAACTACCTGCACCAGACTTACCGCACGCCACACCAGATTCACAGATGTTCCTGTGTTCGGTTCCAGGGTACCCACGTTGCAGACACCCAAACGCAATGTTTTTACACATGTTATCTGAGTACCCGGTGATGGTGTGGGTGTGAGTGATGGAGGTCATCTTGGATCTGGTTGATGTCCTGTTAACCCAACCCCGATCAGGCATGTTAGATCACTAAGTTATTGGATATATTTTCAAAGTCTGTACTTGAATGATGGTGATAAGTATGTTGGTTTCTGTGCTGATGCAGTAAATGTTACTTTTTACGGAACGTTCAAATATAAAAAGAGAGTAGGATAGCAATGGAGTGTTCTAGAGAGAATGTTTGGGGTCACCGCTTAGATTATAAGTTGGTTCACCAGCATCCTGTTGTAAATCAATGGAAGCACCTCTGTAAAAGAAAACACCAGGAGACATTTAATGATGGCTGCATCACACTATAACATTCTGTGAGATTCAGGAGCGCATCTTGCGATGTTTGCGAGTCAAATGTCTTGGACACACAAGCCTCCCACAAAGCTCTTCAATCGGATTGAGCAGAGCTGTGGTGTTGCTACCCACCCTTCGGGTCGTTGCTCCCAATGTGGTCTTCCTTCCCTCATTAACCTGAGCGTCTGCTCTAAGTTCCAGCTCGTTATACCTTCATGTATTGTTCCAGAGAGGAAGTCAGGAGCTACCTTGCGCTTGTGCTTAGCGGTCAGTCTTCATTCGCCTATATGCAAGATGAGACTTCCCTCATCGGATTCTCCAAGTACAACTCTTTTGTAGTGGTGTCAGTCTCTCTCAGAACATTGAGAAGACTACAAAAACTATCAACCCAGACTGTCAAAGATTTACATCAAATTGCTGTTACTTGACATGTCTCTGCTTATCAACTGAATTCAAATATTCATAAGAGAGGCTATAATCTCTTGGTTAGAGGATATGTGTTTGTTATAAGGTTATTTCAAAAGATATTATGTATACTGTATAAGTCATAGCATTTCCAGTAACATTAATATATGTATTTATTTGCATTCAACAATGTTTAGCTCTAAAAGATTAAGTGAAGACAGATGAACAGAAAATAGGAGATAAAACAGAATAAGGGTAATCGGATGAGAGAAGACCAGACAGAAGATCAAAAAAATACTTTTCTTAATCCCATTACACTTTGCCTGTGTAGTCTGGTCCATATGAAAATTTAAGGCAGATGGGACAGGTGAGAAGGAATTGGAAGCAAGCGCTAATCTGCTCCTGTGGAAGAACATCGGCACCTGAAAGCGCTGCAGCAATGGCCGTTCGTAACACAAGGCCTGCTCTTCACTCTAAAGTGACGATCATCTACGATGCTCTCCCTGCTGTTCGCCGGCCTTCTCTACAGCTAACGGAATTCTATACGCCAGACTTTGAGATGGAAATTTTAAGCAGGACTCTGGTCCCAGTATCCAGTCCATGCTCCATTGGGGTCGGCTTGAACTTGTGACTCCCCCCCCCAGTCTAGCATAACCAGATGACTGAGTGGCACGTTGGGCTTTTAGGCACAATATCTACCAAAAACTTTTAAACTTAATATCCCAGGTACTACTGATTGGATTTTTGTTGTTATGGTAGGATTGTATTTATTAAAATCACTTTACTTGTCTAAATTAGTTTGGGATGTTGTTATTGTTGTGTTTTCACTTTATTACCATTTGTGTGCTGGATAAATACTTCACATTGCCTTCAAGTTAAGCCAGACTAATTTTGTTCCTTGCTACCGGAGGGTTAAGCACAGGTTAATTTAGTGACTTTTGTGATTCATCCTGACAAGGATTGTTGTTGTTGCCTGAATGATGTTTCCACATCCCTCAAACAGTAACCAGAATTCTTAAAATCTCCCAAGTGAGCAAGGTGGTTCTGGAGGGTCTTACTGTTGAGGGCAGCACAAATCTCACAGGAATGATCCACCAAAATGCCAAACAGGAGACACAGAGATTAGGTGGGTAAATTACCTCAAGACTCCAATAGCATGACTTACATCTTACTCAAACTATGGTACAAGTTGAAGGAAAAAGGCAATGTAGAATAAAAATTGCAAAAAAGGAAAGAAAGCTGGTTCCAATCAACATCGCTGGTCACAAAAAGGAAACTGCTGATGATGCCCACATATGGAAGGGTGGGCCCGTTATGTACGATGACTGAAGCTCTCTGTTAACAGCTTTAGAAGCAGTTTTCATTCCCACGAGGAGGGAGACTGATCCACAAATTCAGAATGGTAAACAGCTTAGATGAAAGGTAATTATATTTTCCACTTTGCAAAAAAGAATTGGTATCATCTGGTGGTATCATCCCTGTAGGAATGTGGGCCTACAAATTAGCTCCACAGTGTTGCAACATAATTTCATTAATTTATTATATGAAGCATGACTGCACTCAAAATTGATCAAAACAAATGCAAGGTAAAATCTTGCACATGAGCAACTGCATGAAGCCGTTCTGGAAGAGTCAGATGATACATAATATCGACAGCCATGGAAAAGTCGATAACGATTGAGACAGTAGCATGCCCCTTATCGCCTGTCTGCAATAAGACATTCCACACTTCTAAAAGACCCACTCAGAGCAGAAACGTAAAATGAAAATCGTAAAGTAGTACACAAATGGTACATTTATACAATGAAATATTTTTCTAGTCACAAATAATTACATGCATCGTAATCCATGTCTTTCCCTCCCATGCCCCTCCCAAACACTCCTACTATGGTGGCTCCACTGCTTCAAACCCATTAGTCTAGTATCCTTGATAGGGAACAAAAGCATCAAAACATATATTGTACTAAGAAGTAAAATTAAATTTTGTTACATGTAAAGCACAGTAGAGCAGACCAAAGTCCAACCAGATCCCACCCTCCAACATACCAAAGAGGAACCGGAAGACGCCCAATGAAGCGGGATCAGTGGGCCTGTTCATCAGACAGACAAACCGATGCCAGCTGGTGACATCGGCAACCTCGAACCCAAACAGTCGCCTCATCAGACTATGCTCTTCTGTTTTGGGTTTCTTGACAGGAATCGGATGAATCGCCTCTCTAGCAAGTCCCATTCTCTGCCTCTGCCTAGGCGATGATTCTGCCAACAGCCCTTTTGGGAATAAAAGGGGGACTTTATTAATTTTCTGAGTTTAAGGATAGTTATAAAAGGAAAAAAATCATTATTAATATAAACCAAAGTTCAAGCATGCATATACGTTAACATTTTGTTTGCCATAGCCTGAAGTCCTCCTCGTCCTATAAAAAGGGCTGAAAGGCAGAGGATGGGGAAGAGACAGGGTTTCTAACTGGCCACAGTATTTACCGACTACTGAAAGAAAACAAGCATTTGCAATGCAATAGGTCTCGCATTTGTGAGTTTAAGCTATTTGCATTGTAAATGACAATGCCTTTTATTTATCTTTTTGAAAACCCAGACATAAATAAATAAAAGGCATTGTGATGTACAATGCCAAAAGCCCAGCCTTTCACAAATGTGAGACCTATTGCTTCGTTCAGCACATATTCAGTATGTAGTTTATTGGAAGTAAACCTGTGAGGGTCGACCTAGGTGCAAGGTAGCCAGACCCCTGCAGGATGCTCAGGATGTCCACGTTAGACATATTTACTTAATTTACATAGAAATAATCTAAATGAAAAGTATTTACGTAGGCAGCGGTTATCCAGAAAAAACGTGTATGACCTAGCATTCCTGGACCTGTGTTTGACACCCCTTGAAAGCACGGACCCAGTGACTTGCATGTATTTTGACTAACCAAGTTCAAGTCATAACAGGTGACATTACATGCCCTTTGACCCCCAAATGACATTGCAGGGCTGAATCATAGTGTCATCTTTAACCCCTCAATGACATCCTTTGTTTTTGTTCCGAAAGGGTGATGGGGTGGAGGGGGGTCAGCAAGGTGTTGAAACTACAGGGAGTTCTGAACCACTCTACTCTGTCCACGATTCCCGGGACCTGACGTTGCGAAAGCAGTGCGAGAGATACCGAAGGACTAGTCAGAGCGAGGGGTGTTTATGCGTTTCTTGTGTGCCTGTTTGTGGGCGGAACGTGAGGAAAAAAACAGTGATGTGGCGCTGAGAGTGGCAGCAGTTGGTCCCTAGTAAGGATTCATAGCATGGACTGGATCTCAACATTCCTTCTCCTCTCAAGACGCGCGGCCGCCCTGATGTAACAACAAGTTGGAGAGCTGCGCACAATAAGACGCGCGGCTGCCATGATTCAATGTATTTAAAAAAAAGCTTTTACAATGCCAATAGGTAAAATTCACGTAAATGTGAGATCTATTGCATTGTAAATGCTTCGTGAAAAGGAGTCTCAAAATCTGGTTATTCTCTGTAATGACGTCACAGCTACAGAAAACAAAGCACAAAGCTTGCCTTTCACTGCTGGCGTAACAACATTTACTTACCTAACAAGAAAAAGCAAAACGAAAGGCATTTCTTAATTTATAGCAAAGAATGACTCAAGAAATAACACCTCTGAGAAACTGTGGACGTTGTTCCAAATAAACGCACCTTTCTTAACTCACAAGCATCGTTCAACTTTATATGTGTGTTAAGAAAAAAAATATGGTAAAACAACACAACCGTGCAATTCCAAAATGCCTAACAGCCGTTGGTAACTGTGTATGGTAAGTTAAGACTACAGATAGAAGCTGTGCTACCTGGGTAAAAAACGTCCTAGTTTATTCCGAAGTAACCATTTACAATTCTATGTTTCACTATTATGATAATTGCCTCGTAATCACTTACAATAAATGATAACTAGTTTTGCTTCATTAAATAAACGTGGCCAAATAGTGCAAATAGTTCTAAATGGCCACACGAGAGAGACAGAGAGCAGCAAGTGAAAAATCGCAGAATACTTACAAAACTTGAACAGAAGGGAAAACAAGCCCGCGAGCAAAAGAGACGCTGTGCGGTGCGGGTGCACTTCGGCTGTCCGGGTGCGTGCCATCTCCTGTCCCCCTCGGCTAGCAAAACCGACGACTATAGGTCTCGCCAAGGCAGGCAGCGCATGTGCTGCATCGCGAGGCGAGACCTGAAATCAGTAAGCACTGGTATTTTTCCCTTCTGAGTAATAAGCATTACAGCAGATACAAGAGGAAATCACTTTAAATGTATTTTAGAACTGTCTACGACAGTGTTTCCCAAACCATGGGTCGCCAGACAATTTGTGGTAGATTGCAAGCCAAGAAATAAATAAACATGCGTTTAAATTTTGTATGTATCTCTTCACATGCACTCTGCTTCAAAGACACATGTCAAATGTCAGGCAATGTCTGCTGACAAATCACTGCTTATTTTTTAACATGGCAATTGCCGTTTACAAACTCCTCTCACTTTGCAGTCAGAGAAAGAAATGAAAGTCAATTATGTGAAAGAAAAGGCTGTAGGATGTCATTTTTCTGTAACACACAAATTGTAAATATCTGTAAATTAACTGTACACATTTAGCAGTTACGAAATCAAAAATGAAACAATTTGTTTGTAATTCTGAATTGTGATGGAAACAAAGATTTTAATAGGATCAAAACAAATCAAGACATTTTACTTTGTGATCCACAAAAGATATATATTCACTGAAAACCGATTTTGACACATTATTATTATGTCCATATGGTTTTGTGAGTAAAACTATGTTTGTGCAAATTTAGAGCCCATTTCAATCGAAATATGTTGTATGTAAATGGCAGTATGGTACCAAACAATATTGTAGTTACTTTAAAATATCGTTTGCCTCATGTCCAATAAGGCTAGATGGGTTATGAAAGTGTATGGTTGTAACAATTGGGTTGAGGTTCCTAAAAGTTTGGGAAGCACTGGTCTACACTATATGCAAATAAATATTAATGAGAAATGAGCCAGAATGGATTGCCATGTCAAGAAAACTGGACATTTTACACAAAATTCTATGCAGTTACCAGCTCCTAGTTCTTAAACGGTCACAAAACATGAACAAATGACTGGTACTCTATAACAACATAGGTAGCCTAACTCCAGTCAGTCACGCCTGAGGTAAGTGCATCTTTCGTCGAGCCACAGGTCAGTCAGGTAAACACCTCTGCATTTAAAAAGCTCACAGAAGTCAATGTTTGAAATTTTGACAAAGGCTTCCTAAGACTTTTATTCTCAACAGAAAAGTATTGCAAAATGAAACCTGTGCAATAAACCAAAGGTCTGTTTTGTGCATCTTCCACTTTCTGGTGTGTTTATGTCTGCATTGTTTCCCTATCAAACAGGGTAGATATGCAGGATGAGTGGGAGGTAAAGTGGATTTAGAAACTCTGTAATGAATATTTAAATCCAAAACAGGCTCCAACTTGGTCTTTTTATTATTAGATGTATTCAGTGTATATATAATTGACGTTTCAGCACTAATATAATCAGCAAAAATAGTAAAAATCACTAAATCAACTGTATGCTCACAGCACAAAATCTGCACAAGAAAACAATTAAACAATAAGAAAGCAAAATGAAAAATGCATATTCAAATAGCCAAGTCATTATTATGAAGCGCAAAAGATTTTGCACTAAAAGATCAAAGTGAGCCCATAAAAATATGTGCAGATTAAGCGCGCCAGGAAATTCGCTAAAAATTTTTTTTTTAATGACCAATCAAGTAAGTTAAAGTGGACCGGCCAAATGAAAACTGAGCCAATGAGCACAAACAAAGTGATCGAAATGAGCCCAAATTAAATCAACTGACATAAATAAATCCTCTTATAGTGTTTTGAACAATATGAACGATTTTGTTTGTTAAAGAACAATTTTAAGGCATTTTTAAATACGAGATGTTACAAAGATAAAAGTCCTACTTTCCACCCGAACACTTATCGTTAAAATACATATACACTAAAATTTTCGACGCAAGTATTTATTATTTATGTATCATTTTCCACAGAATAAAATAATGACTTTAATATACATTGCCATAAATCATTTATTCGTCCTTCTTTCTTCAAACATCATGCTGAAAGGAAGCCTCACGTAATGGAACAGTACAAACATTTCCTTTAGCCAAAGCATGCTGCAGCCTTGCCCTTGAAAAAGTTACATCTTGTTAGCTAAGACAAGATTCAACAGACTAGGCGAGGCAGATGAAAACGAACTCAATATTTTTCTCTGTTACAGAGAAAGAAAATTGCACATTTATTTGCAATGCGTTTTTAAAGGCCTACGGTGTTAGCAACTCAAAAATTACGTCAAATACATTTTCAATTTGTTAATCTTTCTCATTAATACCAAGCTTCAAAAGGAATACCTGGAATAGGCAAAATTTGTGGCAAATAACAGAGTTTGATTAGGAAATATATTTGTCCAATTGTAGCACCCAAGAGGTGAAATACCAATTTTTAGGAGTAGAAACTCAAGTCACATATTTGCAAAATATGAATTTGCACAACTAAACGAATTAACTCACATATGAAATTACGCCATGGTGATAAACTATCTATCCATCTGGGTAATTGATAAGTGCTGATTGTGGGAGTTACGGGCGCAGTTACTTCCCAAAATAGGTAAACTACTAGAAATTCACTATTTCATTATTGGCTGCTATATACGCTTACAGATTTAGTTGTGGATTGAAGTCCTGAAAAGGGCGCAAGAGCATATTCAGGGTAGGATTGGGGAAGAAACAACATTCAACTTAAATAAATCGTTGTAAATGAATGTTTCCCCTTTCATTTCAGTTTATATGAATATTGCTGAGAATCTGTGTCACTCATCGGTTCACTAGCACTACTTCTGGAATTGTCTGAGAATTCCAGGATAGAGGGATAGTTGCGCAAATCGCACCAGCTACTGGTTGCAAGTTTTTCATTAATTACCAAACTGGATTTTCGTGAATCAGCACGTAGTAAGTGGTGGCTAAACCAGAAATCTTTGCTATGCCTCCCATAAGGCTGAAGTGTTTTACAAATTTGGAAACATACGGATAAATAGGCATTTAGGGATAGAATGAAAGCGAGGTGGCGGGCTTTCTCTCACCATATCCGATGCAGGCCACCAGGTGGCACTTTTATAAGAGGTGCAACTATGATTAGGGCAGTAAGTCCAGGGTCGATGGATCTGAGGGGCCGGCTGTACCCAAATTATGTCTGTCCTTTAGCGCCGACTCTAATGCACGGGGTACAGTGTGCTCCCCTTATGTTAGGGCAAGGGTGCTTCTTAACAGTAAGGCCGATGTCACCCTTTATCGGCCAATGATGAGCGTGGCTTTAAAAACCTACATAAAACTTGCAATGTAAGATTTCACCATTAATACTAGAAATAGGCCAGACACGCAAATTAACTGTTTATTCACTCAACTGTTTTCATAAGTGCCTGTCACCCGGTTCACTTGAACAAATAGCCACATGTAACGTTAGAGGAATCACCAACCTTCAATGCAATAAAACAAACCATAAGAAATCAAGCATGAACTAGAAGGTTCAAGGTTTAGTGGGTTACATACTGTGGAGACGAAACATAAATAGCAAAGACTTTAACTGCCAAAAGCATACATATCAATAGACCCGATTGAGGCGGGAGACTCCAGCTTTTTGAAGCTAAAATGGCTTTATTTTGGCTTGTTGTCGCCTGAAATTGCCTCTCATTCAATAAAAGTTATTGGGAGAAATTCATTTTTCAGATTCTTTTATTTTTTTAAGCTCCCACTTTCCACTTAAAAAATGTTGGCATGTATGCGGAAGGTATGAATAAAATAAACAGTGAGAATGCCTTATCTCAGTGTAAACACATTTTTTTTTAAATATTCAAATACATTACTTCAAAACGATAGGCTCACATGCGTGTCCAAAACAACAAAGTCGACAGTCAGCGCGGATTAAAGCAAAAAAAACAAAGATTACAAAAATTACAAAGAACCATCATTTCCTAAAAATAATATCCTGAAAGGGTGACCTCAGGGATACTTCAAATGAAGGTGAAAACAGAGGGACAGAAAGACTCTGTGAGGTAAAGTTGGAAGATTCAGAAAGAGAAAGGCTTTATAAACTAGAAATGATTAAAATAAGGATGACAACAGGGCTGGCGAGCAAACCAGATCAACGGTTCACCCACGTGCGGCCTCTTCCCGAAACTTCAAAAACTAGACAGGTCAGGATTGTGCAAGGATAACATCTTTCGCAAGAGCGCTTAACTGCGGCCCGAACAAACACGAGATAAAGTCACTGCACCCCCAGCTCGGAGTGTTTGGGAATACACTGGCAATAGCAAAGTTCCCAAGGTCACTCTCGGCCCAAGGGCTACACTCATGGAACAGCCATCCATTTCCCAAACCTGCAAACACGGGCACCTGAATGGTGAATGACCATTTAGTGCATTCCTTGTACATTTATATAATCCAATTAACTAACTCCTTTGTATTCCACACAAAACGAATTCCTTGTACTCCATAAATCTCTCGTATATTAAAATCCTAAAGCACACTGCAAACAAACCTTGAGCTCTCTATAGACGTACTGCACTCCATGTACTGCACACAACTCAGCCCTTCTTGGCACCATCTGTAGATCTTCTTATTGACAAATGCCACCCTTCTTGCCAGGCTCTCCACCGTGCACTGCTGAGACTCTTTGAAGCCCTCTAGGAGTCAACACTTTGTACTGTTCCATGGAAACCTTCAGTTTATTATTATTATTATTAGGTTTTGTTGAGCGCGTAGTCACCCGTAAGTATCCCAGCGCTAAGATCCAAACAACCTGAGGGTGGCAGAGGGAGAGAGAAAGGAAACAGGAGATTAGGGGAACAGGTGAGTTTTCAGTCGCTTCTTGAATCGGAGGTAATCTGGTTCTGTCCTAAGATCCCGGGGAGGGAATTCCAAAGGCGGGCGGCGTTGACAGAGAAACGCCGTCCACCCGTGCGCACCCTCTTCACTCTGGGAACAGTGATGAGGTATTCATGGTCAGATCGGAGGGATCTTAAGGCTTTGTAAGGCCTGATGAATTTTTTTAAGATGGAGGGGCCTTTGTCCTGAAGGAGCTTGTGTGACAAACAGAGAGCCAAGGCCCTGACACACTGCAGCAATGTCTCCAGAGGTCTTCACGGCCACATGCATTTTCCGCCCTAGTGTTCATATCCTCATTCATGCATGGCCTGCCCTTGAGTGACTTCAACACCACTGCTTTTGTGTACACCGCTGCGTCTCCGGATCCGCCACTTTCTCCTCTCAAATCAAATCAAAATATACTTTATTTGGCTTTAGAATTAAAACCATATAAGTTACACAATTCCATATAGCATTTAGGACATACAGTGAATAACAATAAAACTGGAGGGAACTAATCCCATAAAAACAGCAAAATATGCATCTAGTATTAAAGACTAATAAGAGGGAGAAAATACACAATAGGGCATGCCTACCAAGGATAGGGGATTGCTAGCTAGCTCACCATACAGATCCTAGATCTCAGAAAGCCTACCATAAAAGATACACATTCTGATTTCAGCAGTTGTAAATAAAAAAGAGCTGGACGGCCCTGAATAAAATTCAACTTCTTTAAAAGAGGTGTTAAAAATTATCTGCGGAGAACTTCATAGAATTTACAGAAAAACAAAGTGTAGCAAGTCCTGAGGAGACACTCCGTCGCAGCCACAGGATGCGAACACCTGACCTCTGCAGCTCCCTTTTGGGACGGCAAGCAATAAATGAAAATAATTTAATCGGAACCTTATCAATAAAAACTGGTCATGAGATGAAAGTGGCCACAAGAGATAGGGCTCAATAGATGGAGATGTTTTGAGCACCATATGTTTGCGGACATTAGATTTTCCAATTTCTGTATCATCACAACCAAACTTTAAGGTTGTGAAAGTATTTTTTTACAAATTCCATATCCTTCAGAGTAATAGAATCAGGCTTTATAAAAAAGATTCGGCAGCCCCAGCTCTTCAAAGCATCCCATAATGTAATTTAACCAAGGAATGTTTGTCATATGATCGAGGCTCATGGTTTCTCTTAGAATCTACTGATTAAGAGCTAAATCTTTATTTAGCCAGCAGTTAAGTCAAAACAACAAAGGGTGCATAGCCAAAGTGGAGAAGCGTGGCTCAGTGGTTAGAGGCGGCAGACCCGGATGCTGAGATCGGCCGTGGAGCAGGGTTCGATTCCCCGCCTCGGCGGGTCTCGGGCTCAAAAATTCCACGGACTCAACAATTCTCGCTCCGGTGCCTACTCGACTCACGGGGTCACACTCTGCGACTCTGGGCAATAGCTTGCTTAATCTCCACTACGGCCCCTCGCGGCGGGATGCCTGGCTTTCACCTTGTGGATACCCTGCCGGGGTATCTCACAGGGGAATACCAGGACGGGTTCCCTAAGCAAGCGCCTTGATATCTTCGGGTGATACGTGCGCTATATAAGTCGCAATACATACATTACAAAGTATCCCCTATAAATGGCAACCTCAGTTCTCCGTGTACCACCAGGTTTGATGTTCCGCTGGGCACTCCTAAAAGGCGTTTTAAGAAAACATTCTCCGCCACCTGCAGAGTGTCAGTTGCTACATAGCCCCAAATTTCACTCCCATAGCTGGCAAGAGCAACACTTTTGGCCTGATATATTTTCACCATTGCCGCAAGTGGGCGCTTACCCATCTTCGCGGCAAAGTTAAAAATTGCGGCGTTCGCCCTTATTACCTCCCCTTTTTTCTTCTTGATCAAGGGCCCCCATTTTGACCGGTCGTCTACCAAGACACCCAGGTAAGAAAATGTCGTAGTCACCGGAACGTTCTCATTACCCACTTTAAATGGGTACTGTTTCTTCAGGCGAGTCCCGACCTGCATAATGTAAGATTTAGAATTGTTAACTGCAAAGTCACGATATTCCATAAAACACCGGAATGTATCAAGCAGGGTCTGAAGTCCCCTTGCCGTCCTAGCGACCAGGACAGCATCGTCCACTTATAGCAGGACGGACAGACCTCGTCGCCCCACGTAAGGGAAGTCAACCCCTGTATTTACCAGAATTTTTTCCAGGTCATTGATATATGCATTAAATAGGAAAGGGGCCAGGATGCATCCCTGCCTAACCCCCCTCTCTATTTTAAAATCCTTGGATACTCGAAGATCCTTGGCAAATCTAATATTGGCCTTGGTGTCCCTATGTAGATCTTCCAGGAAGTCAACCAAATTATCCTCCACCCACATGGCCCTCATTGATTGCTACAATTTCCCCTGATTGACACAATCAAAGGCGGAGGAAAGATCCATGAAGGCCATGAAGATTGTACCTTGGCGGGCGATTGTATACTTCCCCAGGATCATATATAGATTAAGGCATTGGGCCAAGGTGGACCGCCCTGGGCAAAACCCATATTGTGTTTCGGAGATGATCTTATTCTCTGTCGCCCAGGACGATAATCTTCCCAGTAACACCCCACCCACAACCTTAACCAGGGAATCAAGAAGGGAGATCGGACGATAACACAAAGTACCGTTGCGATCGCCCTTCTTGAAAACTGGCAAAAAGGAGTCCGGGCAACCGGACCTGGCCGCCGCATTAAGCATCGCCGTCAAAACTGGAGCCCATAGGAGTGGATTTGATTTAAAAAGGCCCGGGGGGAATACCGTCCGGACCTGGGGCCTTGTTCATGTAAGCCCGGAGATGCCCTTCTCCACCGCTTTCTGTTCGAACATTACAGCAGCATTGGAGTTGACTCCACTGTGGGGTTGGTCTTGAACCAAGGGGCACGTGAAGATAGATTGAAAGTGAGACACCCATTCATCCTCAGTTGTATTAGTGCCTACATCTCCAACCCCGTCCTATCAAATAGGGATCGGTTAATGGTACCCCAGAACCTTGCACTGTTCCCCAAGGTGCTAGCCTCCAGTAGGTCTCTCCACATTTCCTCCTTCAATTCACCCTTACGGTGGCCAATGCCCGTTTATACTCAAGACGTCGGGCACAAATCAAAGGTTTGTTTCTTGGGGTAACTTTTAGGTCATCTTTTAGTTGTCTCGCAGCCTTAGAGCAATGTGGGTTGAACCATCTAGGGTCGGATAACGCCGTCCTATGTGAGGGAACGCTTAGGAGTGCCTCTATCTTGGTAATAATGACATCAAAAGCCTTAAGAACATCCCCAGGATGGGGATCAGGTTACACACAAAAAGCTAATTCTGTTGCACAAGACACTTGAACTTTGCCATAAAATGCGTCTGGAGATATCTGCGACCATTTTAAGCGGCGACTTCCCTCCACGGGTCTCAATGTGCCTGGGCTATCGCCCTGGCTAGTGTTGACAGCAGCCTACCATTCAGGCACATACAAACCTGCGAAAACTAGACTGAAGACCAGTGGAGATCAAAATGGGATCAATAAAAGAGCCGTTAGTACATCCTTTAAAAGAAGGGACGGGCTGTGTGCTGAGGGGGGCAGATAGAGACATTGATGATAACAGATCAAATTCATGAAGCAAATGATTCAGTGCATCCCCCTGAACAGAATGCGCAAAGTGAAATACCCGCATCCTGGCACAACCCAGCTCAGCCATGCTACTGATTTGTGGATCTCCACAGGGATGGATGTTGAAATCCCCCTCCACCATGAGCTTATGTGCAACAAAGCCGCAGGTTTGTCTTATAAGACAACCCAACTGGGCAATCCTGCACTCCCCCTGCGTGCTTATTTCATTGTAAAAGTTAATAATACACATACTGGCGTTTCCTCTCCTTAGGACAATTGCTTGAGAATCCTTGTTATCAATGGGAAGTTTCTGTATCCTACAGGGTAAAGCCAACGATATATAGATCACCAACCCACCTCTAGCTCTACCACGGGGAGACGGGGATGCGGGAACAAGAAATTTTCCCATCAGACCTGCAATGTTCCAGGACAGAACATTGTGCAGGTCTGCACTTACAGTCAACCCTTGATGTGCAACCGATAAAAGCACCTGCTGCTGGGTGATAGACTTCTCAGATACCTACATAACACTGGACACCGCATCTCCCATAGAGACGCGAGGGGACCCCTGTTGAAATAATATTTCACCCCCGGGCTCGGAGTTCTTGGTTAGTCAGTCGCATTCGTCCAACCTTGATAGAACTGAAAATCTGTTGGATAACTCTAGCCGAGTAACAGGCTAGTGCCCATTCAACCGGGGATGACCCCCCTTGGATAATAAATGACTACCACCCATGTCCTCACAAGGTCTTTGAAGCCACCTGTCACATGAAGTACTTGTTTTTGGACGCCTTGTGTGGACAGCCTTATAGAAAAAGCCCAACGGGAGAACCTGGATACGAGAGTTACGTTGTGTGTAGGCATAATACTCCTCTCTCAAGCAACCTTTGCAGGGGTACACTTGATTTAAAAAAGTTCCCCACGCCTTGCTTATTCCTTTTCTTACAACTTGCCGCTGCAGTGTGACGGTCTAAACTGCTCTCTCTGGATGCACACAACTTGGAGGGCCCACGAAGTCTGGAAAACGTGAATATAGTCTCTCTCCAACAGCAGAATGCGAGGATCTCAGCATTTGGCTAGCCTTTATTGTTTTCTTTGCAAGTTGATTTGGCAAGTGTTTATTTTTTTCTTTGCCGGTATATACAGTGGAAACTTTGTGCTGGTATATATATTGCGAACTCGACCCAAATGTATTGGAGAGCTTTACATGAGCACCACATTATTTTACAGGGACACATTCATTTGAGTTTTTATACATGTGGAGATTAAGGGCCTGATCGCGAGTTTGGCAGTCTTCCTGATGCCCGCCACGCCAGAAGGAAGACCGCCAAACCAGTAGTCAGACTGCCCGCCGGACTACGAGTGTAATCCTGGGCAGGCGGTTGGTGCTGCAGTGGTGAGTATCTAAGGCACATAGGTGTGCTTTAGACATGCACCACCATGAGGCGCCACAGCCCGGTCCTGCACAATATGGAATGCATAATGTTGTGCATTTGTGACGGGGCGGCGGGTCACCCCTGTGAGGTTAAGAATGAGGAGCCCGTTTATCGTGACTGGTGGTCAGCTGTCCCTCTCTCGCCCTTTTCTCTCCCCCCCCTGCAGCCGTCGTACATACCTGCAGAGGAGTGGTCCGACCCTGACTCTGTGCACCCTTGGGGATGCGAGGTAGAATCTGAACAGTGCACCTTCAAGCCTGAATGCCTTGAAGACGAGACTCCGCCCATCTTGAACGTCGTGGCGTCAAAAGAAGGAAGAACCCGGAAGAGGGCGGAAGACCTTCCCCCGGAGGACGAGAGCGCTGAGGAGTGGAGACCGAGTACGGAGCAGATCACGAACAGCCCAGCTGAAGCCAACAAGCCAGGAGGCCAACGTTTCCGCAAAGCGCCCCGCCACGCTCCCGCGGGAGGGGCGTGGCTTACAAAGGTACGGGGCAAAGTTGCAGGGTGGGCGGGTTGGAGTGGTTAGACCACTGTGTACATACCGCCTAGACGACCCCATGCACCCCTACCTCACGAGCACTACGTCACTACCGACTTGTGGATATTCACTGAACACCAGGTTTCCCTCACTCCCGGTCCCTAAGCAGAGTGTACTGGACGCTCCCTTGATACCTTTTTTTCTGTTCCTTTCCTTTTGGGCGGTGCTGTCCCGGACTTCGCCTGGAGGTCGCTTGTGACGTCATCATTCTGGCTGCAACACCCCCGGGACGACGCCGCAACACCCTGGAACTACCGTGTTTCCCTAGAGGCGTCAGAACGGAGCTTGACGAGATCGCACATATAAGACTGCCAATCGCAGAAAGAAAGCTTACTTGAAAATAAAACCCTCTCTAAAAGCTCTTTTCCAGCCTACTGACTCCGTTCCTTCCCCTGTGGTCCCTGACCCGGTAACAGTGGTGTCAGAAGTGGGATTTCCATCCAAGTCCATCTGTGATCCCGAGATGGACGCCCTGATTCAGCACTTAATTAAGGGGCAGGAAAAACTGGAGTGGGCAGTGGAGAGGCAATTGTCGGCGGCTCAGGCTGACCGAGACCTCTTTAAAAACACCGTCACAGCCCAACTGGAATGTATGCAAAAGACAGTGCCGACCCCAACAGGAGTAGTGCATGTAGAGCGTAGGAGCCATATGCCTAACCCCTCAGGAATCGCCCTCCAGAAATATGTACGCGGCGAAGACCCCGACGCATTCCTTATGAATTTTGAAAGAGCTGCGAGAGCCCTGGGTTGGCCGGAAGAGAAATGGCCCTTTTTCCTGGCACCTTTGTTAACAGGAGAGGCTCAGTTTGCGTACCAGGTAGCTAATCCTGCAGGCAACACTCCCTACCATCTTATTAAAAATGTGATCCTGGACCACTTGGGGCTGGACTCCGAAGCGTACCGTGTACGATTCCGAAAGAAGAAGGGTGCCGTAGGAGAAAACCCCAAGACTCTGTTTTTTAGACTTAAGATGATGGCAGACAAGTGGCTTAAGTCGGAAACCAGCTCCAAAGAGGAAATACTGGCGAAAATCTATTTGGAGCAATTTATGGAGGCCCTCCCATATGGGTCTCAGAAATGGTTGAGGCAACATTCGGGGCTCACAGTAGAGCAAGCCATAGAAATGGCTGCCAATTACGCCCGAGCACAACCCCGTGGGTCGGGGTGGGAACCAGAGAGACTCCCCAAGCACGTCATACCATCTAAAATCGAGAAGAAAACAAAGATGGTAACGGAACCGGTCAGACCCAGACCATTGAGACTAGAATCCCCAATGACTTGTGGACCTCAATGTTTTGATTGTGGGGAATGGGGCCACATTGCCCGGCTGTGTCCTCGGAAGCATCAGGCGGATGAACCTATGGAAGTGGGCTATCTACCAAAAACAGTCCTATACTCCGCCGAGATGGGGTCATCTTTCTACGTGAGTATTTCTATTAATGACAAGGTGGTGATAGCGTTATTAGATTCAGGCTGCAGACAATCAGTGGTTCAAGAACGCCTGGTTCTCCCCAAACAGTACGTCCCCAACACCCTAGTTCATATACGTTGTGTCCATGGAGACGTCAAGCCATACCCCTTAGCACAGGTCACCATCTGACCAAAAGACAAACCGGCCTGTCTAGTGAAAGTGGGGGTAGTGGACTCTCTCCCCGAGGATGTGATTTTAGGGGTAGACAACCCCGAGTTTCTTGCCCTGTTTAAGAAGAAATTGAATGACCATTCACCAACAGTGGTGAGCCCTCAACCGGCTCTCATAATGCCTGATCCTTGGATCATGGATCGCAATTTCAAGTTTGCACAAGCTGAGGACAGAACCCTGTACAACGCATGGGAAGCCGCTCATGCTACCCAAGACAAACCTGATACTCCTTTTCCCCGGTTTGTAATAAGAAAAGATCTCCTATATCGGGAAGCAGACGCAGGAAGTACTCCTCAACTCCTGGTACCTGCCTCCTTCAGGGAACAAGTGTTATTCTTTGCCCATGCACACTTGACAGCAGGTCACGCCGGTAAAGAAAAGACACCCGAAAGCATAATTCGGCATTTTTTTTGGCCAGGTATCTACAAGGATGTCCAGGAGTACTGCAAAAAATGTGACATTTGTCAGAGGAGGAACACTCACAGACCTCCGGCTGCGCCGTTACAGCCCATGCCCATCGTAGGAGTGCCCTTTGAGAGGGTAGGGATGGACTTGATCGGGCCCCTGCCGAAGTCATCCAGGGGTCACCAGTACGCCCTAGTGCTTGTCGACTACGCCACCAGGTTCATAGAGGCCTTTCCCTTACGAGCACCTACCACCGCCAATGTCTCAGAGAAACTGGTAGAACTCTTTGCCAGGGTAGGATTTCCAAGAGAGGTCCTTATGGATCAAGGAACTCCTTTTACATCCCGCCTGATGAGGGAGGTGTGCAAGACCTTCAGTATACGTCATATAAAGACTTCGGTTTATCATCCCCACACCGATGGCCTGGTGGAACGATACAACCAATCCTTGAAATACACCTTGAAGAAAATGCTATCCACAGAAGGACCCTCGTGGGACCGTTTGCTTCCCCTGGCATTATATGTGCTTAGAGCGCAAAAGCAGAGCAGTCTAGGATGTTCCGCTTTCGAACTTCTCTATGGACGCCTCCCCAGATCTTTGTTGGAAATCACTAAAGAGACATGGGAAACCCAAGAGGCCGAAGAACAGAAGTCGCTCCTGGAATACACGACGCAGTTGAGAGCGAAACTGGGGAAACTCAGAGGACTTGCCGAGGCGAATCTGGAACAACAAAGACAGAAACAAAAACGATATTATGATCGAGGAACCAAATTGAGAAGTCTCAAGATCGGAGACTGGGCACTAGTGCTCCTTCCCACTCTGGCCAACAAAAAGGAATGGATAGGACCCTACAAAGTGGTGGAAACTATAGGGAACACCACTTATAGATTAAGACTCTCGCCAGCGAAAACACAAAGCTACCACATCAACTTGTTGAAAAAGTTGATAGGACCCATTCCACGGGGCAACAACCTGGCGCACTTCATGACGTCCGAAGAAACGTCCACCTTAGAGCACCTAGTTATCAACCCCGATCTATCCGATGTGATGAGAAAAGGCCTCTTTGATGTCCTATGACACATATCCCCAATCTTTTTGGACCTCCCGGGAAGAACCACGTTGGTGGAGCATTGTATTGAGGCGGTCCCAGGTAAAACTGTGAAGCAACGGCCATACCGGATCCCAGCGGCCAGACGTGAAGATGTGAGGAAGGAGGTCTTGGACATGCTAAATCTGGGTGTTATCCGGCCATCGAAAAGTGAGTGGGCCTCTCCAATTGTGATGGTTCCGAAACCTGATGGGTCCAAAAGATTTTGTATGGATTTTAGGGCCCTAAATACAATATCAACATTTGACGCCTATCCCATACCCCGGGTCGACGAACTGGTGGAAAAACATGGCGATGCTGTATACATCACCACACTCGACCTCACCAAGGGATATTGGCAGGTGCCCCTCCGTGAACAGGACCGAAAGAAGACTGCCTTCTGTACAGATGAAGGTCTCTATGAGTTTACGGTCCTCCCGTTTGGGCTCCATGGCGCCCCTGCCACTTTCCAGAGGCTCATGAACTGTGTGTTGAACCCCTATTCGTCATTTAGCTCAGCCTATCTAGACGACATTGTTATTCACAGTAAGACGTGGGAGGAGCACCTGAAACACCTCAGCATCATTTTGTCCGCATTACAGCAAGCCGGCTTACATGTAAATTCGAAAAAGTCCTGGGCAGCTTTTACACGAGTCAACTACTTGGGATACGTCCTGGGAGAGGGTACCATCGCGCCACAAGCCGAGAAGATCAAAGCCATCAAAAACACCGGTTTCCCGAGCAACAAAAGAGATGTAAGGGCATTCCTCGGTTTGATCGGATATTATAGGCGTTTTATACCTAACTTTGCGGAAGTCGCCTCCCCTCTCACGGACCTTCTACGTAAGGATGTAAGGCCGAAGGAAATACAACAACCTTCTCAGGAGGCTCAGGATGCCTTTGTACGTTTAAAATCCATCATCACCAACGCCCCTGTCTTGGAGTCACCCGACTTCAAGAAAACCTTTATCCTTGCCACTGATGCATCCAATGTGGGTTTAGGGGCCGTGCTGTCACAACGAGGTGAAGACGGAGTAGAGCATCCCATCCTGTATGCCAGTCGACAGCTGTTTCCTAGGTAATGCAAATATTCCACAGTAGAACAAGAGTGTCTCGCCATTAAATGGACCATCGAGAAATTACAATACTATCTGGAAGGTAAACCCTTCATTCTCCAAACGGACCATGCCCCCCTAAAATGGATGTACCAGAACCGAACAGTGAACGCCAGGGTTCTTAGATGGTTCCTTTCCCTTCAACCTTATTCCTTTAGGGGTTCAACACAAACGGGGCATGGACAATGGCAATGCTGACTATCTCTCTCGAGCCTTTCTTCTCCCCGATCGGGAGATGCCAGGGGGGGAGGTGTGTGACGGGGCGGCGGGTCACCCCTGTGAGGTTAAGGATGAGGAGCCCGTTTATCGTGACTGGTGGTCAGCTGTCCCTCTCTCGCCCTTTTCTCTCCCCCCCCCTGCAGCCGTCGTACATACCTGCAGAGGAGTGGTCCGACCCTGACTCTGTGTACCCTTGGGGATGCGAGGTAGAATCTGAACAGTGCACCTTTAAGCCTGAATGCCTTGAAGACGAGACTCCGCCCATCTTGAACGTCGTGGCGTCAAAAGAAGGAAGAACCCGGAAGAGGGCGGAAGACCTTCCCCCGGAGGACGAGAGCGCTGAGGAGTGGAGACCGAGTACGGAGGAGCAGATCACGAACAGCCAAGCTGAAGCCAACAAGCCAGGAGGCCAACGTTTCCGCGAAGCGCCCCGCCACGCTCCCGCGGGAGGGGCGTGGCTTACAAAGGTACGGGGCAAAGTTGCGGGGTGGGCGGGTTGGAGTGGTTAGACCACTGTGTACATACCGCCTAGACGACCCCATGTACCCCTACCTCACGAGCACTACGTCACTACCGACTTGTGGATATTCACTGAACACCAGGTTTCCCTCACTCCCGGTCCCTAAGCAGAGGGTACTGGACGCTCCCCTGATACCTTTTTTTCTGTTCCTTTCCTTTTGGGCGGTGCTGTCCCGGACTTCGCCTGGAGGTCGCTTGTGACGTCATCATTCTGGCTGCAACACCCCCGGGACGACGACGCAACACCCTGGAACTACCGTGTTTCCCTAGAGGCGTCAGAACGGAGCCTGACGAGATCGCACGTATAAGACTGTCCAATCGCAGAAAGAAAGCTTACTTGAAAATAAAACCCTCTCTAAAAGCTCTTTTCCAGCCTACTGACTCCGTTCCTTCCCCTGTGGTCCCTGACCCGGTAACAGCATTCCATAGAGTGAAGGAACTTGTGGTGCAAATGTACAGAGGGGACACACCATGTGCCCGCCTCCATTTACTTCCTGGCCCAGAAGCGTCAGGTCCCCTTAGTTTCCTCACGGCCACTTTTGTCATGGCAGGTTCACAGCTAAGAAAAGGAGGGCGTGAAGAAACTTTTAATAATCATCAGCGGTGCTGCTGCGGCACCGCCAGCATATTATTTCTTCTGACCGCTGCGCCACCACCGAGGGACCACGAATGTTCTGCAGTTGAAGCAGTCCTGTGGCAGTCCAACTGCCATTGTCGTAATACGGGGGGTGGACTGCCAGTCTGGTGGTTCACGGACCGACACCGCAACTATGGCAGTCCAATGGACCACCCTAGTCGTAATCAAACCCTAAGTAATTTGATCAGCTGATGCAGAGACTTGAACCTGGTTCTCCAGTTCGACAGTCTGCAGCTCTGGCCGTTACACCGCAATGTCTCCTGTTTAGTCACCTGTGAAAACGTTGCTGTTACACTACCAGTTTCTGCAATCCATCTACACCTGAAAGCCAGTCTTCAGCCTCAGGAAGCACATATGCAGAATCACCAACTAAGGGAATTCCTTTATGGAGTCCCAGGGCAATCAATGGTTACCAGGCTCAAATTCTAACAGTGAGAGCCATTTAAGGCTGGTGTCCTGTGGGGTTACCTCATTGCTGACCACAAAAATAAGCATCCAGTACACTCCTTTAGCAATTCACTCTCAGGGTTGCAAAGTCAAAGTGTTCAAGGCAAAGTCAGGAAGGCGGTGAAGGAGTAGAGGCTCAGAAGTCAACGAAGCATCAGTCAAAAATGGTCCAGTCTATGCTTTTACTTTACAAGAACAAGCATTGGCATTTCCAATATGTCTCACCTTTGGGACCTTGTAATTATTTGGCCATGTAGCACATCGATAACACAATAACAAGTAAAGGCGCTTCTAAAAAGAAAGCGGCAGTGATCAGAAAGTGAAAGCAGCCCATTCACAAACATTTAAGGCGCACTTAAATGTAAAAGCAGAGCCTTTCACAAACAAAGGTGCACAAGGTGAAAGTGGCGCCATCACAAATTATAAAGGAGTGAGGCCATGCTGTATGGGAAAGCGCGGTGCTCACCTCTGCCACTTCTTGCATTTCGATTGATGTTTGTCCGAATGCCGTGTGTTCCTAAACTAGTGCCAACATCTGTGCACGAATGACGTGTGTTTCTGGAAATTGAGAGCACCGTCATCTGGAAACATCAACATTGCAAACATGAGCCGAGGCAATCTAAAGACAAGCCTACATAAATAAATAAATAAACAAGGAGGCACTGCAGTTGTACAGTTACACACACACACACACACACACACACACACACACACACAAGTCGGGGAATGGCAAACAAAAATGGCAACTTCACACACTTCAATCCCAATGTGAAAAGAACAGACACTACAACACAAGACCCCATCTATCACTACCACCACCCCAAAGTCACCAGACACAAAAGAGCACACTGACGGAGGCCGGCAGGCCCCCCCCCAGACACACCCACCCCAAGTTTCAATCCTTACCCCACCTGCACTGCACCCATGGTCACCGGTAGTGAAGACCCCACAGCGAGGCGCCGGCAGGGGGTCGAGGCCAGGCTCACCTGAGGGTCCCGGGGAGCAGCGTCTGGAAACAGGAGGCACCTGCCAGAAGGAGAGTGCCCGAGAGAAGCAGGGAGGGAGGAGTGAGAGAAGTGAGGTCTGCGAGGGAAGTGAGCCAAGCCCCACCCTGTCTGACTCACTGCAGCACCGAGCTGACCCCAACACAGAGTAATGAGGCTTTTCAGTTATATTTTCGACTTCAAGGCAGCTCAAGTGTTTAACATTTTGGACACGCATGCTCGTCTGCTGTTCTGGCTGTTATTACGATCTAACCTAACGGCGCAGGTATACGGGGCCGCGTAACGTGGGAGGCCTTAATTTCCATTTCAAACAAGCACAAAACAAAACAAGCGCGGGGTGGCTGCAGAAAAGGAGCGCATTGCCCAGCATCATCGCGCGCTCTGCAGAGGCCTTATCTCGGTTCTGCTGTTGTCCCTTTGAAGTCTCAATTTTGCAGTAATTATGCACAGAGTTCAAAAGAATAAAACCACATTGTCTCACTTGCCAAAGGACTGTAATTGCAGTGATCATTATGAGCTCGAATCGGTGTGCAATTGTGTTTGTTTTCTCATGCAGGAACTCTCTCAAACTTTGTTCTCGGCACAGATTTCCGAAAAGCTTTTTTGCACATTTCTGCCCGCAGCTTGAGCAGCAGGCAAAGAGTAATATGCTGTTCAGTTCTTCAAGGCAGCACAAGTGTTTAACATTTTGGACACACATGCTCGTCTGCTGTTGTGGCTGTTATTACGATCAAAGCCAAGGAGGCAGACGTGTGGGCTGCATGACGTGCTTCTATTACTAAAAGAAAACAGAGGACACCATGAACAAAATAAAAAAACACGGCAGCGAAAGTGAAAGAAACCGCGCTGTGTTAATCTGTAACATGATCCAGGAATGCAGCAGGCACACTGCACACCGTAGCTCACTGCCGAAGCCCAAACGTCATGGGAGGGAACATTTTAATAAGAGGTGGGACATGCACCCGCCTTTGACCAATTTCATACTTTCATTAGGTCTCGCCTAGCGTTGCAGCGCGCATGCGCTGCTTGCTCAGCGAGACATATTGTGAAAGAGCAGATTTCAGAAGGGGACTTGAAGCCCCGCCCATCATTTTCATTGGGTCGCGTCAACGTTTAAGCTAAACGCTGGCTTCCCATTGAAAAGGATGCTTTTTGGCCACTGCTCTTTCTCCCTTTCGTCCAGCCCATCCGGACTGGATCGTCTGCTTCAATGCTGTCGTGAAGCAATTTCTTATCTTTATAGGGGCCATCTGTTTCTAATTAGCGTACCCGGCTCACAGCAGACAATGGAGTTGCTCAGCCTGCTCTGCTCTCGCCACACCCCTCCCTCTCCTCACACTGGCTCTGGAGTTGCTCGGCCTGCCCTGCTCTCTCCACCACCACCCTTGCTCTCCTCACACTGGCTCTCCTAACCCGGGCTGCTGCAGGCATAGATTTGGCATGTCCCTGCTTGTTCAGAATCACAGGGAGCTGAGAGGGGGAGGGGGGATTCATTGCCAGAAGCTCTATTTTTTACCCATCACATCTGGAGACCTGTCGAGGGTGACGTGGCCGGCGCGGAGGAGAAAGCTGTAAAAATCACATATTTGCCATTATCTCCCAAACACGCCGGCTCTTAGAAGCCGCCCTGAGTGAGCTTGGCGCACTGAGTGAAGGTCCGGGGTTCCCACGGCTCTCCTGTGGGCAGGAGGAGGACGCACAGTGCCGGAAACACGTCACTGTGCAGGAGCAGCAGCTTCACGCGGTATTTTCAACAATACTTGATCACATGATCTCATCAAAAAATCATATTTTTTATTCGGCCACTAATGTATGCGAAGAAGACAGCGCGCAACGGTCTTGCGCTCTTCGCGTAAAACTTAATATTTGCTTTTCTGGGGTAGAAAAACACCGCTTAATTCAGTGCTTTGGGAATGTCCTGTCTGCAGCGGTTGAAACCGGTCACCCGTGTAAGCCACAAAAATGTCGCTTTTGGGGTGTAGAGAAGGCGAGAGCCCCTCCTTCAGTGTGTGTTAAAATGCCCCCGTGCTCAGTCTTTCTGGGTGTGCCCAGGGGCTGGCAGAGAGCTCTCTATGAAGTGGTACAACCGCCTTGTTGCCATCTTGGGAGCTCGCATGGGTACCACGAAAAGCGCCCCCCCCCCACAGACAGACATCAGACAGGCAATCATCCGCCCCCCCACCCCAGGCAGGTGCATCTGTCCGCACCCCTCGTCCCAGCCCTTGTTCCCAGATTTAATCCTGGCTGCTTTCTTTTTAAAAGCCGGCCCAGAGAGGCCTTCTGAAAAAGTCAAAATAAAAAAAAATAAAAAACTTCATTACATGTCATCGTCTTCTTTTAAAGAAAAGGGGCAATTGTTGCGAGACGTCTGCAGACTGTGTCCAGAAAACTGCCTTTTCCCAAAATACACCAGAATAGCGGGTGTTATTTGGACAAACAGGCCGGATATTTGCGAAGAGTGTATACATGTTTATTTTACACTCCAGGGAACACTTGTACTTGAACTATCCATGTAAACACAGTGCAGGGAGTATTCATTTTGGATTTTTCGCTATCGTTTCTAAACCCCCCGAGGATTTAATTGATACGTACATGCCTTTTCGCACCAGATCTTCTTCCGGTTTCCCAAGACTCAACAGAGCACACTGTAATAAAAAGTTGACTCTTGTGTGGTGCACCGCTAATAAAGATAACAGTCCTAAGTGCCGTATAGTTTCACGCATTATTATTAGTAGTAATGGGTTTGTAGCCTGCGATCGTTGTACTTTTAGGCGCTTTACATCCAAATATCCGTTTTAACAGCTTCCAGAGAGAGCTTTGCGCCAGTGTTGGTGTGATATTGTATTGTAATAATCCCGCACCTGTCGCAGTCCCGGGCAGCAGGTCTGTTACGCCTCGTTTCATGGTTGCATTATTCATGGGCGGGGGTCGGGAGGAGGGGACGCTTTGGTAACTTTAGTACATCCGTTGCAGTTCCAAATCCCTAAGCCGGAGACTGTAACATGTCAGCCTGAGCAGGCAGGAGGCGCTCGAATGGGTGTGACTTTTCAGCTCTGCACACACAAATTCATGTCTTTCTCCTTAATACTTGTCATATACGTTTTCGCTTTCTCTCTTGTTTCTCCTCTTGATCACTTCCCCCCTCTTCCATTCTCTTTCAGAGCCCCCTTTGTGACCCTCTCTTTAGGGAGCGCCCTTCCCTTTCACCACCAGTCTCGTTCTGCCTTTCTACCCTTCCTTCCCCATTCCCCTTCACTTCCTCTACCATCTTTGTTCTGCCGTCGCTGTCCTTCACTTTTCCCATTTCGCTTTTCATCTCTTTCTTCAGGAAGCGCGTCTCCACCTTTCTGTTCCAAATGTTAGCTCTGCCATTTGTTGGCTGTTCGATTCTGCTCTGCTCTCTGCTGGTCTTGACTGTGTTTCCATGTTCTGCTGTTCCCTGTTCTGTTCTGACCAGTTCTGTGCTGCCCTGTACTATTCTGCCCCGTTCTGTTGGGCTCAGTTGTGTTGGCTCTCTTCTTGGCTGCACTGCTCTGTTCAGCTGTGCACTGTTCTGTCCTGCCCTGTTTTATTTTGCAATGTTCTGTTCTGTCCAGTTATGTGCTGCCCTGTTGCATTGTGCACTGTTCTGTGCTGCCCTGCTCTATTTTACATTGTTCTGTGCTGCCCTGTTCTGGCTACTTCTGTGCTGCGTTTTTGGGTTGGGCACTGTTCCCTCCTGCTCAGATGTTCTGCCCACTTCTGACTAGTGAGATGAAGAAACGGGGGGGGGAGGGTCTCTCAAAGGGACATTGCCTATATAATAAAGGGCATGGTTTAAAACCCGTAAGCTAAAAATCTGTGTTTAGCATAGTGTGCCACACTACTGCTATTATGCTGTTTCTGTCAACATCCACATATATGATACAATAAGTAACATTACACCTACAATAAGCCGGGACTATTGGCTTTGTCAATAGCTGGTACCCAATTAGAAGGATCCTGTTGTGAGGTAGATTAATTCATGCTAAGTGCTATTAAGGTCTCCTGTGTCCAGCTTTCCCCACACTGCCTTCCACCGGGAAACGGCCATTACAACGCGGCCGTTTCCACGAATACATTAACCACGCATGCATTACAACGCATGCGTGGTTAACACGAAAGCCTTTACCACGCATACTTTTACTACGAGGTGTGTAGTAAAGGCATATGTGGTAAAGGTTCAAAATAATCATGGGGGGCTTGGGGGGGGTCTCCCCCCCAAATAAAAACCTCATCTGAAATCGTCGTTGTTTAAGAGGAAACGGAAAGAAACTTCCGTTTCTTCTTAAGGACGTACGACGTCGCCACGCATGAATTAGAGGAAAACGTTATGAGTTGATAAACCATTCCGTTGTAACGCATGCGTGGTAAAGGCATGCGTTGCAACGGAATTCGTTTTAAGAACATATAACCCCTTCCACCCATACTACCTACCTCCTCCATGTCCTTCTGCCCACAAAGAGATTGGTCCATAGAAATTGTCTTCCTCGAGCACCCATAGATAATAATATTTTTTATCAAATCTTGTATTTTCAGTGTTATAACCACCATAGGCCCTGATTCTGTATTAAAAACACAGCTTTGATCTTTTCCCGCTAAAAGGCAATATTTCTCTCCATGTGTTCCATACCTGGAGTGTCACACAGTTTGGTCCTCACTTTCCCTCCATATTAAAGAACATTAAATGTTTCCGCACCCAGGCTAATATGCTTCATTGCTAAATACATATAAGGTCCCAAAGGCGAGATCGATGCATTGCAAGTCACACGCTAAGGCACACGCAAAGGCCAATAGAATGTGACAACCAAACGCACAAGCTTTCAGAAAGCTTTCTGAATATCTGGAGTGATCCCAAGATGCCCTCTACTAGAGCAGCGTATGCGCGCTGCACTTGGCGAGACCTAAAAAAGCTTTACTCTCAACACAGCACTGCACAGAAAGGTAATGTACATAAGGCCAGCTTGCAAAATAACTTCTTACAGGAAATGGGGGCAGTCAGTATTGTCACGGTATGCTCCCATTGGACAGGCATTAATATGTGAAATGCATGTCCAAACATGTTGCACACGCGGAGGAAAGGAACAGTGTTTTTCTCTCCGATTCCCAACCACCCTTCTAAGGGATAGTTCCTTCTCCTCCCCCGCCTGCCCTCCTCTCCCCCACAGCACAGTACTGAGGCGTTGGCTGCCCCTGCTGTGCCCCTACAATCTCTGGTCCCAGCCCCCACCCACCCTTCTTCTCTCCCCTTGTTTTCTTCTTTTCCTATACTTTTTTCTGTTCCCCTATTCCCTAGTTTCCTTCCTCGTTCCCCCAGTCATTCATTCATGGTTGCACCCCCCTTCCCTTTCTGGATGTACATGTCCTGTGTTAAACAACTGTATCCCTCCCCACTGCCCTCATTGACTCACCTAGCATTGTTTCCCTTGGCATTTCAATTAAATAATTACAACATAAAAAGAAATTCCCCTATTTGGAAAAAAATCTGATATTGATTGAACTTCTAAATCCAGTCAGATTGCAACAAGAGTCATTGAAGGTCGCATGTAAGGGAGGTACTTTCAAGTATCATGTGATCTCTACCCATATTTGGTATAAGTCACAAGGGACATAAACCGGACTTGGTAAAAAAATTCAAATATGTGGGTTCCCAAATATGAACAAAACATAATACCGATCTTGCGAAAAACAATATATCAAAGAATGAGTGCTCAGGGTGACAGCTTTGCAAAATTTGTGGAAGTCTCTTTTACAAAGTAGCCAAAAAACATAAATGCCAATCTGAGAGTGTCCAGCCCCCTTTATCTCTGAAAATACACAATAGTTTTGCTAGTATTGCCGAAGAGCATCCACTTTTCAATCAGTGCTGGACACTACCCATAGAGCTGTTCAGAGCGGACTTTAGATTAGGCTTCTCCAACGAGTAGCTTGTGACCTAGTGGTAGCTCACAGTTCCCTAGAAGTGGCTCTGCTGTGTGCAGCTCAGCCAATTAAATTAGAAGTTTTTATTTTGTTCAAATAATTAACATACCAAATTTGCAAAGCGTATATCTGAGATGAAAAAGCATGCATTTTCAGAACTTATAAGCTGATGTTTGGAGAATAATGGTTGCAGTTACAAAATATAGCCAAAGCTGATATTTGAGTGAACTATTATGTGGCGTTGGAAAGATTTATGATTATGATGACCTTGGTGCCAAGGGCACTGCAGCTATGGTTTTGATGTATGACCCTTTTAGAGGTATTCCCCATTGACAAAGCTTTTTTACATTACTGTAGGCAGCTATTCTTGATGAACTGAAGTAATCACTGCTTGTATTTTACATTTGGTGGCCACTAATGAAATCGTATCTGATGTGGTCACTATTAAAACACTAATAATATTGGTAGCTCAGAGGATTTTCATTCAACATCAGGTGCTCCTATCACAGAAAAGGTTGGGCATGCCAGCTTTAGATACATCCCCATATTTCCCAACCAGCACCACCCATGGTTATTTCGGCCACTTAGCGTCGCGTTTATCAGTTAACTGCATACAACTGACTAGTAACATTACTGATTTGAATCTGTTTAGGTTGCAGTCTGATATTCAGCCACAATGATATTACATTATCTATATTCCGTCCTGTGAATCGGTAGTGTAAATTTGTAGTGTGTAGCACTATATCTTCTGCATAGACGGTTTGACCTATCCGACAGCTGTTGGCAATGACATGTATTAAAACTGTTAGCATTCAGATAAATGATTCCATGGATATAGCAAAAAGTATGCGAAAAAGCCAACATACTTGATGCGTCACCTGTGTGATTTCAATACATGTGAACAGAATGCCATCAATCCAGGTGTTTGCTTAAGGTGGCATATAAATGGAGCATACTCATCTGATATGGATGGGGATTGATATTTATTCTCTGCATAATCCCCCTTTAGAGTCCCCATGAGAGCGCATGGAACGTTGTTTCTGCGTCCAGGAGTAGAACCGCAGTGGATTTAACACCTGTGAATGCTTGACCAGGGACATGGTATGGCTTGTCTGGGAGAAAGTATCTCTCTGCCGACGCCCAAACGTCATGGGAGGGAGCATTTTAATAAGAGGTCGGACATGCACCCGCCTTTGACCAATTTCATACTTTCATTAGGTCTCGCCTAGCGTTGCAGCGCGCATGCGCTGTTGCTTGGCGAGACATATTGTGAAAGAGCAGATTTCAGAAGGGGACTTGAAGCCCCGCCCATCATTTTCATTGAGTCGCGTCAGCGTTTAAGCTAAACGCTGGCTTCCTATTGAAAAGGATGCTTTTTGGCCACTGCTCTTTCTCCCTTTCGTCGAGCCCATCCGGACTGGATCGTCTGCTTCAATGCTGTCGTGAAGCAATTTCTTATCTTTATAGGGGCCATCTGTTTCTAATTAGCGTACCCGGCTCACAGCAGACAATGGAGTTGCTCAGTCTGCTCTGCTCTCGCCACACCCCTCCCTCTCCTCACACTGGCTCTGGAGTTGCTCGGCCTGCCCTGCTCTCTCCACCACCACCCTTGCTCTCCTCACACTGGCTCTCCTAACCCGGGCTGCTGCAGGCACAGATTTGGCATGTCCCTGCTTGTTCAGAATCACAGGGAGCTGAGAGGGGGAGGTGGGATTCATTTGCAGAAGCTCTATTTTTTCCCCATCACATCTGGAGACCTGTCGAGGGTGGCGTGGCCGGCACGGAGGTGAAAGCTGTAAAAATCACATATTTGCCATTATCCCCCAAACACGCCGGCTCTTAGAAGCCGCGCTGAGTGAGCTTGGCGCACTGAGTGAAGGCCCGGGGTTCCCACGGCTCTCCCGTGGGCAGGAGGAGGACGCACAGTGCCGGAAACACATCACTGTGCAGGAGCAGCGGCTTCACGCGGTATTTTCAACAATACTTGATCACATGATCTCATCAAAAAATCATATTTTTTATTCGACCACTAATGTATGCGAAGGAGACAGCGCGCAACTGTCTTGCGCTCTTCGCGCAAAACTTAATATTTGCATTTCTGGGGTAAAAAAACACCGCTTAATTCAGTGCTTTAGGAATGTCCTGTCTGCAGTGGTTGAAACCGGTCACCCGTGTAAGCCACAAAAATGTCGCTTTTGGGGTGTAGTGAAGGCGAGAGCCCCTCCTTTAGTGTGTGTTAAAATGCCCCCGTGCTCAGTCTTGCTGGGTGTGCCCAGGGGCTGGCATAGAGCTCTCTATGAAGTGGTACAACCGCCTTGTTGCCATCTTGGGAGCTCGCGTGGGTACCACGAAAAGCGCTCCCCCCCCCCCCCCCCCCAGACAGACATCAGACAGGCAATCATCCCCCCCCCCCCCCCCCCCCAGGCAGGTGCATCTGTCCGCACCCTTCGTCCCAGCCCTTCTTCCCCGGTTTAATCCTGGCTGCTTTCTTTTTAAAAGCCGGCCCAGAGAGGCCTTCTGAAAAAGTCAAAAGAAAAAAAAAGAAAAAACTTCATTACGGGAACCCTGCGTCTGTCATCGTCTTCTTTTAAAGAAAAGGGGCAATTGTTGTGAGACGTCTGCAGACTGTGTCCAGAAAACTGCCTTTTCCCAAAATACACCAGAATAGCGGGCGTTATTTGGACAAACAGGCCGGATATTTGCGAAGAGTGTATACATATTTATTTTACACTCCAGGGAACACTTGTACTTGAACTATCCATGTAAACACAGTGCAGTGAGTATTAATTTTGGATTTTTCGCTATCGTTTCTAAACCACCCGAGGATTTAATTGATACGTACATGCCTTTTCGCACCAGATCTTCTTCCGGTTTCCCAAGACTCAACAGAGCACACTGTAATAAAAAGTTGACTCTTGTGTGGTGCACCGCTAATAAAGATAACAGTCCTAAGTGCCGTACAGTTTCACGCATTATTATTAGTAGTAATGGTTTTGTAGCCTTGCGATCGTTGTACTTTTAGGCGCTTTACACCCAAATATCCGTTTTAACAGCTTCCAGAGAGAGCTTTGCGCCAGTGTTGGTGTGATATTGTATTGTAATAATCCCGCACCTGTCGCAGTCCAGGGCAGCTGGTCTGTTACGCCTCGTTTCATTGTTGCATTATTCATGGGCGGGGGTCGAGAGGAGGGGAGGCTTTGGTAACTTTAGTACATCCGTTGCAGTTCCAAATCTCTAAGCCGGAAACTGTAACATGTCAGCCTGAGCAGGCAGGAGGCGCTCGAATGGGTGTGACTTTTCAGCTCTGCACACACAAATTCATGTCTTTCTCCTTAATACTTGTCATATACGTTTTCGCTTTCTCTCTTGTTTCTCCTCTTGATCACTTCCCCCCTCTTCCATTCTCTTTCAGAGCCCCCTTTGTGACCCTCTCTTTAGGGAGCGCCCTTCCCTTTCACCACCAGTCTCGTTCTGCCTTTCTACCCTTCCTTCCCCATTCCCCTTCACTTCCTCTACCTTCTTTGTTCTCCCGTTGCTGTCCTTCACTTTTCCCATTTCGCTTTTCATCTCTTTCTTCACGAAGCGCGTCTCTACCTTTCTGTTCCAAATGTTAGCTCTGCCATTTGTTGGCTGTTCAATTCTGCTCTGCTCTCTGCTGGTCTTGACTGTGTTTCCATGTTTTGCTGTTCCCTGTTCTGTTGTGACCAGTTCTGTGCTGCCCTGTACTATTCTGCCCCGTTCTGTTGGGCTCAGTTGTGTTGGCTCTCTTCTTGGCTGCACTGCTCTGTTCAGCTGTGCACTGTTCTGTCCTGCCCGGTTTTATTTTGCAATGTTCTGTTCTGTCCAGTTATGTGCTGCCCTGTTGCATTGTGCACTGTTCTGTGCTACCCTGCTCTATTTTACATTGTTCTGCGCTGCCCTGTTCTGGCTACTTCTGTGCTGCGTTTTTGGGTTGGGCACTGTTCCCTCCTGCTCAGATGTTCTGCCCACTTCTGACTAGTGAGATTAAGAAACGGGGGGGAGGGTCTCTCAAAGGGACATTGCCTATATAATAAAGGGCATGGTTTAAAACGGGAAACATCCATTACAACGAAACTTTTACAACGCACTACCATTACGATGCAACTTTTACAACGCAAACCATTACAACGCATAGCGCTGGGGGGCGCTCTAGGATAGGGAATGTATTTAATATACTATCCAACACCTTCCCTACTATCCACGGGGACTGGAGTTGGAATAGTAAATTAAATAAATCACTATCCAGCGCCTAAAAGCATTATGCGTTGTAATGGTATGCGATGTAAAAACCGCGTTGTAAAGGCATGCGATGTAAAAGTATGCGTTGTAACGTCATACATCCTTTAAAACACGTAAGCTAAAAATCTGTGTTTAGCATAGTGCGCCACACTACTGCTATTTTGCTGTTTCTGTCAACATCCACATACATGATACAATAAGTAACATTACACCTACAATAAGCCAGGACTATTGGCTTTGTCAATAGCTGGTACCCAATTAGAAGGATCCTGTTGTGAGGTAGATTAATTCATACTAAGTGCTATTAAGGTCTCCTGCGTCCAGCTTTCCCCACACTGCCTGCCACCCATACTACCTACCTCCTCCATGTCCTTCAGCCCACAAAGAGATTGGTCCATAGAAATGGTCTTCCTCGAGCACCCATAGATAATAATATTTTTTATCAAATCTTGTATTTTCAGTGTTATAACCACCATAGGCCCTGATTCTGTATCAAAAACACAGCTTTGATCTTTTCCCGCTAAAAGGCAATATTTCTCTCCATGTGTTCCATGCCTGGAGTGTCACACAGTTTGGTCCTCACTTTCCCTCCATATTAAAGAACATTAAATGTTTCTGCACCCAGGCTAATATGCTTCATTGCTAAATACATATAAGGTCCCAAAGGCGAGACCGATGCATTGCAAGTCACACGCTAAGGCACACGCAAAGGCACACGCAAAGGCCAATAGAATGTGACAACCAAACGCACAAGCTTTCAGAAAGCTTTCTGAATATCTGGAGTGATCCCAAGATGCCCTCTCCTAGAGCAACGTATGCGCGCTGCACTTGGCGAGACCTAAAAAAGCTTTACTCCCAACACAGCACTGCACAGAAAGGTAATGTACATAAGGCCAGCTTGCAAAATAACTTCTTACAGGAAATGGGGGCAGTCAGTATTGTCACGGTATGCTCCCATTGGACAGGTATTAATATGTGGAATGCATGTCCAAACATGTTGCACACGCGGAGGAAAGGAACAGTGTTTTTCTCTCCGATTCCCAACCACCCTTCTAAGGGATAGTTCCTTCTCCTCCCCCGCCTGCCCTCCTCTCCCCCACAGCACAGTACTGAGGCGTTGGCTGCCCCTGCTGTGCCCCTACAATCATGTGATCTCTACCCATATTTGGTATAAGTCACAAGGGACATAAGCCGGACTTGGTAAAAAAATTCAAATATGTGGGTTCCCAAATATGAACAAAACATAATACCGATCTTGCGAAAAACAATATATCAAAGAATGAGTGCTCAGGGTGACAGCTTTGCAAAATTTGTTGAAGTCTCTTTTACAAAGTAGCCAAAAAACATAAATGGCAATCCGAGAGTGTCCAGCCCCCTTTATCTCTGAAAATACACATTAGTTTTGCTAGTATTGCCGAAGAGCATCCACTTTTCAATCAGTGCTGGACACTACCCATAGAGCTGTTCATAGCGGACTTTACATTAGGCTTCTCCAACGAATAGCTTGTGACCTACTGGTAGCTCTCAGTTCCCTAGAAGTGGCTCTGCTGTGTGCAGCTCAGCCAATTAAATTAGAAGCTTTTATTTTGTTCAAATAATTAACATACCAAATTTGCAAAGCGTATATCTGAGATGAAAAAGCATGCATTTTCAGAACTTATAAGCTGATGTTTGGAGAATAATGGTTGCAGTTACAAAATATAGCTAAAGCTGATATTTGAGTGAACTATTATGTGGCGTTGGAAAGATTTATGATTATGATGACCTTGGTGCCAAGGGCACTGCAGCTATGGTTTTGATGTATGACCCTTTTAGAGGTATTCCCCATTGACAAAGCTTTTATACATTACTGTAGGCAGCTATTCTTGATGAACTGAAGTAATCACTGCTTGTATTTTACATTTGGTGGCCACTAATTAAATCGTATCTGATGTGGTCACTATTAAAACACTAATAATATTAGTAACTCAGAGGATTTTCATTCAACATCAGGTGCTCCTATCACAGAAAAGGTTGGGCATGCCAGCTTTAGATACATCCCCATATTTCCCAACCAGAACCACCCATGGTTATTTCGGCCACTTAGCGTCGCGTTTATCAGTTAACTGCATACATCTGACTAGTAACATTACTGATTTTAATCTGTTTAGGTTGCAGTCTGATATTCAGCCACAATGATATTACATTATCTATATTCCTTCCTGTGAATCGGTAGTGTAAATCTGTAGTGTGTAGCACTATATCTTCTGCATAGACGGTTTTACCTATCTGACAGCTTTTGACAATGACATGTATTAAAACTGTTAGCATTCAGATAAATGATTCCATGGATATAGCAAAAAGTATGCAAAAAAGCCAACATACTTGATGCGTCACCTGTGTGATTTCAATACATGTGAACAGAATGCCATCAATCCAGGTGTTTGCTTAAGGTGCCATATAAATGGAGCATACTCATCTGATATGGATGGGGATTGGTATTTATTCTCTGCAAAATCCCCCTTTAGAGTCCCCACGACAGTGCATGGAACGTTGTTTCTGCGTCCAGGAGTAGAACAGCATTGGATTTAACACCTGTGAATGCTTGACCAGGGACATGGGATGACTTGTCAGGGAGGAAGTATCTCTCTAGTGAAAACACCTGTTGAAAGGCGAGACAGGTCTGGTAAGCTTATTGGATAATCTAATCACACCCGTTTTAGAGTAAATTCTGAGATTTTAATGTAACAATGTTATCGGCAGATATGACCGACATTTAAGTGTATTTTAAGTATTTTTCAGAAAGTAAGAAGCCAGCTGTTATAGCGTGATTTCTCCTCTTCTTTCTTTACATTGATATTCCCTCTTCTGTTCAGCCTGATTGACTGTAGCATATAGGATGATGTCATGGAGTGCTTGGTCTTGGTTAGAGTGTCAGTTGGAAGATTGCAGGCTGAGCAGCAGGGAGGCTTCTCCTGGTGGGGCTACGGTATACCAACTTACCATCTTATCTAATATTCTACTTCTTGTGTAACTGGAACCAAATAAAGCATCATCTTTGGAACCTACTACTTGACTGCTTGTGTAACTTTTTACTTCAACATCGGCTCTATATGGTATACCAAAAAGAGGTGTATTGTTCAAAGAGTCCAGGTATTCCATTACTGGTGGAAAGGGGCTTGCTCTAGCAATCCAAATGTGCTCTTTTAGGGGGTAGTGTGGTCGAGCAGCTTTAGGCCTATCAGAGAGAAGTGTTAGAGATCTGCAGATACACACAATAGTCAATAAATGATGCACATGACTCAATAAGATGATCCACACCAAATTATAAAAATAACATGCATTGTTATATAAGTTTAGGCACCAGATTCAATACGATCAGGTAAGTACATTTTTCAAGAGAAATACTTTTGCTTTTAAAAAGTTAACTGCATTTTTCAGAAGCTGCAATGTTATCCAATGGGAGGAAAAACAAGAATGGCGTTCAGGTACAGTAGAGCGACTTACAAGTCCAATCTCCTGGACTCAAGGTGAGTATGGCAAAGGTCCAAGGCAGCCACAACAGGTCACTTCGGGCGGCACGGAGGAGGCCGGATGCAGATGTGCTTTTCAGTGTTGTCTGTCCAATGTTACCCTATGGGGATTGGCCCATTCCAAAAGAGTCTGCGGGCTTGGACTGGGAAACCAGTTAGTCTAAACCACAAGTGGGGAGTTCAGGTCTCATGATGCTTGGGGACGTGGCCACTTTTGGTCCTCTTCTCCATGGCCAAGGGCAACTGGTTCAGAGGTGTCTTTAGGTGTTGGATTCTCGTCACCAAGAGCACTCGCGGTAGTGGGGGCCTGCAAACAGAGGCTGTAGGTGGTATTGGAGAGTTCACAAGGGGCAAAACCAAAGTGGACTCCGTATCCTGAGGGCATGGGGACTACACTGACACCGTTGGCCCACTTCAGCTCGGGTTACGGAGCTCGAGTGCAGTGGTGCTTGGCAGTGTTGGACTTTTACAGTTCCGGAGTCTTTCCATCTTCTTTGGTGTGCCTGCACAAGAGTGGTGCCGCTGCTCCACAGGAGTCCTTGTGTCTTTGTTGAAGGCAGGCAGCCCTCCCAGGCTTTGGAGACATGCTAGCTTGCAGGACAGGACGACTTTGGCACAGTTCGACTGGAAAACAGCAGACAGGCTGGCAGAGCAGGGGACCAAGTCAATTGCTCTTCATTAGTCTTTGCGGCTCTTTAGTGTCCTTCTGCCTACGTTTTCATGATCCGATTGTCTGGTGCCAGGTTTTTCCTAAATACTGAATTTAGGGGCATCGGGGGAGTGTAGAATAGTAGCCAATGGGCTACCTACAATTGGGGTCACTAAGCCCCCTCTATAACCACTTCCTGGGGGAGGTAGTCATAACCCTGTCCCAGAGTTCCTGATTTTGCCATCACCAATACGAGTACCTTTGAAAAGCCTTGTCCACTTAAAATTAGGCCATGTCAGGGGTGATACAAGTCTGGGGATGGGCACGCCTATCGGACTAGATAATTTTCCCATCTGTCCAGGTGTCAAAATGGCTCTGGACACAGGGTGTTGATGACTTCTCCTGGGAGAGAAACCAGATTCATATACCAAAGGCAGTAGGAGCTTTGTAGCTTTCCTGCCCTGGAATGTTAATCTGAAGGTCCTCCTGTAGGAGGAGGTCAAAGTACCCCCCTTCCCAAGTAGGCTCGCTTTATGGCCCCCGGAGAGCAGAGGCCCTGTCTCTTGGGGACCAGACACTTGTCACTAGTGGCAGGCTGATGAAAGTTAGGCAGTCAGCACAAGCGGCTGGTAGGTTTTCAGGGGGCACCTCTAAGGTGCTCTCTGTGAGCATATACTACTAAATCCGAGACTGGCATGCATGCCTTTATTATTACGAGATTTCAGTGAAGACATCATGTAGCGGGAAACTCGATTTCACCAGTGTCCAGTACATGTTTTAAAAATGGCGTACATGTTTGTTTGTACTGGCAATAAGGGAACTGACCAGCACAGGGGCATAACTGCTCATACAGAGATGTCCTCACATGTAGCATAACGCAGCCTGCCATAGGGCTGTAAAGCCTGCTGTGGGGTGACTTATAAATATTACATGCAGTGTTAGGGGGCATTGCACACATGGATGATGTTGTTTTCGCACTTTTGTCTGCACCAAGACACAGCCTGCATTGGCAGTTTGCATGAGCTTGGCGGAGAGTCTTTTAGAGTGGCACAATTCATGCTGCAATCCTTGGGGACCCTCATTTGAGACTCAGGCCCTACCAGGGGTACCATTTGCTAGGGACTTAGAGAAGGTACTATAGGTATTGGCAATTGGGGGAAACAGTTGCACAGTTTTGGGAAAGAGATCTGACATTAGGAACCTAATTAGAAGGAACCCCGTGCACTTCTAGACAAAATCACATCATGTATCATGCAAAAAGTGGGGGGTGACCATGTCAACAAAGGGCACTTTCCTGCAGAGGAATACTGAGAAAATTGTCTTGCTACAAGTATCTGGTACTATTCCTGGAGTAATACTCTCAAATGCTGTGTTTTTATTTTTAAAAAGAGGGATGATCTCTTGTGGGAATACATAAAGTTGAGTTTGAATAGTATCAGGCCCTGGACTTTCCTGCATGCTAAGCGATCACCCCTAGTGATTTCTTTTTGTTAAAGATACATTACTAGACTATCAGACTGAATATCAGAGGTGAGTAGCTGTTGCAATTTAAATAGCGATTGATATATTCCACAAGTGAGGTAGATTGAATTCATCTGTATAGAAATCTGTGTAATACCGTTTAAATAAAGGTGCAATATGTTTTGTTCCAAAGATGAATTTGTCCCCCTAATCAAAATAGTAGTAATTAAGTTTTGATTCCTTTAGCAAATATGCAAGCAATCGGCTGTATCTTTTGCCCATCTCGAAAATCTGAGTATTTTGTTTTATTGCATGGTGCACGATACTGGCAAGATTTAAAGCCTGAATATGACCTTTTACTACACCAATTTGCTGGTAAATACATTTTTTCAGGTCGGAATCGTCAAACCAAGTCTGAGCCCCTTGCTGCCCATTTGCTTTACTGCATTACATTTAAACATTCTGTAAATAAAAGGGTCTTCCATCAAAGGAATGACAAAACATACTAGAAGTCATGATCCAGAATGCAATAGCTTGTTTGGATAACGACTAGCCTTTACTGACTTTCTAAAATATGTAAATAACCAACCCCATTTTCTAAAGCCTTTTGTCTATATAAATGTTTAGAAAATCAAGGAGGGGGGAGAATGGATCACTTGTCCTGTGAAATCAGGGTCTTAGTCGTATTGGAACCGTATAAAAACCCTCATACCCGTACACAGGCAATTGGCGGTATATCTTGGTTCTCCGCCTAGGTGTACAGTTGCAGCATCATCATAGGGTTTTTAGACAGTATATATGCTGTCCTCCACCTGGAGGTAGACCAACTGATTTGCCACTAGTGTACAGAGACTAAAAAGAGGGTGTGTGTGTGCTCAAGTGCAGTGAAGTTAAAATTCCCTACATCACTTGCAACAAAGAATTTATTTAGAAAAACGGTGATGTGAGAAATTAAAAATAATGAGGTGGTACGTCTGTAGACCGAGTTACTAGTCTACCGAACTAGTAGGCCAACATGTTTCAGACTTCTTGTATATTCTTAAGGCTTTCGTCAGAACCAAGGATGCTTAAGAGCTCATTACAGCTCTTAATCAAGTGGTTAACTTACCACTCTTGTTTTTTGGAGTCATATCTGTCGTATCTGAAACTGAAAGAAGAAATTTCTGTAGTAATGATTCTTTATTGTGTCCCTTATGGCTTCAACGTAGTAACTATTGTGTCCTATGGTGTGCAAGAAGATTACTGTCACAGTTACATTCTTGAATATCCATATTAGGCTTCACTATCTTGAGTCAGAGGTTTTAACTTAGAAAATCTATGCGCGCTCGGCTAGTTCATGAGAGGGTGGCAAGTCAAATGGTAAAGCTATTTTGAGGAAAAGAGTTGCAGCTTAGAAAGGTTCTCACTTTGCTAGTACAGGTGAATGTGCTTTAAGTTATGCTGGTTTGAGAATCGATCTAAAGGTTTGTAAGGGCGCACGTTATGTTGTACAGTCATCAGAACTATCAATACAATGGTTTAAATACAAAAGGGTGTAAATACAAGAATTATGAAAGAGACAAAGCGGTGATAAATAGTTCATATCTGGCAAATTGTGTTACGTGTGGTGACATATAGATTCAACCAGGTACATGAGTTTACCTTTTAGATGCCATTTTCTGGCTTCCTCGGGGTACCGGAGAGTGGTGAAAGAACCTTATTCTGTAAAAGTAAAAGATTTTAGTGCGGTGTACCTTACCTGATTCTCCCCTGCCTCGTGGTCTTCTAAAGGCAGCTTACTGATTCTCACAAGTCAGTGACTTGTTCTGTCTCTATGTGTGGTGCCCAGGTAGACGCGATGCCGCTTAAAGCTCGTATTTACATAGATACTGGTATGGAAATGGTAAAGGGACTACGGTATATATGTTGGTTAACATAACTTGCTGGCACTGCAATGGCCAGCATAGAAAAAAAAGACTTGTGTGACATTCATGTTGCTGTTATTTATCATCGACGTATGAATGTCAAAAATGTCACTTTAGGAGGTGGATATTACCGCGTTGTCTTTTTATTCACTAGAATATTTCGATACGTAATTAACCGTTTTTTAGTTAGTCTGGAAATGTGAATGTTTCATTTATCACATTTATGTCATCATGGTGGCATCATAATTTTCAAATAAACGGCAGTTGCTCTATCTCGTATTTCAAATTCCATATTACAGATCGTTAAGATTAGTGCCGGACGCAAGGTCAGTGTGGCCTCATGTTAGATAGACATATTAGTGTATGCCAATATTTCATATTCCATTTTTCAAATAGTTAGGATTAGTGCAGGACTCAAGGTCAGTGTGGCCTTGTGTTTGAAAGTTACATTAGTGTATGCCAAGGAATATTATTGTTCAATCCTTCGCTATCAGTTTTCAAGCGATGGATCCAACGCAGATCTTTCTCAAAAAGAACACGTTCAGCATTGTTGGTTTTCATGTGTAATGTTTCCAGCACTACCCATTTGACATCATCTGTAGAATGGTTATTCTCAATGTAGTGCTTGCTCATCTTGGTGGTAGGTCTCTTGCAGTTTACGTTGCTCTTATATTCACCAATGCGTAGTTTTATTTTACGGCATGTCATTCCTAAGTATCTACATTCACACGGGCATGTAATCATGTAAATCACATGGGTGGTATTACAATTGTGTTAGCGTAATGTCCAGGTGAAGTTAGGTAAGAGTTGTAATCTCTTGGTGACTTTTGTCAGTTTGCACACCGTGCACGATCCGCATGGGTAGTGACCCACTATAGGACTCAAGTTCCATGCTGCAGTGAGGCTTTCTTTACTGGTAACTGGTGTTGGTCTTGTATGCACTAGGTGATCCTTTATGTTTCTTGTTCTTCTGTTGGTAAATCTAGGTTTGGGCCATTGTATAGTGTTGGATGTGAGGATCCTCCTGTTTCTGTTTATAATCGTCTTTATTGTATTCGTTGATGTACCATATGTGGTTACACACGTTAGTAAATCTGCTGGTGTTTCTCGCGGTATTGCCTCTAGTAAGGAAGAGGCCCAAATACCTAGAGAGGATGAAGAAGAGGAGTAACCTGGAACGATCAAGAGAGACAAGTATATACTCGCAGTATGACGAAAGAGCAAACCGGGCCCAGCACAAGGAATCACTGGTAATCAACCTCACGGATACAGTTCTCACAAGAAAGTATTGAATAAAGGACTAGGGTTTGTTCCGACACCCCCATAGGACATCTTCAAATTACAATGCGAAATGGCAGAATTTTGTAGAAAAATCAAATTGAAAGTCTTCTTTGTGAACAGAGAGAATGAGATCCCTGAGAGTGACACCAATTTAAGTCCCAAGTCGACATTTTGCCCACCTTGTCATATGGTCCCTGCAGAAATACAGGCCTTTGAGCAAGCGATAATGAGAGACAAGCATTTACAATGCAATAGGTCTCGCAGCATTCAAGTTTGAGTTATTGGCATTGTGTATGACAATGCGTTGCATCAAATTTTTAGCAAACTTTGAATTGGTGAGCAGTGTGAGTGTGTGCAAGAGTATGCTGTTCTTGAAAGCAGTGTGGTAGAGAGTGCAGGAATTTGGGGGACCTGAGCAATGTGGATGATGCACCTCACGCACGGGGCTGATGCAGTTATTATTTACACAGCTCTGATGATGCACCTCAGGTACGGGCTCACAGCTGTTATTATTCACACAGCTTTGCTGATGCACCTCACGCACGGGGCTGACGCAGTTTTTATTCACACAGCTTTGATGATGCACCTCACGCACGGGGCTGACGCCTCCTGAAAGTGCCTGTATTTCTGAGCCTCCCTTGAAACTCGAAAGAGAGGCAAATAAGTGATGCACCTCACGCACAGGCTCACATCTGTTATTATTTACACAGCTATGATGATGCACCTCAGGCACGGGGCTGACAGTTATTATTCACACAGCTCTGATGATGCACCTCATGTACGGGTTCACAGCTGTTATTATTCACACAGCTCTGATGATGCACCTCACGCACGGGGCTGACGCAGTTATTATTCAAACAGCTCTGATAATGCACCTTAGGCACGGGCTCACAGCTGTTATTATTCACACAGCTCTGATGATGCACCTCTGGCACGGGCTTACAGCTGTTATTATTCACACAGCTTTGATGATGCACCTCACGCACGGGGCAGACAGTTATTATTCACACAGCTCTGATGATGCACCTCATGCACGGCCTCACATCTGTAATTATTCACACACAGTGATGACCCCGGGGGCAGCCTGCACCTTCCTACGCTACTGTCTCTGCGTATCACAATAAGTCTGGTAATGGGCAAACTGTCCTGGTTGGCATGACATGAGGAAGTCTGGTAATGGGCAAACTGTCCTGGTTGGCATGACATGAGTAGGGAAATTTTAAGGAAAAAAATGCAAAATTCATTTTCACAACCTCTTCCTTGAACTTTGCCAAGCAAACTATTTTAAAAAAGACCCATGAAGACGCCCGCCTGATTTTTCCACTATGTGCTAGCAACATATGGGGGAAAGACTTAAACGAAGGGCCACAGCTAAAGTGCACTCATTGGATTCAAAACAGAGTTGGTAGGATTCTGGCATCTGACACATTTACACTTTTTAAATCGGCACCAGGGACACAAACATCCAACAATATCCAGTTTGCTGTGAGAATAAGGCATCATTTTCTCTTCGAATATTGAGCAATTTAAATGTTACTGCAAGCAAAATGATGGGGGAAAATACATGTACTGTATGCAGCCTATGCAGTAAAATCAGAAACATTGACCGTAGTAATTCCCACTAATTCCCCCACAGCAAGTTATCAGATGCTTCCATTACAAATCCAGATTGCACTTTAACTTCATTTTAAAACACATCAGCACTGCAATATGGTGGCTTGTGAACAGGTAGGTGTACAGTAGCCATAGCTGCCAAAGTTTGAGATTGCTATGTGTGACATTTTCATAATTTCAGTGTAATTATGAGTGACATTTCAACATCTATGAGTGACATTTTCTCATCAGCAAAATCAAGCAATGAAGACGAGGGGAACATATTAATATCATCACAGTATCCACGGCACAATATCAACTGCTTATTAAAAAATTGTCTTACCATCATCTAGGTGAGGCATACGTCAAGTGCATTATGACGATCCCCTGGACAACTTCAGAGGTAGCAGATTGGTTGTCGGGCTCTCATAACATTGTTAACTAAATCTGTCCTTGCACTTTTTGGCGCTCCATAAACTGCAGGCATGCTCGGGCCGCCAGCCACCGCGGGAGGCCGTAGCAATTAGAGTTTGACCCCCGGCCCTCCTCCAGTGTTAGTCGCGCAGGCCTTGGCACTGTCCTCCCACTGTGCATGAAGACGACCCCCTGGACAACTTCAGAGTTTTAGGTAGCAGATTGGTTGTCGGGCTCTCATAACACTGTTTACCAAATCTGCCCTTGAACTTTATGGTGCTCCACAAATTGCAGGCAGGCGGGGGGCGTGGGAATTAGAGTTTGCCCCCACGGCCTTCCTCCAGTGATGGTCGCCCAGGCCTGGGCACTGTCCTGTCACTGACTCTTGCCGATCCCCACCCAGTGCCATGCTGCAGAAATGAGACTGTCCTGGGGGCCCTGATTAACTCGCCAGCAGCCCCACTGTGTGAGAGACTTAGACAATGCCCACACTTTTTCAAAACAGAGGCCACAGGCTTTTATTACAACTCCAAGGGAGGGTGCAGCCGCATATTTAGATGGCTGCAACCGCAGGCGATGAAGGCTCGGGGGAAAGATAGACCTGCCACTGATCCGAAGAGCTGGCTGAGATGAGGTGGGAGCACGGAATAGGAGAGGACCATCTTCTAGAGTTTGTGAGCAGGAGAGCCCCTTTCTGAGACCTTGCTTGAAAGGGGGAGGATCAGACTGGCAGGCTAGGACCTCGCAGCGGTGAGGGGACAGACGGCGGCAGCTGAGGACGGCACCTTTGACACTGAGAGGTGGGAAGGAGAACAGGCCCAAACTGCACTAATGCATCACCAGTGCAGATCAGACTGCGATGGAGGAACGGCCCGGAGAACTCGTCGGCCCTGCTGAAGGTGGGAACAGTCACGGGCGCGGGCCGAGACACAGGCTGAGCGTCCTGTTGCTAATAGTGCATTGAGGGTTGGATTGACCCCTACTGCACTGCTGTTTTGCCTGAGCGGGTTGCCTCGGGGACAGAGAGACGATCCTGCCACGAAGGGCTTTGGCCTGGCCAGAGAGTTCCGGGCGGGGCCGCCCACTAACAGACTGTCTGTCCTGGCGGCTCCTGTGTCACCGACTCCCTTCCGTCGGCCGCAGAAAAATATTGAATTCTCTCCTCAATAACAGCTAAGAAGCACGTGGCAGACCGGGTCGGAAAGAGCCCGCGGCTGCTGGCGCCATGATTATATTAAAGCTCCCTCCGACCAATATTATATGCCTGCTACGCCTGGAGTGCCCACAAAATTGCCTGCTCCCTTCAGCTCGAAAAACATACTCCTAGCGCTCTGCGGCACTGAGACGTGCGCACGCAATTACAAAAACGAAACCTATCGTGGGGCGGGACTTCCGTCTTGTGAAGCCCGCGCCCACGGAGTGCCTGGCAGTGGTGACGCGGGGCTCCCATGCCCGAGGGAGAGCCCCGCAGAGGCTGCAGAAGTCCGGAGTGGCGGTAAGTGGGGCTTAATTGTAGGGGGGAGGGGGGGTGCGCTTGTGTGTGCGCATGTGTTTATGTGGGGGGGGGAAGAGCCGGGGGTCTCTGTATGTGTGTGTGTGTGTGTGTAGGTGCGCTGGTGTGTGTGTAGGTGCGGCGAGGGGGGTGTGTGTGTGTGTGCGCGTCTGGCTGTGTATGCGTGTGGCTGTGATGTGCGCATGCGTGAGTGTGGGTGCGCGTGCACGCAGTGTAATCCAGCCGAAGAGAAGCGCGTGGCAGTTTCTTGTCCTTCATTCCCCCGAGTCAGCTAGCTATAAGTCTCCACCTGGACGCATCCTTTGGATGCGAATTCAAGGCTCGACCTAAAAAAGAGAACATCAAACCCACGGCTAAAAAACACTATGTCAGTATGACAAGACAGGAACAGAGAGCAATGGAAGATTTGTGCAAGAATGACAACCTAGTGATCAAACCAGCAGACAAAGGGGGAGCGATTGTCCTCCTAAGCAAACAGGGATACAACAAACAATGCCTAGATCTACTCACAGACCAGAGGTTCTATAAGAAAATCACCATTGATCCAACCAAGAGACTACAAACAACAGTTGATCTTATGGTAGAAGAGGCAGAGGTGAATCGGTGGATCTCCAAACAATAGGCTGATTTCCTAAGGCCAAGATCACCAAGATGGCCTTACTTCTACTCATTACCCAAAACCCACAAAAACAGAACACCACCAACCGGACGCCCAATCGCCTCAGAGTTAGGGTCTGCACTAGAACCCTTATCTCAGTTTGCAGACCAGTTCCTAAGACCGCTAGTACAGAGCACTCCAACGTACCTTAAAGACACACGAGACCTCTTGAACCAACTTGAAGGCCAAGCATACGTCGAGAGAACCATGTACATAGTAGGAATCGATGTAGAGAGTTTCTACACGAGTCTCCCTCAACAGAAAACTTTTAACACCCTGGAAAATATGTTATTTTCTGGAGAGTGGAACTACAAGACACCAAGACATTTTGTCCTTGAGCGCTCACTGAGAACTATTTCGAATATGAAGGGAACCTGTTCGAACAATGCCATTGTACTTCCATGGTAAGTACATTTGCCCCTAGTGTGGCAGGGCTATATGTGAGTAACTTTGAGCAACAATACATACAAAACCAAAGTAACCCTTTCCTGACGCAGATACGATTTTGGCGCCGTTACGTAGATGACGTCATTATGATATGGGAGGACTCCCAGGAGGCATTGCTGAAATTCCTAACATGGATAAACTGTAGAGATGACTGTCTGAAGTTCACATGTATATCGGACAAGACACAACTAGACTTCTTAGACATCACATTCTACACTGAGAACAATACTCACCAGACCAAGACTTTGTACAAACCTACAGCAAGAAATAGCATACTCTCCTATAACAGCTTTCATCCACGCCCTTTGAGAGATAACCTACCTTACAGACAGTTTTTATGCATAAGACGTAACTGTAGTACTCTCAAGGACTACAAAGAAGAAGCCAAGGAGATGGGGGACAAACTAGAGATGAGAGACTAGCCAGTAAAAACCATCAGAAAATGTAAAAAAAGAGCTCGCAATCAACCAAGAGAGAGCTTACTCAAGACAATACCACGAGAAACACCAGCAGATTTACTAACTTGTGTAACCACATATGGTACATCAACGCATACAGTAAAGAAGATTATAAACAGTAACTGGAGGATCCTCACATCCAACACTCTACAATGGCCCAAACCTAGATTTGCCAACAGAAGAACACGAAACATAAAGGATCACCTAATGCATGCAAGACCAGCACCTGTTACCAGTAAAGAAAGCCTCACTGCAGCATGGAACATGAGTCCTATAGTGGGTCACTACCCATGTGGATCGTGCACGGTGTGCAAACTGACAAAAGTCACCAAGAGATTACAACTCTTACCTAACTTCACCTGGACATTACGCCAACACACGAATTGTAATACCACCCATGTGGTTTACATGATTACATGCTCGTGTGAATATAGATACATAGTCTGGCACTAATCTTAATGATCTGTAATATGGAATTTTAAATACGAGATAGAGCAACTGCCGTTAATTTGAAAATTATGATGCCACCATGAGGACATGAATGTGATAAATGAAACGACCGCATTTTGACCATTTTTCTTTTCCTTTTTCTGTTTTCCACATTTTCATTGATATATCATTTATAGCCTTTCTATCATCCTTTGCCTCAGTTATTGCGCTATTTTCACGACTAAGTCCATAGGTAAGTCACAATCCCCACCCACCTTTGACCCGTAGTCTTTCCTCAGACTCGAGTAATCACGTGATCGGGAACGCGCTTTAACTTATAAACAGAACGGCAACACTGTTGCAGTAAGAAACCTTCAACTTCTCGGGAGCTGATGCTCTCGCTCACTTTGTAAATCCGGTTCGCCGAATATCAGGTCAGCATGATTGTTCTAACCCGCACTGCTACGCTGTATCCCCTACACCGTGTTAAACCATTTAACACATCCCGCGTTTTCCTTTTTTCCAGCTTTCTACATCTTTTGAATATAGACTAGAAACACCAAACAGGCATGTAAGTCACCACTTTCACTCGTTTTTTGTCAACGCGAACGCATTTATTTTCACTATTCAAGTTACATTTGACTATCTCTGATTGTCCTGTGAATGTATGTCTTATGGTCATAAAATGTAAAGAGGTTACATATTATAATTTCTTTTCACAGCGTTATTCCCTGATGAAGGGCTCACACCGTAGCCCGAAATGCATTGGATATCTTGAATTGTAATGATGCCTCATGGATAAATGAGTTACTTATGTCTATAAAATTGTGAAATTATCGACAATTGAATATGCTATGAACCAATATTCAATGAACATTGACAATTAAATGAAATTTGATGCGCTAAACCTTTTGTGTGGAATCCTCTGTTGTAAAGAGGAATACAAGGTGTTCCCAAGGGGATGGTCCCAGTGACCCACTGGTATCACATCTCACTATAAATGAAACATTCACATTTCCAGACTAACTAAAAAATGGCTAATTACGTATCAAAATATTCTAGTTGAATAAAAAGACAATGCAGTAATATCCACCTCCTAATGTGAAGTTTTTTACATTCATACGTCCATGATAAATACCAGCAACATCAGGGTCACAAAAGGCTTTTTCCTATGCTGGCCATTGCAGTGCCAACCAGTTATGCCAACCAACACAGATACCGTAGTCCCTTCACCATTTCCATACCAGTATCTATGTAAATATGAGGTCTACGCGGCCTCACGTCTACTGGGGCGCAGAACATAGAGACAGAACAAGTCACTGACTTGTGAGAATCGGTAAGCTGCCTTTAGAAGACCACGAGGCAGGGGAGAATCGGGTAAGGTACACGGCACTACAACCTTTTGCTTTTACAGAATAAGCTCCTTTCACCGCTCTCCTGTACCCCGAGGAAGCCAGAAAACGGCATCTAAAAGGTAAACTCGGGGGCGTGGCTAAGCAACATGGCCGACAGGACGTGAGCTCCTGCAGCTCCCGGCCAGCCTAGCCCAAAAATCCTGTTCAAAACTTGATCCTGTGCCCAATCGCCGAAGAAACTTGCGGGATCGGAGGTCGGAAGTCGGGGGGCACGCTCCGGTGTCGAATTTAGAGAGATTAGAGTGCGGGAGGCGGCGCGAGGTGTGTGGACTGCGGGAGCCGGCACCCTGATTACGGGAGGCCGAGGCTGCAGCCTAATATACGGGCTGCTGCCGGGTGACGCTGGGTGACGTCGGAGACTGCCGCTGCCCCCGGGAACACGTAGAATCCTGGTGTTTGTGCTCCCGGGCCCGGGAGCCTGGAGAATTAGTGACAAATCTTTCCCCCTCTGGGCCCGGATTCTGGAGGAGCGGCGGCGAGGCTTGGAGGAGGTGCAGGAAGGAGCGGAGGTGACCCGGAGGGTGAGGGGCGGACTGGAGGTCCGTGCGGCCATTGCGGGCCGCCTGCAGTGCCTGATATTACCCCCTAAAAGACGTGAGAGGCTTGGAGCCGCGGTTGGGGAGATCGCTGAGGCTGCTCAGAGGGAGCTGGAAGAAGCGGGGGCCCCCGCTGCTGTTGAGGGCCACTCACGGCACCGAGCACGCATTGCCGTTTGGGTGCAGTGTTCACCTTCCCCCCCTGGCGGTTGAAGGTGAGGCGAGGCGTGCCTCATGGTAGACTAGACCCTACAGTGGAGAGCCTGTGTACCTGGGGGGGCCAAAGAAGAACTGGCACGACGGAACTCCTGAAGGCCATACAGGGATCTCACACCGCCCTTGAACGGCAGATTGAGACAGTGTCCATCGATGTTAATCTGCTGAGAGCGGACTTTCGCAAGGTCATCAATAAAGTTACAGAGGCTGAGGGGAACATAGTTCAACTACAAGAGGAGTTGACCTCATTTAAGCAGACGGTGACGCGGCTCTCGGCCGCCACGGGGGAGCTGGAGAGAAGGGCTGAGGATGCCGAAGGACGGGCGCGCCGCAGCAACATCAGAGTCCTGGGCATCCCGGAACTAGCGGAGATGGGGAATGCGGAACGATTCCTGGAGCAGTGGATCCGCACCACGCTATGCCCGGCAGGACGTTCGAAGGTCTTTGTGATCGAACGCGCCCATAGAGCGCTGATTCTGCCGTCGCGGCCTGGGGCCCCGCCGCGAGCACTCATTGCAAAAATCCTGAACTACCGCAACAGGGATTGTATCCTAAGGGCAGCCAGGGAAATGGCAGACCTCACGTTTGAGAACTCTAAGGTCTCTGTCTATCCGGATTATACACGGCAGGTCCAGGAACAACACAAATCCTTTTTGGAGGTTAAGCAAAAGCTACGGGAAATGGATCTCCAGTACATGTTATTGTACCCCGCCAAACTTAAGGTCCTCTCCCAAGGCAAGGCCCATTTTTTTGAAAGACCAGAGGAAGTGTGGGTGTGGCTTCAAATTAGAGGTGATGCACTCCCCCCTGAGGAGAGGGGTCGCTCTAGGGCAACGTGGGGGACGCGGCCTGCGAGGAAGCGACGATCTGGACGGCGGCGATCCGCTGGCACCTCTGAAGATGCTGTTCAACGTAGAGTCACGGTGGGAGATGATGGGGCCCTCCGCATGGAATCTACGGGGGCTGTGGACTTGCTGGTAGCGGATGCGGATGGTCCGCGGGATGCTGTGTTGGTACCGGACACTCTGCCTCCGCGGCTGGATGAACTGCCGCCCACAGTGGACACAATACCGGAGACGATGGCTGATGCGGCCGGTGCAGCGGAGGTCCAGCCCTGAGGGTCATATCCTTGGATGATAGCTGGACTGTTGAGCTGCATATCCCTCTTTCCCACTTGCCCCACCCCCCTCCCCTCTTTGTTTTTCCTTTTCAGGATTTCCAGTGTTCTGCTTGACGTGAACTGATGGTGTGTGTGGGGGGGGGGCGCTCTGGGGTGGGGAGAGTACACGGGCGGCAAGCCCTTGGTAAGCTGAAAGTCTGAAGGGCGCAGAGTATATTCAGGGGGCTAGCTGTGCCGGGGGTTGCTTGGGGGGAAGAGGGGGGTTTGTTCCTCAGTACTGTTGGGGCGATTGCTAGGGTTTTGGGGATGGGGTTGATGTGTACGTCCTGGCACCAGCGGGGGAAGGGCATTTCAGCAAGTTTAGTTGTTGCAGGAATATTGCTCGTGGGAGGGGGGAAGGGAGGGTGTTGGGGAGGTTTGTTGGGGGGGTTTGTTCCATGCATCAGTTGTATTACAGTGCGGGCACGGAATGGGACACATACAGGATGTGCTGATGGGGCCCTGGTGTGGGCCGGCAACAGGCCGTGGGTTATAAGTTTTTAACGTAGAACGTGAGAGGGCTGGGTACGTGCGCTAAGCGACATAGGGTTCTTTCATTCCTCCGTAGACACGGCGTCTCCATTGCATGCCTCCATGAGACCCACTTAGATGATGAAGTGCCCGTAAATTGGGGAGGAAATGGCGAGGCCAACTGTTTCACTCTTCCTTTTCCTCCTATGCTAGGGGGGTACTTGTCTGGGTAGCCCCCGGGATCCCCTTTGCCATTCAATACATGGAGGCGGATATACAGGGCAGTTACTTGCTCTTGAGGGTGAAGCTGGATGGGAGGGGCATCACACTTTTGAATTCCTATGCTCCTAACGTGGATGACCCTGGATTCTTTCTAACGCTACAGGAGGTTCTGGTCCCGGATCTGGAGGCCCCTCTGTTTTGGGTGAGGGATTTTAACTGTTTCCTAGACCCTGTACTGGATTGATACCCCCCCGCGCGCAGGCACGAAACTGCGCATGACAAAACAGCTCGGCGAGGTAATGGGGAATCTAGGGGTGGTGGATATATGGCCCCAGCGACACCCAACCTTGCAACTCTACACATGTTTTTCCCCCACTCAACACACATAGCAGGCTGGACAGGATTTTAGTTGTCAATGTTGATGCTTCCATAGCACTGATGATCACACATCAGGCTCGCTTTCTGTCTGACCACTCCCCTGGGACGTGCGCGGTGCAGTGGGAGGGGCGACCTGCCCGCTCTCGAACCTGGCGGATGCCGGGGGATCTGTTACAGGACCCAATAGCGAGGGACTCGGTCCAGAATGCTCTTACAAGCTACCTAGAGTTGAACTGGCGGGCAGGACCCATTGCTTACGCCACCAAGTGGGAAGCCCTGAAGGCGGTCGTAAGAGGTGAGTGTATGGGCCTCATTTATGGGGTCAGGAGACAGCTCCTACGGGAGCTGCGGGACGCTGAGGGTGACTTATTGCAACAGCAAACAGTGCCGGACCCGGACGAGACGCAACAGGAGGCGGAAAGGGCAGCCCGAGCCTGTGTACATGACATTCTGGACAGGCTCGATAAGTACTATTTGGGACAATTTAGACAGCGGCTTCATAGGGAGGGCGACAAGGCGGGCCAGATGCTGGCCTGGGTTTTGCGGCGAGAATTTGCGCTGGAGAGGATAGTGGCGCTGCGAGACGTGGCGGGGCACATGGTGCACTCTGAAGAGGCTATACTCCGGGTCCTCCAGTCCCATCTACAAACGGTGTATGCGGCCAACCCTGCGGTTACTGAACGTACATACCTGCCGTATTTGCAGGACTTACACTTGCAGTCCCTGTCTAGGGACGCAGTGGAGGACTTAGATGCGGCATTAACATTGGGGGAGGTACGGGTAGCTATGGCTGGTCTCCCGAGAGCCAAGGCTCCGGGGAGTGACGGTTTCCTCCCGGAATTCTATCAAGCGTACGCTGATACGGTTGCCCCAAGCCTGTTGCAGGTGTATGTTGAGGCCTTTGAGAGCGGTGGTCTACCGCCTACCATGAACCAGGGCGAGATATGCATGATTTTGAAGCCAGGAGGCGACAAATGTGACCCCTCAGCGTATAGGCCCATTACTATGATCAATACGAACGTTAAGATTCTGACAAACTGTTGGAAGCCGGACTAGCACCGCACATGACACGTTTGATCCATTCGGATCAATGTGGCTTTATTCCGGGACGTAATGCCGCCATGAACTTACGGCGGTTGAATCATATTCTGCATGAAGTGCGCGATCGGGAGGAGCCATTGGTTGTGGTGTCTATTGACATCGCCAAGGCGTTCGACACGGTTGATTGGGGATACCTCCTAGAGGTCCTCCAAGTGGTGGGCATGGGCCCCAAATTTCGCCGGTAGGTCCGCCTGTTGTATACAGCTCCCAGTGCCAGAGTACGGTTGGGCGGCTGGATCGGGGGACGCGGCAGGGGTGCCCCCTCTCGCCGCTCCTCTTTGCGCTGGCTATAGAGCCCTTTGCGGTCCGGGTCCGCGCGGAGATGGCACAATGGGGTATTCTGGTAGGGGATACATGTAACGTGGTCTTCCTGTATGCGGACGACGCTCTCTTTTACCTGCGGGCGCCGGAGGAATCATTACCCGTATTGTTGCACCACCTTGACCGCTTTGGAGAGGCCTCGGGTTTGCAAATTAGTCGCAACAAGTCATTGATATTCCCTCTGGCGGGATACGAAGGGGGACCGGAGGTGGCCCTTCCAGACCTGGGACTGCGTTGGGAACGGGAGGCTTTTCGGTATCTGAGGATTCAGGTGGCCCCGACGGACACACAGGTACTGGCTCGAAATGTTGGTCGGATACTTAAGTCTTTACAGACTTCAGTAGTCTTCTGGAATATGTTGCCACTCTCTCTTATGGGACGGCTCGCTGTTGCAAAAATGGTGATGCTTCCCAGGTTATTATATGTACTACAGAACTCGCTCTGCCCTATCCCACCGCAAATATTTCGTACCCATAATACTTTGCTGACATCACTGCTTTGGGCGGGTCGACGTAGCCGAGTTGTGCTACACACCCTGGTTCGGAGCTGGGAGGAAGGTGGTCTGGAGGCTCCGAGGTTTGATCTGTACTATTATGCAGCACAATTGCTGCCGGCGGCAAGGTGGTTCGCGGAGGCGGACGGGTGGGAGATGCAGCTTTTGGCTGGAAGTGCCACTGAACGGGCACTACAGGTGGCATTAATGAGGGGGAGTGGAGCGGACGCGACCCTACCATATGTGGTGGGCCACACTGCTGCAGTCTGGCAGAGGTGTGTGGAACGAGTCCTGAGACGGGCCCCCTATCACAGGGAATTGTCAGTCTGGATCTTAGCGCCCATTGTGGCTATGGAGGAGCATATGTCCTTTAGGGACTGGAGAGATGGGGGCTGCGAAACCCTGGCTGACCTCTATCCGGGCGACTCGTTGGTCTCCTACGAGGAGGCTGCGGAAGCCTTTGAGTTGGGGGAGGGGCAATTTATACATTATCGCGGCATTCAGGAGGTGGTCAGGCAGATGTGGCCTCAGTTCCCGGAGGCGCCTCAGACATCCCATACATTAAACATCATTCTCTCATGTGGCAGGAGTCGTAGGTTGATCTCTTTGCTTTACTTTGCACTGCGTCGGGACACAGAACCACCGCTCCAGCCTGCGTGGAGCGCGCTGGAAACGGTCTCCTTGCAGCGCTTCTCGCCAGATAGGGAGGACACCTGCCCCAGATGCGGAGCTGAGAGGGATGGGTTCCTACACTTGGCCTGGGAGTGCGCCCTGGTGCGTAGTTTCTGGTCAGTGGTGATGGGACGTATAGCCGCTGCTACCGGCCTTGCGGTGGACTTAACACCACTCCACTGTCTGCTGGCGCTCGTTCCCCGGCCTAGGAAAAAGAAAATCCCTTATAAACTACTGCAACTCATGTTGGTTCTGGAGCGGTGGAGAGTAGCCATTACCTGGATGGGGCGGAGGGCCCCGGAGATTTCTACGTGGCTGAGGGATGTCCGAGAGTGGTCTCTGGCAGAGGAGACTCATATGCAATGTGCGCACAGGGATGGGAGACTGCAGGAAGACCTGTTGGCATGGAGAGCAATGTGTGCCGCTGGTATGTCCCTGAGTGATTCCTAGGGGACTAGTGCTGAACTGTTTACGCCTGAGGGGTCCGGAACTGACGGGGAGGGAGGGGGTAACGGGGATGAGTAGATCTGGGTTGTCGTTTGCACTCGGCCGCGGTCTCACGTCCCCTGTCGCTATATCCTGATTGTAATGTATGGTTCTTTTTTATAACCCTAATGTCCGATTTTTGTCTAGTGGTATTGTTTCCCTACTGTGCCTTAATGAGGTTGTCGTTCTGTATGCAACAGTTCTTATATGATGCCGCAATTGGGGGGGAAATGTTTGTGTTCTCTTTATGGCATAGCAAAAAATAAAGTTTTTACAAAAAAGGTAAACTCATGTACCTGGTTGAATCTATATGTCACAGCACGTAACGCAATTTGTCCGATATGAACTATTTATCACAGCTTTGTCTCTTTTATAATTCTTGTATTTACACCCTTTTGTATTTAAACCATGTTATTGATAGTTCTGATGACTGTACAACATAACAGAACTAGCGCCCTTACAAACTAGACGCTCAATCGCCGATACCTTAAGTCCGATTCTCAAACCAGCATAACTTAAAGCGCATTCACCTGTACTAGCAAAGTGAGAACCTTCCTAAGCTACAACTCTTTTCCTCAAAATTGCTCTACCATTTGACTTGCCACCCTCGCATGAACTAGCCGAGCGCGCATTGATTTTCTAAGTTAAAACCTCTGACTCAAGGTAGTCAAGCCTAATATGGATATTCAAGAATGTAACTCTGACAGTAATCTTCTTGTACACCATAGAACACAATAGTAACTATGTTGAAGCCATAGATGTACACAATAAAGAATCATTCCTACAGAAATTTCTTTTTTCAGTTTCAGATACGACAGATCTGACTCCAAAAAACAAGAGTGGTAAGTTAACCACTTGATTAGGAGCCGTGATGAGCTCTTAACCACTTCCATGCTAATGACAAGGTCAGCTCGTCATGCAGTTTACTGTAGCTGTGCTTATGACGAGTTGACCTTGTCATGAACAATGGGAATTGATGATGTTTAGCACCCAGCGGGAATTGCCTTAGCAGGCAAGGTGTTAAGCATACCTAGTCCTGACGAAAGCCTTAAGAATATACATGAAGGTTGAAAAATGTTGACCTACTAGTGCGGTAGACTAGTAACTGGGTCTACAGATGCACCACCTCATTATTTTGAATTTCTCACATCACCGTTTTTCTGAATAAATTCTTTGTTGCAAAGTGATGTAGGAAATTTTAACTTCACTGCACCTGAACAGACACACACCCTCTTTTTAGTCTCTGGACACTACTGGCAAAACAGTTGGTCTACCTCCAGGTGGAGGACGGCATATATACCATCTAAAAACCCGATGATGATGCTGCAACAGTACACCTAGGCGGAGAACTAAGATATACCGCCAATCGCCTGTGTATGTGTATGAGGGTTTTTATACGGTTCCAATACGACTAAGACCCTGATTTCACAGGACAAGTGATCCATTCCTCCCCTCCTTGATTTTCTGTACTAACCATTGGAAGCTGAATGGATCACAGCTTCTTATTCCCTCCACATTGATTATTGCATATATAAATGTTTAGGCATCTCTTGGTGTCGGAATTGAGAGGTTATCCTGCAAGTGACATTGGTGGCCGAAAATAGACTGTTAAAAATACTTGGGGCCTTTTTATAACTTTGGCAGTCTTGCAGTGTGCAGCTACGCCAGTGCTCCGCTACGAGACTGCCAAAGCCATCTGCACACCGCCCGCCAGATCATCCCTGTCTGGTGGGTGGTGCTTTGATGATCCCATGGTGGTGCCTTTCCAAGGCACATATCTAAGACTTAGAAAGGCACCGCAATGGGCGCACCAAAGCATGTTCCTGCACGGCATGGACAGTCCAGTCCAGGCTGCGCAGGAACTGGGGATGCATACGGACAGGGGGTACACCATGTTCCCTCCTGCATGCACTCCATGGCCCAGAGGCAACAGTGGCTCTGTAGGAGCCCCCTTAAGTTTCCTCACTGCCACACTTTTCATGTCAAGCTCACCTCCATGAAAAGTGTTGCAGTGAAGAAACTTGTACTATGCTTGGCGTGCCGCAGCGATACTGCCAGCATATTGTGGCCTCAGACTGTTGCAAGACTGCTGTGGGATCACAGATACCGACGGTTGCAGCAGTCCTGTGGCCTGTCTGGCAGACCACAGACCACTGCCGCGACTACGGCTCTTAGTGGTGTCCATGAAATGTTGTGGGTGCTTTCAGGTTAGTCAATTCACGCTAAGGATAACATAGTCCTTGCAGAATCTGATGTGCAGCTCTTCAATTGAAAATATTTAAACTCTTGAACTATCCTAGATGATACTAGTATCATTAGAAATGATGTGCTTCAAGAGAACAATGGTTGAGAAATCCTGTGAACAGGCTTATATCGAAGTCCTGTCAATATTCCTAGGGCCCTATTCAAATCCAAGGAAAGCGCAAATTTAGTCTCTGTGGGAAAGCTGTAAAAAAACTCTACAATTTGTTATTACTTCTTCGTGAGACGACAGACCATTTGGCTGGCTTCGAAACAGGGAACTAGATACCAGATAACTGTAACAAATAGGATAACATTTTGCGTGAACTGATGGCACATCAAATACTTTTAAGCATGTCCACATACAGATGAAAACTAAAATGTGAGTAGTACAGGAATGTTTATCTGCATCAAAATAAATTCTATTGTGCAGTCTTTACAAGCCCAACGCGTGCCATACAAATGAGCTTCTACTTCAGTCCATAAGCCTTTAATGTAGATTATGCTCTGGTTGCCTTCAAAAGGTGTTGGCAAAATTCTAAGTCCTAAACAGGTGTGCGGTCAGCTGAATGATTCACAATCATGGTGAAGTACCTGTCCTTCCCCTCGATCAGCAACTAAGGGACGGTTTCAGCGATACTGGTGTGTTTGTCGACATACTCCAGAAATTTGTGAACCAGAACTGCCTAGCACACGCTGATACCACTGAGATGATAGTGCCTTTAACTGTTTTCAACTAGTGGACAAGACAAGAGATTGTGAATAAAATGAAAAGCATAGGCGTAATGGAGAATCAAACATGCTCAAAAGTCACAGGAAACCATCCTCTGCTAGTGAAAAATGGGCATTTAACATTGTGATAAATGAGAATCAGATCTCATCCCTGAATGCACCATCGTTGGAAGATGAGTCTCAGTTGTCTGTTACCTTGTTCCAACTAGGAGGTGCACTCACTTGTCCCTGCTTCGGGCACCAAGCAACTGCTGAAAACCTTGGACATGCTTGACTGACATTAAAACACTGTGGTCGAGTGAAGACTGCCACAGCAGCTGAGCTTGTGTCTGGTATGTATGAGTGTGCCTGCTGTAAAATGTTGAAAGAGGAGCGGTGAAACTATGTTGATGCATGGATTCTTGGGGTCTGTGTGGCGATGGGGAAGCCTGGCAGTTAAGAAATGAGGAATACTACTGTCATTGTACTCCTTATAAATCCCACATACATTCATTCTACTCACTACAAATCCTGCCACCATTCCCTATGTCCTTAAATCATTCTGAATTACTTGAAAACCTCATGTGCATCCCTCGTGCTCCTCTTAAGCCCATCATTTATAACTTCTGTGTTACAAACTCATTACAGAATGTGCACTCCATTTATTAGTTACCACTCATAATCCATTTGAACCACTCAATAACTTTGTACGAAAACCCTCATGCAATCTTTGTGCTTGCTCCCTTTATCTCTTACTCATTCTATATTCTACCCTATCACCTCCTTTAATATTTCTTCAGTGTACTCCTCAGAGTCCCTTCATACACTCCTTGGAAAACTCTTCAACCATAAACTCATAAATGGCACACACACACACTTTCCCTCTTAAATCTGTTGCACATCATTTGAGCTCTTCATAAAACCCATTCACAGCTTGAAGCTGTTACACACTCACATACATGTCATAAACTCCCCATATATCCCTTTAGCTTATTCTTCACACTAACCTCTTTGAACTTCTCATAAACTTCTCATTCCCTGAACTCCTCTTAAACACCTCATACATTCCTTCTACCTAGCATACATTCCTCATTCTGTCTTTCAATCACTCATATATTGGTTTGATGCATTACAAACCCGTCATATATTCTGTGTACATCAACTCAACATACATTCACTCTACTCTTTCTCAACCCTCTATTTATTCCTGGCACTCTGTTAGAAATGGGATTTTTGGCAGGCTAGGGCATGTGTCAAAGCCAGGTAGAAACCACCACTCTAGTCAGGATAAGGGAGTTACAATTCAAAAATAACCCCTAGTAGCTTGGCACGATCAGTCAGGATTATTTTAGAGGCAGTGTGTAAAGCATTTGGACATAACCAACCGCAATACAGCGTAAGCACTACAAAAGGACACCACACCAGATAAGAAAAATATCCAATATTTTTATATACTTAATCCAAGACCAAAAATGATACAAATCCACGATAAAGTACTTAAAAATCCACAGTTATCAAAATACGCTTTAAAAACAGTTCCTTGATGTCGATAGCTCCGCCTGGGGCTATCACGGCGTCATGAGTAAACAAATCCAAACAGTTCTTGCTGACCGCGGCGTCGCGGGCCTGCTACGGTGTCGGGAAGACCCGCAAACAGTACCTTTTTGAAATGTAGGGCGTCGGCGACCTTTCGTTGAGCTTCTGAAAACATGGCGTCCACAGGCGTCGGTTCCGGAGGTCGGTGTAGGAGTTGTCCGGCCCTCAAAGTCACTTGCATTGCAGGTCGATCTCCTCTCTGTTGGAGTCAGGAGCGCTGGCGTCGGGTGCTGCAGTGCAGCGTGCGATGCTCTCAGGTCGCGGTATGAGCAGTGGCTCGGGGGCGGCATCAGATGGCGTTGTCGGTGAGACCAGGGTTGCGGTGCGAGATGAAGGCGGTGCTAGTCATGGCGCTAGCAGGTCACGGTGCAAGCAGCGGCATCGTCGTTGCTGAAGCGCTGTTGTCGCCTGACGAACTGGAGTCGATGGCACCGACGTCAGTAGGCCAAGGCTGCGATGTGGGATGAGGGCGGTGCGTCCTGTAACTTTACGAGCTTTGCCCTCAAACCACAGTGCAAGCAGCAGCGTCGATTCCGGCATGAAGCGGCGACATCGGGGATACCAAGGCGTTGTCGTGAAGCGAGGCAGTGCGGAGTGCGGTGCCCATAGGTCGCAATGCAAGCAAAGGCTACCTTTCACATACAGAGCACCCTGCCCATAGGGGTATCTTGGGCCTACCTTCGGGGTGCTTGACATTTAAGAAAAGGGAAGGTTAGGGACTGGCAAGTGTGTGCACTGGCCCAGTCAACATGGCACTTACCATCTGCGCGCAGACTCTGCAATGGCAGGTCTGAGTTACCTTTTTAAGGCTACTCACGTGGGTGGCACAATCAGTGCTGCAGGCCCACTAGTAGCATTTGATTTACAGGTCCTGGCACACTCAGTGCACTTTACTAGGGACTAACAAGTAAATCAAATATCCAATCACGGAAACACCAATCCCTAACACATTTTACCCAGAGAGCAAATGCACTATAGCACTCATCAGCAGTAGTAAAGTGCCCAGAGTCCTAAAACCAACAACAGCAGGTCCGAAAAAAATAGGAGAAAGAAGCAAAAAGTTTGGGGATAACCCTGCAAAAAGGGCCATTTCCAACACACTTCCTATTTTCTTTACACTTATTTTAATTGCTACATATATTTCAAATACTCCTTTGAAACTCCTGAGGTGTTCCTTTTATTTGCTGGACTTTCTACAATCTTTGCACTCCTGATAGATGTGCCACACAATATCTGCACTACTTTAAAAGACTCATAGAATTTTTTAATTCTCATACATTTCCTGTGCTCTTTTAAAAGCTGTACATTATTTTAGTCTTTTCATAATTCTTGCACTTCTTTTGAAACAGACACCTTAATTTTACTCATTATACCCCCCTCAATTGATTACAGGTCTACAAATAGATCCTCATGCATTGTGTGTACATCTTCTAAACCCCTATTACACCTGTCACGATTTAAATCATTCATGCATTTCTTAAATCCCTCTGGAATCCCCTACTACACCGGTCACTATTTAAATCATTCATGTATTTATTAAATCCCTTTGGAATCCTCTCAAACATCTGTATATTTCTCATAAAATCCTTCTGTTTTGGATGTTGCAATTCAAACCCCTCATTCCATACACTCCTTTTTTTAATCACCAATTGTATTGGCATTTTTAAACAACAAGGTAAACATAGCACCACTTTGATATAAATTAGACATTCCAAGACATTCTTCAAGTGACTTTCCCTTCCTGTTCGTCTGGAGCGTGAGCCCCCCAGAGCTGTGAAAATTCCGTCCAGCAGCCCCATCCATTTGCCCCATACCAGCTCATGTTTGCTTGGGCATCCCCTTGCTTCGTACACATCTTTCTCTTGGATGGCACACCAGTCCACCCCTTTCCGCCATATAGACATCGAGGGATGTGTTGAGTTCTTCCAGGCAGCTGCAATGTCTCTTTTAGCCATCAGGATAGCTGTTTCCAAAAATAGTTTGTCTGCCCCGGAGCCATCTAGTCCCTCCATCACTCCCTGGAGAAGGGCAAGGGGATTGAAGAGAACCTGCTAACCCAGTATGCCACTTAGATCCGAGACAATAGATGTGCAGTATTTAGAACGGATGGCACAGGACCAAACCATGTGGTAGAAGTCGACTGGCTCTGCTTTACAGCATGTCCACTGTGGGCAAGGAAGTAAACCTGCCCTATGGAGCAGCGCTGGGGTAAGATATGCACAGTGAAGGTAGTAGATCTGAATGAGGCAGAGCTTGGCTGAGATAGTGAGTACCCTAGGGGCCATTAGTGAATTCCTCCAGTCTTCCTCCTACAGAGGTCCAAGCCAGTGGTCCCACCGGGCTCTAAGAGGCTCTAGTGTGGATGGGGTACTGTTTATCAGGGAACAATACATTTGAAATATTCCTCCCCTTCCCAAGTTTCTCATGAGGAGTATTGCCTCTAGTGGGCTAAATTCAGGAATTGCTGTGTAGTCAGGGATGTGGAGGGCTAGGGAGTATCGCAGCTGGAGATATCGGAAGAATTCTGTGGAGTGTAGGGAGAATGTCTGCTGTCCATACACTCATTCCATACACTCTTTTGAACACCTCATGCATCACTTCAACTTATTGTAGAACCATCTGTACATTCTTTGTACTCTTTTAAACCTTTATCCATTCTTTATACTCCGAGTAGAGGTTTAAAGTATTCCTGCTTTTCCTTTAGAATCATCACACACATTGCTTCTAATATTTTGAAAATGAAGAGAAGGACTGTCATTGGCAGGAGGAAAACATGGCGGCCGCAGGCTAACGCGGCTCGCACGCCCAGAGACAGCTCTCTAGACTCCACTCTGCTGCCTGACGGGACTATGCCGTAGGATGGCGTTTCAGGCAAAATACTCTGCTTATGGGTAACTGGTTTGCGAGTTTGTGGCATTGCGGCATTAAAGACGGAAGGCGCATTTCAGAACAACGTACCTTTGTGGATCCTTCGCGCAAGTTAACCCCCGGACTCATTCAATGTGCCTGCCTGCCGCGGTCCTCCCCCTCCCCTCCGCGTTTCTGCCTCGTTGAAGACGGGCAGCCGTGGAGCTCAGGCGTGGCCGCGCGGCGGCTGCCCGGGGGCTCCGTGGAGCTGTGGTGGCTGATCGGAGGGGGGGGCTTCACAAAAGAACACATCGCTGTGCTGGATCCGAGCGAGTCAGCTATCGGTCTGCAGGTAGGTAGTGACCGGAGGAGACTCGACGTGCCCAGACGACTCGGCAGACCCCTCCTCAGCTGAAAGTAAGGCGGTCAGATATTCCAGGGGGGAAACTAGTCCAGAAGGGAAGAATAAGGCCATACCCTTAAGGTGCACAAGAAGTGGGACCAGGAAATTAGACAAGGGGCTCAGGGGGTCAAAAAAACTACAGGTCCAAGGGTGCTCCACAAGATCGGGGCAGAGTGCAACCAGAAGTACAGCTGTGGGGGAGAAGCATACTTCAGTGACAGGTGAAGCGAAGAGCACTGTTCCTAGGGAGGTGGTTAAAGGTGTAAAGCAAAAGGAAACAAGAAATAGACACCCAAAGAGCTCTAGCGGCATAACTCCATCCTTACGCTCATTTTTTAAAGTGCTGCCCCAAGTATTGGATATTTCATCAGGGTTGGCGGCTGCTATGGCAGGGGCTTCACAGACAGCTCTGACGTCTGTAGCTGCACCTGTATCCAGTCTAGTTCCCAGGCCAACGGAGATATCAGCTTCTTTAGTGTCATCATCCCCATTAGCCATCCCTGTACCTAACACACTAGCTAAGGCAGTAAATGGTTCAGTATAGTCCTCCGTGCCTGCTACTGAAGTTGAGGCAACTTCTGCATATAACCGGCAGTCAGGTGAAGGGTCCCAAGGGACACACACACCAGATAAGGAAGCGATGCCTGATGGCGATGTGGGCAATTTGGAGCATCCAGGAGTTGGCAATACACTTGAGGCTCTGGTAAAGTCAATACTGCAATGAGGGAGGAAATCCGTGCTGACTTTGCGGTCTCTAAAACGAATCAGAACGAAATCAGAGCATCCTGTGAGATACTCGATCAAAAGGTGGACGGCCTATGTGCTAGGACGGAGGTATTGGAAAGCTCTGTGGGGTTGCTGACATCAAACCTAGAGATAGCTAGATCTAAAATTCAAGCACTGCAAAGGGATGGGGAGAGTATGCGAGAGCGAGTTGAAGGTTTGGAAAATTATTCCCGGAGGAACAATCTGCGACTTCTAAAGATCCCGGAAGGGAAGGAGGGCACAAACCTCAAAGGTTTTGTAATTAAGATACTAAAAGACTCCCTTAACTTGGAGGAGTCAGTTGAGGAGCTAGATAATGCGTCCGGCGAATTCACCGGGACCCATTTCGCCTGAAACCAGGAAGAGACAAACCCAGAAAGGTTTTGATCAACTTCTTGACATATTCACTCAAGGATAAGATCTTGAACCTCGCACTATTTATTTATTATTTTATTTTAAACATTTGTAAAGCGCGGCTGACACCTTGCAGGTTTCCTGGCGCTGGAGAATACTCATAACTGAGGGGGACTGACGGCGAGGAGCAAGTAAAAATGGGTTTTAAGGGAATAGCCAGGTTTTAATGCGTTTCCGAAAGGGGAGGAGTTGTGAAATTTGACCGATTTCAGGAGGCAGACTGTTCCACAATTTAGCCGCTGCGACTCTGAAGGATCTGCCCCCCGTCCTGACTTTGTTGTATCTGGGAACAATTACCAGACAGGCAGAGGCTGAGCGTAGGGTTCTGGTAGGGGTGTACCAGGTGAACATGGCCTGCAGAGGTTTGGGCCCAGCTCCGTGGAGTGCTTTAAAGACGAGGCAGAGGGTCTTGAAAGCCACTCTTTGTTTAAGTGGGAGCCAGTGTAATTCGGCTAAGGCCGCTGTGGCTGAGGATCTCCTGGTCCAACCGAGAGCTAACTTGGCTGCGGCCGACTGAACTCTTTGAAGTCGATCAAGTAGAGCAACTGGGGACTCAAGTAGCAGCGCGTTGCAATAGTCCAGGCGACTAAGGATAGTGCACCTGACTATCAGCTCCCGGGCCTGTGCAGGAAGGAGTGGCATAATTTTGCGCAGGGAGCGCAGAAGAGCCGAGCATGTTCCCACAGTTTTTGCAACTTGGGTTTCTGTGCTCAATCTGTTGGTCAGTGTGGCCCCTAGGTTGCGGACCGACGTGACTGGCAGAGGTTTATCTGGTGTTTCCGGAGGCCAGAAGTCGCAGGGGAACTGGCGAGGAATTCGACTTCCCACACAATACAGAACCTCCGTTTTGGAGGAATTGAATTGCAGGGAATTTTTATGTAACCACCCAGCCGTCTCCCTTAGGCAGTCATGAAAAGCTGCAAGGGGGGTAGAGTCTTCTCCCTCCCAAGAGAGGATGAGCTGGGTGTCGTCCGCGTAGTTAATAGTTTTTAACCTGTGGGCCTTTATTAACGTGATGAGGGGTTTGAGGTACACGTTAAGGAGGATGGGGCTGATGGAGGAGCCCTGGGGGACCCCGTGGGGGACAGCGGAGAAGGTGGATTGAAAAGGGGGGAGAGACACAGCCTGCCTCCTGTCCCGTAGGTAGGAATGGAACCAAAGCAGGGCTGTGCCGTCCACCCCAGTCTCACAGAGTCTCTCCAACAGGATCCCATGGTTAACCGTATCAAATGCGGCAGACAGGTCCAACAAGATCAAGGCTACTGCCTGGCCCCTGTCTGCCCGCATACGAAGGTCCTCCATGGCTGTCAGGACAGCTGATTCGGTCCCGTGGGCAGGGCGAAAATCAAATTGAAAATCATCCAGGATCTGATTTTGCTCCAGATGAGCGGAAAGACAGGCGCTTACCCAACGTTCGGCAATTTTTGCTGGGAATGGCAAGAGGGAGATAGGCCGATAGTTAGACAAACATTCGGGGTTCAAGGAAGGTTTTTTCAATAGCGGAGTAATTAGAGCCTGCTTCCAAGGGGATGGCACAAAACCGCAATGTAATGACTGATTGCAGATCCTACGGAGGGTAACAAAGAGGTCGGTACCAAAACTTTTCCAAATTTTTGGAGGCAGCAGGTCAAGAGGGGAGCCCGAGGTGATCCCGAGCGCCAACCTTTCAAATTCAGTTTCTGGGATGGGGGGGAACTCCCGCAGCTTTTCCATAGAGGGAGGACCTGAGTGCACCGAGACCGAGTCACTGGTACAGGCCCTTGAAATGTTGGGACCGCATAATGGAAGGGAGGAGGTCAGGTTGTGGATAATGGTTTCGATTTTGTTATTTAAAAATGACGCAAGGTTGTCACAGAGGGCTTGTGTGGGAAGAGTAGTTTTTATGGCACAATCAAGGTGGGTGAGGTTTTTGAGAATCTGAAATATGCTTTTTGAGCTGTTCGAGGCATTGCTGATAGTGGTGCAGAAATAGTTGGCTTTACTCTGAGCAATTGCAGTTTTATATGCCTGGAGATGGTTTTTCCAGATAGCTTTATTAGTGTCGGAGTAGCCTTGTCTCCATTTCCTCTCTGATTGTCTGCAGGCTAGTTTAAGGGTTTTCAAAGAGTCGTTAAACCAGGGGGCTGGAGCTCTGCTCCTTGCTTTGCATTTCTTCTGGGGGGCGAGGGAGTCAGAGGTAGAGGAGATTATTGAACAGAGAGCATTAAAATTGTTCTCCACCGAGTTAGTGGGGGTGAAACTGTTTTCTACATTAAAAACAGTGCCCGCCGCTCGTAGTTTGTCAAGGGCTTTCCAATCCCTATACAGAAAATCGGAGGTTGTGCTACGTGGAGGCCTTTTAGCTCTGTCACACAAGATGTGAAATGTAATAAGTGCATGGTCAGTCCAGCACATGGGCAGGATGTCGCTCAGGTGTACTAACTGGGGAGAGGCAAAGATTAAATCCAATTGGTGCCCAGCTGTGTGGGTGGGTTTGTTAACCAATTGAGAAAGTCCTACGCCATCACAGGAAAGTACTAGGTTGTGCAGTGCACTGTCCAGGCTTCCATTGGGCCAGAGATTAAAATCTCCTAGAATGATCAGCTTGTGGTGGGAAGTGGCCATATTGGTGAAAGTGGTGAGTAGCGATTGTTGCTGTTGGGCATTAAAGGCTCCCGGGGGGCGGTAGCAAATAATGGCCGTGACAATGGCTCCATGGTGACAATTTATAGAAAGGCCAAGGAGTTCCGTTCCGGCAACTGGGTCTATGTCTAAAATGCCAATCGACCAGGATGCTCGGTAATTAAGGCCCACTCCCCCGCCACGGCCCTTTGGCCTGGGGAGATGCAGTATTTTAAAATCTTGAGGGCACGCCAGATCGAGGTCAATATTGCAGTCGGCATGAGTCCATGTCTCGGTAAGGAATAGTGCATCAAGGTGGTGAGTGTCAATGAGCAGTTGAATTTCATTGGCATGTTTAGGCAATGACCTGACATTGAGTAGGCCGCATGTTAGTAGGCCCTGACTAATAAACTCGTGCAGGGGGTAGGCGGTATCGAGAAATGACAGGTGACCCTGGTGTGCAAAGTGTCGGAGACGGAGAAGAGACTCACGTGCTAGATGCGGAAGAGGGGCGGCAGCTGGTGGAGGGGCCTGGGCAGAGAGGGGTGCCCCGGGCACGTCCGAGGCGCGGACGAGCGCAGACGAGCTTGCCTTAAGCGCGCCTTCGGCGCGCAATCGTCGCGCCCGCTGCGCTCGTCCGCTGCGCTTCCGGGTGGTGCTCATGTTTTATAGTGTGAGACTAAGCAGGGAGGGGGGGACGTGGCCAACCGAGGTGGGCGTGTCCCTCGAGCAGGAAATGGCGGCAAGACGCGAGATCAGGGCAGAGACAGCAAGCAATCTGCTTCCCCGCGCTGACTAAGGTAATGCCAGAGGCTTGTGCAAAATGAGCTTTTTAAGAACACAAAATACAGTTTTTAAAATCACAATGTTTAAAAAAGAGGTTGCTCCCGGCTAGTTCGCCGCAGGAGTAATCAGCGAGTGAAGACGAAGCGCTAGCGGTCAGCGCGTTTTTATAGAGTCCTGGGAGGGGGGGCGTGGCCAACCGAGGTGGGCGTGTCCCTCGAGCAGGAAATGGCGGCAAGACGCGAGATCAGGGCAGAGACAGCACGCAATCTGCTTCCCCGCGCTGACTAAGGTAATGCCAGAGGCTTGTGCAAAATGAGCTTTTTAAGAACACAAAATACAGTTTTTAAAATCACAATGTTTAAAAAAGAGGTTGCTCCCGGCTAGTTCGCCTCAGGAGTATTCAGCGAGTGAAGACGAAGCGCTAGCGGTCAGCGCGTTTTTATAGAGTCCTGGGAGGGGGGCGTGGCCAACCGAGGTGGGCGTGTCCCACGAGCAGGAAATGGCGGCAAGACGCGAGATCAGGGCAGAGACAGCAAGCAATCTGCTTCCCCGCGCTGACTAAGGTAATGCCAGAGGCTTGTGCAAAATGAGCTTTTTAAGAACACAAAATACAGTTTTTAAAATCACAATGTTTAAAAAAGAGGTTGCTCCCGGCTAGTTCGCCTCAGGAGTATTCAGCGAGTGAAGACGAAGCGCTAGCGGTCAGCGCGTTTTTATAGAGTCCTGGGAGGGGGGGCGTGGCCAACCGAGGTGGGCGTGTCCCTCGAGCAGGAAATGGCGGCAAGACACGAGATCAGGGCAGAGACAGCAAGCAATCTGCTTCCCCGCGCTGACTAAGGTAATGCCAGAGGCTTGTGCAAAATGAGCTTTTTAAGAACACAAAATACAGTTAAAGCCAGATCAATGCAGGGCCCGGACTTCTCCTTTGAGGTGCGGTCAGATTTATCTAAGACCACTCTTGATAGACAGTGGGAGTTGGGGCAGCGCATGGATAAGTTTAGATCTCTATGCGCCACTGTCCAGATGAGGTTCCCAGCCTTTTTGCGCATTATGTATAAAAATAAAATGCATAATATCCGTTCGCCCCTGGAAGCTGATGAGCTATTAGAGTCTATTAGAGATCATGCCCAGGCTCAGAGTAAAAGATAGCGGGAAATTTTGGTCTATATAGTTTCTATTCTAGTTTAATTATTAATTATTAATTATTAATCCAAACCGCAGTTGGTTTAAACTAGTTACTCTTAGGTGTAAGAGAAGTATTTCCCTTTGAAACTAAGTAGAGTGGGAATCACAAAGCCTTAGGCCTAAACCTAAAAATGGGGAACCATGGAAGGGAAAAAAAAAAAAAGAAGAAACAAACTAAAAAAATATTAACATACGATAGATACACTTGCATTAAAAAAAAGTAAACTAAAAAAAAAAGTGAATTATTGCCACAAGAGGGGTTGGAGGGGAAATTTAATTTATAATTTAAAAAAATATATATATATACACATATATATATATATATATATATATATATATATATTACACATATATATATCAAAACAAAACCCTTTCAGGCATAGAGTGACGCATAAATTATGCAAAAAAGAATGAGAGAACTCTGGGTAGGTCTCAGTTTAGGTGGAAAGCAGCTCCTGTTAGAGCACTCTCAACACCAGCGACACTCTAGATCTGCTCACCTCAAATGTCTGTTTTTCTATCAAAGTTTTTAAGCATAGGATTAGACAGTGCTATCCATGCCGAGATAGAAAATGACAAAGTCTTTCGCCATTTAAACAGCAAAGTCTTTAAGCATAGGACTAGTACAGTGCAGTCCTTGCCGAGCTGTCAAATAACAAAAGCCATTTATCACTCCAGGCACAATATTACAGCTTTGAATTGGTAAATACCAACTCAAGCCAACCTGAAATGAATAAAAGCAACCCCTGACACAGTGTTTCGCTCTAATTAGAGCTCTTCAGAGAGGTATAGCTTTGTCCAGACACAAGGGAGCACCCAGTATTAAGTCAAAACAAAACCCTTTCAGGCATAGAGTGACGCATAAATTATGCAAAAAAGAAGGAGAGAACTCTGGGTAGGTCTCAGTTTAGGTGGAAAGCAGCTCCTGTTAGAGCACTCTCAACACCAGCGACACTCTAGATCTGTATGTGTATATATATATATATATATATATATATATATATATATATATATATATATATATATATATATATATATATATATATATATATATATATATATTACCTACTGGCGGTCGCCAGTAGGTATATATAGTTAGGATTTTTTCTCTATGGGATTTTTGAAAATTCTATGTCTAATAACTTTGGAGTTTGTGGACGGAATTGGCTGAAATTTTCAGGAAAATGGCACATTTTGTTTCTGAGCAGCCTTTGAAAATTTGGGGGGGTTCGTCAAGGGGGGGCCGAGAAAAAAGGGGGGTCCCAAAACGTGTTTTTAACATTGAGTTTTCCATAGGGCGGTTGGCCTCACTTTTAGCCCGAACGGCTGAATGGATTTGCACGAAACTTGGCAAAATTGTAGGGACTGGTAGCCCGATGTGCCTTTTGTAGGTCTCAATATATGTGCTACAGTGGATTTTGAGAAATTAACGTTTAAAAAAAGATATATATCTGTAACAGCGGACTGGGCAGCGCTCCAGGACGCGTACTTTTCGCGCAACGGAGCTTTGTGAAGCGAAGCTGATTGGTTCTCCGGCGTCTGTCAACATTCCAAACAGTCCGTAGCGGCCGCCATCTTGTCTCTCGGTAGGATCGAGAGACAAGAGGAGGCCAAAGCGAAGGGGCAAATGACCATAAGGGGGAATAGTAGATCCTCGCTGACCCCCTAGGTTTGATGTGGAGGTTTTAAAAGGGCCCCGCGGGGCAAAAAAAATAATAATAATAATAATCGAACGGCTGAATGGATTTTCACGAAACTTGGTAAAATATTAGGGACTGGTAGCCCGATGTGCCTTTGCTAGGTCTCAATATATGTGCTCTAGTGGATTTTGAGAAATTAACGTTCAAAAAAAGATATATATCTGTAACAGCGCTCCGCTTCGCGTAACGGAGGTTTGCGAAGCTGATTGGTCATTCTGTCACTGGGCTATAGTTGGGCTACATCTGGCTGATATTTGGGCTACATTTGTTTTTTTTGTCTCTGGCGGCCATCTTTGGGCTACATTGGGCTACATTGGGCTTCATTGGGCTTCATTGGGCTACATTGGGCTACATTTGGGCTCCAACATATATATAGGCCAATGTAGCCCAATATATATTTTTCAAAGTTAATTTTCGTAAAAACCACTGGAGCATATATCTTGAGACATAGCAAAGGCACATCGGGCTACCAGTCCCTACAATTTTGCCAAGTTTCGTGGAAATCCATTCAGCCGTTCGAGCTAACAGTGAGTCCAACCGCCCTATGGAAATGAAGGAAATGAATGGGTAATTTGTAATTAGCAAATAGCTAATCGCAAACTAGGAATGGTAAAGAATCGCTATTTATTCCTTAAAGTTCGCTATTTAGGAAATGCAAAAAACTTTGATGATACATATGGCGGTTCATCTCGAACAAGATAAGAAGCATAGGGATAGATTTATGATGACTGGCGCATCACCAGGGATGTGTTAGTCATTCTGTGCCGCTGTTCCGTCACCTATGGTGTGCTGCATTTACAATGCGGCGCATCATGGGGCAAAAACAGCACAGATGCGTGATGTAACTGTGCCGTAAAGGTGGCGCATTGCTGGAGTTGTATCGCAAGTGTGATGAAGCTCCAGGAAGGGTCGGGGGTGCCCCTGTTGCAGGGTTTCTGTTCTCACACAGAACTGTGGACAGAGGATTGGAACCTCGGCGAATTAGGGTGCCCCAAAACTCACCTTAGTACTCAAAAACCCCTTAGCAAGCTAGGTACAGTGTCACATTGGATATAACAAACTCTCAATGTTTAGACAATCCAGAATATGAACTTATAGTACCTCAGGATACGTGGAACTCATGAACAGTCGGTCGTTATATATTTCTTAGAAACCAGAACATGGAGTTAAGAAGAACACATGTGTATTTGAAATGTTTATTTACTAATGCCGTCTTCTCAGGCGTAGTATCTTAGATAATACAAGTACACATATTATCAGTAGCAAAATTACCAGCATAGTTACTAGTACATAAAAAGCGAATGGTGACAGTATGTTAACATGCTGTAAATGAATAAGAGTTATCAACACTTATAAGCAGCCACGGGCAGTGGAGGGAGTTACGGTGGGGCAGGGAGGCGGGGAGGGGGAGGGGCAGGGTGGAGAGGGCTCCACCCTGCCCCTCCCCCTCTCCCTGCCCCATCGTAACTCCCTCCACGGCCCGCGGCTGCTTATATCTCACCCTCCCTAATACACATATTATATTATTTGCTAAGAAGGTCTCTTTGTGTTGGTTTAGGGCGTGCCCATACTTTAGTGTCTTAGATTTGAAGGAATCACATCAGCATACACCAGCTCTCTCTTCATGTGAACCGCATCAAGTGTTGTGTATGTGTGTTCGGCAAAGCAATATAAAACCCGCCTCATGCCCAGAATTGGCAGAAGCTGCACTTATGTTATGAGTATGAAGTCGTGGAGATCAGACCTCATAACAATTCTGTATCGTGTTGTTCTTGAAACTTCAGCACTCGCTGTACAGATATAGTTTAACAAGTAAAGCAGATAGTAGAGCAATAACATATTATTCTCATGTAAATCACGATGAACTATTAGGTTGAAAGCTAAAGCAACAACTAAGTGTCGTGTGCAGAAGTTGCAAAAAAGGAAAAATGGCGTTTAAACCGGTAATGAGCCCATGCTAACTTAACACGGTGTAAAGATATCCAGGACCTAGATGACACCTCCCCATGATCCGGAAACGAACTGAATAAGATAATAGAAGTGCCATCTCATGAGAGCAGATTGCAACTTTATATGTGGACGGTCCGCAAGGTAAAATATTAAAAACTAGGAAAATTTAATGCTAAAGAAAAATAAAACAGCCAAGTACTTTATCGAGTCTTAAGCCAATAGGCAAGCTAAATAATAAAAACTTGACAAATAAGTCAATGAATTGTCAATGAAATGCTAGTACTCAGCATATCAAAAATGAAAAAGGTCTATGACATAACTGTGTATGCAAAATAAGCTGCAACAGCCTCCAATAGGAAGTCACCGTCTTCATCCGAAAAGAGTTCAGCCATCCAATTTAAAAGCGGAAAAGAACATACGTGCTCTCCCAGCACCGGATCCTCTATCACCATCAGAGGACAGCTCGGTGGGTTTTCAAGAAAGCTCTGTTCCAAGAAAGACTGTGTTGCCGCCAGTAAATTCCAGGGACCAATTAGTCCATGCATCAATGCCACAGCCATAATCCTTTCGCCAGGACAAACCAACTCGTGAGTAATGATAGGAGTCATCAGCTGATTAAAGTAGACGTCAGGAGAAACCGGTCCGCAGAGACACAAATCAATGGCCCAATCGAAATCACAGGTCAGGCAGTGAAATACAGGCTGGACACAGGTGAAGTAGGAGAATCGAAAAGATAATCCATATGCCGTGCTTAATATCGCCAACGGCATTGTGCCATAATATTCTAGCATGCGATTGCGGAACAGTGTCAGCAGCTGCAGGGCGGGAGGTTGCATAGGAGGGACATCCATATTTAAAAATGTAAAAAAGCACAAGAGCGTCCGCTGGTAATGCAAGTAAAAATGGCAATCCACGAAGCAGAGTGGAAAAAATAGAATGAAAGAAAGCAGGGATGACTCCAAAGATTTTCTCAAATGAAGTCACGAGACCACTGGTAACAACTTTAAAAAAGTGCGCCAGGGCCTTTGTGGAGGATGCGTTAAAGATAGTCCGAACCATCTTGCTGAAATGGAAAGGCAAATCTGAATTGAAAAGGGTCTGCACCTCTGTACGGGTGTTCGCTATGTGAAGCACGAAAGTTTCACGGGCCGAACTCAAGGCCACCTCTCTCTGAGACAAAAGAGCTCTTATTCTTGCCATGCCGTTGAAATGTGCTCCCAAGGTTGGTATTTGTGGCCAGATTGAAAACTCCCTATGTTCATGTGTGGGAGGAAATAGAACATTTCTGCAGCAAATAACCCGTTCACTTACTGTTACGATAAAAGGAATACTTTTAATTAACCCAGAACAATCTTCATTATTGAGCATCAAATAACTACCATTTTCCAACAACTTGAACGTGAGGATGATAGCAGGAACTGGCGTGCCTTGCAACACGCAAGCCATATTTGGTCGGTGTTTGTTGCATGAACCGTGTAACTGTATGTGCCTACACATTAGTGAATGATCTGGCGTCTCAGTGCATTCCTCTCCATTCAGATAAACTTCTTGATCATCTTTGAAACATCTGTATGTGTATGGAAGCGACCAGACCTCATGAAGAAAAGCACTACCTAAAGGTTCATAACGACCTATTGGTATATATTTCATACAATTTGAAAACTTATATAAAGCAAAAGGCAGCGTTATTAAACCGTGGATAAGGCACGTTGCCAAAAAACCTGCAATCCTCTGCTGATGATGTCACTGAGCATGTCATGAATGATGTAATATGTGACATCATCAGCAGTGGATTACGGGTAATAGTATCTCTAGTTTACTCCCCTATAGCTGTCTTTCTTTTAACATAAGTGTCTGTTTCCTTCCCTTATACTTACTGTTTTTGGTTCGCTTCCGGTTCGCGTACCGGCGAGCGAACTGGGAAGCGAACTAAGAGAAATAGAGGTTGGCACAGTTCCAAATATTGTACCAATTTTTTAATAACGGGGAGGTAGTTCTGAAAAGAACTTTTTTTTTATTGTTTTTGTTGTTTTATATTTTTTTTATTATTTTTCGGAACATTTTTTTACTTTTTTTGAATTTTTCTGAACAGTTTTATATTTTTTTGGGTTTTTCTTGGAGGGGGCAATGAAAACGATTCATTGTAAAGGGCTCAACAGGAGCAACAAAACAAAAAAAAAGTATTTATTATTTTGGGCGTTTCGTACAAACTTGCATATGATAGTCAATAGCTCTGTTGATCAGAGTGATGCTTCTTTCTCCGTAGCAAATGAATCCATCGCAATATACGCAGATGTGTTTTACTTCACCAAATCTCATTTGTATATTTGGCACCATCTCCCTGCCCTCTGGTCCCGTTACTTCCGGTACAACAGATCTTCTGGCCATAATAGGGAGATTATCTAGGTCGTTCCGAAACTGTGCAGCACTGTAGTTGTTAGGATGCCACCTAGTCATATGGCGATGCATTGTGTAGTTTCCGAAACTGTATTTTTTCTCGGTTCCTCTGGACAGTCTATCTTGACATATAAGGCAAGTTACGTATCTTGCATTTACTTTTTTCTGACCTTTGGGAATTTTAAAAAATTGCCAAATGAAGTTTTCTTTCCGGTGAGACGTCCTGGGCTCCTCAGGCAAAAACTGCCTCTCTTCGTGCTCGTCGTTCTGTTCCTCTTCTTCCTCTTCTTGTTGAATTATAACTTGAGCAGGTGGTCCACTCTTCCTTGGATGTGGTGGAGGTGGTGGGGAAGCACCAGCTGAAGCTACTAAAGAAGCCATTGCTCAGTGATCACAAAGGGTCTTTCTCTCACAATGATGAAAGTCAGAGTGAGGAAAGAAGGAGGGATTTTCATCATTTGGGAAAAACAAGAGTTCTCAACCAATGAAAAGTGTTCATTTTAGATTATATGACCTAGTCTTACATCATTAGGAAACCAAAAGTGAAATGAACCAATGAAAAGTGTTATTACCAAGTCACATGACCTGCTGTGTTTACGTTAAGCGCTTTGCAGGGCCTCCCGGTTTGCTTCCAGAAACCTGCGCTTTGCGACTCGCTTCGCGTACCAGTTCGCTAACGTAGCACGTCATATGACGTATCACGCGACAACGTGAAACGTCATGCGGACGGGAGGCGTCACGATGTTGTTTTCTAACGCGGCAGTTGCGGTAAAGAAACGTTTACCGGCTCGCGGTCTATTTCGCGGCATCAAGGTCAGCTAACGGGAAGCTTCCCGATTCGCGAAGCGGGAACGAAGAAAAAATAATATTTAAAAAAAAAAATTATTCATAAACATATAAAATATATTTTTGGATTTAAAGAAGAATACATTTTACAGCTACAGATATTAGCTGTTAAAAAACCAATGAAATTCACTGAAAAAACCATAGGTTATAGACCATATATAGTTAGGAATTAGCATTTACAAAACCTTGAAAATTCACTGAAAAAACCATAGGTTATAGACCATATATAGTTAGGAATTAGCATTTACAAAACCTTATTTTACTCACACAAAACCATTGAAATTCCATATATAGTTAGTTGCACTAACTATATATCGCGCAGCC